>NC_141693.1:503389331-503989331 GCF_964263255.1 Lissotriton vulgaris | reverse complement strand
GAAGCGGAAGATTCCAGGGATGCCTCTTTGTACATCAAAGTTTTTACAATTATGTGTCACATTAAAAATATATAGCACTCCAACAAAGTAGTAGATTATAAAACTTTAATAACTTATAAATATATAGAATGCAACAAAAACAGTAAACACATTTAAAAAAAAAATTTAAAACAGAAGAAACAATGGTCAGTAGCTGTCTTTTGTGCGAATAGTCCCAAGGCAGCACAACGTGCTGAGTTCTGGACGGCACCCAGGTGATGTCACCTGGGTGCCGCACCGGTTTTGGTATCCTACAATGCTGCTCCGAAAAACGGCGTGGGGCGCCCCGGGGGGGGGGGGGAGGCCTCGTCACTAGCGGTCTGTTGTGCGAATAGTCCCAAGGCAGCAGAACACGCTGAGATGTGATGGCACCCAGGTGATGTCCAGTAAGTTGTCGCACTGGTTTTGGTATCCTACAATGCTGCTCCGAAAAACGGCGTGGGGCGCCCGGGGGGGAAGGGGAGGCGGCATGAACGGGCCTCCCCAGGTGGAGGCTCGTCTGCTGTAGTGGGGCGCCCCTTTAGCGTTTCAGTTGCCATTCCGCCCGCTTTTGCTACACTGTGCCTCATCCGCCATTCAGCTGTTTATCGCCCGCTCTTGCGGCTACAGCGTCTTGCTCACCATGTAGTTGAGTTGCGCCTACTCTTGCGGTGCAGCGATAGGCGGCTGCCACAGGACTCTTAAAATGGCGGCCGGCTCTTCGGATTTGGGCCTGGTCCACTAAAATGGCCCTGGGACACCTTGGAACTCGGACGCTTGTCTGCTAGGGCTTGGGCTCCATTCTCGAAAGCGTCCCCTCAGCCTTGAAGATTCTACAAAAGTCTTGGGGGCCCCCGACTCCCGCAGGCTTCCGGTGGGGAGCGGCTGCCATGAATGCTTGCGGAATGGCCACGACGGAGCTACGAGATGGTGGTGCTCTCATGCTGACGCCAGCTTCAGTCTGAAACATCCAGAAACACTGTAGACTATCAATTCGATGAGTTCCGGTGGAGCCCCAACGTGACCCGGTAGGGAAGAACTTGCCCTCCCCTTTTTTGAGTGATGGTTCTTGTTGCCTGTCCCCTCTGTTGTCATCTAATGGAACCTTTTTTGATTGCCGAGTGAGAAAAAAAAAGGTGGGTCTTTCATCGTTTGGGAAAAAAAATCTTTTAATCCAATGAAAAGTGTTATTTTTAGGTCATATGATCAAGCCTTCCATCATTAGGAAACCAAAAGTAAAATGAACCAATGAAAAGTTTTATAAACAAGTCACATGACCTGTTATGCGGCTTTGGGATTTAAAAAGCGTACAAAATCCGTTGGCCCATGAGGCGGCGTCAGTAGCGGACCGATGTGCGAATAGGCCGAAGGCAGCACAACGCGCCGAGATCCGGATGGCACCGAGTTGGTGTCCAGCAAGTTGCACTGGTGTGGCCATCCTACAATGCTGCGCCGAAAGACGGCGTGGGGTGCCCGGGGGGAGGTGGCGCGAACGGCCCTCTTCCGCCTCCCCAGGTGGAGGCACCTCATCTGCAATGCGGCGCCCCTTAGCGTTTCACACGCCATCCAGCCGAGTTGCGCCCGCACTTGCTGCTACAGTAGGCCGAAGGCAGCACAACGCACGGAGATCCGGATGGCACCGAGGTGGTGACCAGCAAGTTGCCGCACTGGTGTGGCCATCCTACAATGCTGCGCCGAAAGACGGCGTGTCCAGCTGAGTTTCTCCCGCTCTTGCAGTACAGTGACTCGAACGCGATGAGATCCGGATGGCACCGAGGTGGTGTCCAGCAAGTTGCCGCACTGGTGTGGCCATCCTACAATGCTGCGCCGAAAGACGGAGTGTCCAGCTGAGTTGCGGTCACTCTTGCTGCTGCAGTACACCGAAGGCAGCACAACGCGCCGAGATCCGGATGGCACCGAGGTGGTGTCCAGCAAGTTGCCGCACTGGTGTGGCCATCCTACAATGTTGCGCGGAAAGACGGCGTGTCCAGCTGAGTTTCTCCCGCTCTTGCGGTACAGTGACTCGAGCGCGCCGAGATCCGGATGGCACTGAGGTGGTGTCCAGCAAGTTGCCGCACTGGTGTGGCCATCCTACAATGCTGCGCCAAAAGACGGCGTTTCCAGCTGAGTTTCTCCCGCTCTTGCGGTACAGTGACTCGAACGCGCCGAGATCCGGATGGCACCGAGGTGGTGTCCAGCAAGTTGCAGCACTGGTGTGGCCATCCTACAATGCTGCGCCGAAAGACGGCGTGGGGTGCCCGGGGGGGGGAGCCGCAGCGTAACCGGACCTCTTCCGCCTCTCCAGGTGAAGGCATCTCATCTGCAGTTTGATTTAGTGGATAATCCCCAACCTGCCAGCACATCCACCATGGAAGTGGCAGTGACAGAATCAGAGGCAAGGGAAACAGTTCTAAATCTTCAGAAGAACTTTGGACAAATGAAAATGACATGTTTAACTTGCGGCAAATTCATTTCATGTGGAGAGAGGAGTGTTATTCTAATCAATAGAGCTTATGAACATCATCATAGTCACTGGTTGGTGGAGACATTTTGACTATATCCTGGACCTGTCCGGCCTTGCCCAAAATGGTGCAGGTATAAATTGGACTCGTAACTCCTTGTTGTGTACTGGTTGCCCAACCTTGATATCACGAGATACGTATGCAGTTTTGAAGCACATGGCGGGCGGGGACGAGTACTGATTGAACATTTGGACATCCCTATTGATATTAAGTTCTGATGTGTTATTGATTACTGTACTATTGAAAGTTCGATTTAACGTCACCCATGGTACTTGCCCGCAAATGTATATCTAGATAATTTTATTGTAACTGGCCCTGTCGTACTTTAATTATAAAATGTACGTCCACCGATTCCGCAAATGTTAGACACCTTAGTTCTTGCAACCTAATGGGTTGCCCGTTACGTTGTTCTACAGTGTAAATGTCCCCTCATCATATACGATTCCAGTTTGCTCCGTGGCCGGCCCACGTGGTTATAGGCCCGTATTTGTATACTGACATTTTCACAATAAAGGTTTTTAAAACAAAACATGGTAGTAGTACTTACATTGGAAAAGTTTTGAATAGTAGCCACTGTTTTCGAATCAGTAAAAGGCAAGTGAAATAAAGCAGTCTAATTACATGACGGTTAAAAGGTATAATACGCAGGAACGCAGTAAAGATAAATGGTCAAGGGCTGTTGTGTTTTCTACTCCGATTTACAAAAGGGGGTGGTGATGAACAGAGTGTCTGAATTGAGCAGACCACTCTTACCCAGTCCAAAGATCAGGGCTTGATCCATCACCGTTATTTATCTCACTGCCCCATCCCAGCTCAGAACCTGGCTATATGCAAATCAGTCTGTCCCTGGCCCAGTGCATCATGGGAACAGGGCAGACTAAACTACCAAGCCAATTCTTTACCAGAAAGGAGACAAGCTACCGGGGACCGGTTTCTGGCATTTCAGCCTCTTCGGCCCGGCTTGCTTGAATCCTGATGGAGCAGTGAGAAAGGGACTCATGTCTGAGTATACCCTGCCACACCTATAGTGGCCAAAATCGATTTACAAAAGGGGGTGGTGATGAACAGAGTGTCTGAATTGAGCAGACCACTCTTACCCAGTCCAAAGATCAGGGCTTGATCCATCACCGTTATTTATCTCACTGCCCCATCCCAGCTCAGAACCTGGCTATATGCAAATCAGTCTGTCCCTGGCCCAGTGCATCATGGGAACAGGGCAGACTAAACTACCAAGCCAATTCTTTACCAGAAAGGAGACAAGCTACCGGGGACCGGTTTCTGGCATTTCAGCCTCTTCGGCCCGGCTTGCTTGAATCCTGATGGAGCAGTGAGAAAGGGACTCATGTCTGAGTATACCCTGCCACACCTATAGTGGCCAAAATCGATTTACAAAAGGGGGTGGTGATGAACAGAGTGTCTGAATTGAGCAGACCACTCTTACCCAGTCCAAAGATCAGGGCTTGATCCATCACCGTTATTTATCTCACTGCCCCATCCCAGCTCAGAACCTGGCTATATGCAAATCAGTCTGTCCCTGGCCCAGTGCATCATGGGAACAGGGCAGACTAAACTACCAAGCCAATTCTTTACCAGAAAGGAGACAAGCTACCGGGGACCGGTTTCTGGCATTTCAGCCTCTTCGGCCCGGCTTGCTTGAATCCTGATGGAGCAGTGAGAAAGGGACTCATGTCTGAGTATACCCTGCCACACCTATAGTGGCCAAAATCGATTTACAAAAGGGGGTGGTGATGAACAGAGTGTCTGAATTGAGCAGACCACTCTTACCCAGTCCAAAGATCAGGGCTTGATCCATCACCGTTATTTATCTCACTGCCCCATCCCAGCTCAGAACCTGGCTATATGCAAATCAGTCTGTCCCTGGCCCAGTGCATCATGGGAACAGGGCAGACTAAACTACCAAGCCAATTCTTTACCAGAAAGGAGACAAGCTACCGGGGACTGGGTGAGAGTATTCTGCTTAATTCAGAGACTCTGTCCCTCACCACCCCTTGTTGCAAATATTTTTGTCCACCCTAAGCGTGGAAGGGTATGCTCAGATGTGAGTCCCTTGCTCATTGCACCATCAGGATTCAAGCAAGCCGGGCCGAAGACGGCTGAAATGCCAGAAACCGGTCCCCGGTAGCTTGTTTCCTTCCCAGTGTAAGAATTGGCTTTTGTAGTTTGGTTTGCCCTGTTCCCATCATGCACTGGGACAGGAACAGACTAATTTGCATACAGCCAGGTTCTGAAACTGGGATGGTGCAGTGAGCTAAAAAATGGTGTTGGATCTAGCCCTGATCTCTTGACTGGGTGAGAGTATTCTGCTTAATTCAGAGACTCTGTCCCTCACCACCCCTTGTTGCAAATATTTTTGTCCACCCTAAGCGTGGAAGGGTATGCTCAGATGTGAGTCCCTTGCTCATTGCACCATCAGGATTCAAGCAAGCCGGGCCGAAGACGGCTGAAATGCCAGAAACCGGTCCCCGGTAGCTTGTTTCCTTCCCAGTGTAAGAATTGGCTTTTGTAGTTTGGTTTGCCCTGTTCCCATCATGCACTGGGACAGGAACAGACTAATTTGCATACAGCCAGGTTCTGAAACTGGGATGGTGCAGTGAGCTAAAAAACGGTGTTGGATCTAGCCCTGATCTCTTGACTGGGTGAGAGTATTCTGCTTAATTCAGAGACTCTGTCCCTCACCACCCCTTGTTGCAAATATTTTTGTCCACCCTAAGCGTGGAAGGGTATGCTCAGATGTGAGTCCCTTGCTCATTGCACCATCAGGATTCAAGCAAGCCGGGCCGAAGACGGCTGAAATGCCAGAAACCGGTCCCCGGTAGCTTGTTTCCTTCCCAGTGTAAGAATTGGCTTTTGTAGTTTGGTTTGCCCTGTTCCCATCATGCACTGGGACAGGAACAGACTAATTTGCATACAGCCAGGTTCTGAAACTGGGATGGTGCAGTGAGCTAAAAAACGGTGTTGGATCTAGCCCTGATCTCTTGACTGGGTGAGAGTATTCTGCTTAATTCAGAGACTCTGTCCCTCACCACCCCTTGTTGCAAATATTTTTGTCCACCCTAAGCGTGGAAGGGTATGCTCAGATGTGAGTCCCTTGCTCATTGCACCATCAGGATTCAAGCAAGCCGGGCCGAAGACGGCTGAAATGCCAGAAACCGGTCCCCGGTAGCTTGTTTCCTTCCCAGTGTAAGAATTGGCTTTTGTAGTTTGGTTTGCCCTGTTCCCATCATGCACTGGGACAGGAACAGACTAATTTGCATACAGCCAGGTTCTGAAACTGGGATGGTGCAGTGAGCTAAAAAACGGTGTTGGATCTAGCCCTGATCTCTTGACTGGGTGAGAGTATTCTGCTTAATTCAGAGACTCTGTCCCTCACCACCCCTTGTTGCAAATATTTTTGTCCACCCTAAGCGTGGAAGGGTATGCTCAGATGTGAGTCCCTTGCTCATTGCACCATCAGGATTCAAGCAAGCCGGGCCGAAGACGGCTGAAATGCCAGAAACCGGTCCCCGGTAGCTTGTTTCCTTCCCAGTGTAAGAATTGGCTTTTGTAGTTTGGTTTGCCCTGTTCCCATCATGCACTGGGACAGGAACAGACTAATTTGCATACAGCCAGGTTCTGAAACTGGGATGGTGCAGTGAGCTAAAAAACGGTGTTGGATCTAGCCCTGATCTCTTGACTGGGTGAGAGTATTCTGCTTAATTCAGAGACTCTGTCCCTCACCACCCCTTGTTGCAAATATTTTTGTCCACCCTAAGCGTGGAAGGGTATGCTCAGATGTGAGTCCCTTGCTCATTGCACCATCAGGATTCAAGCAAGCCGGGCCGAAGACGGCTGAAATGCCAGAAACCGGTCCCCGGTAGCTTGTTTCCTTCCCAGTGTAAGAATTGGCTTTTGTAGTTTGGTTTGCCCTGTTCCCATCATGCACTGGGACAGGAACAGACTAATTTGCATACAGCCAGGTTCTGAAACTGGGATGGTGCAGTGAGCTAAAAAACGGTGTTGGATCTAGCCCTGATCTCTTGACTGGGTGAGAGTATTCTGCTTAATTCAGAGACTCTGTCCCTCACCACCCCTTGTTGCAAATATTTTTGTCCACCCTAAGCGTGGAAGGGTATGCTCAGATGTGAGTCCCTTGCTCATTGCACCATCAGGATTCAAGCAAGCCGGGCCGAAGACGGCTGAAATGCCAGAAACCGGTCCCCGGTAGCTTGTTTCCTTCCCAGTGTAAGAATTGGCTTTTGTAGTTTGGTTTGCCCTGTTCCCATCATGCACTGGGACAGGAACAGACTAATTTGCATACAGCCAGGTTCTGAAACTGGGATGGTGCAGTGAGCTAAAAAACGGTGTTGGATCTAGCCCTGATCTCTTGACTGGGTGAGAGTATTCTGCTTAATTCAGAGACTCTGTCCCTCACCACCCCTTGTTGCAAATATTTTTGTCCACCCTAAGCGTGGAAGGGTATGCTCAGATGTGAGTCCCTTGCTCATTGCACCATCAGGATTCAAGCAAGCCGGGCCGAAGACGGCTGAAATGCCAGAAACCGGTCCCCGGTAGCTTGTTTCCTTCCCAGTGTAAGAATTGGCTTTTGTAGTTTGGTTTGCCCTGTTCCCATCATGCACTGGGACAGGAACAGACTAATTTGCATACAGCCAGGTTCTGAAACTGGGATGGTGCAGTGAGCTAAAAAACGGTGTTGGATCTAGCCCTGATCTCTTGACTGGGTGAGAGTATTCTGCTTAATTCAGAGACTCTGTCCCTCACCACCCCTTGTTGCAAATATTTTTGTCCACCCTAAGCGTGGAAGGGTATGCTCAGATGTGAGTCCCTTGCTCATTGCACCATCAGGATTCAAGCAAGCCGGGCCGAAGACGGCTGAAATGCCAGAAACCGGTCCCCGGTAGCTTGTTTCCTTCCCAGTGTAAGAATTGGCTTTTGTAGTTTGGTTTGCCCTGTTCCCATCATGCACTGGGACAGGAACAGACTAATTTGCATACAGCCAGGTTCTGAAACTGGGATGGTGCAGTGAGCTAAAAAACGGTGTTGGATCTAGCCCTGATCTCTTGACTGGGTGAGAGTATTCTGCTTAATTCAGAGACTCTGTCCCTCACCACCCCTTGTTGCAAATATTTTTGTCCACCCTAAGCGTGGAAGGGTATGCTCAGATGTGAGTCCCTTGCTCATTGCACCATCAGGATTCAAGCAAGCCGGGCCGAAGACGGCTGAAATGCCAGAAACCGGTCCCCGGTAGCTTGTTTCCTTCCCAGTGTAAGAATTGGCTTTTGTAGTTTGGTTTGCCCTGTTCCCATCATGCACTGGGACAGGAACAGACTAATTTGCATACAGCCAGGTTCTGAAACTGGGATGGTGCAGTGAGCTAAAAAACGGTGTTGGATCTAGCCCTGATCTCTTGACTGGGTGAGAGTATTCTGCTTAATTCAGAGACTCTGTCCCTCACCACCCCTTGTTGCAAGTGTTTTCTACTCCTGCAACATAAAGTGATCAATAAGAATCTGATATTCAGGCCTATCGGCGACTAAGACAGCAGGCCGAGCCTCTTTTGCTCAACGGCTCCCTCATGGGATGAAGAAACGCCCTTTTTTTCGAAATAGGAATATTTTACTTGGAGGACAGTTGTAAATTTCCCGGGAAAATACATTAGCCTGGAACATTATAACATATATGTTTAAGAAAAAAAATGTTCGAAAGCAATGAAAAGCGGTATTATGACCAAGCCTTTCATCATTAGAATAACAAAAGTAAAATGAACCAATGAAAAGTTTTATTAACAAGTCACATGACCTGTTATGCTTATGTTACGCGCTGCGCGCCGCGCTCTGGATCGCTTCCGGGAAGCTGCGCCTTGCGCACCGGAGTACTTCCGGGTGCGCTAACGCGGCGCGTCATATGACGCATTACGCGACAACGCAGGTCCAGAATATAGTCAAAATGTCTCCACCAACCAGCGGTCGGAACACAACCCCTTTCAGTAGTCCAAAAAGTTCTGTTAAATGACAACAGAAGGGACAGGCTACAAGAACCTTCAGTCAAAGAGGGGAGGGCAAGTTCTTCTCTACCTGTTCACGTTGGGGCTCCACCGGAACTTATAGAATTTGGGCGGGGTGGGTGGCGGAGCCGAGCTGTCTTGCAGTCATCATGGCGTCGAGCTCAGTTCATCTCACTAGTTTTGTATTTCTCATGAGGGGTTGTTCCTAATGTTTCTGTTTTAGCGAGGTCAAAAAGAGATCCCATTAGTGGCCTACTGATTTTGCTCGATTCCTTTTGTTTTTTAAAACGATTTTTCACTATCTGCAAAGACTAAACAGAGTATTGCGACTCTGTGCTTGTTTGTTATTAGAGAATGAAGCAAAGAGATCCAATTCTAAAACAGTAAATGCTTGGATAACAATCAATCAAATGGAGAGAGAAGCAGGCACGACGGATTACAACGGGGGCAAAGGCCTGCGTTACCTACCCTTCACTATCTGCAAAGAGAGAATACTCCTAAAAGAAAAAAAGGGGGGGCAGCGTTCAAAGCACATCAGTGTGCATAGACACGAAAATGTTTTTATCTACCACGTACTTGACATTTTAAAGCTTTTCATATTTGCTATTAAAAAAACATTGAAATTCACTGAAAAAAACATAGGTTATAGGCCATATATAGTTAGGAATTAGCATTTACAAAACCTTAATTTACTCGCTCAAAACCATAGAAATTCGCATATATAGTTAGTTGCAATAAATATATATCGCGCACCTGCAATCCACTGCTGATGATGTCACATATTACATCATTCATGACATGGTCAGTGACATCACTGACCATGTCATCAGTGATGTCACTGACCTTGTCATGAATGATGTAATATGTGACATCATCAGCAGTGGGTTGCGGGTGCACGATATATAGTTATTGCATCTAACTATATATGCGAATTTCTATGGTTTTGTGCGAGTAAATTAAGGTTTCGTAAATGCTAATCCCTAACTATATATGGGCTAAAACCTATGGTTTTTTCAGTTAATATATATATATATATATATATATATATATATATATTACCTAGCCAGTCGCCAGTAGGTAGTTATAGTTAGGACCTAGTTTCCATAGGAAATCCACAACATTCTATTTGGAATAACTGTGGCGCCGGTGAATGAATCGTGAATTTCTCCAAGAAAATGGCTTGCTCGGTTCCGCTTCTTCCCTGAAAGTTTGGGAGTGATTCGTCAAGTGGGGGCCGAGAAAAAAGGGGGTCCCAAAACGTGTTTTCCCCATGCAATTATCCATAGGGACCTTTAGGCAGGGCTAAAGCCCAAACGGCTGAACAGAATTACACCAAATTTGGTAGAGAGGTATAGTTCGGTTCGCAGATTGTGCTTTTTGTTAAATGGTGTAAATCCGTTCAGTAGTTTCTGAGAAAATTAAAAGTAAATCATAGCGATATCTAGAGACAGAGTTCTACACGTGTACGGAGATCCGTTCAATTAAGGCACCACTCTGCAAACGTGCACCTGGCACGTTTGCAGAGGGGGAACTGATTCCCCTTGAACAATGGGGTCCCTCGGGGCCAAGAAGCCCACCAACAACCTCCAGTATGCGCCAGGGGGCTGTCTTGCAGAGACGTGTAAAGAGGCCACGCCCCTTTTTACACCTCTCTGCAACGCAGCCCCCTGGTGCCTACTGGAGGTTCCTGGTGGGTTAGTTGCCCCCCAGGGACCCCCAATATGCAATGGGAATTATTTCCCCCTCTGTAAACACGCCAGGGGGCTGCATTGCAGAGAGGTGTAAAGAGGCCACGCCCCTTCCCTGCACCACGCTGCAAACGCGCCCCCTGGAGGTTCCTGGTGGGCTAGTTGCCCCCAGGTGTAATAAGGCCATGCCCCTTTTTACAACACTCTGCAAAGCAGCTCCTTGGCGCTTACTGGAGGTACCTGGTGAGCTAGTTGGCCCCCAGGGACCCCCAAAATGCAAGGGGAATTAGTTCTCCCTCTGTAAACGCACCAGGGGGCTGCGTTGAAGAGAGGGGTTAAAAGGGGCATGGCCTCATTACACCTCTCTGCAATGCAGCTCCCTGGCACATAATGGAGGTTCCTGGTGGGCTAGTTGGCCCCCCAGGGACCCCCAGTATGCAAGGGGAATTAGTTCCCCCTCTGCAAACGCACCAGGGGGCTGCATTGCAGAGAGGTGTAATGAGGCCACGCCCCTTTTTACACCTCTGTGCAATGCAGCCCTCTGGTGCATACTGGAGGTTTCTAATGGGCTACTTGGCGCCCAGGGACCCCAATATGCAATGGGAATTAGTTCTACCACTGTAAACGCGCCAGGGGGCTGCGTTGCAGAGAGGTGTAAAAAGGGGCATGGCCTCATTTTACCTCTCTGCAATGCAGCTCCCTGGCGTATAATGGAGGTTCCTGGTGGGCTAGTTGGCCCCCAGGGACCCCCAGTATTCAAGGGGAATTAGTTCCCTCTCTGCAAACACGCCAGGGGGAGCGTTTGCAGAGCGGTGCAATCCGTCACCTCAAGCCCTGCCCCCTCCCTGCGCCACTCTGCAAATGCGCCCCCTGGCGTGTTTGAAGAGGGGGAAGTAATTTCCCTTGAATACTGGGGGTCCCTGGGGACCAACTAGCTCACCCGGTACCTCCAGTAAGCACCAAGGAGCTGCTTTTTACACCTCTCTGGAACGCAGATCCCTGGCACGTTTACAGAGGGGTAACTAATTCCCCTTGCATATTGGGGGTGCCTGGGTGCCAACTAGCCCACCAGGAAGCTCCAGTATGTGCCACGGAGCTGCATTGCAGAGAGGTGTAATGAGGCTACGCCCCTTTTTACAACACTCTGCAAAGCAGCCCCCTGGCACATACTGGAGGTTCCTGGTGGGCTAGTTGGCCTCCAGGGACCCCCAGAATGCAAGGGGACTTAACCCCCAACTTAGAACGCGCTACGGGGCGCGTTTGCACAGTGGTGAAGCTAGGGGGCGAGGCTCGAGGTGATATGTGTGCAAACATGGCCTGTGGCGCGTTTTAAGTTCGGGAATCAATTCCTCTTCGATCATGAGGTTCCCTAGGGGCCAACTAGTCCAACAGGTACCTCCATTAAGCGCCACAGAGCTGCATTGCAGCGTGTTGTAAAAAGGGGGCGTGCCCTCTGAACACCTCTCTGCTGTAACACAGCTCCCTGGCACATACTGGAGGTACCTGGTGGGCTAGTTGGCTCACAGGGAACCTCAGGATTGAAGAGGAATTAATTCCCCAATCTAAAACGTGCCACAGGCCGTGTTTGCACACATGTCACCTCAGGCCCCAACCCCTTCCTTCACTATTGAGCACAATATTCCTCTAAAATCAGCGAAACTACGAATTCCGATGTACTCACCTGTTATCACAAGAGACGTCAGTGCTGCATCTTTGAGCCCAGTACAGACCCTGAAAAGTAAATCTAAGCATACTTACCAGTAACTTGTATTTCCTTCCATAGGAATCTATTGTGTGGTTTTCACCAGTAAAGTTTCTGAGGTTTTTTTTTTAAGTAATTCTAACCGTAGTTACAGTAACTTGAATTTCCTTTCTAGGCTAACATTGACTGATTTCACTTGGAAATTTTTCAAAGTGTGGAGTTTTGGAACTTTAAAAAAATTCCTCAAAAATCTGCCAAACTACGAATTCCAATTTACTCACCTGTTATCAGGAGATACATCAGTGCTGCATCTCTCCGCCCACTACTGATCCTGAAAAGTAATTCTAATCGTAGTTACAGTAACTTGAATTTCCTTCCATAGGCTATCATTTACTGATTTCACTTGGAAAATTTTCAAAGTGTGTAGTTTTGGAACTTTAAAAAATTCCTCAAAAATCAGTCGAACTACGAATTCCGATTTACTCACCTGCTATCAGGAGAGACCTCAGTGCTGCATCTTTCAGCCCGCTACTGATCCTGAAAAGTAATTCCAACCATACCTACAGTAACTTGAAGTTCCTTCCATAGGCTAACATTGACTGGTATCACTTGGAAATTCTTTTAAGTGTGGAGTTTTGGAACTTAAAAAAATTCCTCAAAAATCAGTCGAACTACGAATTCCAATTTACTCACCTGTTATCAGGAGATACCTCAGTTCTGCATCTTTCAGCTCACTACTATTCCTGAAAAGTTAATTTAACTGTACTTACCAGTAACCCGAATTTCGTTCCATAGTATATCATTGCCTGCTATATAAAATATATATAAATTAAAAAAATATTAAATACAAAAAAAATATTACAATTTCAATATTTTTAAAAACATTTTTTTCAATTTATATTACAAATATGTAATGTAATTTAAAAAATCAAATATCTAAAAATAAATACTTTAAAACAATGTAGTAAATTAGTATAAAAAAATATAACAAATAATACATTTAAAAATGATCATTTACAAAACCTTTGAAATTCACTGAAAAAACCATAGGTTTCAGCCACGTTATAGTTAGGAATTAGCATTTAAAAAACCTTAGCAATTCACTGAAAAAAAAAGTTTTCAGCCACGTTACAGTTAGGAATTAGCATTTAAGAAACCTTAGAAATTCACTGAAAAAAACATACGTTTCACACATGTTATAGTTAGCTGGACATTTCACTCATACCTGTCATCAATGATGTCATGAGTTATGTCACTTACCATGGCATGAGTGATGTAATATGTTCTGTCATCAGCAGTGGATTGCGGGCGCGCAAGTTATAGTTAGGTGAACTAACTATAACGGGGGAATTTCAATGGTTTTGTATGAGTGAAATGTCCAGCTAACTATAAAATGTGTGAACCTATGTTGTTTTCAGTGAATTTCTAAGTTTTTTAAATGCTAATTCCTAACTATAACGTGCCTAAAACCTATGGTTTGTTCAGTGAATTTCATAGGTTTTTAAATGCCAATTTGTAAATGTATTAATTGTTATATTTATTTTTTTATACTAATTTCTTACATTTTTTTAAATAATAATTTTCATTTTTTTTTTTTAAATTACATTACATATTTTTAATGTAAAATAATAAAAAAACGTAATTCAAAAATGATTTTTTTATTTCATTTTTTTTTCAATATATTAAAATTAATTTCTACATATTTTTTGTGGTAAACGTACGGTACGCGTACGGTCCTCGCACCATCCTTTGTATCTGTATTCCTACTGTACCTGTACCTGCGCATATGTTACAAAGATGTTTTGATGTTCCGCGTCGCATTGGCGCTTCCGTGTGAAGTCATGTACATTTGCACGGCGCACCGTACGTGTACTCCGCGAAAGTTTCTTGGTGGTGCACGTGCTCGTCCATTCCAGCATGTTTATTTCCATTTTGGGACTCGTAGTCCTGAATTTATAGTCTCAAACCGCAGCAGCAACGATGTCTTGAGAAGATAAAATAATGGGCTTGCCTGTGACTTCAAAATCACGCAAAAGTTGGTGACATGCATCCTAAACTACATCACTGCTAAGATGATATCTTTCCCCAATAAAACCGATGTTCATGATAGAAAAAGCTGTGTGGGTGTGTGTGTGTGTGTGTGTAAATATATATATATAACTGTTATCATTTAGTCAGTACCCACAGACTCTTGCAGCGAAGTAGGCCTTAGGGCATGAACTGCTTCAAACCGCTATGCACTATGCTTGTAGTCTTCTATCTACCTACACACTTGACTTTTATACCTTCAATTCCCTAGTCTGTATCCTTACACTTCCAACAAGCAGTCTGTCATTGCTGTTTTACTGTTGTAGTGACCCATTCAGCAGTTTGTTCTAATCCATGCACTGCACTACAACTCAAGCACTTTAAAATTCAGTCAGGCACTGTCCTTGCAGGACTGTAATCATTCAGTCAGTACCCAAGTACTCATGCAGCGAAGTAGGCCTTAGGGCATGAACTGCTTCAAACCGCTATGCACCATGCTTGTAGTCTTCTATCCTGCACACTTGTCTTTTAAACCTCCAATTCCCTTGTCTGTATCCTTACATTTCCACCAAGCAGTCTGTCACTGCTGTTGCACTGTTGTAGTGGCCCATTCAGCAGTTTGTTCTAATCCATTCACTGCACTGAAACTCAAGCACTTATAAATTCATTCAGGGACTGTGCTTGCAGAACTGTAATCATTCAGTCAGTACCCAAGAACTCATGCAGCGAAGTAGGCCTTAAGGCATGGACTGCTTCAAACCGTTATGCACTATGCTTGTAGTTTTCTATCTACCTGCACACTTGTCTTTTATACCTTCAATTCCCTACTGTGTATCCTTACATTTCCACCAAGCAGTCTGTCACTACTGTTGCACTGTTGTAGTGACCCATTCAGCAGTTTTTTCTAATACATTCACTGCACTAAAACTCAAGCACTTATAAATTCAGTCAGGTCTTTCTCTGACCTTTTATACACACAAGAGGCACATACCCTACTGGGCACATTGTGTTCGCACGGGTTTCTGCAAGGTCGCGAGAATTTTGTACAATTTCGCAATTTGCCTGGGGAAATGTATGCCCGAAACACAAGTGTGATGGTGATTACACTACTACTTGCATAGTACATAACAGTTTTAAGCACTGCCTGCCCTAAAGCCTGGCTCACTGCAACAGTACATGTACTTATATGTCTGCAAACACAGCAACCAACCAAACCATTCTCTCTCAGTTTTCCCAAATAAACACTGATTCATAGTGTGATTCTAGACAAATAACAGTATTTCTTATAAATGGAATGTATAGATACTGACTGGGGAAATGTAGGCCTGAAACACATATGTGAAGATGGTTACACTACTACTTGCATAGTGCATACGAGTTTCAAGCACTGCATTCCCTAAAGACTGGCTCACTGCAACAGCACATGTACTTACATGTCTGCAAACACATCAACCAACCAAATCATTCTCTCTCAAGTTTCTCAAAAGGACACTGACTCACACTGATTCTAGACAAATAACAGTATTTCTTATAAATGGGCTGCGTATATAATGTGTGAATTTGGTTATACGACTACTTGCATATTGCAAAAATGCTTCTCTCAGAATGATTCCGAAATGCACACAGACTCACAATGTGATTCGAGACAAAAAATATTGCATTTTACAAAAACACATTTACTAGTCTAGAAATGGTAAGGTGACTAAACACATTCTATATATATGACTGCTGCATTTTAATATAGAATCCTGACTCATTTTGCAAATACATAAGCAATCTGCTGCATTATTGGTACCAACTATACATCAAAAAAGTGACACAATAGAACAACAAAGAGGCCCAAGGGGCTTGTAAATCTGCCACAGAGTGTATGCAGCAGTGTATGTATACTGACTGGTAAATTGCAGATTTGAAACACAAGTCTGATTCTCGTCAAGCAACACTATTAATTACTCTTGAAAGGCTTTTTTAAATGATAATTTCTAACTTGCCTACAGAGGTAAGACATGTGAAGAAAGAGGGCAAAAGGCACAGAAAGACGCAAGAGAAATGCAGAAAGATGCAACAGCAGTCCAGAGTAATGAAGAAAAGTGCAGGAAGAAGCAAGAGATATACAGAAAAAAACAACAGAGGTACAGAAAAAGGCCTTGTTGCAAAGTCAACCTGTGCCCCCAAAATTGTACTGCGTGCTACTAGGGGTAACTGACTCTGACTAACCAGGCCCGGAGCCAGTGCTATGCTGAAAGACACTTAGAATACAGTAAAATCACTTACATACACAAGGGCACACTAAGGTTTGGGGTACCCCTGTGATTGGCATGAAACCCCATGTAAGGCCCTAGTACACAATAGGGCAGGGGGATTAAAACTACCTCTAACTCAGGGGTGCAGAAAGAGGCAAGAGAATTGCATAAACAGACAGGAAAGGTACAGAAACAGGGGACAGGGGTGCAGAAAGAGGCAAGAGGGGTGCAGAAAGAAGTAAGAGTAGTGCAGAAGGAATTAACAGAGGTGCAAGAAGGGTTCTGAAAGACGCAGGAGGGATGCAAAAAGATCGAAGAGAAGTGCTGAAAGAGGCAAGATAATTGCTGAAAGAAGCAACAGATGTGTAGGGACGAAGGACGAGATGTGCAGAAAGAGGCAAGAGAAATGCTGAAAGAAGCCACAGAGGTTTCAAAAGAAGCAGGATAAGTGCAGAAAGAGGCAAGTGAGGTGCAGAAAGAAGCAAGAACAATGCAGAAAGAACCAACGGAGGTGTAGAAGGAGTCATGAGGGGTGCAAAAAGAAGGAAGAGGAGTGCAGGAAGAAGCAACAGAGGTGCAGAAGGAGTCACAAGGGGTGCAGAAATAAGGAAGAGGAGTTCAGAAAGAAGCAACAAAGGTGCTGAAAGAGGCATGAGGGGTTCAGAAGGAAGGAATAAAAGTACAGAGAGAGGCTCAAAGGGTGCAAAAAGGGCATGAGAGGTGCAGAAAGAGGCAACAGAGGTACAGCAAGAATCAAGAGAGGTGCAGAAAGAGGGAACAGGGTTGTAGGAAGAGGCAAGAGAGGTACAGAAAGAGAAAAGAGGGGTGCAGAAAGAGGCAAGAGATCTGCAGAAAATGCAACAGAGGTGCTAATAACAGGCAAGTGAGGGACAGAAAGAAGTAACAGAGTTGCTGAGAGAGGCGCAAAGGGTGCAAAAAGGGCATGAGAGGTGCAGAAAGAGGCAACAGAGATGCAGCAAGAATCAAGAGAGGTGCAGAAAGAGGGAACACGGTTGTAGGAAGAGGCAAGAGAGGTACAGAAAGAGAAAAGAGGGGTGCAGAAAGAGGCAGGAGATAAGCAGAAAAAGCAACAGAGGGGCTGAAAGGGTCAAGCCAGCTGCAGAAGGAAGCAAGGCAGGTGTAGAAAGATGCAATAGAAGTGCAGACAGAAGCATCAGAGGTACACAAACAGGTAAGAGGGGTGTAGAAAAAGGATAGTACAGAAAGAAGCAAAAGTGGTGCCTAAGAGGCAAAAGGAACACAGAAAGAGGACACAACAGTGCAGAAAGAACCAAGAGAAGTGCAGAAAGAAGCAACAGAGGTGAAGAAGGAGGCACGAGGAAGGCAGAAAGAAGGAAGAGAAGTATAGAAAAAAGCAACACAGTTGCTGCAAGAGGCACGAAGGGTGAGGAAAGAGGCAAAAGAAGTACAGAAAGAAGCAACAGAGGTACAAAAAGAGGCAAGAGTGGTGCAGAAAGAGGGAAGAGAGGTGTAGAAAGAGGCTTGAGAGTTGTACAAAGAGCGAAGTTGGGTGCAGAAAGAGGCAAGAGGGGTGCTGAAACAGGTAAGAGAACTTCAGAAAGAGGCTAGAGAATTGTTGAAAGAAGCCACAGAGGTGTAGAAAGAAGCAAGAAAAGTACAGAGAGTGGCAACTGAGAAGCAGAAACAGGCAAGAAAGGTACAGAAAGAGAGCAGATGAGTGCAGAAAGAGACAACAGGGTGCAAAAAGAAACTAGACAGGTGCAGAAAGAAGAATGTAAAGTGCAGAATGAAGCAACAGGGGTGCAGAAAGAGGCAAGATAAGTGCAGAACGAAGTAACAGAGATGCAGAAGGAGGCAAGAGAGCTCCAGAAAGAGGCAAGAGAGTTGCAGAAACAGGCAAAAGAGGTACAGAAAGAGGGGACAAAGGTGCAGACCTTGGCAAGAGAGGTACAGAAACAGGTAAAAGGGGTGCAGAAAGAACAAGAGCTGTGCAAAAGTACCAACAGAGGTGAAAAAAGAGGCAAGTGAAGTACAGAGGGAGGCAAGAGAACTGCAGAAAGAGGCAAGAGAGTTACAGAAACAGGCAACAGAGGTACAGAAAGAGGGAACAGATGGTCAGACTGAGGAAGGAGAGGTTCAGAAAGACGGAATAGGGGAATAGAAAAGGGCAAGAGGATGAAGAAATTTAGAACAGAGGTGCAGGAAGAAGCCAGAGAAGTGCAGAAAGAACCAACAGAGGTGCTGAAAGAGACAAGAGGGGTACAGAAATGGGCAAGTGGAGTGCAGAACAAAGCAAAAGAGGTGCAGAAAGAACCAACAGAGGTGTAAAAAGAGGCAAGGTTGGTGCCGAAAAAATAAGGAGAGGTGCACAAAGAGCAAGAGGGGTACATAAAGAGACAGGGGGAACAGAAAGAGGAAGAGAACTGTAGAAAAAAGCAACAGAGGTGATGAAAGAGGCAAAAAGGGTGCAGAAAGAGACAAGATAGGTGAAGAAAGAAGGAACAGAGGTACAGAAAGAGGCAAGAGTGGTGCAGAAAGAGGGACGAGAGGTATAGAAAGAGGCAAGAGAGTTGCACAAAAAGGGAAGAGGGATACAGAAACAGGCAAAAGGGGTGCAGAAAGAACCAAGTGAGGTGCAGAAAGAGGCAAGAGAGGTACATCAAGAGGCAAGTGAAGTGCAGAAGGAGGCAAGGGAACTGCAGAAAGAGGAAAGAGAGGTGCAGACAGAGGCAAGTGAGGTACAGAAAGAAGCAAGATGAGTGCAGAAAGAAGCAACAGAAGTGCAGAAAGAGGGAAGAGGGGTGGAGAGAGAGGCAAGAGGGGTACAGAAAGAAGTAAGACAGGTGCAGAAAGAAACAAAAGAAGTGCAGAAAGAAGGAATAGAAGTGTAGAAAGAGGCAAAAAGGGTGCAGAAAGATGTAAGAGGGGTACAGAGAGAAGCAAATGAGGTGCAGAAAGAGGCAACAGACGTGCAGAAAGATGGAAGAGAGGTGCAGAAAGTACAAGAGATTTGCAGAATGAGGTCAAGAGAAGTGCAGAAAAAAAAAGAAAAGTGTAGAAAGAAGCAACAGAAATGCAGAAAGAGGCACAGTGGGAAGCAAGAGTGGCTTGAACACCATTAGTACTAATGTAACACTCACATTTAGCAGTAAGTAACAGGTGACCATTCTAGGTTTGCAAAGGTCCTTTCACCACGCTGTAACACTTGTGGCTGCATTTTTGATAACGTTTCAGCTATTTGAGCTAGAAACAAGGCTTTTTTTTGTTCAAATCTGCAGATTATGATGCAGATGATGAATTATGTGGCTAATGCAGAAAATGTATAATTGTGCAAAAGTCGGTGCAGCCAAACAGTCGCATAATTCCAGTGGCCCTGCTCATACCTCTGACCAGGTCCACATGTGCTCCTCAGTGATTCCATCTTTTTTTGTCTCACTGAGTTCATAGTTGAGTTTCTATGGAAATGAGGAAGACTAAACCTGAGGTTACCACTCCACAACACGGACTACCATAACACATAATTACTCTCCATAACACATAATCCCACTCTACATAATTCCTATATAATAAATACCACTTACTCTCTAGCCACATAATTTCACTGCACAACATACCACATAATTCCACTAAACACAACGTACATGCACTCCTCTCCAAAAAACATGAGTAAAAAACGTTTGCATTTACAACGCCAATAGCTCTAATTCTTGCAAATGTGAAACTTATTACATGGCAAACACTTCTTTAACTAGTAGTCATGTTTGCAGAGTGGTGGAGGAAGGGTGCTGGGCCTCCGACTAGCGCTCAGGAATTTTGCTGCATAGGGCTTACAGGAGGTACCAGTAGGGATCCTTGGCCCCCAAAGTCCCTCAGGATTAAATTGGACTTCATCCCCCTTCCCAGGAGGTAAATTTGCTGAGTGGTGAAGAAAGGGGGGCATGGCCTCCGAAGACAATTTAGCAATCGCACTGTGTGGGACTTACTGGAGGTATCAAGAGGGGTAGTTTTTCCCCAAGGACAACCTTGGGGCCATCTGACCCTCCTATTACTTCCAGTAAGTCCCACACAGCAGGATTGCTAATTTCTCATACCAGGCAACGCCCCTTTGCCCACGACTCTGCAAACATGCTTTCTGGCGTGCTCATGGATGGGGATTGAAGTCCCCTTCCCTGCTTGGGGTCCTTTAGTGACCACCGACCCTACCTCTTACCTCCTGTAAGCCCCACACACTGGAATTGCTGAGCGGAGGACAAAGAACATGTTCCCTTTCCCCACTGCTCTGCAAACACACCTCCTGGCGCATTCTGTGTTGGGGTATTAAGTCCTCATCATTCCTGAGGGTCCCTGTGGGTCAACTAGCCCACCAGGTACCTCCAGTAAGTGCCATGCACCTGGATTGCTGTGAGTGGTCAGAGGCCATGCCCCCTTTTAACACCACTCTGCAAACACAGCTCCTGGCGCACTGCTGCTCGGGGGATGAAGTCCACTTATTCCGTGAGGTCTTCAGGACAAAAGAGGACCTCATCGCCCCACCACCAGTGATCCAAGAGGCACGTTTGCAGAGTGGTTTAACCCCTTGCGTGCTGGGCGTATTTTCCGCCTGTGCTGACTCCGCCTTGCGCGGGCGGAGTCATGACGGAACGGTTCCGTCATCAGCACAGCTCACCTGTAGCTGATGACGGAACCGTTCTGTCATCAGCACGCAAGGGGTTAAAAAGAGGTGTGGCCTCGGACCACCTCTCTGCAAAGCAGCTCTGTGGCGCATACTGGAGGTACTTGGTGGGCTAGTTGGCCCCCAGAGACCCTCAGTATTCAATGGGAATTAATTCCCCAACTTACAATGTGCGTTGATTGCATGATTGCGGAATGGTGCAGGGAGGGGGCGGGGCCTCCAGCGAGATGCCAGCTTTTTTTAAATTTTATTTTTTTAGAAGGGGGGCCGTGAAGCCCCCGTTCTTTTACCATTTTTGGGGCAATAGGAACCCCATCCCCCAGGGTCTGACCTCTATTTATAAAAACAATACAAAAATAAACAGGAAGGGGTCCTTGTGGCCCCTTTCCCGAGGCCAATTACGGCCCCGGGGACCCCATCTCCCAGGGCTTGGTCATTTTTAAAAAAATATATTTTATTACATTTTTGGGAGGGGGGCCGCGTGGCCTCCTCCTCAGGGCAATTCTAGCTCCGGGGACCCTTTCCCCTGGGCCCCTCACTGTTCCATCGGCTCCCCGCGTCCTGCGGGAGCTGGCATTGCTTTTGCACAAGGGAGCTTCTGACATGCAGCTCCCCTTTTGCAAAAACAATTCTGCTTTGTTTTTTTTAAGTGAGAGCAGGTTTCCTGGTTTTGTGTCTAAAAACCAAAGCAGAGTTTGCTACGGCTCCTGCCCTGCCTTAGCAAACAGCAATGTCCTGGGGAGGAAACCCAGGACATTGCAGGAGCCGGCCCGGGGGTTGGCAGTCCCCAGGGCCATCAAGGGCTCGAGGAGGGGGCCATGCAGCCCCCTCCCTACATTTCAAAGCCCCAGGGAGTTGGTTGTCACTGGGGCTTGGGGGGGCCCTATGGCCCCCCCACTGATTAATAACAGAAGCCCCAGGGAGGTGGTGGTCCATGGGGCTTGAGGGACCCATGACGCCCCCCACTAATCAAGGAAGCCCTGGGAAGGATGTGGTCCCCTGGGTTTTGGGGGGCCCATGAGGCCCCCATCCCTATTATATAAAAGCCCCAGGAAGGTGGCGGTCCCCGGGTCTGAATTGGGGGGTTGGGACCACCACGCATTTATTATTGAATCCCCAGGGAGGTGGCGGTCACAGGGGTTGCGGGGTCCCTGCTGGCCCCCGCATAATAATTATGCATTGCCCCTGGGACCTGGCCCACCTGTGGGCTCAAGTACAAGGAAGCATGGTAGCCTGTGCTTTGTTTTGTTTATTTTCTCAGTCAGATTAGCAAATTCAGCGCAAAGTCAGTCATTTAAAAAATAAAATGCTTTTTTTGACCCTGGGGGTCCCATTGGGACCCCTGAGCAGGGCTAGGGGGTCAGCGTTTCAAAAGGAAATGGAAGGTGCACTCCTAGTGAACTCAATAAATGCACGTCGAAATCTGTTCCAGACTTGCTTCTTTTTAGTTAATCAATCTTTTTAAAACTGGCCCACAGCCAACGCGTTTCGGTCCCAATTTTTGCCAGACGGAACTTCGTCAGTGCTCCTATATAATCAGCTGGTCAGTGACAGCAAGGAATATATATTTTGTTATTGGAACTCATAAACATAAGTTGGCCACAATAGCAGTATGGTTGGAAAGTTCTCCCACCTCAGAGTAGTAGGCTTACAAATATCCTATGTAGTGAAATTAAAATGAAGAAAAGATCCAAACATCACTTATTCATCAAGAGACTTTATAGCTATTAAGTCATGCTGTATCAATTGGTTAAACAGCGTCTTCTCCTACAGCAGCATGATAACCAGCACTGCAAATGCTAATTACTAACTATAATGTCCACGAAATCCATGATTTGTTCAGTGAATTTGAAGGGTTTTTTTAACTGGTAATTACTAACTATAACTTTCCTGAAACCCATGATGTTTTCAGTGAACTTCTAAGGTTTTTTAAATGCTAATTACTAACTATAACGTTCCTGAAACTTATGTTATGTTATGTTATAACAATTTATTATGCGCACAGCGACTCCAGCGAAGGAGCATCCCGGCGCAGAGACATGGAGCAACATAACACAACAAGGAGATAATGACACAGAAGGAAGGCTAAAACAGGCTAAAACAGGAAGGCTAAAACAAAAAGGTCTTTATGGCACTACGGAAAGACAACAGGTCCTCAAGCAGCCGAATTTCAACTGGGAGGGTGTTCCAGAGTGACGCAGCTTTCACCCTAAAGGAGCGACCCCCCATCCTGCTGAGCCTAAATCTAGGAACAACAGCAAGGGCCTGACCTTGAGATCGAAGGTTGCGGGTAGGGCCATAGAAGGAAATAGAGTTGGCCAAGATAGCAGGGCCTATGCCTCTTAGGATTTTAAAGGTCAGACACAAGACCTTGAAAAGAATACGCTTCCTGACCGGGAGCCAGTGCAGGGAGCGAAGGACATGAGACACCGGGCAGAACCTAGGTAGGCCAACAATGGCTCTCGCCGCGGCGTTTTGCACCCGCTGCAGACGGGTTAGCTCAGCCTGGTTAGCCCCAGCCAGCAGAGAGCTAGCGTAGTCCAGACGGGAGATGATGGTTGCCTGGACCACAAGCTGTCTGGTAGGGGCATCGAAGAACTTAAGCACTGGCCTTAAACCTCTTAAGAGTCCAAAGCAACAGGCTGCAATTTTTTTGGTGTGCCCTATGAATGTGAGACCAGCGTCTAACCAGACCCCTAGGTTCTTCACCTCCGACACCGGGGTCGGAGTGGGGCCCAGCTCCGAAGGCCACCACTGATCGCCCCAGAGCTCCACTCCCTTCCCGACAACCATAACCTCTGTTTTTGTGGCATTAAGCTGGAGACAGTTACCTGTCAACCAGCTGGCCACCGCCCTCAGTCCAGACTGAAACCTGGGGCATCCTGTTCTGCATCCCCACTGAGAGTAACGGCCAGCTGTGTGTCGTCGGCATATGAGACCAAAGTTAGGCCCCACTGCCTAGCGACATCAGCCAGCGGTCTCACGTAGAGGTTGAACAACGTGGGACTCAGTGAGGACCCCTGCGGAACCCCCATGGCCAGAGGCTGGAACCTGGACTTGAAGGGAGGGATGGCAACACAGAAGGAGCGGTTGGCCAGGAAGGAGCGGAACCATTGCAGCGCCTGACCACCGATACCGATCTCCTATAGCCGCTGAAGGAGGATGCTGTGCGATACAGTATCGAAGGCGGCGCTGAGGTCTAACAAAATCAGCGCCGCCGTCTGACCAGCATCCAACCTCGCACGGAGATGTTCCACCATCACAAGAAGGGCAATCTCTGTGCTGTGGCCAGCACGGAAGCCGTTCTGTGTGGGATCGAGGGCATTGGACCGGGCTAGATGTTCAGACAGGGCCAGATTGACATGGGCCTCTGTCAACTTAGCTGGCCAGGGTAGCAGCGAGATGGGACGATAGCTTTCCGGCTTAGACGGGTCGAGAGAGGGTTTTTTAATGATCGGAGACACCACCGCCTGCTTCCAGCTAGTAGGGACAACCCCCGTCTCTAGGGAGAGATTGACCAGGGAGCGTATAGCCAAGCGTCCCAAAAAGGTCTGGTCTCGAATGAGGGCAGGCCTCACTGGATCAGATGGAGACCCAGACTTAACTTGCGTAGCAAGTTTGTCAAACCCTTCCAGGGTGAGAGAGGGAAATGAGAGCAAAGTAATCTGTTGAAGTGTCTCCTTGGGGCTACCCGGCACATTGCCGGTACAAGGGAAAGTCCGATTTATAGCCTGGACTTTTCCCAAGAAATAGGAAGCGAGGGATTCACAGTGTGTGACAGAGCTCTCAGCCGTAGAGGTAGACCGCTTAGACATAAGATCTTTAACCGCCTTAAAGATGGTCTTCGACGGGTTCGTGCTGTTCCGGAATTCCTCGGCATAAAAAGCCGCTCGGGCACGACAAATGGCCCGGTGATAGAGCTTGACGGACGCGGCATATGCAGCTTTTAGCTCAGCCCCATATGTCTTCCGCCAGGCCCTCTCCGCCCGTCTACAGGCTCCCTTCAGGGCACGCAAAGCGTCATCATACCAGGGGCTCGACACACGAGGGTTGATCTTCGTCGTAACAACAGGTATCAAGGCGTCCAGAGCCCTAGTGAGCCAAGAGCAGAAGAGGTCGTACCCCTCTTCTACGTTGTTTAATGGGCCCAGGGGTTCCACTGACAAAAGATGGTAAAAGTCTTCCAGCCTGAGTTTACTCCAGGGTCTCCTGGGTACCCGCTTGGCTGAAGAAGTGGAAGTAGTGGCTGGCATAGGACAACAGATGGACATCAAAGAATGGTCAGACCACTCTACAGGAGCCACCGACGTGACTTTAGCCTCAGTCAGATTGGTGAAAAAAGGGTCAAGAATATGTCCCCCGGAATGAGTAGGCTGGGAGACCAGCTGAGAGAGTTGAAAGGCCTCTAAGTCCATAAGAATACTACGTGCTGTCAGACAGGATGGTGCATCGAAATGCAGATTTAAGTCGCCCAGGATGGAAAAATTGGCACAGTCAGTGACCAAGGTGGCGACAGTGTCCGGGAAAGCATTCCTGAATGCCACATCACTGCCCGGCGGACGATACACCACCATCGGCGTTTTGCACCCGCTGCAGACGGGTTAGCTCAGCCTGGTTAGCCCCAGCCAGCAGAGAGCTAGCGTAGTCCAGACGGGAGATGATGGTTGCCTGGACCACAAGCTGTCTGGTAGGGGCATCGAAGAACTTAAGCACTGGTCTTAAACCTCTTAAGAGTCCAAAGCAGCAGGCTGCAATTTTTTTGGTGTGCCCTATGAATGTGAGACCAGCGTCTAACCAGACCCCTAGGTTCTTCACCTCCGACACCGGGGTTGGAGTGGGGCCCAGCTCCGAAGGCCACCACTGATCGCCCCAGAGCTCCACTCCCTTCCCGACAACCATAACCTCTGTTTTTGTGGCATTAAGCTGGAGACAGTTACCTGTCAACCAGCTGGCCACCGCCCTCAGTCCAGACTGAAACCTGGGGGCATCCTGTTCTGCATCCCCACTGAGAGTAACCGCCAGCTGTGTGTCGTCGGCATATGAGACCAAAGTTAGGCCCCACTGCCTAGCGACATCAGCCAGCGGTCTCACGTAGAGGTTGAACAACGTGGGACTCAGTGAGGACCCCTGCGGAACCCCCATGGCCAGAGGCTGGAACCTGGACTTGAAGGGAGGGATGGCAACACAGAAGGAGCGGTTGGCCAGGAAAGAGCGGAACCATTGCAGCGCCTGACCACCGATACCGATCTCCTATAGCCGCTGAAGGAGGATGCTGTGCGATACAGTATCGAAGGCGGCGCTGAGGTCTAACAAAATCAGCGCCGCCGTCTGACCAGCATCCAACCTCGCACGGAGATGTTCCACCATCACAAGAAGGGCAGTCTCCGTGCTGTGGCCAGCACGGAAGCCGTTCTGTGTGGGATCGAGGGCATTGGACCGGGCTAGATGTTCAGACAGGGCCAGATTGACATGGGCCTCTGTCAACTTAGCTGGCCAGGGTAGCAGCGAGATGGGACGATAGCTTTCCGGCTTAGACGGGTCGAGAGAGGGTTTTTTAATGATCGGAGACACCACCGCCTGCTTCCAGCTAGTAGGGACAACCCCCGTCTCTAGGGAGAGATTGACCAGGGAGCGTATAGCCAAGCGTCCCAAAAAGGTCTGGTCTCGAAAGAGGGCAGGCCTCACTGGATCAGATGGAGACCCAGACTTAACTTGCGTAGCAAGTTTGTCAAACCCTTCCAGGGTGAGAGAGGGAAATGAGAGCAAAGTAATCTGGTGAAGTGTCTCCTTGGGGCTACCCGGCACATTACCGGTACAAGGGAAAGTCCGATATATAGCCTGGACTTTTCCCAAGAAATAGGAAGCGAGGGATTCACAGTGTGTGACAGAGCTCTCAGCCGTAGAGGTAGACCGCTTAGACATAAGATCTTTAACCGCCTTAAAGATGGTCTTCGACGGGTTCGTGCTGTTCTGGAATTCCTCGGCATAAAAAGCCGCTCGGGCACGACAAATGGCCCGGTGATAGAGCTTGACGGACGCGGCATATGCAGCTTTTAGCTCAGCCCCATATGTCTTCCGCCAGGCCCTCTCCGCCCGTCTACAGGCTCCCTTCAGGGCACGCAAAGCGCCATCATACCAGGGGCTCGACACACGAGGGTTGATCTTCGTCGTAACAACAGGTATCAAGGCGTCCAGAGCCCTAGTGAGCCAAGAGCAGAAGAGGTCGTACCCTCTTCTACGTTGTTTAATGGGCCCAGGGGTTCCACTGACAAAAGATGGTAAAAGTCTTCCAGCCTGAGTTTACTCCAGGGTCTCCTGGGTACCCGCTTGGCTGAAGAAGTGGAAGTAGTGGCTGGCATAGGACAACAGATGGACACCAAAGAATGGTCAGACCACTCTACAGGAGCCACCGACGCGACTTTAGCCTCAGTCAGATTGGTGAAAAAAGGGTCAAGAATATGTCCCCCGGAATGAGTAGGCTGGGAGACCAGCTGAGAGAGTTGAAAGGCCTCTAAGTCCATAAGAATACTACGTGCTGTCAGACAGGATGGTGCATCGAAATGCAGATTTAAGTCGCCCAGGATGGAAAAATTGGCACAGTCAGTGACTAAGGTGGCGACAGTGTCCGGGAAAGCATTCCTGAATGCCACATCACTGCCCGGCGGACGATACACCACCATCCCAGAGAGAGTAAATTCTGGGCTAACAGAGACTTTAAAAAAGGCACTTTCACAGCCAGCAATCTTAAGGATGGTCCACACACAGGAAAAACCAGATCTCACTATCAGGGCTATACCCCCGCCTCTAGCTGGCCTATTCGCAATGTACATAGAATAGCCAGGAGGGCATACCAGATTGGGGATGGCAGTGTCAGCTTCCTGAAGCCATGTTTCGGTTACGGCAAAAATGTCCGGGGCTTCATTCTCAATCAGATCGTACACATTCAACTGATGTTTCAGGATCGACCTGACATTAAGATTCAAAATCCGCAGTGAGGAAGGTAGACCCCTACTGTACATAGCGGCAGAGGGACTACGCCGGGAGAGGAGCTGCGGGGGGTCAAGCACCAAGCCATTACATGGGCAGCGGTAGGGGCCGCATAAGGGATGAACGGGCAGTCGTGTGCAATGGACAACAAACGCTCCCTAGAGTATGTTAGCATGGCGGCAGTGCTGGGAGGCAGAGGCAGCCCAGAGTCCGCTACGTCCCGCGCGTCCTTAGCGCGGACGGGCGCAGACGGGCAGGACTCTGGCACGACTCTGGCCACGCGAGGACACGCCCGCTGCGCGATCCCGCTGCGCTAGGGGAGGAGCATTAAATACGCGTTCCCCCGCTGGCGCATGCGCAATGCAGCGCTGTCCGGTGTAATGGGCCACTCACCCCAAAGCAAGATGTCCGCCACCCCAGGAACCAACCCGCCAAGCGGCGGTGCGGGACACAATTATTGTGCAGGTAAGGGCCCGAAGAATGAGCGAGGGTCAAGCGACCTAAAAGAATTCAAAAATCAGCAAGTATAAGCAGTTAAAAGTCGCAGAGCAGCAAGCGCCGTCACGCTCCTGCCTGCAATGCGCTCCGTGTCAGGGGAGAGAGAACGGGGACTCGCGTTAAATACGCGTTCCCCCGCTGGCGCATGCGCAATGCAGCGCTGTCCGGTGTAATGGGCCACTCACCCCAAAGCAAGATGTCCGCCACCCCAGGAACCAACCCGCCAAGCGGCGGTGCGGGACACAATTATTGTGCAGGTAAGGGGCTGAAGAATGAGCGAGGGTCAAGCGACCTAAAAGAATTCAAAAATCAGCAAGTATAAGCAGTTAAAAGTCGCAGAGCAGCAAGCGCCGTCACGCTCCTGCCTGCAATGCGCTCCGTGTCAGGATTTTTTGGTTAATGTCTAAGGTTTGTAGCTTGTTCTGAAAATTATTTTAGTGGAACAGCTGTCGCACTATATCTTCATCAATTTCTGTAACAGTGCAGTGTGTACAATTTACATTGTGGATTAAAAATGCTTGTTCTAAATGTTTAAGATTCTATAAAGGTAATGTGAATTGTATCCTTTTCAAAATATGTATTTATATATATTTTTTTACCTGAGATTTGCATATCAATCGTGTACCGGTCACGGTGGGTGTGCAAATCCAAGCATCCTGCTGCCATATATGTTAAGTCGTGCACAATGCCGTGCACGATGCGGGTACGGTGCGCAATGGGTGTGCAGTTCTCATTGTTCATGTTTACAAAATTGTAATACTTGATATATACTATATATTTATAAAATCAATCATGTATGCTTTATTGAAAGAGTTTTAAAAGTGATATTAACATAAATATTATAAATATTAAACTTCGTATACTAAAGTTGCGGAAGCTGCAACGGTCCCGCGTAACCTCACATATGTATTTCTGAGCTTGCATCAGGTACGCAAATCCAGGGCAAGTTATTTAGTTTTAAAAGTATATATATATGCACCAATAATTCCAGCCACTTCCGTTTTTTAGCGGCGAAGCAGGAACTCAGACCGACCACAGCGTTTTTTCAGGCAAGGTAAGTTTTTATTAGTTGTTCAACCCAGCCAGCAACAACGCGTTTCGGGCTTCAGGAGCCCTTGTTCACATTCAGCGTTCTTTATGCATTTTTCACTTTTTGTAATGTGGTTAACAATGTACACACCCCTTCCCCGGGGATGGTTTGGGTCACATGATGCTGGACAAAAACAACAGACTATATGTAGTTATGGTAGTTCCCAACATGATTGCTGCATGAATGACTTGAAAAAAATATCAACACATTTTAGCGCTATTATTCTCAAGTGCAGTCTCATTATTTAAAACATTAATCAGTATAAATACTGATAATCATATGAGTAAATAAATAAAAGACATATTTTCGCTGGTTAAATCCATGATGTTATAATCGCATCGAAATTTGTCCACTGTAGAGCGGGATATTTATCAAATTTTTTAGACTTCATTTTATCCTGTTGATCAACTTATTGACCCCAAAATTATATATATGTGCAAATACGCAACACAAAGTGCTTTAGTGCCTTTTTCTAGTGCAAAGAACTGTACATAAAGTGCACCAGGAATTGTGCACAAATACAACCAACAGTGAATAAATATAAAGTGCAATTTCATCTAAAGTTTCCCTTACAAACATGATAAATATATATATATATATATATATATCCTTTAAAAGCAAAATCTTATTTCATACAATCTCAACAGTGTAAAGTTTTTACTCCAGCCGGGTAAAAAAAACACTATTAAAAACTATATAAAAGATTTGTAAAATTGCTTAACATATATAATATCATCATTGTTTGTTAAAAGTATTTTTTCCCCTTTAAGAGAGAGAGTTTCTGACATGGCATCTTTCATAGGTATTTCATTTAGCAAGTACAATAATCATCAGTATTCATGGTTGAATTGATGGCTATGTTAATACTTGTTAGAGCAAAGCACTAGGTCCATAAATAAGTGTGCATGTCCTCTGTATTATTCAATCCCCGTGAACACTTACTGTCTAGTTCAAGGATAAATTTTGTTTCCAACTGTCTTAATTGTTTGTCACAGTTGCCACCTCTTTTGCTTGCTGGCACTGCCCCAATGACATAATAAGACAGACAGTTTAGATCCCTGTTATGACATTTGTTGAAGTGTCGTGCCACTGGGTAAGCCGTGTCATCATGAACGATGGCTCTTAGATGTTGTAGTATCCTGACGTGTACCTGTAGCCTTGTGCTTCCCACATATCTAAGGCCACAGGTACAGGTCAGGAGATACACGGAGAACTCTGTTTTGCAATTAAAGCTGCCCTTAATTGCCACTGGAGATGCATCAAATGGGGTCATGTAAGATGTTTTACTACACCCAAATTTACATGCTCGACAAGCTTTGCATCGTTTAAAGCCCCTGGTTGGCTGAAACCAATTCACAGACTTTTTCGTTTCGGGGGAATTCTTGTCCAAATCATTGCCCATCGACCTGCCCCTTCTGAAAGTTATAGTAGGAGAAGGCGACAGGCGTTCATGAAGAACTGTATCTGTTAATACAATGGGCCAGTGTTTCTGTATGATAGTTCTAATTTTGCGTTCCTGTCTTGAGTATGTAGTGATCAATCTCGGGCTATCTATAGAATCATTTTCATCTTTTTTCCCGGTGTTGTTGGTTTTTTTCTCAAATAAACTGGATCGTGGACGATCCTGGCCGTTTACAATTGCATCATTTATGATTTGATCACTGTATCCTCTCTTGATGAGTCTAGTCCGCATATCTTCCTGACAGGTTTTAAACTTTTCATTATTGCTGCATATTCGTTTTAATCTTAGAATTTCCCCATAAGGTATATTGGCCAACAAGTGTCTGGGGTGTGAGCTGTTCGAATGGAGCGTAATGTTCCCTGCTGTGGATTTTTTGAACATAGTACTTTCAAGTCTAGAATTTTCCACATGAAGCCTTACATCAAGAAAGTCAATTTGAGTTGGGTGAATGTGTGACCTGAACCACAAATTAAAACAATTAACATTGATGTCTTCAATGAATTTGACTGCTGATGCTAGATCTGCCAGCCATATTAAAAAAGTATATATATATATATAACTTTATTACATATAATATACCTAAGAAATTTATATACAAATTTGTAAATTTAGTATATGTATAACTGGAATAAAGATATATTAGTGCCTGCTGGATCCCATGTCAATTCAAAAGAAAGGATGAAGTTGAGGAGAGGATGTAGCCTTACAGCTAGAGCGGTCAACCCCGACGCTTGGAAAATGGGTTTGAGTCTTGGCCATGATGCTCAACATCCTGTGATTCTGGGCAAATCTCTTAATCTACCCATTCCTAACAAAAAAATGAAAGTGTTCTTCTGTAATGAAACTGGTGCTCATGTAAAGTGTTCTGATACCTGATGTCTGGGGTCTAGTTCACACTATGTATTAGACTCTAAAAAAAAGCATTTCATTGGTTAAGAAGCTCTATTCTAGTGTGGTGGTGGGCCTCAGCAAGGCCTACCAGTGCTAGGGGTTCTTCCTTCTCTGCACAGAGTCCTCAGACCATAGAATAGAAGTTAGCACAGAAACTGGAATAGAAAATACAAGATTTATTAAACCTCATGAAGTGGAACTACATTCGCGCAGCACCCTTCGGTAATTTATGAAGTAGCACACTGAATGGAAGGAGCTTGGCCATTTTATACCCACACAGGGGCTCAAATAAAGGCAGTACAAGTACAAAATGCTGGTTTTTGGTACATATAAGGTCATACAGAAAATGAACAGTCCACAAGTGGGAGGATTCAACAGTTGCTAATTCTGGTGAACACATCCTGACAGTTACAGACTAACAGCAGCTGCATGGACAGCTGCAAGCTCAACTGAGCATGTGCGAAGGTGAAAGATGCTAAATATAGTTGGTCTTTAGGCAGATCTCAAGAGCAGTTCACAGAAAGGTAGGACAGTGTACATGGCGAGCACATGGTAGCACATGGCAAACAAAATGGCTGACAGAAATACAAAATAGATTCCACAAAACGGACAAGATAGTCTCTTAATGCAGTATGGCTTCTGCTTATGCTAACCTAATTGCTGCCAAATTACAACAGACGACCCTTTTAGCATTAGCTGAAGACAGTCCTTCATCTGGGGTAATCTAGATATGCATCCTGTACATTGATGCTCATCATCTCAGTGATCTCTTAATTTCACATTTGTTGTGCTTTTATTTCTGCAATATTTCTTTTGGCAGGTGTACAAGCAGTGATGCATATGGAGAAATGCATAGGACCACATTGAATACATACACAGCATATAAATAGTATCATCAATAGTATACATAAGATCATCAGTAGCTTCCAGCCCCAAGTGATAGTGTCCATATCCAGTTCGAGAATGTCCATGTACCAGTCTCTGGGTGAATTTTTGCAGCAATCTTATGCAGTTTAGAGTTTGCATCATATACTGAAGGCGACTGATCCGGAATGAAGACACAACAGCTGCTACCAATGATGTGGCATGCACCACCTTGATCAGCCAGAATTACATCTAATACCATGCGATTCTGGAGTGCTACAATCCTCGCAACATCAGCTCCTCTGCAATGTTCTCAAGTGCCATAGCTGTTTGATTGGTGACAGCTTCCACAACACAAGTCAATCGCCTTATATTTCTGCTATTCAATGCAGTACCCACAAAGAAGAACAATCAACATATTGTTGTAGAGCAGTGTCAATTTGATCCACTACATCAGTACTTATTGTCCTCTTATTTCTGTTCTTGAAAATGTCATTGTACAATTTGAAGTCGAGGTGATATGACGCAGCTGGCAAAAATACAGGGGACAATAGAAAGGACACATAGCAGATCCCTGACCACCCAACAGGTAGTTGAAAGTATCCCTTATTTCCACACACAAAATAAGTATTATGTGAAGACGTAAAACTGCTGTTATTAGCACCTTCAATGGTCAGAACTACTGTACACTCACTCCTTCCTACTGGAATTCTCCCTACACTACTAATACATAAATCTGCTTTAGCTCTAGTAACAGAAATCACAAAAAGTCCATTGTTTTTAATATTTCTCATGTTCGTAAAGACATATGGTGTCGAAAAATTGTCAGGTTGATACGCTTCCCATTCCCTTTTAGTCCCTTTAGCTTGAGAATAACCATCTGCATCTTGATAGCATACTTTATTCAGACGGAAGTTAATCCCAACTACTGAAGGCTTTCCGGAAGCAAACAAAAGTGTATATCAAGCTTGACATGAACCATTATGGGAAAATGGCAGAGGACTTTCTTTTGATGTGCAGGTATCATCCCACACACCCAACAGTTGGTGGTATTCGTGGCATTATGTGTATGATGCAACATTTGAATAAAAGTGTTGTTTAAGTAGGATTGTCGATGCTTCTGCTCATGGCACGGAAGCGCAAAGTATTGATGTTCCACTGGCGCTGTAGTAGTGGCAACAAAAAGCTGTCGAGCAGGAGCCACTTTCTCAACAAACCAGATGAATACTGCCATAACCACCAGAGCAACAACAAACCTTACAGCACAAATGATTCTTTTGTTATGCATTCTAGCAACAGTGATAATTGATCTTTCTACAAACTTGTTGAAACAATCGTTGGAGCTCTTATCCCTGGGCAGCCGTTGATTTCTTCACCACGGACAAAGACGCGTAACACTACACTACGCAGGACTCATCCCCCCCCTTGCCACATTGGCGTTCCATTTCACTAACCCAGGGCGGAAACTCAACCAGTCTTTTTCAGCACAGATTCTTTCCTCGGTCTCGAGTGGTATTGTGATGTTCCAAGAATCGTGTGGTCCGGGAAGGCTTCCGCAGATTCGTAAGGTGAGATAGCTTGACCTTTCTCCGTCTCCAGAATCTCTCGATGGTCGGTCAACACGCGCTTGGACGCCCCCGGGCATCAACCGCGCTCTACAAATCGACGTACAATACAATACAATACAACACAGCAGGTTCCACCAAGGCAGGCGAAACACACATTTGCAGTGTGTGCTTTGGACCCAGTTCTTCTTGTTCGTCACTCGAACTGCTGTGTTTGTCGCAAGGAGCACTTGCTCTGGTCCTCGCCACCTCTGCTCCAAGCTGTTCGATCTGTCAAAGACATTGACCATCACGTGGTCACCAGGACGGAGTTCATGGGCCTCACCTGTAGATCTGTCAGGAAGAGCTTCTCGAACCTGTTGATGAATAGACATCAAACTGTTGATTAACTGTACCAAATAATCATTCATCAGAACACATGGAACATCATGTACAGGGCGTGGCTTAGGAACTCCCCAAATGTTCATTGGACTCTCAAAGACCACTTCATATAGGGTAAGGCCAGATCATGAATGTGGCACCGATCTTATGGACAACAATGCTAAGGGTGGTGCATCTGGCCACTTCAAAGACGTGGAAGCCAATATGTTCGCCAACTTCAATTTCAAAGTAGCCTTGTACCTCTCCACTAATCCTGCTGATTGTGGGTGAAAGACTGCATGGAATTTCTGCTTCATCCCTACTCCTTTCAGGACATGCTCAACAACTCGCACAATAAAATGAGGTCCGTTGTCACTCCACAAAAGTTTACAAACACCATATGTAGGGAAAAACTCCTTTAGAAGCACCTTTGCTGTGGTGAGAGCGGTATTATCCTTTGTAGGGTATTCCTCTATCCATTTACTGAAGGCACATACCACCACTAGGATGTATTTCAGATTATTGCAGCGTTCAAGTTGGATGTAATCCATCTGCAAAACTTCAAAAGGTGCGGTTGGCGTAGCAACCCACCTGTAGGAGTCCGTGTCCCTTTACCAGGATTATACTGCCAACAGATCAAACAGGAATGGACTACTCTTTTAGCTGTACTGGCAATTTCAGAATGCTCCCAAACATGCATAAGCAATTTAGTTATTGCTAGAGCTCCAACATGTGCCAGCCCATGTGCCATTTGAACCAGAGGTTGTAAATAGCCTGCAGGCAATTTCCATTTATCCATGTCTTTTTGCGCCAACAACCCTCATTGTCAAATATTCCGTCTTTGCTCAAGTTCTGCTACAGAAGCTGATCTCTGTACTTCTAGTACTTCCTCTCTAACATCATGCCAACGCTCAGCTTGTGATTTCATTATGTACATGGATGTAGTGCTTCACTGCATCACAGTCTCACGGGCTACGTGATCTGCAAAGGCATTTCCTGGTCCTATTTTGTCAATGATTTTCTTGTGTGCGCTACACTTCATAATAGCAATTTTCTTTGGGTATGTAAGTATAGTCAAAAGATCATGCACTAATTCTCCGTGCATTATCTGCATCCCGTGGGATGTTAGAAAGCCTCTTTCCTTCCAGAGTAGGCCAAAATCATGAACCACTCCAAAAGCATAGCGGCTATCCGTGTAGATGTTCACACACAAGTGAGTGCTATGTTCACACGCTCGTGTCAAAGCTATTCGTTCAGCTGCTTGAGCCAACTTCTGTGGTATGCGAGCTGTTTCCACTACGGTCTCAAGTGTCGTGGTTGCATATACAGCTGAGGTCGTGCCATCTGGTAGCTTCAAACAGGACCCATCAACCCACAGTTCCCCATCTACATCTGAAAGGGGCGTATCTTGATAATCGACGCAACCCTTTTCTGTTCCTCAGTAAGGAATATACAATCATGAGGCTCTTTTGATTGAGATTCAGTCACAGGATATGGCAACAAAGTAGCTGGATTGAGTGCCGCACACATCTACAAGGTAATATGAGGTGCTAACAGTGTCAATTCATATCCTGTCAGGTGAGCACTAGTTAAGTGTTGTGTCTTAGTCTGATTCAAAAGGGCATCTACTGCATGGGGTACTAGCACCAACAGTTTGTGTGACAAAACTAGCCCTTCAATCTGACGTAGGGACACAACTGTCGATGCAACTGAACGGAAGCACCCAGGCAATGCACGAGCAACAGGATCAAGAACTGCAGAAAAATATGCACAGGGGCGCTGCTTATCACCGCGTGTCTGTACTAAAACTGACAATGCACACCCATCTTTTTCGTGTACATAGAGTGTAAAAGCCTTCGTGTAATCTGGTATGACTAACACTGGTGCAGAGCAAAGAGCGTTTCTTAAGTGACGAAAAGCATTTTGGCATTTATCTGTCCATGGAAGGGGGATCGGAGTGTTTTTAGTCAAAAGTGGTAGCAGGGGTTTAACAATGTGTGAAACCCCTAATATCCATTTCCTTCAAAACGAAGTCAACCCAATGAATGCACAGACATCTTTCTGAGTGAAAGGCACTGGTGTATCTAAAATTGCTTGAATGCGATCTGGTGTAAGTGCACGGCCCACCTTACACAGAAGTTGACCTAAGTAGGTTACCTTTGGTCTACAATATTGCAATTTCTTCCGTGACACTTTATGATGATGCAATGCAAGGAAAGAAAGCAAAGACAAAGTTCATTCTTCACACTGCTCAGGCGTATCAGCTGCCAACAAGATGTCGTCGACATATTGTATGAGAGCCACCCCTTTAGGTAAGACGAAAGAATCAAGTTGTCTTTTCAGTGCTTGGATATAGATACTAGGACTCTCAGTGTACCCTTGAGGAACTCTACAAAATCTGTATGATCGAACAAATATCAGCTATCAGGAGGAATAGGAATCGAGAAGAAAGAATTCTTCAAATCAATTACAGAAAATGTAGTTGCTGTTGAAGGGACCATGGTAAGCAATGTCGTTATGTCAGAAACCACAGGGTACTGCGGTACTACTATCTTGTTAACGTCTCTCAAATCAATTATAAATCTGTAAATCCTAGTGTCAGTATCTTTGTTCAAAATAGGAAGAATCGGACTATTGCAAACATTGTAAGGAACTTCTTCCACAACCCCCACTTTAATCAAATCATGTACAATGCGTAAGTGCTTCTTCTCCTTCTCGAGAAATTTTATACTGAGGCAGTCTTGGCAATGAAGCACCCTCCTTGACATAAATATGCACTGGCGGAATAACCATTTGCCCTACATCGGTGTCTGAAGTAGCCCACAAAGTACTAAGGAGTGAAGCTAATGCAATGTCCTCTTTAACAATACAGGATCTCTCAATCACAGGGTAGTTGTCATTCAAAATAACCTGTACTCCTTCCGGAGAACATCGTATCGTAGCCCTGAAATATTTGAGGATATCGAAACCGACAATATTATCTGGTGTGTTTGGAGAGAGCAAAAACGGACATGGAGCAGTAAACTTATCAACATGGATTGCAAGTGGTTGTGACAGTGTGCTAAGGGAAGGTGTTCCATCGAAACCTATTGATGTAATAGTTAAGCCAGACAGGGGAGCCCTAGGAACCAAGTATTTAGACAAGGCGCTATGAGTAGCTCCTGTATGAACCAGAAACTGATCAGTATAAACCAAAACATGTGCTGCAACATAGGGACCCCTCTGATCTACTGAAACTTTAACTGATTCCTCACCCCATCCTAGGGAATCCTATGCATAAGCAGAATCTTGAAAATCAGACGGCACATAGTCGGACATTTGATATTGGTTCCGTCCATCAAAAGTGTTAAACCCATCCTGTCCCCGTGTATTAGCATCAAACCTAGCATGATCATTCGTGCTTCCTCTAGGCCCTGGATATCCTGAACTATTTCTCAGCTGTCCCCGACCACGTGGAAACTGCTGAGCACGCAGTACTGGACAATCAGAAAGCCAATGTCCAAATTTCTTGCAGTACGCACACTAGTCAACAGACAAATTCGAACGAGTATAGGAAGGAAAGGACGAACCATAAGATCCAAGTCCACCTCTATCATTACCTCTAGAAGGCGGACCATAAGCCTGAGCCAACGGGACCTTTGTTTTCAACTCTTTAGTCATTTTATCCTCATTACCCTTCGCTTCTAATTCCTGGTGTTCATAATATTGGGCCATAGTCAAAAGAGAAACTGGAGAAGAGGTAGTTCATTAACATTGGCCTTTAAGCGACTAGCTATTCCTGGCAAAAGGTTTGTGACATATTTATCGATGAACAGATGTCTATCCGTGTCACCTGTCAATGACTGGCCACTAAAATCGTGGAATGCCTCTTCAAAGCGTGTGAAGAAGTAAAAAACTGATTCATCTGCTTTTTGCTTGCAAGACGCTAACACTGTCCAATCTATCTTTTTAGGGGGAATAATAGTCTTTAACTTAACTAATAAGCTACCGGAAGATTTGAAATTAACTGACACGGTTTCTGTGCAGGTTCTCTGTCTTCATCTAACTGCTCTAAATCTTTCCATAATGCTCCAAATGTCGCACGATCATCAGCTTTACGCACAGTGCTCCACATATCAGGCAGTCATATTAGTCCAAAAACAGATCACTATCAGGCAGAGTCATAGTATAAGAGCTAATAGCACCCTCAACTTCCTCATAAAAGGCTGCTGGATTCTTTAGCGGATCAGGTAATGCAGTTTTAAGGGCCATGACATCTGCTCTATTCCAAGGAGTGTAAACCCAATTATAAATAAAATGACCCTTTGCATCTGTAGAAGTCTTATCATCACTTGTGCCCGTTCCTTTAGGAGGAACATATAAAGGCGCGGCTTCCCGCATGGGTTTCACCTTAATTACAACATTCTTATCTGTTTCAGGAGTAGAAGTTCGTGCCATGCTGATCTGGCATGTTTGTGCAGCTGCTTCTGCTGCCTTTTTCTCCTCTTGCAAATGGGCTGCTTTAACACGCAGTTTAACCAAGCATCTGATCGTGTCAGCCACCTGGGAGAAGACAAAAAGACCTTCACGTAGTTGTTTACAATAATTTGCTACATCATCGGGCTCCATTTCTACAGAATATTTCCTGAACCGTTCAATACCCTCTGCGGCAAATGTATTGGTAAAATATATTTGCTCCCTTGCCTGCCAATCTTTTATATTATCAAAAAGTTCAGAAGCAGTGGCAGTACTACGAACGGCTTTACACGTAGCAGATCTAATGTCAGACGCACCCCCAGCAGATAACATTGAGCGAGTTATTGGAGCTTTGTCCTGGTCTGGAGGAGGGTCCTCATCCGACTCATAAGGAGCAGAAGGAAGAGTATATGGAGATGGACAACAATCTAATAAGAGAGAATCATCTTGGGGTTTATTAAGAATAAAATAAAGAGGTTCACGAACAGTGTATTGGCCATTTACCTGTAAATGACGCTCTCTATCTTCCCTCGCTTTAATTTCTTTAATTTCCCTATTTTTCATTTCCAATGCTTTTGCATGAATGCTCTTACTTTGTTCTTTTTCAATCAAGGCTTGCTCACGCTTCATTCGCTCACGCACTTCTTTCTCCTTCATTCGCACACAGTCAAACATATCTTGCCTATTTTTTTGCTTAAACATTCGTTGTTCCACATACTGAATCTTTCGTAAATCAAATGAACCAGGCATAGGCCAACGCAACTCAGGATCCTTACGAGTGTATTTATTCCATAACGTGCTGTACATTATAGAAGGAATACCATACTTAATATACATGTCCCTATTAGGCGTCCCCTCCGGGGGGGGCCCGTTGTGCTTCATCGAGTCTCAAACTGGTACCTCTACAAAAGCAACACATCCTACGAAGTGTGATAGAAACAGGCATGCCAAAAATAGTGCAAAATATGCAGTATTATAATCAAAGTGGCGCGTAAGGTACTCTTCGAACTTTTTATCCCGTTCAAACAAATACAAATAGAAAAAATCTCCTCATTACCTGCCTATATAAATTGCAATTCATATATACCTTACAAATACATACTAATATTAGCCAATCCTTCAAATCAAAAGCCACAGTAAGTGTTACTAAACTACCTTACCAATCCAAGGCATCAAAAACCAACAGCAAGCGCCGCAGAACAACTCTTACCAATCAAATGGTGTCCAGGTTCCAACTGCCAAGTTCTCAAATCGACCAAATGGTCACTGTACGGTGAATCAACAGAAGAGATCTCAGTCGAGGACCGGCACCACCTGGATGGTCAAATCAGAAAGAAAGGAAAAACGCTGTGGTTGCCAAGACTCGGGTCTCCTCAGGCAGCGATCGCGTCCAAAGCGATATTCCAATACTTCGTCTTGACCACTCCTTCGGGCATCCGAGTTGCCGATGAGCCCCAATTTGTGGTGGTGGGCCTCAGCAAGGCATAGGAATAGAAAAAACAAGATTTATTAAACCTCATGAGGTGGAACTACATTCACACAGCACCCTTCGGTAATGTATGAAGTAGCACACTGAATGAAAGGAGCTTGGTCCTTTTATACCCACACAGGGGCTCAAATGAAGGCGGTACAAGTACAAAATGCTGATTTTAGGTACATATAAGGTCATATAGAAAATGCACAGTCAACAAGTGGGAGGAGCCAACAGTTGCTAATTCTGGTGAACACATCCTGACAGTTACAGACTAACAGCAGCTGCATGGACAGCTGCGAGCTCAACTGAGCATTTGCGAAGGTGGAAGATGCTAAATATAGTTCGTCTCCAGGCAGATTTCAAGAGCAGTTAATAGAAAGGTAGGACAGAGAACATGCCAAGCACATGGTAGCACATGGCAAACAAAATGGCTGACAGAAATACAAAATGGATTCCACAAAACGGACAAGATAGTCTCTAAATGCAGGATGGCTTCTGCTAATGCTAACCTAATCGCTGCCAAATTACAACACTAGTACCTGCAGGACCCCACCCAATTTTTTCATTCTTCCAAGAGCATCTTCAGAAGACACAGCTCTTGTGTTTTCTGCTCCTCTTTATTTCATTTGTTTGGTGCTTGTTTTATTCACTAAGAAAATGGCTCATGTTTATCCACCAGAGGACATTCCTGTAGAAGAAGAGGAGCATGAAGAACCAATCAAATGATGCAAAGAAAGTATTGTGTAGGCTTTCTTTTCTATACCACCTGGACAGTAGAACTTGAATGCACAGAAGGAGATCTGCACTATTTGTGAAAAAGTACTATCTCTGGGATCCGAGAAAAAATAGTCCTGTGGAACTTCATCAATGATGAAGCACCTACAGACCACGCACCCGAATTGTCTTGCGCAAGAACAATATTGTCGCCAACTTCAACAAAGTAAGCAAGATGAAGAGGTTGCAGGGCCTAGCACTTTTGAAGGTTCTTCCGTAGTTACCCAAATTGGACAAAATATTCTAGACTTCACTGGACTTGAGCAGCACTGCACTACTTTGTGTTGGAGACCAATCTGTTGAAGCTGTTGTGGTTGCTGCAAAAACCACCTCTGTTAATTTTTTTGTTTGTTTTTGCAATTACTTTATAATTGCAAAATGTTTGGAAAAGTTTTTTCAGTTCATTCTGTCGATTTTTTCATTAACAAACACCCAAAAAATGAATGAAAGAGTTCAAAAACACCAAAGAAATAAAAAAGAAAATAATATGAAAAAATGGTTCTTTTTAGAACTGCCAATTTGGTTGAAAATAGACAAACTTGTATGTGGTGTATGAATTGCTGCAAGTGTAATATGTGAACCATTGTATGAATGCATGAGTAGTGCCTGAGTGAATGAATGAGTGCCGCAGTAATGTGTGGGTCATTGGTTGAGTGCATGGGTAGTGCCTGAGTGAATGGATAAGTATAATAGTAGTGACTGAGTGATTGTAGGAGTGCATGGGCAGTGCCTGAATGAATAGATGAGTGCATGAGTTTTGCTTGTGGGAATGGATGAGTGCAAAAAGACTGCCTGAATGATTGAATGAATGCATGGGCAGTGCCTGGCTAATTGGAAGAGTATATGGGTAGTGACTGGCTGATTGCATGACTGCAGGGGTAGTGCCTTGGTGATTGGAAGAGTGCATGGGTGGTGCCCGAGTGGATGCATGAGTGGATAGGCAGTGTCTGCTTGATTGGAGGAGTGCATGTGTAGTGCCTGAGTGATTGGATGAGTGCATGGGTATTGTTTGTGAGTGCATAGATAGTGCCTGGGTGATTGGATTAGGGCATAAGTAGAGCCTGAGTACATGGATGAGTGCATGGGTAGTGCCTGGGTGATTGAAGGAGTGTATGAGTGGTGCCTGAGTGATTGGATGAGTGCATGGGTAGTGTTTGAGGGAATGGATAAATGCAATAGTAGTGCCTCAGTGTTTGGATGAGTTCATGAGTAGTGCCTGGGGGATTGTAGGACTGCACAGGTAGTACATGAGTGATTGGATGAGTTCATGGGTAGTGTTTGAGAGAATTAATGAGTGCCTGGGTAGTGTCTGAGTGATTTGAATAGGTCAAACGGGTAGTGCCTGGGTGACTGGAGGACTACTTGAGTAGTACCTGAGTAAATGGATGAGTGCACGGGTACTGTTTGAGGGAATGGATGAGTGCAATAGTGGTGCCTGAGTGACTGGATGAGTGCATGGATAGAGCTTGAGTGCATGGATAGTGCCTGGGGGATTGGAGGACTGCATGAGTAGTGCCTGAGCGATTGGATGATTGCCGCTCGAAGTTGCCACGAGAGGATGCAAAGGACAGCTGACTGTCAGAGGAGACAGAACACCAATTCCCTAAAACCGGAGTTGCTGGGGCTAATCACCGATGGGTGCCAGGAACAACAGGCAGACTGTGAGTCCCAGGAGCCGCGGCGTTCTTGGAGCCGAACCTGGGGCTCTTCCGCCTGACCACACCTCCCGCCCCCTGGGTTCCACTCCTCCTTTCCGCCAATAACAGAGGGGCATTGGACGCGCATCGCGGGACGCGCGCGGGCCAAAGAGCGGGGCGAAGACCGGGCAAAGAGCGGGCCGTTTGAGGCCGTTCGAGGACGGCAAAGACCGGACCAGGACCCCCCTCCTGCCCGTTTATCCCACACGAAGAATGGAGCAACCAGCTACTACAATGTGCACCAGAGAAACCAGGAGTAAATCTTCCATGGCTGCGGCTGGAGCCGCTAAAGGTACCATTGACAAATACTTTGTTAAAGCTGGGTCACTGCTGATTGAGGAAAATGAAGTTCTGGAGAGACGAATTTCCCAGGAAATAGACTGGGTTAGGAGATCTTTGATGGGGCCAGTGGCCCAAGCTAGAACCCCGGATGGGAGGCTAGAAGTCACGAATTGTGAACTGGGGGATCAAGGGGCAAATCAGCTACCTAGTCAATCATCCACTAACCCAGACTTCACAATTGAGGCCCCCAGTGATCTTGAGGACATGAGTCTAATGGCTCTGCCCATCGGCCAAACACCCCAAATTCCATCTGAAACGCCGCTCCCAAACCTTGAACTCATTACAGCGGTAGTCAATGATAATGAGAATAGCCCCGACCCAACAAGGGGAGCTAGGGAAGGTGCTATCCAAAAAAGGAGGAAGGGGGTCATAATAAGGAAGGTAGTAAGACAAACCCCCCAAATCTAATCCACCTAGGGAAAATGGTGCTAAAGGCAGTATCACTGATACTAACTTGGATAAGACCAGTGTAATAATCTCCCCACCAGCCACCATTCTTATGGCCATGCCATCTGGTTCAAACAATATCTCCGTGGAAAATCCTAGTGACGGCATCACACTGGCAGATAAAGGCACACTTTTTAGGTCCCTACTGAGTCCCCTTGAGGCTCGTCTGATTAAGATCGAAGCTAGGTTGGTTAACATTGAGAAATCTACAGTCCAACTAGCAGATTCCATGAAACTCGAATTGAAAGGAGCTAAAGGGGGCACAGATCCAAAGCCCAAAAGGGGAACCGAGTCTACTACAACCCTGAAGAAAAAGGGCCCAGTTACTGCTACCCAAGATCCACAACCCAAACCGAACCAAAATAAGATCCCCCAACCCCCGGCCAACTCTAACATAAATAATGCCCCTCCAAAAACCCAGCACGTATCGATCCCATCCCCAACTACTACTGCAAGACCTAAAGACTCTGCTACAATCCCGACTGTAACACAGAGCGAATCAACACCTCCGGGGAAAAAACACAACATTAGCCGTAAAACTAAACCTGTGAACTTACCACCAGAAGAGTCCCCCTACACGGTGATCTTGGCAGGGGTCCCTGAACTAAACCTACGGCAATAGAATCAATCCCTTCCCTTAAAAACAAAGTCATTAGTTGGCTGTCTATATATAGACCGCTCCCACAAGGCACAACTAGTGACATTATTATGGTCAGACGGGTTACCTGGGTGGGATACACTAGAAAAACAATCAGAGGAGACTGTGTCCTGGTTACTTTTAGAGAGCCAAACACAGCCTCCTACATCTGCACTTGGGCCCCAGACGACCAAGGTAGTAACATCCAAGCCCTCCCTCTCTCGTTCTTCTATCCTTCAAACTTATATACTTGAGAAGATCAGAGATGGGGGCAACATCAGGAAATGATGGAAGACTGTGAGAGCAGTGGTAGGGAGAGAAGGGATCCATATCATCACAGGAGCAGAGTCCCCGAATTCTTCCTACCGTATGGTGAGGAGATAGGATGGGAGTCCAACATTAGGAGGAGGGGCGGAGGGGGGGAGGTATTAGAGGAGTTCCGGGGCCTCATAGAATGCATTATCCAGCTTACCTCCCAACCTACAACAGATATAGCAGCCTCGAAATGGTCGATTGACAGTCTGAGTCACAAGGGAGAGATCACTTCCCATTCCATTGGATAGAAGACAATATACCCCTTGAACAAGTGCAGGTTCTATTGGCACAGAGTGAACTAGCACCTTATCAAGATCTAGAGCATCCCTTAGTGGACACACCTGAGATTATTACCAACACAGGGTTGGTTCAGGGGCAACTCCATGAGACTAACGAATCTAACCTCCCCGATATAGGGCCACCTCCTATCAAACCCTGATCCTTGACTCGGATTTCATGGAACGTTGCTGGGTTGGCCAACAAAATTGATTGCCAGGAGTGGGTTTCCTTTATTAACTCGAAAAGTGTATGCCTTTTCCAAGAGACCTGGGCGCGAGAAGAACTTACATTCCAGGGGTTTGCAGTATTCTCTAAACCAGCTAAGTGGGGGGGGGCGGGGTAGACCATCTGGAGGACTGGCAACTTGGGTAGCATCCGATTTGGGCTGCCATGCCAGCTGTCTAACGACAGACTCAGATGACATACTAGCAGTCCTCTTAGAGTGGGCAAACTCCATGAAACTGGTGGTAGTAAACGTGTATTCGAAACCTGTACTCACGTCGCGTGAATCAAACACTATAGAGGAACTCTCTGCTTTTTTAAGTGACATCCCAGAGGAACTTAACTATGTGGTGGGAGGCGATTTAAATTCACACTATGAGCCGCTGCCAGGCCTCCGTGATGGACGCTCCTTCGAGGATGATTCACGGTGGCTGGTTCCGGTCACGGTGGCACCCCCACCAAGAGCTTGGACTCCCCTTGCTTTGCAGATAACTGCCCTTACTTTAAACCAAGGTCTAAGAGCCTGTAATGGGCGCTGTAAATCAGACATCCCAAGTAAATGCACTTATAATAAAGCTGGTAGCGAATCAAGACTAGACTATATTCTTGTTAAATTACCACTGTGGTCACAAATCATCGACTTCAAGGTTATTGATAGACGGGATAGTGACCACAATGCCCTGGAGCTCGAATACGCCCTACCAGGCAACGAGGACATAGCCCGGGGTCTTAACAATGACAAGTCATGCCTGCTCCTGGAAAATAATCAGAGGAGAGTAAGGTGGGCGAAACTGGCCACTAGTGGCGATAAGCTACCCAAATTGTACGCCAGAATTACTCCGTTTTTAGAGAGGGCATTTTCCCTCGGGGAGGAATTAGGTGAAGGGGAAAATAGAGACCTGCTAGGGCAGATTCATGCAGATTTAATCAATACCTTGGAGTTGGACCTGTTTTCAAAAGGGGTGGGGCAAACCAGTCTAACAACCAAGAGAACGTGGTACAATGCCACATGCAGGAACTCCAAAAGTGAATTGCTATCTGCAATAAAGGCGCGCAAAGGCAGGGAAGAGATTCAATCCAGGAGAAGGGCACATAGGAAGCTCCTGGTGAACGCCAAGGCTGAGTGGGACCAACAATATTGAGAGGAACTTTCAAGGACACTCGCCATTAGAGATTCAAGCAAATTCTGGCGTATAGTGTCTAATGGAACGGAGGATTTATCCTCGGCAATTGAGCCCAACATTGCACCCAGTATATGGCAAAATCATTTTCAGTCACTGTACGCCACAGAGGAAGGGGTTTTGAATGAATCACACAATATGATAGCGACTGATTCTGAAGGAGAACTTTTCACAGAAAAAGAGGTGAGGGTGGCCATAGCTGGGTTGTCAACAGGGAAAGCCCCAGGGCTCGACGGGGTACCAGGCGACCTATTTAAGCAGGAACCAGGGATATGGGCCCCTTACCGTAGGCTGATATTTAACACTGTTCTTAGGGGGATGGAGGTTCCGGATACTTGGCTGGGAGCAGAGGTGGTTCCTATCTTTAAAAAGGGATCCCCTCTGCTCCCAGCCAACTATCGCCCGATCAGCCTCATTGACGTATCCCAGAAGCTTTTCGGCAGACTGATCTTGGACCGGTTACAGAATTGGTTGGAGGAGACTGACATCCTGACTCCTTACCAAGCGGGATTCAGGCGAGGGGTGTCCACAATCGACCACATTTTCAAGCTGAACCTATTATACTGGAGGACAGCATTAATCGAGGGCGGCACCTTGTACACGGATTTCGTGGACTTGCGTGCCACCTTCGATTTGGTCCCAAGAGCAAAATTGTGGCAGGTCATGGAGGAGATGAATGTCCCGGGAGACATTTTGGCAATCCTGGTGAGATTACATCATAACAACTATGCGCGCGTCAGGTGCGGTAGAGGTGGCAATTTAACCGAAAGGTTCCCTGTTCGCAGAGGGGTAAGACAGGGCTGTGTGCTTGCACCGACCCTGTTCTGCCTCTTTGTGGAACGGGGTAATCGCGCACCTCACCAGGATTGCCAACACTGATGCCCCAAAACTGACTGGCAGCAGGGTGCCCGCAATCATGTTTGCGGATGACACCCTGCTGCTGTCCAAATCCCCGATGGGCATACAACGAGTCTTGGACGGTTTTCTGGAGTTCTGCACAGAAAGGGGACTCGAAATCAATCCCCAGAAAACCAAATTTATGATTCTCAACCCCATGCCCCTCAACCGCCCATCCCCCCTCCTGGGTACAGTTCGACTGGAACGGGTCCACACAATTGAATACCTGGGGATAACCCTTAATTGAAACTTAACGTGGTCAGCACACCAATCTAAAGCAAACATCAAACTGGCACAGTTGGCGGGTGGTACTATGAGAATAGCGAGCAAATCACCCCACCGTCCACTCACCCCTGTTATCCAAATCTATAAGGCACAGGCCCGGGGGGGGGGGCCCTTATGGGGGCGAGTTGTGGGGTCATATTCCATCGCCAAAATTATTGACCACCGAGAACAAATTCCTGAGGCAGATTACTGCTCTTCCGTTGAGTACTCCAATTCTGCCCCTTAGGCTGGATATGGGCCTCCGGCCCATAACGGAGGAGCTGGGGCTCAAACCATAAGCATTCTGGCGAGGCCTATGGAGCAGTCCAGACCTCTCAACTTATAGAGCTGAGCTACAGGAATTTCTATTGTTGCCCACCGCCACTAGAACACCTTGGTTGAACTATATTTAGAGAACTTCCGAGGCAATTGGTCTTCCTGAACTATGGTCGGATCCAGCAAACACAAGTAACAGGACCCCTAGAAAGGTGCTATCTAGAGCCTATTACGATCTAATGTTCTCCAGTGCTGTTGAAGGCACCCGTGATGGATCTCTGACCAATCAATTTATAAAAATTAAAGACTCCTACCAATTGGAAAGTGTCCTAGATGCCATGACGCCGGTATTAACTAGGAAATTATTCCTGCAGTGGAGATATGGGACTCTTCCCTTGGCATCTTTCACAGCAACATGGTCTTGTCGCCCTCCCACAGAAATCTGCCCCACATGTGCCCACACAAAGGAGAATGATGTACATGTGGTCTTTTTCTGTCGAGCCTATGATAAGAGCAGGAAATACTGGCTCGTCCCTTTGCTTAAAAACATGGGATTCAGAACATTTTTACCCGCTCACAGAGTTTAAAAGACAGACTTAGCCCCAACTACTGTATTTGCTCTATCTACATTTTTAACTGCAATGTGGTACACCCGAAATCGCTGTATTAAGAGACTTGGCGACTCTGGACAGACTTGAATTCCCGGCACACCATTATTATTTTGATCACTAATGTTGTTTAATGCGTTTTAACCATAAAATGAAATATTCTGTGATGATTGCATGAGTAGTGTTTGGGAGAATGGATGAGTGCATGAGTGGAGGGGTAGTGCCTGGGTGATTGGGGCAGTGCATGGGTAATGGATGAGTAAATGGAGAGATCCTGAGTGCATAAATGAGTGCATGGGTAGTACCAGAGTGATTGGATGAGTACATGGGTAGAGCCTAAGTGCATGGATGAGTGCATTGGTAGTGTTTGGGAGATTGGAAGAGTGTATGGGTAGTGCCTGAGTGAATGGATGAGTGCAATAGCAGTGCCCGAGTGATTAGATAAGTGTATGGGTAGAGCCTGAGTGCAAGCATGAGTGCATGGGTAGTGCCTGCATGATTTCAGGAGTGTTACCAATAGCCAGTCAGAACAACCTAAAAGACCAAGACCTGTAAACAAGAATGTGCACATTGATTTGCCCCCTGAATCCCACCCCTTTACTGTGGTCATGATAGGTGTATCAACACTAGGAGAGGGGAAATAGGAAAATCATAGTGAACTAAAAAATAAAGTTAGCCATTGGTTAAGCAGACATAGGCCAATTCCCTCACACCTAAACGGCCAAATACTTCACGTCAGAAGGGTAGATTGGGTGGGTCAGAGAAACAAGGTATTAAAAGGCGATTGCATCATTATAAATTTTAAAGACAGGCGTGTGGCAAACTACATTAGTGGTTGGAGGGAAGGCAACTTAGAAAGCAGGATTCAAACTGTCGAACTCAGTTACTTTTACACACCAACCCCCACGACCCAAAGAAATATGTCTCAATATTACACAAAGGGAAATAGGTTTTATGATTATTATGACAACCAACAATTGATGCATGGTAATCCCTACTCAAATTATATCCATGTAAATAGGTACTACGATTACTATGACAATCAATATAGGGTTCCTATTTTTAATCGATTTAACGCCTTCCACTCTCAGGGAGACCTCGAGGGAGTGGATTGGCTTTGTGTAAAGACCCCGCTCCCTGTTAGTTACAATCCCTCTGAATTGCGAAGTGGAATAATCTTCCCACTGACCTAAGAACCACCATAAATCATCTGTCCTTCAGAAAGGCATTAAAAACCCTCCTTTTCCAAGAAGCATTCCCACCTACATAAACCACTTAAAATGCTGCTCTACCTAATAAACTGTCTTAGCTGGCAAAGCGCGGAGATACCCTTCCGGGATTGATTCCTGCGCTATACAAGAAACCAAAATAAATAAATAAATAGCAAACAGGGAACAGATGAAGGTAGCTCAGGTTTCTTTAACTGCTGCACGGGATATACCAAACTCATTTATAGTTGATATAGCTAGGGTAACTGATGTGGATGAGCCTCATCAAGGGCAACTAGCGGTAGATAATGTTCCCCTGAATCCTAGTGGCCCAGATAAAGTTTACCCCGTAACAATCTGCGAACCTACCCAAGTGCCAAAAATTACCCAGAGAGATGACACTGAGTCCAATACAGTCGCAGGGGATAGCACTGAAGCTAGTCCTGTGGCTCCCCCAGAAAAAGCCTTAGCTGCATGTGTGAAGGCCCCCACTGAATTGATGACCTCTAGATTCAATGTAATCTCCTGGAACATCGCTGGGTTAGCAGGCAAAATTAGTGACCCGACCTGAGTAGCCTTTATTAGATCTTTTGCAGTGGTATGTTCTCAAGAGACATGGTTGGTTGGGAATAATGTATTCATCGAAGGATACAAAAGCTTCTTTGTACCCGAAGAGCCGTCACGTAGCGGTAGAGCCAAAGGGGGATTGGCTGTGTTTATTAATCTAGCATTAGTATGCACAGTCAAAAGATATTCTTTCTGTAATACTGATATTCAAGTGCTGTTGGTCAAGAAAGGGAAATAATAAGGGGATACTGTAACTAGCTCAATGGGTTGCCACAGACAGAGAGGTTTTCATTTCGATCACACACGGCGGGGTAACCTGTTGAATGACCTCCTGAATTAATTTAATTTAACCCCGGCCATGTCTGTGGTGGCTGACCACACCCTTCATGAGGTACCCACTTATAAAGGCAATCGAGGGGGATCCTACATTGACCAGATACTTCTTTCTGGTGACCTTGGTACCTCTATTTTGGACTTTAAAATTCAGGAGAACCAACACATCGATCATAATCCAGTCTGTATCCAACTGGGTGGCGTGATTCTTGAACTGCGGAAGGAGAGGTTAGATGGTGGTGCCTTAAAGTGTACTGGCGGTAATCGACGTTTACAGTGGGCAATGGTAAACCCGAGCCACTTGTACGAGTCATTTAATAACATGTGTGGCCCTGAGTTGTCTCTTTGTGTGTCTTCAGCACCTCCACCCCAGGACATCCTGTCTGCTTTTGATGGTATTGTATCTAAAGTCGGGGCAATGTTAACCGTGCCCTCTACGGGGCCGGCTCGCAGTGGCCCGAAATGGTTTGATCACTCTTGCTCTAAGGCAAGTCGTGACTTAAAGGCGGCACTAAAGGCCAGACCCAGAGACCTAGCACAAATTAGGGCTTCACGCATCTGTTATAAAAAGGCCCTAGTTAAACGTAAATCAGAAGTGAAGGCCTCTATTTCGGAAAACCTGTTAGATCCCAAAATCCTTGGAAATAGTACAAAGTTTAGGGAAATTATAAACAAACCTCTTTTTGAATTAACAGGTAACTCCGCTGTAGGCACTAACACACCAGAAGAAGAGTGGGTCCCTCATTTTAGCTCTATTTTTAACAGTAATTTACCACAAGCAGAATTTAAAAATGGTGTTTTAGAAGACAACCCTCTGTGATTTTCTATTAGCGAGGTTGAAAAGGAAATTAAGGGCCTAACAAGTAATAAAGCTCCAGGGCCCGACGGCTTGCCCCCGGACCTTTTTAAGTCATGTGTATCACTATGGGCACCTGTTCTTACCGCTGTTCTTAATGCAGCCGTTGTATCTAGATGCCCCAGGTCGTGGGGGATCTCCACAATAGTTCCTGTTATCAAGAAAGGGGACCGCAATAGCACGGCCTGCTACAGACCAATATCTTTAATTGGCTCTGTGGTCAAAGTAGCGGGGGGGGTAATCTTGAACAGATTAATAACCTGGGTGGAAGAGCATAATATAATCTCCCGATCCAATACGGCTTTAGGCAAGGCCACTCCACGATCTCACAGTGTCTCAATCTGTATATGGTCCTGGGAAAATACACCTTGGCACGTCAGGGCACAATACACATGGCATTTATGGACCTCTCATCAGCCTTCAACTGTGTCAATTGGGCCAAGCTCTGGGAGGCCATGGGTCACATGGGCGCGGAGCAAAATCTCGTCAACTTGCTGGCAGATCTGTACCAGGACACGAGGGCAAATGTACGTTACTCCCAAGAGTTAAAGGTAACAAGGGATTTTGGAGTGCACCAGGGAGTCCCACAGGGCTGTATTTTAGCTCTGTTTCTTTTTAACTTATATATCAATAATTTGGAGGAGAATCTTTTAAATACTGGAGCAGATTACCCCTATGTTGGGCGCAAAGGACTACATGTCTTACTCTATGCAGACGACGCCGTTTTGTTGGCAAGGACCGCAAAAGGGCTTCAATCGTTACTTGACTCCTTTTACAGCTTCATGAAATCCTGTGATCTCGCCATTAACAACACAAAATCCTTTGTCATGAACGTAGGGAAGGGCTCCAAAAAGACACCCTCATTTCATGTTAATGGGGAGAAGATGCCTACAACAAAAACCTTTTCATATCTGGGTGTCCAGTTTGATACTCAGTTGAAATGGGGCCCTGCAGTCCAGAGGAAAAGGGGGGAGCTTAATCGGGCTAACGCTGCCATTTTTAGCTTTTCTAGGAAAATGGTCAACCGCCCAATTGCTGCATTGCTAAAAATTTACCAGGCAAAGAGTGTGGCGTTAGCGTGTTATGGGAGTGAGCTTTGGGGGCACACGACAATCAATGACCTGGCGGTAGCAGAAAATTATTTCCTGAAACAGATGCTGGGGGTCCCAAGGGGAACGGCCAGTTTTATAGTGCATGAAGAACTAGGCGTACCCTTCTTAAGTGATACCGTAGCCTTACGACCTTTAATCTGCTGGTTAAATTGTTGGCTAAATAAAGACCTGCCACTTAATCACCAACTTCTGAGAGAAGCCTATCCTGGGACAATATGCACAAAATCCCGTGGTTCAAATACTTGAAAGACTGCTTCTCAGGACTGGGGCGCCCTGAGCTTTTTATAAGACCAGAGTCTATTAGCAGATCTGATGTTACATATGTGAGGAAAACCTTTTCCCTTTCTCAGTACCTGCATCAAGAGGAGGTGGAACTGAACAAAAGCAGCGTCCGGAAATATGTTGTAATAAAATCTACACCCAGTATGGAACTGTATTTGTCTTGGCCAATGTCGGGATTTGATCGATTTTTGTTAACTAGGTTCCGTTTGGACCTTTCTCACTTACTGCTTGCTGTTCCAAAGGGGAGCCACCGAGGTCAAGTGCTACCATCCTGCGGCTGTGACAATGTGTCTCCGCAGTACCTGGTTCACTTCCTTTTTATTTGTCCCTTTTATGACATAGCTCGGAGGCTTTACTTAAAACCCCTTCTCAAAAAAATGAACTTTACACAGGTTAGACCTGCACTTTGTTATTTACAGCTGCTAACCCACGATTGCACTTTATTTGTAACTGTTTTTTTAAAACTAGCACTAAAATTTAGAAATAGCATGGAGGGATAAATGTTTTAACTTGTTTTTAACATTGTATTGTATATGGTGAATTGTTATTTTTAATTCTGGAAGTGGTTTTTAGATCGATTCAATCTTTTTAAAATTTTGTCCATTGAACTGTGCTTTTATGGTTGTTTGCTCAAATAACTAAAAAAAGATCTTTTGATATTTAATTTGATTTCAGGAGTGCATGGGTAGTGCCTGAGTGATTGGATGAGTTCATGAATAGTGTTTGAGGGAATGAATGAATGCAATAGTAGTGCCTGACTGATTGGATGAGTGCATGGGTAGAGCCTAAGTGCATGGATGAGTGCATGGGTAGTGTTTGGGTGATTGGAGGAGTGCATGGGTAGCACCTGAGTGCATGAATGAGTGCATAGGTAGTGTTTGAGGGAATGGATGAGTGCAATAGCAGTGTCTGAGTGATTAGATGAGTGCATGGGTAGAGCCTAAGTACATAGATGAGTGCATAGGTAGTGTTTGGGTGATTGGATGAGTGCATGGGTAGTGCCTGAGTGCATTGGTGTATGCATGGGTAGTGTTTAAGTGAATGTATATTTTCAGCAGTAGTGCCTGAGTAATTGTATCAGTGCATCGGTAGAGCCTGAGTGCATGAATGAGTATATGGGTAGTGTCTGGGTGATTGGAACAGTGCATGGGTGGTGCCTGCGTACATGGAGCACTGCATAGGTAGAGCTTGAGTGCATAGATGAGTGCATGGGTAGTGCCTGAGAGCATGGATTAGTGCATGGGTAGTGTTAGAGGGAATGGAGGAGTGCAACAGTAGTGTCTGAGTGATTAAATGAGTTTATGGGTAGATTCTGAGTGCATGGACGACTGCATGGATACTGCCAGGGTGAATGACGGAGTGCATGGGTAGTGCAGGAGTGCATGGATAAGTGCATGGCTAGTGTTTGAGGGAATGGATGAGTATATTAGTAGTGCCTGAGTGACTGGAGGACTGCATGAGTAGTGCTTGAGTGATTGCATGAGTGTGTGGGTAGCCTTTGAGGGTATAAATGAGTGCAATAGTAGTGCCTGAGTGATTGGATGAGTGCTTGGGTAGAGCCTGAGGGTATGGATGAGTGCATGGGTAGTGCCTATGTGATTGGAGAACTGCATGGTAGTGCTTGAGTGATTGCTTGAGTTAATATGTAGTGTTTGAGGGAATAGATGAGAGCTTGGGTAGTGCCTGCATGATTGGGTGGGTTCATTGGTAATGCCTGAGTGCATGGATGAGTGCATGGGTTGTGCCTGCATGATTGGAGGAGTGCATGGATAGTGCATGGATGAGAGCATGTGTTGTGCCTGCATGATTGGAGGAGTGCACAAATAGTGCCTAAGTGATTGGATGAGTGTATAAGTGGAGCCTTAGTACATGGATGAGTGCATGCGTAGTGCCTTGGTGATTGGAGGATTGCATGAGAAGTGCCAGAGTGATTGGATGAGTGCATGGCTATTGTTTGAGGGAATAGATGAGTGCAATAGTAGTGCCTGAGTATTTGGATGAGAGCATGTGTAGTACCTGAGTACATGGATGAGTGCATGGGTAGTGCCTAGGTGATTGGAGAAGTACATGGGTAGTGCCTGATTGATTGGATGAGTATATGGGTAGCGTTTGAGTGAATGAATGAGTGCATGGATAGTGCCTAAGTGATTGAATGAGTGCATAAGTAGAGCCTGAGTACATGGATGAGTGCATGGGTAGTGCCTGGGTGATTGGAGGAGTGCATGAATAGTGCCTGAGTGAATGGATGAGTGCATGGGTAGTGGTTGAGGGAATGGGTGCATGCATGGGTAGTGCCTGAGCGATTGGATGAGTGCATAATTAGAGCCTGAGTACATGGATGAGTGCATGGGTAGTGCCTTGGTGATTGGAGGACTACATTGGTAGTGCCTGAGTGATTAGATGAGTGCATGGGTAGTGTTTGAGAGAATGGATGAGTGCATAGGTAGTGTTTGAGAGAATGGGTGAGTGCAACAATAGTGCCTGAATGATTGTGTGAGTGCATGTGTAGTGCCCATCTGATTGCATAAGTGCAGGGACAGTACCTGTCTGATGATATCTGAACGTTTTTAAATAGTGTAAACGTTCAACATTATTTTTATTTGGAATAAATAACACATAAATGAATGTTATCATGCATATTCTGTTATGTTTTCTTACCTTTTTTAGTAATTTAGATACATAACTCTGTTGTACTATTTTAGAATAGTATTGCAGTAAACTGTAGTAAAACACTTTTCAAACTTCACTATTACCTACTGTACAGAAGAAGAATTTTTTTATATATATTGTGATGTATTACGGAAATTAAAATATTACACTTTTAGGAGCACATCATATTTTTAGAATACATAACATTTTCATTTTCCCTTTTTTGCTGTTCTCAGATTCTACTGAACTTCACCATACACAGTGATTTCAATGTTGTATCATCATACAACAGCAGTGAAAAAATAAATCAACAAGCTTAACCCCAAATTACCCCAAAACATTATTTCCAATATGTGTACAAATATGTTTACCTATCTAGAGTTTCTAAATTATGATCAACTTGTACATTAAGTCATGTATTACTCTCAAGTACATTGGCTAAAATGTATACTCTCACTTACATCTGGTACGATATAGACAAGAAAGATATAAACTATTGCTTTTAAACATAATTTTTCAAAAAATGTCAATTAGCACAAATAATAACTCAAACACTAATTATAACTAGTAATTGTTGCAATCCTGTCCACTTTCTTTTCACATCTTCCCAATATGCCGAATAATGTATTCAAAACTTTCACTTGGTAAAAATGCAATATAATTTTGTTAATTCGTATTCACATCTTCCCAAAAGGCCGAATAATATATTCAAAACTTTGCTTCAAAAAAATCCAATATAAATTTGTTAATTCATGTTGACATCTTCCCAATAGGCCAAATAATGTATTTAAAACTTTCGCTTCAACAATATCAAATATGAATTTTGTAAATCAAAAGGCAACCTACCTTTGAATTACAAGTGGGCATCATTGCAATGTGTCCATCCTTTTTTACACTTTAAATACACTCTATAGTATCCAGATATTGTAGTAGGTCCAGCATGGAAAATAATAGCCACTGCTATAAAAGATCTTCCTGAAATAGATATTTGACTCGCAACAAAATATTTTATTTTGTTCTCCAATTTACTTTCATTTGCTCCACACCGTTCAAACACTAAAATTAGATAGTTTCCAGATCTTTCTATATGTAATGTGGACAACATCCCTGATCTACAATGTGAACATTTCTTGATGTGATTGGCTGTTTTAATCAATTTGTTAAAAGGTACTGATTCACAGTCTGGTATTGTCAAGTATATGAATTGTTCTTTTCCTATTTCATTGATAGAAGTAAATGAACACTCCACATTTATGATCCCATCTGTAACTTAGTCCAAATAAGGTTTCAATCTGAATTCCTTCATGTTCTAACACTCAAAGCATAAGCATTAGAAATTATTGTGCATCTTGTTGTACATCAAGAGTAAATGTTAATAAATCAGTATATATATCAAAAAGATGACGAACTCCCGAAGCTTTATGGATTTTAGTTCTGTCAGTTACGAACTGTTGAAATACATGATGTAATAAAGAACAAAATCTTTTTTCATGAGTTCTCATGATTTCACAATGAAGCTCTTCCAGATAAAACATAACATTCAGAATCACATTAGCATACCAGTTGATACCTGACCTATTTTCAACCTGAGAACCTACAATCTCATTAACAGTTTTAATTTTCTTTTTTTTATGCCTTTAAGTTTCTGGTCATTTCTTTTCATTTTTTGTTTAATCTCAATTTCATCTTTGGCATAAATCCGTTTTGCACAGACTGTATGTTTCTCATTCATGGGGTATTCACCTAAATCAGGAGCATAAAGTCTTCTTAAACGAATATATTCTCTTACACAATATACATAAGCACTAACCATTTTCTCATCAAAATTGATAAAATTCAAACCAGACAATGTCCTTACTTGAGATATACCAAAACCCATGTTCAGCCATAAAAGAGGAAAAAACCTAAAAGACTATCTTGTCCACACTCGCCCACAAGTAGAAAACAAGAGCGCAAAAACAAAGAACTATCAGCACACTACCTACAGGACACCATCCATGCGGGGACTGTAGTGTCTGTCATTTGACAAGTGTTACTAAGAAAGTAACATTTAACAATAACATGACCTGGGAAATGAAAGATTTCACCAACTGCAACACTTCTGGTGTAGTGTATATGATTACCTGCAATTGTAATTTACACTACATTGGGATGACAACAAGAAAAGCCAGCATCAGAATTGTTGAACATAGAAGTAACATCAGACGGAAAAAGATCACGACAAAGATGATATCCCATTTCAATGAATACAATCACACACCAAATGACATGAAGTGGGTAGTCCTAGAGAGACTATATGGGCAAGACAATCTGGAACATCGCCTCCTAGAAAAAGAACAACGGTGGGTGTATAAATTAAAAACTGACACTCAAGGATTAAATGATTCTATTCCCTGGGGCCTTTTGGCAAAACAATGATAAACAATATACAGAACCCGTGTCCATCATTATCAGAAATCTGTGAATGATTATGGCCAGTGGATCTCTACTTAATAGGTTGCATAATGAACACCTCGAGAAAATTGTAAGTCCCGCTACTTGTTTGTTTACATCTGTAATTGTGTGTTTAAAATTTCCCGAGAATTCAAAGATGGCTCCCGTTTAGTTCCAACACTAGTAGCCATTTTTTCATAACATACGCGGTCTAGCTACCAACCCGGAAGCAAGACCAGGATTAGGATAGTTTATTTTGCATCCAGCGTGAGTGAGACAAGGTCCGCCGGTCTCAAGGGAAGCCGATTAGGTTTTCCGCTACAAAAGAACCCCGTAACAAGTAAGATCTCTTTTGACAGCGGTAAGGTCCACTCGTTTACGAAGCACGTAGTGTATCGATACCAAGGCATTTACGATCTGTCCCAAACTCTGATTATTTTACCATTTAGATGTTTATGGGGGCATAATCTTCCCGCGATTGACCTTGAGGCTCAGTTAAGCCTCTGAAAAAGTATGTTTTTTCTTTTCTTTCTCTCCGTTCAGTTGTATGTCCGTGATGTCCTGTGTTGAACCTAGTACAGCGCCGTATTTATGTTTACTAAAGTCAATGTACATATCGTGTCATAGAGAAATCACAGAGGGTGTTCCTTCACTTTGGGATCACTCGTCTTTGGAGTGTGTGTACAAAATCGGGTGAAGGGTCAAGTAAATTTTGGGTAAATATTTAGACACTACCTTGCCACAATAAGATAAATCATTGAGAATCCAGTAATTGTTTTATATGTTGAACGCGTAACTTTGGTAATATGCTTTCTTTTCACAGATATGCCAACGATTTGCAGAAAATTTTATGTATATCCAACAACTAATGTAGGCATACTTTTACAATTCTTTTTGTTTTTGGAGTGGTACTCACAGGGTGGGACCCTGTGCAGTCCTGAAGAAGAGCTGAGGGGTACAGCTCGAAACTAGTTGACTTCTTACTAGGGCACTGTGTTTCATAATAGAACCAGCGTACCCGGTAACCACCCCATTTTTAATGTATCCGCTAGGAGCCTGAATAAAGTTAGTTTAGCCCACTATTAGGATATTTTTAACCTTTATCACTCCACTTCACTCCCCTTCCCCTTTTTCACATCACACCACACATAGTTTTCACAAAAAAAGTGCTCCTTCGCAATCGCGATAGTTGTAGCACGCCTCAACCCGCAGCGGGTTGGGAAGCCCCTATGATGAAGCATGTCACCGTGAGGAAACTCCGGTGAGTGAGGGGACTAAAAATAAATACTCTTCTTTCCCTGTCTTAAATGTGCTTTTTTGTCTTTCTAAGACAGACCCAAAGGTGTAATGTCCCAATAGCTAGCTAGGTTCTCTGGATCTGAACGTCTCAGATCTTTTCTGTAAAGTAAGTGCTGTGGAGGGCGAACCTAGCTATTGTTTTTCCTCTACCTCCCCCCCTTTTTTGAATATAGTGCAACATATGCCATTCCATCGTTGAACACTGTACTTCCAATATTTACAAACGCACTGCGTATACTTAAACCTTGAAACATATGAATAGTTCCTGCATATGCTAAAGAGACAGGAAACTGTTTTCAGCGCACATACAAGTCTTTTACAAGCAAAAAACATCCGACACAACGCCCAATCTGTGTTACCTCTTTAATCGGATCAGATTTTTTCTTCAAAAATTCTATTCCATCTCTGTTCTGAAATTTTTCAAACTTAACAACTTTTTCCATTGCTCAATTTACTAAACCTTCTTCTACCTTCAAATTATGCCGTAAAATTACCCAACAGTTTATACATATATATAAAGTGTTTTCTAAGCCTGCTGTTTTAGGTACAGAAGAATCCCTCCCTGGTGTTGAATTTTATCAATAGCATTCCTTTCAAGTATTTCCTGTTTTTCCAGTTTCAAAACTTCTTGATTACATGTAGAACACTCTTCAAGTGTAGGCATTAGGCAAACTATAGACTTGTTTTCTTCAAGCGTATTGTACATTATTTCAGATGTTGTGTTTCCAGCTGTAAACAAGTTCCTTAGTAGCCGGCTTTCCAAACCTTCTTGGCCATGTTTCATCAAGACACCAATTCTTATATCTTGAAGAATATTTCCAGAATGTTCATCACTTTCTTGGGGCATATTCTTAATAAGTTGTTTATATTAAAAATGTCTATATTTCACAAAGATTTCCTAGTATACTCATGCACACGTTTTTTAAAAGCAGGTTGTCCTTTTACAGGTGTAAGTTGTAGTAGATCTCTAAATGCAATCACGTATACCTCCAAAAAATACATTGTAAACTATTTTTCAAATCTGTTGAATCCTCAAATGTACAACGGCTAGCATTAGGTTTGAGACCATGCTCATCTCATCAATTATTAGAAGTTTAATTTTCTTCAGTACTCTTGAAACTTGATAAGAAGCTTCTCCAGATAGCTTCTGATATTCCAATGTATGATCATGCTTAACTGGTAGCATAAGTAATCTTTTTAAAGTAATCCCTTCATTGTTGTGTGCTGCTAATCCAGTTGGAGCTGTTACAACACAAAATAAATGAGATTCAGTAGTTTTGTGGAGATAACTGGTCAAACCTTTAATTAGGAAACTTTTTCCTGTTCCAGCTTGGCCACTGATGTATATTAAAATAGGTTTAACTGATGAACATTGGCATTCTTTTTTTTCATGCAGTAAACCATGTTCTACCTGTAGTGTCACTTGATGATATATTTCTTCTTGTTCAAAGTTTATTTGTTCGTCTAAGTTTTCTAACTGGATAATATCAAGTTGCGCTTGTTGCATTGCAGTTTCTACTTCATTCATGGCAGTTGCTTCTTCATTTTTGATAATTGGTTGTCCCAGTAGATCTTGACTTAGTGGACCTGAACTTTGACTATCATGAGAACTGTCTCTGGCTATTTCACCTGCAATAGTAGTTTCGTGTTCAATCAGATCAGTTAACATTTGTAGATATGTAGGGAAAATTGTACACTGAATGCTATCTTTAGATGCAAAAAAATAATCTTCATAGCAGTCAAAACCTCCAAGTAATTCCTTTTCTCTACACGAAGACCTGAACAGTTGCAGAAGTGCTAAATAGAAAAATTCCCTCTTATCTGGACTTTCACAACTGAGTTTTCCATGGTTAAAAATCTGTCACATACAATTACTGCATATTTTTCTTCATTTATGTTTTCTATAACATTTCTTTTAAAACTGTAATGTTGATGCATTTCATAGAGACATAGATTTTCCAGATGTGGACTCCTTTTGGGATAGCACGTATCCAACATACTAGTTATTTTTTTTTTATCCTCATCTCACCAAAGACATTCACAGGTTTGACAAGCCGATTTATCCACTTCTGGGTAATGCCCTGCAGCTCACTGCATCCGCTAGGCTCCAAGGCCTTCCTCATGTATTTGAGAAATGGTGTAATCATAGGACTTTTGATTTGGGGCTGTTCTGGTATGTTACTCATTAATCAGATGCCGTTGACATGCCCAGCTTATAAAAGGCAGCCAGACACTGGGTGGACTATCTTCCCCTGTATCTCGTTCTAAACGTGCCATTTTAAGGACGGCTTTAAGCCAGTCTTCGCTCCCTGGAGGAGTAGTGGGCTTCCATTTAATACAAATCTCTCTCCTTGCCAGAAGCACTAAATATAACAACAAGCCCATTTGTACCTGAGAGAGCACACTGGTGAAATCATTCTTACCAAAAATCACCAGATGCAGATCTGCTTCGATGGTAATTTAAAAAATAGACATGTCTTCCACATTTTTCCAGAAAAGAGTTAACTCCGGGCATTGAAAAAAGATATGCATGTCGTTGGCATTGGTAAAACTGAATCTGGGGCATCTTGGCGGCGGGTCGGGAGCAAATTTTGTAATCTTGGCAGGGGTATATTATAGCCTATTGATCACAAAAAATATTTTTCTTCAGGGAAGCAGGCTTTACATATTTATACAATATCTTGAGTGATAGTTCAAAAAATTCCTCGATATTAGACGCAAATTGTGTTTGGTGTCAGACTAGTTTTAGAGAGGGGAGCTTTTCTTCCTCTGCTTCTTGGATTCTTGCATATTAAAGAGATATTTCCTTCTTCCTAGGTTCAGGGTCTTGCAATAACTGCTCAAGTTCCCACCTCCCAGAGATGTCACCAACTTCTGCCTCATAACATGATCCGTGAGGATAGGGAGGAACTTATCCCTTAACCATATGGATATCTGGCCCTGGGTGGGTTTGAGATTTTCCGTATATAACTCTGAGAAAAGTGATAACAAAGATGTTTGTATATCTTCAGGATTACTTGATTTGTTCCCGCTGCTGTCAATAATTAGCTCATTGATATCGTTCTTTTCCTTATCGAGCCTCGCCTTCCAAGCCAGGAGGGCCCCTGCCTTTTCCCCGTGCTCAAAAATGTCCATATTTCTGGCATGTCATTGGGCCTTACATTTCTGGTCTAATAAGGACCTTAGATTTTGTCTGGCTTCCTCCAATTTCCTATCTATCAGTTTTAGTTCCCCCATAGCCTCTGTAGTTGTATTCCTCCTTTTTGCCTCTAAGGATGATATCTTGCTCTCCAGAGTATGTAGTTCAATGGTCTTTATTTGGTTTCTAGACTTAATTGAGCAAGTAGTAAACCTCTCAGGTTAGCCTTATAGGCGTCCCATTCGTGATCAATTGAAGTTGATCCTAAATTGATAGAAAATAATTCTAGGGAGGATCTGCTGATGGATTGTATGATTCCAGGGTCTGACAACATTACTCTGTTCAACGTCCATCTTGGTTGTGAACAGTTTCCACCCAGTGAATATGTTGGTAAAAGGGGAGCATGGTCAGATAAGTGGGTTGGCAGGATTGAGATACTAATTTTTAAGGGCTTTTTTATTGACCAACACGTAGTCTATCCTTGAGGAGTGTTTATAATTTTTGCTGTAATAAGTATACCCTTGGGCATCACCCATCTCCATAAGTCCACTAAATTATTATTAGATATTACATTTTTTATGACCCTTCGTGATTTTGGAGTTTCTGTATATCTTAAATTGGATTTATCTTTTACTGGATATAACCTAAGATTCAAATCCCCTCCTATTACCAGAGGGGGATTTACCATCATTAGACTCTCTTGTAATTTAACTAAAAATGACGGGTCGTCAGTGTTTGGCCCATATAGGAGGAGCAGGTCAACTCCATCCCCCCAAAATCTAAGAGGGTTATTACCCATCTGCCTGATTGGTCAGTTTGAACTGACTTGATCCTACAAGGAACACCCTTCTTAACCACTATTGCCACCCCACGACTACTCAATGATTGTTGCGAGGCACAGAAGCATTGTACCCAAGGAATCTTAGAAATGACCGACTGAAACTCCGTGGGATTACCTGTCATGACCGTTGAGATCTTTCAATAAATAATGAAGTGCTTCCTTATTGAACAGGTGAGATGAGGCACTTTTTTATTTTTTATTTTCCTACTCTACTTCCCACCCAGTGCTCCCCCCCTCCTTCCCCCTACCCTCCCCTTGGTGCCCCTGAAACCCCCATACCTCCCTATACTCTGAGGAACCCTCCCTTCCAATAGGCTACACCTATTCGGCAATTGCTCCCTCGGACTACATTCCCTTACTAAAACCTAAATATGGATCCTGGGCCAGAAAACCCAAGCTCCCAGACAAAGCTACGATGACACACCCTTACTTCCAACCCTGTGTTTCATGCTGGATCTTGGCAATAAGTGTGTCAACTTCTTCTGTGGATCGTATCATGTGCATGTGGTTATTCCACATTACCCGTATGGTAGCACGAAACCTTAACTGGGCTTTTGCCACAAGACTGTTAAGCTCGTCCAGTCTTTTCCCCAACTCCCACTGTCTTGTGGCCGTTATGTGTGAAATATCTGATCTGATGGAGAAAGAAAATGGGGGTTGGTCAGAGAGTGGGGAGGGGATAATCCCTTCCTTTAATGCTGCAGACAAGATGAGCTCCTTGACAGAGTATGATAGAAAATTCACCAAGATCTTACGTGGTTTCTGCTTCCCCAGTCTTCTTTTAAAAGGATCCCAGTGGACTCCTTGAATTTCATAGTTGAGGTCAATATTCTGCTGACTTTTGAGGACTGTGCCCTTCAATAGGGTGATCAAGAACCCCTTTATGTCCTCCCCCTCCACAGCTTCCGTAACATTCAGGAATTTCAGATTATTTCTCCTTGATTGGCTCTTTAGGCTTTCCAGATCGTCCTTCAATTCTTTATTCTGAGAGGGGAGAGTCTCTAACCATAATGTAGTGGACACTATTGATTCTTTCAATTTTGGCATCTCTTCCTCAAGTGTTTCAGTCCTTGCCGTGATCTCCTCTAATTTTTTAGCAAGGATCTCACAAGATGACCGAATTGCAGCCTGATTAGCCTCTGAAGACGGTGAATCTACTGGCCATTTCTGCCTGATTTGCTTTGGAGACTGTGAATCTGCTTGCCATCTCTTCCTTCATAGCCAGAAGTAAGTCTGCTAATGAATGTGGATTTAAAGTTGAAGTGGGGGACTTGGATTCTGCTGTTTGGGGTCTAGCCCCGCTTCAGCGTTCCCTTGTTCTGGAGCCTGGTCTCGGTCCGTCTCCTGTACTACGTCTTCCTGCTCCCCCAGCACTGTGTATCTATTAGAGAGATTGATCTCTGGGTAGATATTCTGTTCTGCCACACTTGCTAAAGCAGATTTTACGTTGGGCATTTTGACCTTGATTTGATTGTGTAGGTTCACAGGTCTTTACAATCGCCTCCTTCACCGCCTTCTCTTTAGTCGGGGGTTGGTGGACAAGACAGGGACTGCAGATGGAATGTTTTAATTGACCAAGGACAAAGGGGTTGGGGTACCCCCCGGGTTGAGCTGGGCATAATTTTATTTGGAGATTGAGGTGGTTTGGCTGAAAACGAGAGTGACATAACCTGGTAGAAGGATTTCAAAGATGGAGTAATTTCAAGTTTTGTTGCAGATTTTTTTCTCCTCTCCTGAGATTTTGCCTTGCTTTGTTGCTGCTTAGCTAAAGTTGTTCCCCCAGGGGAGTCTTGGGCCCCCAACCCTTGCTTGTGCTGCCTTGATACAATTCTAGGTTCACCTCTGACTTCTGCTGCTGGTGGGGATACTTGCTGGCGAAAGCCAGGGTGTATAATGACCCTGTTAGCCGGCAAATGTGCTGCCCTCGCTCGAAGAGTGTATCTGTTTACTTTCGGGAGGATAGGCCCTCTTGATTTTTTGTGCCCCTCGCCATGCAGTCTTTAATGCAACCAGACCCTTACTCCATGCTACTTCCCCTCCTATAATCCCACAGATTTCGGGTGGTCACTCTAATAGACCTAGACCTCCAAGGTGAATCACCAGGCGGCCAGCGGCCCGAAAAAACACAACATTTCTTGGTAGCCTTGGTATGAGCCTCTTGGGCTCACCATGCCCCCTCCCTACCTGCACCAAAACCAGGGAGCTAAGCTCTGGCCGTGCCGCTCCTCTCCCCAAGCACCGCCGGAGCAAGGAGTGCGATATGCTGTGTCCTCTTGCAGCCGCTGCCGCCTCCAACTTCCAGCGCGGCCTCTTGGGGACTGATCCGCCCCGTCCCGGAAGCGCTACCAGCAATCCCGGGGAATGCAGCGCTACCAGCAATCCCGGGGAATGCAGCGCTACCAGCAATCCCGGGGGAATGCCTCCACAGGTCCTCTTGCATCGCCGGGGCAGCAAACCACACAGATGCCGGGACCTAGACCGGCGGATAAGCAAAAAGAAAACCAGGCAGTATGAATATGCGGCGTCAAGCAAGTATCAAACGGGTACCTGTATAGGCATCTGAGCCTTGGTTTCTAGCCCCCCATGTGTAGTCCGAGAGGAGCGAGCCCGTGGCCAATCACGCTGCAGCCGCCATGTTTCTCCCGCCAAGTTCCCAACATATTAGTTTTAACAATATCTGTACTTTCTGGTTCATTCAATGCTAAGTATTCAATTTCTTGTAGAGATTTCAATACTCTATTTTGCGTGGTGGTAAGACCTAGACGTACCCAAATGAATCCTCTTGACTTTGAATATAAACTGGCAGAGCTCAACCGATCTGAACATTCATATGAACCAATCTTTCGGTAGGAAAGCAATTTTAAGCTAAACCTGTACAATTTCTTGCCACATTTCTTTCAACTCTGTCTTTTCAGATTTGTTTATATATGACGTAATATAGAGAGCAACAGCAAATTGAATATCCATGTTTGTATTCCAGATTGTCAAAGTCACTAGATTGTAATCATTAATATACATTGAATCTCGGTTCTTTTTAAGTTGTATGTATTCTTCTGAGATTTCCGAGTTATAGTACACCTTTCTGCTGACATGAAACTATCGACTCTTCCTTTTGAATTTATTGGGTGTGGGAATCCAAAATGACATTTTGTATGACATTTTGTATAACATTTTCCCTTTGACTTGTATTTTCGTCGACAATATCGATGACTTTGAAACCGTAAAACTTGTTGTCACAAGCTGTTTTTTACTCCTTCTTTTGGAATGGCACGGGTAACATACTCTTCGATGAAAGACAAAACACTTTCATCAGTATCAGTTTCAAATGTTGGTGCATTCTTCATCCATAATAACATGTGTATATGAGGAGCACCTCTGGCTTGGTACTATGTTCTCCAAAAGAAATCCGTAACTTCTCCAAGAGGTGGATTATTTTTATTGCAGATACAAGATATCATAGCTTGAAACTTATGATTAAAATATCTGCACACATTTACAGGATCCAAGGAACAGAGTTCTCCAGCTGTCTTCAATTCAATATTTTTAACATTTGAATTTGCTTCTCATAGAAATTCAAGTAAATCGTCCTATGCATATTCAGCACAGCTAAGTGTAACAAACCATGTAGAGCTACCTAAGTTTCTTAACATACATTTAAGTTCTCCGTGGCAATTATACCAATACTCATTGGTACCACGTTGACACGCCATCAAATTAATTAACTGAAATTCTAAATGAACATCTCTTTCTTGAACTTTGTCCATGAATTCCTTTGCAGAAACATGTGTAAGATGAACTCCTGTTTATAATATATGGTTCACTGAATATGAAAGTGCAGACAAGTCACTTTCAATCAAAAGATGAAATATATATGGAATACATATATGGAATACACTGTTGAGAGGCAAGATGTCGACTGAGTGAGAGGTCGCTGCAGCAGCCTCCCTGCTGGTCCTGCCCTGTGCTGAGCGAGAGAAAGTGGTAGAACTGCTGGGATCATGGTTGTACTGAAGGAGCTAATTCTGTTCATCTGTCAAATCATTCAACTCACATATCTTCTATGCACTCCATGCACTCCTCTGAGACTTTTCTTCCTGGCATCTGAGGATTCCGAGTTTGAGGCAAGAGGCGCTATTGTGTCACTGGGGGTGATTGAACATCTGCATCTGTTATTGGCGGCCTCCGTGTGCCCCTGTGCCGGTGTCCTGTGCCCGGCATCCAGCGTCTGCTTCTCGGGATTCAGTGTACAGAGATATCCAGACATCAAAGACATCAGACATCAGACATACAGTCTCGCTATTACCTCAGCTGTCGGTTAACTGGGAGGGAGCACGCACCCGGGAAGCCTTGAGAGTGGATTCAAAATATTGGACGAGGCCAGAAATAAGGGAACCAACAAGAAGCTGTCGTGAGTTCTTACAATTACTATGACTCTGTTTGACTCTGACTCTGATTGACCGGTGCGGTGGGATCTCTTATTTATTATCGACCCTTTGACCCTCGATGTGTGGCTTGATGTGTGGCTGCATCGTAAAAAATATAAAACGTCTTATTACTTCAGCTCAGCTCATCTCAAACAGCAGACATAATTCATTTTAATCCCCTGCTATCAGCCATCACTATTGCTACTGCTATCTTCAATTTGGCTGTCAATTGTGTCGTACGTGCCATTAGTACAATGAGTACTGATTGCCAGCCTACCTGACTATCTGCTTATTTGCTTACCTACCCGAACTGAACATGAATTGGGAAAAGAAAAACCCTACGCTTGTTTCAGGTTTTCAAAAGTGAGATACGTCGTGCGAGGGGGGGAAGTTGACCTACTTCTGCCTCTACCCTTGGCACAGGGTTCACGGTCCCTGGTGCTCTGCACCGATCCACTGCACCGACCCTCACCGACCTTCGATCCTCGATTTTCCAGGTTGTTTCCAGACAGCTTTCACGAAATTAGGCAAACTGCACTGCACTGCGCACCGGCTCCATTCATCGCCCACCGGCCCGTCTGCCTGTCTGCCTGTCGGCGCGTCATCTGCTGACACAATGCAGGCAGCTAATTATCACGCATAGGGAGTGAGCGAGTTTTGCGATAGGTGCAGACTGCAGATGACGAATGCTACACGTGGGTGGTGTCTGATAGAGGCGGAGTCAGTGGCAGAAACTAAGGAGCAGCAAGGGAGACTGCGGGAGACCGAGCTGTGCAACTTAGGGCAAGGGACTAGGAAACACGAAGCAGAGGCAGAAAACAAAACCTAAATTTAAATTCAAATATAAAGAGATCAATAAGAATAAGGCGCATAAAGAGTACAAGGCGCAGAGTAATCCTTGGGGGAGTTCTGAAACACGCATATTCCTCATTTTTTGCTCTATCTGTGAGGCTAAAAACTCCAAAGTAAAGACAGACTGGACTCTTTGCCTGCAAGACATTCAGAAAGTAAAGGGTGCCCGAGCAGCAGTGGTTGGTAACAAAAAATCAGCCTCAAATACAGCAGTACCTACAGCAGTGGTCACAAAAAAAGTGGCTATAGAAAAAACGAAAACAAAAAAAAGAACTAATCAGATTTTTGATCTACAATCTGAGTTAGAGCCAACGTTCGGAGATTCAACCGGGTGTATTGAACACACAAAAACAATAGTACAATCCCAACTTCAGAACATGGCCTGTAGTGATGGGAGTTCTGGAAACCCTGGAGCAGGAGTGCAAATGGGGTTGACAACGGATGAACCCCCTGGAACATGCACCCTAGGAATTGAGAAAGAGAATGAAGACGGCCTTGTAGGTACATCTTAGCGCCGGGACACCCCTTCGGGGGTAGCTGTGCGCTCTATAAACTACATAAAATAAATAAAATAAAATAAATCTGTGCCCAGTACTCTAAGGCTCAATCATCCAGAAAATGGGGAAACCCCAAAAATTTAAGCCAAAAGTTCCCAAGGAACCACAGGCAACCAAGGAAACTCACATATCCAGATCGCACCTGCTTCTCCAAAAAAGAGAAACAGGAATAGACACATTGGACCGGGGCCCGGACCGGAAATTAGAGGAGCCAAAGCTAAAGAAAACAACGCCGAATGTAATATTGAAAGAAACTCAGGGCAGGAAATGCTTGAAGGCCCAGAGCGAGCTAAGAAAAACTCACAAAAAGAAAGGAATAAAGTCAGAACCAAACAGAAAGAAATCACAGAAGATAAGAGCAGAGAATCTGCGGATACTACAGAAATAGACTTACTGGTCAAAAAAGTGCAACGGCTACAGGCTATAAAAAATTTGAAAGCTTCATCAAAAACCACTGGCGTGCCATCAATCTCTCAGCCTAGTATTTCTGAAATCTTTAGCCCATTACCAAAAGAAAGCCAGAACAAATCAACAACGAATATAAATCTAATTTGTAAGACATATGATAAACGTGACATAAGTGATATAAAAACGCTAAGCAAGGACATTAACTCGGAATTTTTTGCAGGTGAAGAAGCGAATAATTCTACTTCGGAGTCCACTTTGAGAAAGGAAGACACTGTGCCAACAATAATGGTTAAAAAAAACATAACAAATGAGCTATCTAGTCAAAATAAATCCGGTTAGGCCAAATCATCAGGGGTAGCGCACAACATAGAGACTACTGTGATACCAGAAGTACAAGATCATGCATTATTGTCAGAGAATCGCCCGTCACCGCTAAATAATTTAGCTATTGAGAAGGAATCGGACTCAGACATCTATGAGACTGTGAAGTCCGTTTCTAGTGAATCAAGTGAACTGACGGAGAGCTCAGAGAGCAATGTAGATTTACCTGACGAAGAAATGCATGATGGGCAAGACTCCTACGATTCTCGAAAATCCGGTAAAACCGGACTAAGTACAAATTCAAAGAAATATCTGGCAAAAAGGAGGATAAAACGCCAAGAAAATTATACAGCCGAAGATTCTACCGACCTAGGTATTAATACCGATCATGCTAAAAAAACAAGAACAATACACTCACGGAAATGTCCATCCGAGAGAAATATGGGAAAATCAATAGAAGAACCTCACAATATGAAGGAAATAGAGGAAAGAAATCGGAAGTCAAAGGGAACCCCTTGTATCGTACCAGAACCATCATTGGGCGAAGTCTTAAATTCTATCAAGAACTTTCACGCTGATGTGAAAAAAGACAGTCAGAGAAACCACGTGGCCATAGAAAAACTACAAGGCGCAATTAAGAAGGTTGGCAACACATGTATAGAAATCTCAGAAAGAATAGCTTCGGTAGAAACGCGTACCGAATATCTGGAAACAGATGTTACCGAACTTCTAAAGAAAGAAAAAGGCGTGGCCAAGATGGCAGCTTAGGTGGACGTGTCTCCCGGAGCTCCCGCCGTCGGCCCTTGAAAGCGCACGCCCCCGGGTTGCGGGGTCCCTCTTCAGTGTGCCCCACTCGCCTGTTGGTCTCCCTGTCTTGGGGAGACCCTGTTGGAGGAAGTCTGACCCCCGGAGGCGCCTGGAACCGGGAGTTATAGACCGGCGCGTGGCGTGCCTGAAGAGCCGCGGCCAGCGTGTGAGGAGGAGCAGGCGAGTAGCGGCGGAGCGGTCGCACTGGAGGCCGGGGACTGGGCCTATCCCGGGCCGTAGCGGTAAGCCGCGGGCGGGCCCGGCCCGCACTCTCACTGGTGCGAGGCGCCGGGGGCTCTGCAGCCCCGGCGCTTCTGCGGGCCCGCCGGTGATACAAGACAGCGGCCCTGAGCGGGTGCTCGCGCCATACCCCAGGCGCGTGGAGGGGGAGGAGCGCGCTGGGCCTGGGCCTGCTACAGATTGCGGAGCACCGGCGCTTGCACAGAGGCCCTGCTGGGTCGGGAGGCCCCCTCTGTAGCCCCCGGACTGCTGCATGTCAACGGGGGGCCCCTATAGAGTAGCGCGACTGCAGTGTGCGGGGGTACACATCCTTCCGCGACCTGGTGGAGGGGGCGTGATACAAGGCGCCTGGGGGCGCACTGTAGACTGCACAGTGGTGGGCTCTTAGCCTTCGGGTGGATGCTGCCGGGCCGGGGGGCTCCCGCACAGCCAACTAATTGCGCGCAGACACGGGCACTCGAGGCACTGGACTGACACGGCCTGAGGAGCTAGCGGGGTGGGACATCGGCGTGAGACGCCTCCTTCGCGCCTAGCAAAGTACCGTGCTCTGGTTCGAGAGGTGGGGCCCGGCGACTGCGAGAGGAGGCAGGAGGAAAGCGCCGTCTGGGAAACATAAGGGGCCCCCAGTGTGGGCAGGCGTACCTGGCCGGTCCCGAGCTGAAGTGGCTTCCAGGCGTGGGGAAAGTCGGGGTGCCGTTTTGTGGAGCAGGGAAGACCCAAGACACCTCTACACTTGGCGGCGTGATTAGGGGCCTAGCCCGGGCGTGGGCCCGCCTTCGCCAGTCGAACGGTCGCCATGGCGCAAAAGCTCAAAAGTTCGCAAGGACCGGACTGTGAAGGACCTGTTCACAAAGACTCAATCGCCCTCTACAGTGAAAGAAGTGCCGACCTCCAACATGAAGCGGGGAGAGGAGGGAGCAGAACCTATCATGAATGCCTTCCTCGAGTCGCTATTCACGACTCTCCAAGAGGACATACATACTCTCAATAAGGAATTCGCTGAGGAGATACGTGCGGTACGGCGAGATCTGGACGGTGTGGGAGTGCGGGTGGCAGACGTTGAGGCGAAACAAGATGCCCGGGACGTTGAGACGGAGAACCTTCAACAGGAAACTATCCGCCTCCACGACGAGCAGGTAGACTTACAAACACACTTGGAGGATCTCGAGAATCGCTCTAGAAGACACAACGTGCGCATTCGAGGTGTGGCTCCCTCAGAAGCGGACAAAGACCTCTTTAAATTCACCAGAGAGCTCTTCAACCATATCTTGGAGCGGCCGGAGGATGCCGCCCTTACGATTGATAGGGCGCATAGGGTCAGACCGCAGCGTACTGGTTCATCTTATCCCGCGGACATCCTAGTCTGCGTGCAAGACTTTTGCACTAAGGAAGACATACTCCAGAAAGCCAGACAGAAGCAACCCATCTCCTTTCGAGGACACTCTCTGACGCTTTACCAGGACCTTTCGGCGTTCACCCTCCAGAACCGCCGCTGCTTCAAGCCTGTGACTTCCTATCTCCAGCAACAGGCTTTCCGGATCATCTTTAAGCTTGACAATAAGCTTCACCAACTCCGCTCCCTTAAGGAGGCTGGCCAACTGCTAGGTATCGATGCCCCGCCAGAAGAGGAGGACCAGCCGACCTCACAGCCCGGAAAAGGGGAGCCATCGTCGCAATGGCGCCAGCCGCGGAACCGGAGGCGTGTGAAAAGACCAGCGAAGACGGAGATTGAGAGCAGCCAGCGGGCTGCGGTGGAGGCCGTCTCTGCAGAGGTATCACAACAGCCGGGAGGCTGAAACTTCTCCTGTTAACAATGCTAGGGGCAATTTTTGCCCTTGTGAGGGTCGGCGGTGGGGGGGAGGGGGAGGGGTCGGACCTTTTTTCCCCGAGACGCAGTTTGACCGGTCATCTGCGAGAGATGAAGGGCATAGGTTGACCTCTTGAATTTTCCCTTTTATGGTTATTGGTTTTGGGGTTTTGGCGGGGGGAGGAACAGGGGGGGATGTGGGGTGATGGGAGGAGGGGGGAGGTACATGCCGGAGCTTGCATTTTTCTTCTGTCTTTTTCTGTGGGAGGGGTTGGGTGGGGTTCCAGGTCCTAAGGGGTTCGCCACGACACATTGGCACCGGACCTCATTGCCAGGCGCAGATCAGGCCCAGCCTAGAATTTAATGCGGGAGGGGTTCACCGTAGAGATGTGGACGTAGTCCCCGGGATAGGCATCCGGAACACGGAGCAGGGGGGAAGGAGTCAGACCTATGGCCCTCACTGAGGTGCGCATCCTTTCCCTGAATGTACGGGGGCTTAATAACCCCATCAAGAGGCGGGCAGTGTTATCCTGTCTGGAACACGCACAGGCCGACATCTGCCTCATACAGGAGACGCACCAGCTGTCGAAAGACTGCTCCAGGATGAAAGCACGCAGCTTTCCACAGCAGTTTTTCTCCTCTGGCCCGACTAAGAAAGCAGGGGTAGCGATCCTGGTGGCTCAGAAGTTCCTTGGAGCAGTCTTGGGTAAAAGTGCAGAAATAAAGGGGAGGCTACTGTCATACCGTTTCTCATTGGGAGGGAGGGACTTTACAGTATGCTCGGTCTATGCCCCCAACGAAGGTCAGGAGAGATTCCTCCAGAATGCGCTCAGCATAGTGGCCACGTCCGAAGATAGGCATATCTTGTTAGGGGGGGAGCTTAACTTGGTGCTAGATCCCACACTAGATAGGTCGGCGCAGCGCTCCACTCAGGCCGGGGCCCTGTCGGAGGGGGGACACAGGAGACTGGGAGAACTAGCTTTGGTAGACCTCTGGCGCAGCTTCCACCCCACCTCCAGATCCTACTCTTATTTTTCCAATGCACACCGCAGATATGCCAAACTGGACTATTTTGTGGGGTCTACTTCCCTTCAGGCCTTCACGTCCGCTACGGACATAGGGGTTGCTACCCTTTCTGATCATGCCACCATTTCGGTGACCTTTCTTTCCCCTCCGGCGCAACGCCCCTCTAGATGCTGGCGACTCAGGGACACACTGCTGCAGCGCAAGGGAACACCAGAGACTGTTACGGGCGCAATCGAGGAGTACCTACAGCACAACACTACTTCTGACACCTCCCCGACGACTCACTGGGCGGCCTTGAAGGCTGTGCTTAGGGGGGAATTTATTGCGTTATCCTCGGCCGACAACAAGGCAAGAGCGGAGAAGAGGGAGGAGTTGACGCAGAGGGTCAGGGAATTGGAGGGAATGCACCAGCGGACCTGCGCGCCTAGGATATGGCGACAACTGACTCTGGTCCGGAAACAGTTAGGCGCCTTGGACCAAGATAGGGCGGAATTTGCGGCTTTGAGAACGCGTCACATGTACTACACTGGGGGGGACAGGTGCGGACGTCTACTGGGGCGCGTGCTTCGAGAAAAGAGGCAACATAACTTAGTAAAGGGCGTTCAGACATCCATGGGACATATCGCTACTGGAGACCGGGAGATCGCAGCTGCATTCGGCGAGTTCTACGCGTCCCTCTACTCGGGAGAGACACTGGACCATGCCACAGGCGTCTCGTTTCTGGATTCCATTCAGCTACCGGTCCTCACATCGGATCAGGCGGCGGCTCTGGACAGTGCGATCAGACCCGAGGAAGTCATCTCGGCCATCTCCAGGCTTAAGCTGGGTAAGGCCCCAGGGCCAGACGGCTTCACGGCCATTTTCTATAAGACCTTTTGCACTCAGGTAGCACCGCTCTTGACCACCCTTTTTAAATCCTTTTAGGAACCGGGTATGATCACGGAAGATCTGCTGGACGCCACCATATCGGTAATTCCCAAACCGGGCAAAGACCCATCGAGTTGTGCAGCCTATCGGCCCATCTCGCTGCTTAACGTTGATATGAAGCTGTATACGGGTATTTTGGCTGCACGTCTGGCCCCTCTGATGCCGAGACTGATAAGCCGGATCAGGCTGGGTTCATCTCGGAATGGCAAACGGTGGACAATACGAAGAGGGCACTCCACCTTATCGAAAGAGCCACCCGCACAGAGGGGGAATATATGATGCTCGCCATCGACGCGGAAAAAGCATTTGACCGTGTCCATTGGCCATATCTAGAACAGGTCTTAGTGAAAGCGGGGCTGGGGGACCGATTCCGCACTTGGGTTCTAAACTGTTATTCACGGCGACGGTCCGCGTCAATGGCTGCTCCTCACCCCGCTTCCCCAATGAGCAAGGCACGAGACAGGAGTGTCCACTGTCGCCCCTGTTTTTCGCCTTGTATATGGAACCCTTGGCCCAGGCGATACGCCTCGCTCCAGAGATTAGTAGGATCAGAATGGGCGCCTTTGAGCACACCATCAGCTTATACGCAGATGATGTCCTGCTTTCCTTGTCCTCCCCCCGGGTCTCGCTCCCGGCCTGTATGACCATCATGGAGGACTTCGCAAAAGTAGCAGGCTTCAAGATAAACCTCGGCAAATCGGTGGCGCTCGACCTTTCCCTGACGGAGTCCATGAGGGCGCATTTGCAGTGGGTCTTACCGTTTCCGTGGGCGTCGGAAGCCGTCCCGTATCTGGGCATCCAATTAGCGTCCACCCTGCAGGTTACAGTTGGTCTCAACTACGCGAGGCTGAGAGAGACCATCAGGTCCGAATTGGGTAGGTGGAGGCACCTTCCGCTGTCCTGGTTGGGCAGGGTAGCGGCGATAAAAATGACCATCTTACCCCAGATCCTCTATGTGTTCAGGGCTATTCCCATGCGGCCCCCGGAGGGGTGGATCCGCCAGACCCAATCTGAACTAGCGCAATTCATCTGGAACGGACGCCGCCCCCGGATGAAGCTTCCCCTGGCTATGCTGCCCCCTGAGAGCGGGGGCTTGGGCCTCCCTGACCTGTTGCTGTACTACCAGGCAGCACAGTTAAGAACGCTGGTGGAGTGGAGCAAATGGGAGTCGGAAAAACACTGGCTTTTCCAGGATCAGGCAGTGGCAGGCCGCACACTGCAAGAGGTTCCTTTCATGCACCGGAGGCATCGCACACCCAACCTCTATGCCTCGTTTATAACAAGGACCCCTCTAGAAGTCCTTCCCCTCCCCACTGACGCCCTTGCTCAATAACCCTGACTTCAGCCCGGGTATGGACACGATAGAGTTCGCGAGATTGGCTCCGGCGGGATGTAAGGTGCTTGCACATATGTACGCAGCAGAAGGGGTCCTTCCCTTTGATGCCTTTAGACGGGAATATGGCATGCCAGAGGAGGAACGCCTCCATTATCTCCAGGTGCGTCACTGGGCCCTACATGCGACCACAAGGGACGGGGCTGACCGCAACCTTAACGCGTATGAATATTGGCTACTTTCGAGGAAGTCGGACCGCAAACTCATCTCTGATCTCTATCGTATGCTCCTTGTGCAATACACTCACATTCACAACCCGGGGAGAGCGAGATGGGAGAGGGAACTGGGCCGCGAGTTGGGAAACAAAGAATGGGATGGAATTTGTTATAGAGCCCGGCATTCTGCGCATCACATGGGTCTAAACGACACCCTTACAAAAATCACCTCCTACTGGTACTACACCCCAGAAAAACTCCACGAGATTGATCGCAAACGGGAAGCACTGTGCTGGAGAGGATGCGGAGGGAGGGGCACACTGGTTCATTTGCTCTGGGACTGTCCACACGTACAGGACTATAGGACCAAGGTGCTGGACGAGGTTGATCTACACCTAGACACCACACTGCCGAGATTCCCCGCATATGTGCTGCTAGACTCCCCTAACCCTCTTACCTATCCATTGCGCGCCCATCGGGGCAGACTGATAGCCATAGCCCTGGGATCTGCACTGCAAAACATTCTTACTTTCTGGCGTTCTGCTCACATCCCCACTTTTCAGGGCTGGCTGCACCGTCTATGGAACGTTCTGGATATGGAAAAGCTGTCCTTGGTAGCTTGGGGGGAGGGAGATAAATACCCAGACTTGTGGCGTCCCTTTTTAACTCTCCTGGCTACAGAATTCCGTGAAGTGACTTGTCCTAGATTCCTGCGTCTCCTTCGGCTGCCGGAGGATCTAGTCACAGAACCATCGGAATAATCAATAGCAACTGTTAGGCGTATTGTTTGGACCTGGAACTGAGGTGGAGGGTGGGTAATGGGGGGGAGGCGGGGGTTGGGGGGGATAGGTTGAAGACTTTTTAGTTCAGAGGGTCCGGAGCATGTAGCTTCCGAAGGATGGGGCCGGCTCAGCACTTGTGGTGCATTGATCTTGCGGGTCCCCCTTTTTTCTCGTCCCCGGGTGGTCTTACTGGGCCTCTATTGACCACACTTCTGTACTTGGCCAAGATCCCCGGTATACGGGTTACCCCTCATGGTTTCTGTTGGATTTGGAATAAGAAAAGCTGTATCGGTACTGGGTAGGCCGAATGTTGACGCCGAACCAGTGGATAATGCATGACACTGTCTTTCAGCTTTGTGTGCAGCACAATAAACATATTTTCAACATAAAGAAAGAAAAAGAACATGATGGAATCATAAGGGATCTCATGCTAAAAGTAGAGGACCAGGAAAATAGGTCCAGAAGGAATAATCTGAGATTTCTCGGAATTTCAGAAGGTTTTGAGGCAAATGACGGAAGAGGATCTATGATTGGCCTCCTAAAAACTGCATTTCCAGAACTTGAGGCTTGGGATATGGACAAGGAGGTGCAACGGGCCCATCGATTTCCGTTGATGCTACCCAAATACTCTCAGAAGCCACCGCAATATCCGAGGGCTATGCTAATCAATTTTGGAAACTATCTTCTGAGAGAAGCCATATATGATCTTGCCAGACCAACTAGTCAGTGGGAACACAAAGGGTTTACATTTTTTGTTAGACCAGATTTTGCACATCCGACTGTTGAAAGAAGATGGAGAATGCGCCAACTGCTCAAGCCCTTTGAAAAACGTGGAGCTAATGTCTATCTTCAGAACCCCGCGAGACTGAAAATCATATATAAAGGAACAACGAGAAGCTTCACTAGTGAGATTCAAGCCCAAGATTACCTGAGAGAAATAACAGAGCCTGGGGCAAGGAAGTCTGGAAAAATCAGCTAAAGTACAAATATAGACTTATAACGCGCAACTAGCATTGTGAACTAGTGACTTTAACAAAAGTATATTTGGAGGAGAAATTGTGCAAGGGGGGCTGATAAATATAAGAATTGTTGAATTTATTCTATACATAACCACTTAAAGTTTAACTATCACATTTTAGATACACAGGGTTAGGACAGGGAGGGTGCTAACGCGGGCGGATCACATGGACACCCACACCCGGGTACCATGGCACCTGGGGTGCCTCAACGGATGGAAAGGGGGGCGAGGGGTGGGGGGGCCTAGGATGGGAAGGGGGGGTCGTGGAAGCAGGGACAGTTAGGTAGGGGGGGCAGAACAGGCTGGAAAATACTTACATTGGAGACACAGTTCATACTAACCTTAGCAAAATAGAAAGAACTAAAAAACTAAAGGTTTTTTTTTTTAAGAGTACATGAGAAAAACCCCAATGGCTAAGATTAGCATATTGTCCATGAACATATACGGTCTCAATGATATAAAGAAAAGACAGAAAGTCGCAGAGGGACTAAGAATATCTGGGACGAACATCGTGTGTCTCCAAGAGACACATATTGAAGGGTCGCAGCAAAATGTGTTGAAATCCTTAAGATATCGACTTATAGCAGCTACATCACAGGGGACACGTACCAGGGGGGGTCGCAATTTTAGCAAAGGGTGGGGATCTACAATTGTAACTTGGTATTTTCACATTATGTACAATATATTGGGATATTATTGACGATCCGGAGGTATTGATTTAGGTGTCCAACAAGTTAATTCACTGGCCCCTCCCATTGATACTTTGTGGAGATTTTAATATTCATTTACCCTATAACTGGTCCACAGATCCTGGGTTTATTTATCAAGGCAGGAAACCAAAGGTTTACCTTGCTCTTAAAGACTTATGTTTTCAACACAGCCTTTTAGATGGCTGGGCCTTGAGTCACCCGGGCGACCCTGGTTATACTTAATATTCGTTTCCACATTCAAAACATGCAAGATTAGATTATATGCTTCATTGGAATAGCTTACGCTCTACATGTCAAATCAATAAACTACCTAGAATTCTGTCGGATTACAACCCGCTTAAGCTTAATCTAATGAAGGGTCCTGAAAAATCTAATATAAATATATGGACATTCGAAAGAGCCTTGCTATACAATAACGCATACAATTCACATATGAGAACATGGATCCCCGCTTTCCTATCAGATAATATCGGATCTACCTCCATCGACATAGTTTGGGACACTTTGAAAGCAGGGGTTAGGGGTGAAACTGTGAAATTCTCTTTCCACCACAATAAAACAGAAAAATTAAAAATGGCTACACTGGAAGAAGATTTGCGTAAAGCAAAAGAAGGACTTATTAAAACAATACAGGACGGTAACCCAATTGCTAATGCAGAGCGCAAAGTGGCTATCGCAAAAAATAACATCTTGGCAATATTAACTGATAGAGCAGCTAGTAAGGCTAATGTCTACAAAGCTAAAATATATGAGCTTGGGGAAAAAATGGGTCACCAATTAGCTGTCAGAACCCGCAAAGAGATATCTTCTGCTCTAATTAAAGAAATTAGGGACCCGGATTTGGGTCTAAGATCAGATCCATCTGAAATAAGAACATCCTTTCAGAGATTTTATAAAAACCTTTATCACGAGGATAATACCGAATGCGGTGATCCCAATATCTATATGGAATCATTTACCCCATCACACTTGGAAATTGCTGATCAGGAGATATTAAATGGTACAATCACTTATGATGAAATACTTCTAGCAATGTGGGGCCTGGCTAATGGAAAGGCTGCAGGCATGGACGGGATTCCAACTGAATTCTACCTTAAATTCGCCCCTCAACTTGAGAATATCGTAACCCTTCTTTTCCAAACTATATTCTCTGGAGGGAACCCGCCCAGGTCATGGTCCATTGCCAAGATAATAGTATTTCCTAAAAAAAACAAAGATGAGAAAGAATTGGGCTCATATCGACCAATCACACTGATTAACGGGGATTCTAAAATATATTCAAAAATACTGGCAGATCGATTGGCTCCCGTAATTCATAATATTGTCTCTGAACGACAACATGGTTTTGTTCCCGGAAGGTCTACGATTGATCATATACAAAGGGTTATTTCCCTCTTTGATTACACGGGGGTGACAGGAGACCCTATGGCCCTCTTATTGCTCGACGCAGAGAAAGCGTTTGATAGGGTCTCCTGGAAATTCCTATGGGCGGCCCTATCAAACTGTGGGATAGGCGGGCACTATTTAACAGCAGTCAAACAACTATATGTAAACCCCAGTGCCCACGTATTAATCAATGGGGCTCTATCGGAAAGCTTTGCCATCACGCGGGGTACAAGACAGGGCTGCCCCTGTTTGCCCCTCCTATTTGCTATCTATATTGATGTATTTATTCACAACTTAGAAAATAATAATTCAATTCCCCCAATTCAAGCTCGCAACGTAGAAACTAAATGTCTGGCATATGCCGACGATATAGCTATTATCACAGGTGACCCCAATAACGCCATTAAGTGGATAGAACAAGAAGCCCATGCCTTCGGCAAAGTCTCGGGCTATAAATTAAATCGTAGTAAAACTCAGATCATCATAAATAATAAAATTACGATGCAAGATCCACTTATAATTAATAAAGCAATTTATCTAGGCGTGAGTATTAACGCTAATATAGAAAAAATGGTTGACGATAATCTTAACCCTCTCATAAGTCGCACTAAGAAGGAACTACTACGCCTACACAATAAACAACTCACTATTGGGGGGAGAGTTAATGTCGTCAAAATGTTATTTTTTCCGAAGTTTCTCTATTTTCTTCACACAATAAACCTAGAATTCTCCCAAACAGTTTTTATAAACATAGTTGATTTGTTTTCACGTTTTATATGGGGATATCATAAGCCACGAAGAGCACTCAAGTGGATCACTCTACCTAGAGATCGATGGGGATGGGCACTTCCAAATTTTAAACTGTACTATTGGGCAACAGTGTTGAGATATAGTGCATACCTTTTGAAAGAAGACACCGATGTCCATAATATTCCCACTCCGCAAGAACTTATTTTGGGTGTTGGCTATGCAGGTTGTTTATGGCATCACTCTAACGATGATTATTTTGAAAAGGTGAAATTCAAGACTATCTCTAGCATATTTAAAGTGTGGCGGATGTTAAAAAACTAGTTGGTCTAGGTCGGTATTCTTTTTATACACCTACAATACAGAATCTGGATCTCCCGGAAATATTTCAAGATCCAATATCGAATAGATGGGCCAAATTAGGGATAAAATAACTAGGGTGCTTTTTTTCTGAGAATGGTATCAAGTCTTTTGAAGAACTAAAAATCGAGTTCAAACTATCTAATAGAGATTTCTTCAAATATCTCCAAGTGCAGGATTTTATTTTAAAGAAAGGGGGAGGTCGCATCAAATTCCAATCGTGGCAAACGATAGACAAAATATTATCGATAAAAACCCCTAGAATTGGCGAGATATATGAAGGACTTAATTTACTTTTGCCAGACGACATGGAGAAACATACGGAGGCATGGCAAAGTAGACTTGGCATCTCTCCACGAACCTCCTTGGAAGCCTTGGAGATGTCAATATCAACCCTAATGTCCATGAAACTCCAAGTACAATTTTATAAAACATTTTTTTTCACCTTATTACACCCCAGAAAAAATGGCAAAATGGGGGAACGGAAACTTGACACACTGTCCTAGGTGTTCACTTTCATCAGCAGATCTAACCCACATGTTTGCTACATGTCCTATATTAGGGAACATTATATCTGCAATCTCTGACTTTCTTTCCAACCTTACAAATTGCCGTATTAATATATCAACCGAAGACATTTTATTAGGTACGTCTAACATACCACGACCACATTCAATGCATGGGCTTATCTTCGTGGCTATGGCTGTTCTCAGATTGTGCATTGCGTCAGCCTGGATAGATCCATTAGCACCTTCGTTTGTAGAATGGAGAATCAGGCTGTTTGCAACCTGCAACCTGGAAGAGGCGATTTATAGAAGCAAAGGGAGGACTAAGCGGAATAAGGGCATGATGATATGGGCACCTCTGCTAGACTGGATACGAGAGGAATGAAATGTTTGAATCACTTCGATTTTATATTTACTGTCTCTCTTCTCCTTTTTCTTTTTGCTTAGCTCAGCTTCATGCTCACTGAACAAATGTATATACTTTTTTTTCACATTTTCTATAATCAATAAAATGTAAGATTTTGCTACCTGTTCTGCGGGGGTGGGGGGTAATGTTGCTTATAAATTTCAAATGCAAATAAAAAAAATAAAAAATAAAATAAAAAAGGAATACACTGTTGAAATCTTGGATCTTCTGAGTACAATCTCGTTCAGTGGTATTCTAAAGATGGAATTTGTACTTCTCGTTCATCATATCATCCACCTCCTCCAGTGGGGAACAGCTGTGGAAAACAACATTCTAAACTTTTGTCCTATACACTCATGGGAGTTCCCTTTGCTTTCTTAATTTGAAACAATTCAATATTGTGTCCTATCACTTCTTTTGAATGTAGAGGATGTTTACTATAATGTTCATAAATCTCTTCACTCCTGACCTTGTCCACTTTTTCTATTTGTCCACTTTGAATTTCTGTTTCATCTTCTAAACTTGTTTCCTGTTTTTCCACATTTACAGTTTTATAATAAATATTGTTCTGCACAAGATATAATGTAGCCTTTTGAAGTTTGGTAACATCTACTAACTCTTGCAATATTTTTTAACTCTTTGTTGGTACACCATAAACTAGAATACCTACTTTCCTCTCTCTCTATTCCAACAGTTTAAATATTATTCTTAAAATCTAAAGATAAGTACACAACTCTTCCTTTCAGGCATCTTTGTAAATCTCTTGGAGAAAGCTTACCTGTTTTAGGCTCCATCCGAACTATGGCCTGAAATAGGTGAGCAGGTTGAATAAGAATAATAATAGACTCATATGCCAGTTCTGGAGGTATAGCTACCAACTCTAAGTTATAATGTACAGCTCTAGCTGGCATTTTATTATCTTCTAACTTGCTGTAACAATATTTACAAATACGTTGATCAGTACCCAACTCAAAACGACCTTCTACCAACAAATAAGCACCAAATCGCTCCCACTTATCATTGTTTTCCTTTTCACTTTTTAAATATACATCAACAATCCTAGTTTGATTTCTAGAGAGAGTACGTCAACAACAAACACAAACATAGTTTGGTTTTTTAGATGAAACTATCTTAAACTTTCTCATTTCTTCTGCAAACTTGTAGTACTAATATCTTCAACCTGTTCTTCAACACCTGCACTTGCTCTCTCTTTCTCTACACTCCTCCTGTGAAACAAAGAAACAAAACTCTATATTATCACAAACTTTATTTACATCTGATACTGAACTATGCAAAAGAGCTGTGTTAATTTCACTAAAACATAATGCAGGACTTTTTACATAGTACAATCTCATTACTAATTTCTGCATTTCTGAGTGGTGTGCTGCTAACATTCTTAAATGATAAAATGTACTTTTACACACTTTTCCAGAAAGACAAGACAAAGAATAACCCTGCAACTTGGTGTATTTTCTTGTTTGGGTATATTCTCGTAAGAAAATTCATAATATAATATATCAATAGATTCCTGTTGAATACTACAAATACTACTACAATCCCACTTATACACTAGAGCTTGTGTACATCTACCCTGAACGTATTCAGCTATTACTTCTTCCACATTCCTAGGCACCACCTTTTCTTTTTTAATTGGACAGCTATCTTTCATCAACCACAGGTATCAACTGCATCAACTAATGCATTTTGTTGAAAATAGCTTTCTTCATTAAAGAAAGGCTCTGTATTAGAAGTGTACTTCCATTCACCAGAAAAAGTTTTGAAAAAGTTACTTCTATTCACCAGTCTTTTTCTTTTGCTTTACTCCTTCATAAAGTGCATTGTTTTGGTCAATGTTTTCATTCTCTTCAATAACAATAAAAATAATTTGTATTTCAATTCAAAAAGGCTACACTTTCACTTTCAATCTGTTGCTTCTTCCTATATACTGCTGATCTTGTTTTATACTTTTTACAATATTTTATTGTATTGTGAAATACTCTATTACGAAACATACGTACACGTATGTCTTAAAATTGTTTCTGTCTTTTTGTGCAATGTGTTTCTTTTCCATCTTGTCTCTTTATTTGCTTTTGCTTTGTTGTAAACATTTCTTGTCTCCTTTGATTTGATTTGATTATCGGATTTGTAGAGCGCACGTATGCCCGGGGGCGTCTTGGCGCTAGAGAAGATTGAGACTGCCGGATAAGGGAGGCGTCAATTGAGCACAAGATCCAGGACTATGCCCAGAATAGCCAGGTCTTTAGGTTCTTTCGAAAAGATAACAGTGATGGGCTGTTTCTAATTTCTGCTGACAGTTTGTTCAAAGTTTTAGCTGTGTGCAGTAAGAAGCCTCTCTCCCCCCCCATCTTAGTTGTTTAACTCAGGGAATCCTGAGGAGATTAGCAATGCTCGACCTTAGGGTCCTAGACGGTTCATACTGTACCAGATTGATTTTCAGAAAGTGAGGGTCTGACCCATGGAAGGCTTTGTATGCGAGGCAGGCTGACTTAAATTGTATTCTTTTTACAACCGGTAGCCAGTGGAGACTTCTCAGTCTGTAGGCCACCGGCTCGAACCTGGGAATGTTCAATATCAACCTGGCAGCAGCGTTCTGCAGGTGCTGAGGTTTTAGCAGTGTTTTTGAAGCCCTGCATATAATGCGTTCCCATAATGCATTTTGGACATTGCCAGCATAGTAACCATAGTTATGCAGGTGTCAGATGGAATATATGGCAACAGCTTTCATATCAACTTCAGTGTGAACCAGACGGATGAGGCAAGTTTCTTAATTTGGACCTTAAACGTGAGATTAGAATCGAACATGAATCCCAAGTTCCTTACGCTGTCCACTGGTGACAGGCAGCTGCCAAGACTGTCAGGCCACAAGTTCAGTGACCAAATGTTGGATTCAGCCCCTAGCAGCATGACCTCCAACTTATTGCTGTTTAATTTCAGGCAGTTAACTTGCATCCAGTGCTTGACCTGAGTCATGCAACCCCAAAATGTATCGGCTGTCTCAGAGGTGTAGTTGGATAAATCCACCACAATTTGTGTGTCGTCAGCATAGGATATAGGTAGGAAACTGTGACTCCTGATAATGTTTGCTAACGGGGCAGTGTATATATTAAAAAGGTTTGGGCTTAGAGAGGAGCCCTGAGGGACCCCCCCAGGCAGAAATAAATGATTTTGAAGAGAATTCCCCGAGCTGGACCGTAAAGGATCTATCTTCCAAAAAGGAAGCAAGTAGAGCGGTCGCTGAAGGGTGCAGACCTATTTCCTCTAGGCGGGACAGGAATATCTTTTGGTTCACAGTGCCGAAGGCTGCCGACAGATCTAACAGAATCAGGGTAACCTTCCCACCTGTGTCCAGTATCCTCCCAACCTGCTCCGCCGCCATAATCAGAGCGGTTTCGGTTCCATGTTCATCCCGGAACCCGTATTGTGATATGTCTAGTACCTGGGAGTCTTTGATAAAACTTGAGAGGTGGATGTTCAAGTGTTTTTCCAAAATTTTGGCCGGGAAGGGGATTCTCAAAATAGGTCTATAGTTAGCTGGGATTGACGAGTCGAGGTTAGACTTTTTGAGGAGTGGAAGAACCGAAGCGGCTTTCCAAGCCTTAGGGAAGCAGGAGGTCTGAATTATTTTGGTGAAAAGCAGCTGTAGTTGCTTACTAAGCAATTCTTGGAACAAGTGTAGCACCTTGGGAGGGCAAGGGTCCATGGGACCCCCTGACTTGGTGGTCAGTATGAGTTGAAGAACCTGTTCCACTGACGGGGCTGAGAACTGAAAAGCGGAGTTATATGGTTCTGAATGTTTTTCTGACATTGGCAAGAGTTTTCTGATGTCTGTGTATCGCAGTTGGGGGTAGAGATGGAATCGTAGATGAGCTTTACTTTGTCAGTGAAGAAGTGCCCTAGTTTATTACAAAGCCCTATACTTCCTTCTGTCTGTTTGGCTGCTATCTTGGTGAGTTTTTTTACTGTAGCAAAGAGTTCCTTACTGGAGTTTTTGGCCTCCTTGATTTTCTTTACAAAGAAGGCCGATTTCTCTTCAGCTATAAGTTTATTGTAGGTGGCTAGTTTCTTACAGTTAACCTCTTTCTCCTTCTCCTCATAGTTAGCTCTCCATTTTCTTTTGGCCCGCCTACATGTCTGTTTTTTTTGCTTGCTGTGATGAGCCCTAGAGGTGATAGCGTGGTCAATAGTAAGGGAAAAATTGACGACTTTGTGGTCCGACCAGGGGACCGGGATCACGTTGCCTACTTTGATGTGGGGGTTGGAGGAGAAAATCTCATCTAGTGTGTGACCAGCAGAGTGTGTTCCTTGTTGGACCAACTGGGACAAACCACAGATAGCCATGGTCTTTGATTAGTATTTTGTTCATTTAAACTCTCCACAACTCTTTTGATAAATTGTTTAGTTCTCTTACAAGAACACACTTTATCCTTAGCAACCTTTTGGTGTTTCTCTACTCCACTCTCTTTATTTTCATCAAGTACTTCTGCTTCCTTTGTTCTCTTTTTTTCATGTCTTCTTGCCATCTTTTATTTATAATCCAATTAAAATATCTTTCTAAAAAACAAATAATAGTTTGATTAGTTTGTTTCATCAATTAACATTTTTAAATTAACAACACTTCAATTTTGAAAATAACAACTAAGCACAAAATTACAATTACTTTCCTATTGTATTTATAACACATAAAAAGAGAAAGGTGTAAAAATGAGCTAAAGAACAGCAAACACAGAAGAAAAAGTGGTCACAAAGCAAAAAAGAGAAAGGAAAAAAAGGTTTAGAAGCAGCAAAATTAAATACTCAAAGAACACAGCTACCGAAATATGAAAGAAATGCAGAAAGAAGCAACGGATGTGCAAAAAGAACCAAGAGAGCTTCAGAAAGAGGCAAATGGAGTGCAGAAAGAGGAAGAAAGGTGTAGGAAGACGCAAGTAAGCTACAGAAATGAGTTAAATCGGTGTAGAATGAGGCAAGAGGAGTTGAAAAAGAAGAGGGATACAGAAAGAAGGAAGAGAAGTGCACAAAGAAGCAGCAAATTTACTGAAATAGACAAGATAAGAGCAGGTTGAGAAAAAAGGAATGCAAAAACAGTCAAGAGAAGTGCAGAAAGAAGTATCAGACATGTAGAAAGAGGCAACATAAGTACAAAAAGAAGTAACAGAGGTGCAAAAAGACACAAGTGCAAAAATATGCAGGACTTTGTCTTAATGATTGCATAACTGCAAGACTAATGCTTGAGTCATTGCAAGAGTGCATAGGTATGTCCGAGTGAACGGTTGAGCTTAAGAAAAGTGCCTGAATGATTACATGAATACATGGGTAGTGCCTTAGTAAATATATAAGTGAAGAAGTACTGTTTAGGTTATAGATGAGTGCATAAATACTGTCTGAGTGAGTTTATGTTTTGAAGAATAATGTCTACCTGATTACATCAGTGCATAGGTAGTGCCTGAGTAAAACCATCACTGTAAGACTAATGCTTGGGTAATTGGATGACTGCATAGGTACTACCTAAGAGAATTGTTTACTGCAAGAGTACTGCTTGATATATTGTACAAGTCTACGGGTAGTATATTGGATGATTTCATGAATACAGAAGTAGTGTATGGGCGATATCATGAATGCAGAGGTACTAACTGGATGAGTGGGTAGGTGCATTGGTAGTGCATATGTGAATTCATGGGTGCAAGAGTAATATCTGTCTCCTTAGTTCATTCCATAGCTAGAACTTGAGTACAAGGATGACTCAAAAAGTAATCAGTAGTTAATTGTATGAGTGAAAAAAGTAGTACCTGAGGTAATGGACGAGTGTATAGATATTGTCTGAGTAAATCTTTTAGTGCAAATGTAGTGACTGGGTGAATGCAAAATTGCATACGTAATACCTGATTTATTGAATGTATGATTAGGTAATTGCTCCTTAACTGTATGACTGCATGGGTAGACCCTGAATAAAAGGATGGAAATAAGAGTAATGGTAGGGTCATTGGATGAGTGCATATGTAGTGCCTAACATAATGGATGACAGGATGGCTACTGCCTAAGTGAATACTTCAGTGCTACAGTAGCGCCTGCATGATCGAATGAGTGCAGCAATACCGCCTGAGTTATTGGATCAGTGCATGGAAAATACCTGAGAGAAACTATGAGTTCAAGGCTAAAGTATTGTTTACTGCATGAGTGTACGGTAGAGCTCGAGATAATGGATGAGTGAAGGGATACTGCCTGTGTGATTCTATCACTGCAGAGGTAGTAAGTTGATGATTGTATGAGTGTATGGGAAATACCAGAGAGAAAGTATGAGTGTTAGGGTAATGCTTGAACCCATTGCATGAGTGCATCAGTAGTGTATGAGTAAATACATGAGTGCATAAGTACTGCCTGAATGAATGTTTGAGTGGAATAGTAGTGTCTGTGTGATTATTTGAATGTATGGTTAATGTCTAAGTGATTAGAAGCGTGTATAGGTGGTGCCTCCATGATAGCATAACTAAATAAGAATGCCTATGTAAACTCACGAGTCCAAGAGGGATATGTGCCTCTTTCCATCAGTGCACACCTAGTGCTTGAATATATAGATGTAATTCTCACTATATTCCTGAAAACAAGCGTGCATGTGTCTGTACCTTTTCCTAGTGGCATCATATGTAAAAGAAACATACAAATACATTTATAGCAGTGTATATACCTCTACCATCTTAATAGGTAGAACACATATGAAAATACATGTGCAAGCAGACACTTACTTGAGTCATAAGACTACAAAGTCCCTGAACTTTTGCAGACTGCACTTTCCATTTCAAAGAGACACATTTCCATAGACCAATACGAGGTATCCTAATCACTAATCCTTCAACCAACAAGACTTAAACCTCACTTTTGTGCAGCTTCACTATTCAGCAAGTACTGAGAGTGTTGAGCCTAGCCAAATGGAAAGCAGCTAGTTTTTCAAAGTGTCTGTTAAAAGTGCCACTATACTCCTAAAACCATACATGCATGTGTCTGTACTTTTTTCTAGTGACATCAAATGTAAAATAAATATTCAAATACATGTATACCAGTGTTTTATACCTTTGCCATCTTCATAGGTATAACACATGTGAGAATATTTGTTCACGCAGACAGATACTTGAGTCATAAGACTACAAAGTCCCTTAACCTTGACAGACTGCACTTTCCATTTCATATAGATACCTACATTTATGCGGCGTATTTGAAGTGTGCATTTCCTTAGACCAATATGAGCTATACGTGAAAATACAAGTGCAAGTACAAATATATCTCAGTCACTACACCATAATGCACTTTCAATTATGACGCGTACTACATCTGCACCTTTCCACACACTTATACAAACTACCATAATCACTAATTCATTTGCCAATCTACAATATGTTACTTTGCAAAAACAATTTGAAATATAATTTCATTAAAATTAAACAAACTACAATAGACATCTGTACATTTGATAACATATTTCAAGTCACAAACTCATTAAAGATTTTCTTTTGCACACAATAAAAGTCATGCAGCACTCTCAGCAAGGTGAAAACATTAATGGCAAACATTCTCTCTCTTCCTGCACACAAATAAATGTAAGTAGCAAATCACATTGCTTCCTACAATATTTCAAATTGCGAAACACATTTCTATTGGTAAGACACATTAACCCTTTCTAACTGTCTTCAAATAGTGCTCAAATGTATTCTATCATTTTCTGGAGTCGCGATTCCACTGTGGTGCCGCAGTTTAGCATTGTGATGGAGCCGCAAATCCATACAAGAGTTCAAAAAACTATTTCTAAAAATACTAGTATACTTTTCTAGCAAAATATTCATGAACAGCCAATCAGTTTTCTGCTCTTTCAAAAACAGCGTCTTCTCCACCATTTTAGATACCTCTCATTCTACCAACTGACTACCTCAGCGACAGACATCTTTTCATTACTTCCAGACATCCCTTCAATATGCTTACAGTATGGATTGTAGAACTCAGCTAAGTTTTCTGGTGCAAAAGGTATGCTGAACACAGATGTATTGACAAAGACCTCGGCTTGCAAAATGTGTGTATAGTAAATGGATTGCACAGAAAGGATTAAAGTGGCACCAATTGATGCATTTAGTTAAACCCTTTTTGCATCTCCAACCCCCTGACCTCATGTTTGTGCACTGTGGTGGCAATGACCTAGGCACATTGACTGGGGTAGGTCAGGAAATGCTAATGAAGGATACCTTTGCACAACTGATGTTGCTTTTGCCTTAAACTGTCTTTGTATACTCTAATATATGGCAAAGATAGAAATGAAAGTGGTCAAATCAATCCTGTCCACAGTTTGAGAAAGCTAACAAGAATTTCAATGAAGCTGTTTCTGCTTACCACAGGACTATAGGTTTCATTTGTTGAATCGTTTCCTTCATCACTGGCCTGAGAGCGCAGTGGCAGTAGATTTTTCTTGGATTTGTTAGCCGGTCATCTCCAACGGCGAACGCTCTAGCCTCCACGGGAACGGTGGACATTCCTTTTATGAGTAGTGTCTCTTTGCAAAACATGCCTTCTCATTGAGGAGTCACATCGGTATCGCAGTGCGGATGTAGCATAACACGTACACACAGAAGAGACAGACAACTCAATTAGTGGGGTTTAGAGTAGGAGTTATTGCCATCTATGTGTGAACATAGTCAGGGGCAGAAACCAGGGGCATCCACCTGACCTATAGGTTTTGCCATATACAAGTGCACACATATAACATGATTTTATCCTAGCTGTGGGCAAGGTAATTTACTTTGTAGACATTAGTAGTGTTAATCACAGGTGATAGTCAAGTGCGCGCATTCACTGCATGATACAACGCAAAATACAAGCACTGAAGAGGGTCCACTGGGGATGCAGTACACATTTTGCCACTCCAGGGACCTCTCACCAAGACCATGCATATTGCAGGCTGCGTGTCTTGGTGCTGAGAAAACCAAACAGTTGACATGCCACACAGCCTTATGTGACATACCACTATACACTTCATGAGGTGGAGGTAAGTCACCCCTACTGCAGGTCTACAGCCCTAGGGCAGGGTGCACTACATCCCTTGTGTGGACATATCTGCATGAGCAGATATGACCTTAAAATATCCAGTCCATTCTTGAATATTATAAGTGCACAGGGAAGCCACATAGAGTACATGGGCTGGGTAGTTGTCATCACAGGTTCCCTTGCTCCATGATGGCTTCACTGTACCTTAAGATGTTTGGAACCAAGTTGATGCCAGTGTTGAATTTATTAGTAAATGCATAAAGGAGGACCATGAGTGGGTCCCCTGAAAATCGACCAAGCACTGGTGTGGTCTGTGACTAGTCATAGCCAGCCTGCCACCACCAGACATGTTTCTGACCTCATGTTGTAAAATCCCGCACTCACAGAGAGAAGAAGCAAAGCCTCCTTCATACGTTCACCAGGCCGGAATGGTCTTCCAGAGTGGAAAGCTTCAAAGTTGGTGCTGCTTTGGAAGTGCAACCCAGGCTTCCCCAAATAGAGTGGGATGCCAGCCCCACTGTCCTGCTCCACATGTGGCAGGAGGACAGGTGGGAAAATTAGTTAGATGAGGAGGGGTGTCCACGTTTAGCCAAGACCAACCTTATGGTGAGGCAGGCGATGTAGACCCCTCTTTTGAAAACCACCATCTTGATATGGTAGGAAAACAACTTATCAGGCCTAGGGTAGTGCCCCTTCCCACAGGAAGCGGTCACTTAGAGGGTGTAGACACACTAAAGTTTAGTAGCCCTTTGGCAACTACATGTCTACCCTTTTATCACCCCTAAATTCAGTATTTAGGTGGCAACCCTGGACCTGGAACTTTAGATTCGATGGACAAAAGAAAGATATGGACAAAGAAGAGCTGCTGCCTGAGAACTGAAGCCCTGCTACAGAGAAATTGGTACCAATCCACCCTGCTGCCTCTAGGACTCAACAATCAATGTTCTGCCATCTTTTCCTGAACCCGCGAAGACTCCAAGGACCCCAGCACTCTTACAGCCTTCACGAAATTACAGAAAACCTCCCTTGGAGTGAATGTATCACTCCCCTGCTCATTTTAGGCACTGAACCTGCTAAGTCTGTTTTTTCAATGTGCTGCTCCCCAGCGACTCCGATGCCGAAACCAAAACAGGAAAAACAACAAATGATGGACCGAATGTGGATCAATGTCACACATTCCGCCAGTCAAAAGATCTGGGCCCAAATCCATCGTTTTTTTGCACTCCACACCACCCTGGGTTAGACAATAGCGATATGCAAATCAGCTATGACCCTGTTGCCCCATGGGAACAGTCCAGTCCGAACTACAAAAGCCATGTCCTTCCCAGAACGGAATCAAGCATCCAAGGACCGGACCGGTTTCGAGGTAACACCTCTCATCAGCCCGGCTAGCTTGACTCCAAGTGGTGTGGGGTGCCTGGGACCCACGTCTGGGCATCCCCAGCGCACTTAGGGCGGCAATTGTAAAAACAACAAATGATGGACCGAATGTGGATCAATGTCACACATTCCGCCAGTCAAAAGATCTGGGCCCAAATCCATCGTTTTTTTGCACTCCACACCACCCTGGGTTAGACAATAGCGATATGCAAATCAGCTATGACCCTGTTGCCCCATGGGACAGTCCAGTCCGAACTACAAAAGCCATGTCCTTCCCAGAACGGAATCAAGCATCTGAGGACCGGACCGGTTTCGAGGTAACACCTCTCATCAGCCCGGCTAGCTTGACTCCAAGTGGTGTGGAGTGCCTGGGACCCACGTCTGGGCATCCCCAGCGCACTTAGGGCGGCAATTGCAAAAACAACAAATGATGGACCGAATGTGGATCAATGTCACACATTCCGCCAGTCAAAAGATCTGGGCCCAAATCCATCGTTTTTTTGCACTCCACACCACCCTGGGTTAGACAATAGCGATATGCAAATCAGCTATGACCCTGTTGCCCCATGGGACAGTCCAGTCCGAACTACAAAAGCCATGTCCTTCCCAGAACGGAATGAAGCATCCGAGGACCGGACCGGTTTCGAGGTAACACCTCTCATCAGCCCGGCTAGCTTGACTCCAAGTGGTGTGGAGTGCCTGGGACCCACGTCTGGGCATCCCCAGCGCACTTAGGGCGGCAATTGCAAAAACAACAAATGATGGACCGAATGTGGATCAATGTCACACATTCCGCCAGTCAAAAGATCTGGGCCCAAATCCATCGTTTTTTTGCACTCCACACCACCCTGGGTTAGACAATAGCGATATGCAAATCAGCTATGACCCTGTTGCCCCATGGGAACAGTCCAGTCCGAACTACAAAAGCCATGTCCTTCCCAGAACGGAATCAAGCATCCGAGGACCGGACCGGTTTCGAGGTAACACCTCTCATCAGCCCGGCTAGCTTGACTCCAAGTGGTGTGGAGTGCCTGGGACCCACGTCTGGGCATCCCCAGCGCACTTAGGGCGGCAATTGCAAAAACAACAAATGATGGACCGAATGTGGATCAATGTCACACATTCCGCCATTGTCTAACCCAGGGTGGTGTGGAGTGCAAAAAAACGATGGATTTGGGCCCAGATCTTTTGACTGGGGGAATGTGTGACATTGATCCACATTCAGTCCATCACTTGTTGTTTTTGCAATTGCCGTCCTAAGTGCACTGGGGATGCCCAGACGTGGGTCCCAGGCACTCCACACCACTTGGAGTCAAGCTAGCCGGGCTGATGAGAGGTGTTACCTCGAAACCGGTCCGGTCCTCGGATGCTTGATTCCGTTCTGGGAAGGACATGGCTTTTGTAGTTCGGACTGGACTGTTCCCATGGGGCAACAGGGCCAGAGCTGATTTGCATATCGTCATTGTCTAACCCAGGGTGGTGTGGAGTGGAAAAAAAACCGATGGATTTGGGCCCAGATCTTTTGACTGGGGGAATGTGTGACATTGATCCACATTCGGTCCATCACTTGTTGTTTTTGCAATTGCCGCCCTAAGTGCGCTGGGGATGCCCAGACGTGGGTCCCAGGCACTCCACACCACTTGGAGTCAAGCTAGCCGGGCTGATGAGAGGTGTTACCTCGAAACCGGTCCGGTCCTCAGATGCTTGATTCCGTTCTGGGAAGGACATGGCTTTTGTAGTTCGGACTGGACTGTTCCCATGGGGCAACAGGGTCAGAGCTGATTTGCATATCGCCATTGTCTAACCCAGGGTGGTGTGGAGTGCAAAAAAACGATGGATTTGGGCCCAGATCTTTTGACTGGGGGAATGTGTGACATTGATCCACATTCGGTCCATCACTTGTTGTTTTTTCAATTGCCGCCCTAAGTGCGCTGGGGATGCCCAGACGTGGGTCCCAGGCACTCCACACCACTTGGAGTCAAGCTAGCTGGGCTGATGAGAGGTGTTACCTCGAAACCGGTCCGGTCCTCGGATGCTTGATTCCGTTCTGGGAAGGACATGGCTTTTGTAGTTCGGAATGGACTGTTCCCATTGGGCAACAGGGTCAGAGTGATTTGCATATCGCCATTGTCTAACCCAGGGTGGTGTGGAGTGCAAAAAAACGATGGATTTGGGCCCAGATCTTTTGACTGGGGGAATGTGTGACATTGATCCACATTCGGTCCATCACTTGTTGTTTTTGCAATTGCCGCCCTAAGTGCGCTGGGGATGCCCAGACGTGGGTCCCAGGCACTCCACACCACTTGGAGTCAAGCTAGCCGGGCTGATGAGAGGTGTTACCTCGAAACCGGTCCGGTCCTCGGATGCTTGATTCCGTTCTGGGAAGGACATGGCTTTTGTAGTTCGGACTGGACTGTTCCCATGGGGCAACAGGGTCAGAGCTGATTTGCATATCGCCATTGTCTAACCCAGGGTGGTGTGGAGTGCAAAAAAACAATGGATTTGGGCCCAGATCTTTTGACTGGGGGAATGTGTGACATTGATCCACATTCGGTCCATCACTTGTTGTTTTTGCAGAAACCAAAACAGGGACATCAGCTCCGAAGGGTCAGATCTGTCTCTCAGACAGAAGGACCTACTGGAGCTGCATAGAACCAATACTGATGGTACCTGACCCCCTTCAGCAAACAGGGAGATAAAGATTCCATTCAAGACTCCAACTACCCCAGAAGCAAACACCCATCCAGTGGCCATTGAGACCTCTTAGACTCACCCAGTGAGTGGCCCAGCTGTCCCAAAATCGTCTTTTAGAGTTGTCAGTCCTTAACCACGATGACATCTCAATGTACAGAAGGTGCCCAGCCGACTTATCTGCTCTGCACCTGGCCCGACCAGCTCCGGTAAAGATGATCCATCCATGCTCCCATGGTCCTGAGACCCTTGTGACCTACTTGCTTGAAACAGACCTCCCAGACTTACCTTTAAATCCTCCTGTACAGTGTATTTTCAAGTGGCTTCCTTTTTTGTAGCACACTGGCTACCAACAGCCTCAGCACCCAGCTCTCGGCTCAATCCGGGATTCTCCTTATCTTCTGCTGCTGGAACATTGGGCCTGATATTGCTTTTGACCTAAAATGAGAAGGGGACTTTTATGAAAGCATTGGCTGATTGTATATGCTTTTTTCTACTCTACATTGTCTTAAATGGTGCGTAATTGCGCACTAAAGTGATATATTTTGCTAACTCTGACAAATCGTAACTTCAAAAGTACTTACTGTAAACAAACGTTCTTGGTCTTAAAAATTACATAAAAATCAATACTATTTTCACAAATTGGTCTCTGATGTATTCTTGAGTGTGTGTCTCCTTTAATGCCTCTGTGAGCACAACACATGCTTAGTACTACCCTCTGATAAGCCTAACTGCTTGCCCACACTACCAAAAATAGAGCATTAGAATGATCTACTTTTGCCTCTGTAAGATAATAAGGGGTGCACTGGAGTTTGCTAAGCATAATTCATTTTAGTACACTCTATTGAAAGCCAACTTCCTATAGTGGTTGTATAGGTTAATGAGTGTGAGTGTGTGAGTGGCTGTATGGGTGAGTGATTGGGTTTATAGATGTCTATATGGGTGAGTGAGTGGGTGTGTAAGTAGCAGTGCGGTAGAATGAGTGGGTATATGAGTGAGTATCTGTATGAATGAGTGAGTGAGTGAGTATACCTCACTTGTGTGTGTAGGGCTGGTACCCATGACAAAAAGGCCCCAAAACCCAACATCGACACTGCATATTTTTCACTGAAAGTAAACCATTTTTTTGGACTATGTCTGGATGTGGATTTTGGGCCCTAGCTCAGCCGTCAACTAGGGAAATCTATCAAACCTGTACAGTTTTAAAAACTAGACACCTAGGATAACTCAAGGCAGGGTGACTTGTGTGGTTCCCTCCAGGTTTTCCTACCAAGAAGCTATTGCAAACCTTAAACTTGGATTTAAAAAATAAATTGACCTCACATTTCTCTGATGGAAAGTTCTGAAATCTGCAGAGAGAAACAAACCATTCCTCCACATCTCCTGATAAATATGGCACCTCACTTGATTGGGTAAGGCTGGTACCAGTGACAGGACAACCCCAACATGCAACATGTAAACATCATGTTTCCAGTGAAAACTGACCCTTTTTTTTCAGTGTGCCTAGCTATGAATTTTGAGCCCTAGCTCAGCCAGCACATAGGGCAACCTAGCAAACTAGTGGGGGTTACTTGAGTGGCTTCTGTCAGGTTTTCCTACCCAGAAACCATTGCAAACCTCAAACTTTGACTAAAAACACATTTTCCTCACATTTCTGTAATAAAAAAGTTATGGAATCTGCAGGGAGCAATACTTTCCTACCACCTACCATTACCACAAGTCTCCTGTTAAATATGTTACCTCACTTGTTAGGCTGACCCTAGTCCCCGCTACAGGAACATATCACACCAAGGTTAATGAGTATCCCTTTGCAAGGACTCCCATTGATGTTAGTTTGATCCGTTCCTGTCACTGGCACTAGGCCTAGACACACAAGTTGAGCAGAATTTTTATTGAGACAAGTAGAGAACTGCTGCTTGGTAGGGATTCTGTGGAAAATGGGTGATTGTAGTCAAATTTTGAGGCTTGCAGGACATTGTGGGTAGGAAAACTTTGTGCTTGTGTTTGGAAGGTTTTCCTGGGTGCCAATGAACCCAGGCCCACCAACTGAAGCTACTCCTTTTGTTGATGTTGCCACACTGCGTATTGGACCCTGCCCTTTTATGAGCACTAGACTCACCCACACAGGTGAGGTACCATTTGTATCAGGAAATATGTCAGAACTCTTGTTGGCAGGAAATTTGAGAATCCCTGCCACTTTCACTACTTTGAGGGAGACACAGAAGCCACCCTGGAGTTCTTCCGATGTCTAATTTCAGAAAATATCTAGAGTTGAGAAATTTTCTTTAGAGACAATGTACACCCTGGCAGAAAAAGACGAAAAGACACATATTGCTGTACATCCATCTACTCCTCAAGTACACACACATTCTGGTTGGATATGGCACGAGGGTGAGTGAAAAGTTGAAAATGTAAATTTTATTAGCATAAGATTTCACAAAAATGAAATTCACTGTTAATAATATAATTGAAAGTTTTAAATACAGAATCAATGACTTACAGCTCATGAGCTGTAAAGCCACGACTATGCGCCAACGGCTTTATAGGCCATTCACACACCTTTAATGCATCGCACACACAAAATGATTCACCACACTCATATCATATAAACAGAGCCATTCAAAGGCCCATCACTATTATACACCAACAGGACTGGACTGACACACCAATCACACTGCCTGGCAGCTGATGGAGTGTGTGGACTGGCACTTGGCTGGCAATGTGTTTATAGTGACCAGCAGCAAGTCACTACACATGCACTGCCAGCCAAATGCCAGTTCACACACACTGCCAGCCAGAGGCCAACCACACATGCCACCAGGACACACACCACCAGCTGGATGCGACATTAGACACAACACTCCCACTGCTTGGAAGCAGGTGGAATGTGTGGACTGCTGTTTAAGTCAAGGTGTGTGTGTGTAGTGACTCTCTGCTATTTAAAACACACACACACACACACACACACACTGGCAGCCAAACGCCAGACCACCCACACCACCAGCCACACACACTGCTAGCCAAACACCGGCCGCACACACCGCCAGACAAGTCCCAGTCTACAGACACCACCAGCCAAGTGCCAGTCTACCTAAACTGCCAGCCAAGCACCAGTCCACACACACTGCCAGCCGAGGACGAGGCTACACACACCACCATTGCATTTTTTGTTAACAAACCAGAAAACAGAAACTATTTTGAAGTGAATGAAAAATCAACTATGACTACAAACACAACAGGTCTAACTAAATACATCAAACAACCACCAACTATGAAACAGAATAAAAAACATAAAATAACACAGACCAATCAGTTCACTTTTACTCTTATAGTTGTTTCCAACCCTTGAGTTGCATGTGGTACGATTTAAAATCTCTGGAAGCACATAGCCCAGGACTAGAATGAAATGGGGCAGTACATATGACTATCCTTTTGCATGCCTCTTTAGACTTGCACTCTACATCTCCCACAGGAAAAAGTTTTTTTTTGGTGTGGGAGGAATGAGTTCAGGGGTGTGATTGCTATGCTACAATGTTTGCAAATCCAATAGCTGCTTTTTCTTTGATGTTATGTCACATTATCAAAGGTTTTGATAAACTTGACGACTAAAATCAACTTCAGCTCACCTTTACTTCCGAAATACGTTACTCGGATTATCAATTGTTCTTACGGGACTCTGCTGGGTGCTTTGGGCCTTTTCCTTTGCATGTAATCAGGAAAGTGGTGATATTTTAATCTAGCCACATTCTGCACCACCGCAGATCTAGGAAAACTTGCCTGTTCAACTACAATAAGGCTGCCTTTTACAGACTGCTGAAATGGATCAAAAGTCATATTTGAATCTGGAGAACAATCCCTGAATACAACAATAGCATTGCAGGTTGCCAAATGAAACAAATGTACAGCTAACTTCTTATACCAAATGTATGACTTATGAACAACACTGTAAGGCTCCAACCTCTGCTCTACTCTATATACACCACCCATGTGCTTATTGTAGCCTACAATGCAATAGGTTTGCGCATTTCAGCAACCTGACCTCAAACATTCACAGGTCAAGTACTTTAATCACAAATGGTTTTCCGCATGTGGACATCTCTCCTGTCTGAACATTTCACAGCTAGACGTTCATCGCTATGCAAGGCACTGCACTGTCTCCTCTGAGGTTCTTACATATAAGCTCTTTGTGGTAACCTTTACAGTTAGAGTGCATTGTGCAACATTCAACAGTGTCCACTTTGAACAATTCTTTGACAAATTGCACAACTCATATACATGGTGACCTTTATTAAAAAGTCCTCTAACAAGTACCCACACCATTTTCTCACTGTTCTAAAAAAGGTCCAGGGGGCTCAATAGAAGAATTCCTACCAGTGTGCACCCAGAAATTGTAGACTCTCCAGTACTACACTCAAACCGCATATACACCTTAAATCCATAATATACCCTTTTGCTGGAATATACTGCCTAAAAGCCAAACAGCACTTGAACAGGAGCAAAGACTCATCCACAACTATTAATTTCCCTGGAACATAGATCTCTGATAAACGATCTACAAAATTATCAAGGACAGGCTGAATCTTGAGGAGACTGACCAAATTAGTGTTTTATACCGTGGCAATGCTACAGCATTAACACCAAAATTCAACATCCGAAGCAGAAGCAAATACCAATCACAACTCATGTTGCAGGAATATAGCAGTTGTCATCAAGGGACTAGTAGACCAATATGCAGATAATGACGGCTTCCTCATCTATCCCATCTTAAAGTTAAACTCCTAAACTTCTGCAAACCACCCAAATCTGTGGGATTGTATCAGCTAGCTCCAGAGTAGGACTTAAGTCTGGCACTGTTCAGCATACAAATTAGTCTGGTCAACAATCTCATCCAAAAATACATCATCCATAAAGAACTGAAAGAAATGTATAGGCAAAGCATTTTCAGAATTGACTCGACACCCTGTAACACCACTAAAAGGAAGCAACAAAGGCTGCACCATGTTTGGAGCAGCACAGAGTTCAGCCCTTCCAATGGGAAGCCTTTCAGCCTCAGGCTGCAATCCAGATTCCTCTTGCTGCACTATTGGCATATCAGTGTGCTCCTCTAAAAGAGGCACTTCCTCTGCACTGATAACAGCTTCATTATCGTATTATTTCTCTCAGACAGATAATCAATTGCCAGAATCTTGAACTTCGTCTTCTGCCTCAGATGCAGAGTTAGTTTCAGAACTGTGGTCGGAGAAAGATTCACAAAGCAAACCAACAACCTGCTAAATGGTCAACCTAAATTAGACATAATTATCACTAATAAAAGTAACACAACAAATTAATAATAACCAACACTGTGTATAATAAGTAATAAACAAATTGTGGTTTTATCAAACAGAAAGTAAAACTACTGTCATTTAGTAACCTGTAAAGAAAAGTCAATCAATACAAAGCACACATACACCTATATACACAAAATGATACCACTCACTTTCCAGAGACAGCAAGACTGAGGATAACTGCACCTACTCTGGACAGACATAGCAAACACCAAAAAAGTACCTCAGGAAATAAAAAAATAAAAAAATACATTACACCTGTCACAAGGCAGTGTAGAATATGCACAAATCAATATGTTATTTTGAAAAACAATCACACAAAAAGCTAAATCTTCAAACATTAGTACATCAGACAAAAGAATTATACAAATAGGTCAATGATACACATTAGATAAAAAGATTACAAAATGAGTTGCTTTCAACCACAATTCTACAAACTACAGATTTTCCAAAGCTGCATCAGCTAACAGGATTCACCAACAAGGCAAAGGAAACAACTGGCTGTACAATATAAAAAAAAGAAAATTGAAACACATAAAAATGGTAAATTATCAATCAAAAGACACTGATATTCCCCTGAAAGAAGGTGTGAAAAAGGCAAAAAAAGACACTTGCATATGAAAGCAAACATTACCCCAGAAGCAATTCCCCCACCACATACATAACCGTATTCCCAAGTGATTCAGTGTTACCACTCACCCTGAGGCCCAATTCACTCAAAAAAGGCTGCCCTCAAGGGGATGGCAGAATGCAAAAATAATGTGACCTCCGAAGGAGAGCGACCCTTGCTCAAGGAGATATTGGTGTATAGTGGGCATTCTTCACCCCCCAAGAGGGCAGATCAGCCTAAAAATACCCAATGTGATTTTCGGGGAGGCAGAATAAAAACAGCCAACCTGCCCTCTGGAAGGGTGAGGAATGCACAAACAATTATCCACCAAGGAGAGCGATCCTTGCCCAAGGGATTTCTCCCCTTCCAAAAATATTCCCTGCTATTTACTTGCCTAAAAGTGGCTGATCTGTCCTCTGGGGGCAGAATAAAAAGAAACACAGCCCCCAAGGGAAGCAACCCTTTCCTAAGGGGTCTCGCACATTCTAAAGATTGCTTACTGGTCTGTAGTGAACAGCCTGCTCCCCCAAGAATGTGTCACAGTCTAAAACAGCTGATCTACCCTCCAGGGAGGTGGTATTAAAAAACAACTTTCCCCCAAGGGGATCAACTCCTACTCAAGGGGTCACTCCCCACAATTATTTCACAAATATTATCCCTAGTGTTAAGCAGGTCTTGACCTTGCCCTGAGAGGCAGATTGGCCAAACATAAAACAGCCAAACTAGCTTAAGGAGGGCCAAAACATGGATTAATAATTTTCCCCCAAAGGAGAGTGACCCTTGCCCCCATGATAAAAAAGCCATGGTGGTTTAGTGGAGGGAGTGGATTCCTGCACAACGATTGTGGCCCCATCCATGAAAGTGGAGCAGAAATCCACTACAGACACACTCAGGGGAAAGGAAAAACTCTTTCCTTTCTACCTGGGTGTGTTCTGCAACCCCTCCGGGAGAAGGGGTTACCTTCACATGTACTCTCTCCGGAAGCGCTGAAAGCAAATGGCTTCCAGTACGTTCCCGGCACATCTGATGATGTTGGCACAGCATGCGTTCCTGATGTCATCAGATAACCTAGGTGGGTTTGGGGATTGCATCAGAATCGCTTCTACTCACACCCCCAATAGAGCCATGTCACGGGGGACCTGTAGGGGGAACACCAGTACTCCCAACACAGGTGGGTGCCAGGACAGCACAGAACTGTCCTCAGCACATGATCACCATGTCTGAGGATGTTTCAGGCACCTGATCATATTTTGACCCTATTTTGGACTGCCAGCCCCTGTACCCTGTCACAATTATGGGTGGGCGCCCCCTTGCCCAACTCGGGCACCCACCAAGCAACATGTTGGAAGCAACAAGGGGAGTTTAAGCGCTCTTGTGGCTCCCATCTGATCCCTCTGTAGTGCGGCTGTCATAAATTCTCCTGCCCGGTGGAAGCAGCTCTTTTTTTGTTTGCTCCCACCTGGCAGGAGCATTTTTAAATCTCCAGCTGAGTGGGAGCAGGCATGCCTTTCCTGTTCACGCTCCTGCAGACAGGGAACGATTTAGAAAAGGGGGTGGTGATGAACAGAGTGTCTGAATTAAGCAGACCACTCTTACCCAGTCCAAAGATCAGGGCTTGATCCATCACCGTTATTTATCTCACTGCACCATCCCAGCTCAAAACCTGGCTATATGCAAATCAGTCTGTCCCTTGCCCAGTGCATCATGGGAACAGGGCAGACTAAACTACCAAGCCAATTTTTCACCAGAAAGGAGACAAGCTACCGGGGACCGGTTTCTGGCATTTCAGCCGTCTTCGGCCTGGCTTGCTTGAATCCTGATGGTGCAGTGAGAAAGGGACTCATGTCTGAGTATACCCTGCCACACCTATAGTGGCCAAAAACGATTCAGAAAAGGGGGTGGTGATGAACAGAGTGTCTGAATTAAGCAGACCACTCTTACCCAGTCCAAAGATCAGGGCTTGATCCATCACCGTTATTTATCTCACTGCACCATCCCAGCACAAAACCTGGCTATATGCAAATCAGTCTGTCCCTTGCCCAGTGCATCATGGGAACAGGGCAGACTAAACTACCAAGCCAATTCTTCACCAGAAAGGAGACAAGCTACCGGGGACCGGTTTCTGGCATTTCAGCCGTCTTCGGCCCGGCTTGCTTGAATCCTGATGGTGCAGTGAGAAAGGGACTCATGTCTGAGTATACCCTGCCACACCTATAGTGGCCAAAAACGATTCAGAAAAGGGGGTGGTGATGAACAGAGTGTCTGAATTAAGCAGACCACTCTTACCCAGTCCAAAGATCAGGGCTTGATCCATCACCGTTATTTATCTCACTGCACCATCCCAGCTCAAAACCTGGCTATATGCAAATCAGTCTGTCCTTGCCCAGTGCATCATGGGAACAGGGCAGACTAAACTACCAAGCCAATTCTTCACCAGAAAGGAGATAAGCTACCGTGGACCGGTTTCTGGCATTTCAGCCGTCTTCGGCCCGGCTTGCTTGAATCCTGATGGTGCAGTGAGAAAGGGACTCATGTCTGAGTATACCCTGCCACACCTATAGTGGCCAAGAACGATTCAGAAAAGGGGGTGGTGATGAACAGAGTGTCTGAATTAAGCAGACCACTCTTACCCAGTCCAAAGATCAGAGCTTGATCCATCACCGTTATTTATCTCACTGCACCATCCCAGCTCAAAACCTGGCTATATGCAAATCAGTCTGCCCCTTGCCCAGTGCATCATGGGAACAGGGCAGACTAAACTACCAAGCCAATTCTTCACCAGAAAGGAGACAAGCTACCGGGGACTGGTTTCTGGCATTTCAGCCGTCTTCGGCTCGGCTTGCTTGAATCCTGATGGTGCAGTGAGAAAGGGACTCATGTCTGAGTATACCCTGCCACACCTATAGTGGCAGACAGGGAAGGCATGTTTGCTCAAACCTGGCAAGAGCCGACATATGTTTCCCTGCCTGCATCGATGTAGAAAGAGAAACTACTGTGTCCTAGGAGTGGTTTCCCCAGGACACAATTTCTGTTATCAATGATGTCACTTTAACCTTTGTTTTTATCAATACATTTCTGTGATTGTTTTTTCATAGACATGATATTTTATTCCCATATGTAACTTGTGCCGTACTTTACTGTGATAAAATTGTGTTGATATTGTGTTGGAAAATTAGTATTTGTGTTCAGGAATGTTCGGTGTACCGCACTGCTGCAAAAATATATTTACATATATATATATATATCCCTGTTTTTAGTCCAAATTGATGATATGGTGCTCTTGGTGGGGGTGCAAGTATATGGCTGGATCATGCAGTACAATATCTAAAATTGTTCAATTACTTGCCCAAAACAAACAAATGACCTGCATGCATCCATTAGACCCTCAAGTGAATCCCCACCGAGTCCAGAAAGACAGTCACTCACACACTCATCAGCAGCAGACTATACTACAGCAAAGCACTCTACGCTTATCACCCAGAAACTCCTCTAGAAACTTCAGAACAGTTAGAACGCCTCCAGCAGACTCATCTTCAATATCCCCTGCTGCAGCCACATCACCAGCCACCTGAGAGACCTCCACTGGGTCCCAGTAAACAAAGAAATCACATTCAAGCTCCTCACACATGCCTACAAAGCCCTAAATGATGCGGGACCTGCGTACATTAACCACCTCCCCTAATGCCACGCACCCACCAGAGACCTCCGCTCTGCCCATCTTGCCTTGACCACTATCCCATGTATCCACAAGACCACGGCTGGTGGAAGGTCCTTCTCCTACCTCGCAGCACAGACCTGGAACACCCTGCCTCTCCATCTCAGGCAATCACAGTCACTGCTTCCATTCAGTAAGGACCTCAAGACCTGGCTCTTTGACTAAACCATAGTGCCTTCGGCATATGAGCACCCTCCCACCCAGCACCTTGAGAAACTTGCAGGTGAGTAGACACACTTTACAAGTCACCTGATTGATTGAGGTGAAATGGTTATTTATGTAAGAAAAAACACAGCAGTAAGTCAACCTGTATGGGTCCTCCTTTCACCTAATAAGCACAGGTCATTTATTTGTCTTACAGTCATAATCAAAATAAAAATTAATCATGTGTCATATTATTCCAGGGTCTTTCAATTTCTTTTATGATGACCCTCATTCACATTAATTTGGATGTGGTATATATTGAATCTCCTGCTCTTCTAGTTAGGGGAATAGCATCATTATTGGGTTTTTCTCACCATAGTGTTTGGTTCTCCAGGTAATCTACGTTCCTCCATCTGGAACAAGCCCATGTGGTTAAGGACAGTTGTGAATGGTGTAAAAAAGAGAGAGTGAGTTTAAAATTACCTCCATTCCTGTGTATAGTCATTTAATTGACAGGAAAGTGATCATGTTAAAAATTACAAGGAACAGTGCTCTAGGGGATGTGTTAGTGAGCCGTAGCACCTAGTGTTTGTAGGTCGACATGTTTTGGCCCTGACGGTGTATGTAGGAGTGAGGAAAAAAAAAAGATAAAACTGTCTAAGAGATACCCAACATTTTTTTCAATGTGATGGTCACCCGACTACATTACACCCATAGACTTGAAGGTACTCGGGTACATTACACCCCTACAATAGCCCCAACCACTTTATTGTTTTTTAATACTGCCAGGAGAACCATCACATTAAACTTATTCTGACATCTCATAGACAGTTTTATCTTATGTTCTCCTCACTTTCTACATACTCAATCACCCCACACATTTAGGACACCCTCGTTCCTGCGCCTTTCATCATATGGCATAAACAAAAAGAAATTGCCACCAAAGTGACCCTTTGTGGGGCCACTAGGGCATTGCAGCGCCGGTCCTACGAGGAGCTATGCCCATTGATGAAGCATGACAATCCTAGCGATCTGTGAGGTCAACAGGAAATAATCCTTCGGATTCCCTCTCCATGTTTCGTCAACCATTTTCCCTCTCCTTCTAGTTTTTCTGAAAGGAACTGTACTTTCACTCTTGGTTAGAGCAAGCAACCAGCCTCATATGCAATCTTCTGTCAGGAAGTTCAGGCTTGTTTGATCTTTTTAGGAAAACCATATACTTGTTGCAGAGTAGAAAGATCCATCCGATAATATTGAAACACTGGAAATTTGTGGAGACTGATATTAATTTCAAAGAATGCTATAATACAGGGTTTCCCAAACTGTGGTCCGCGGACCCCAGGGGTCCCTGAGACATTCCCAGGGGGTTAGCAGGACTTGAGTGCCTGTTGTCGTAGTGAAAAATGAAACGCCCATGCGTCCTCACAGCACACAAGAGCTGTGAATGTTGGCTCAGGGTCGGCAAGACCAAAACAATACAATCGGGAGGTGGGGGCAGCAAATGGGCAGTGGGCAGTCAAGGGGCGGGGCCGCAGGGAACACAGCGGCTGGGGACATTAGTTGAACAGAAGGCAAAAGGGGCACAAAAACCAGGAAAAAACAAGTGGCACAGAAGGCAGAAGGGCACAAAAAAACGAGTGAAACAGAGGGCAGAAGGGCACAAAATACGAGGGAAAAATGAGTGGAACAGAGGGCAGAAAGGCACAAAAAACGAGTGGCACAGAGGTCAGAAAGGCACAAAAAACGAGTGGAACAAAGGGCAGGAGGGCACAAAAAATGATGGAAAAACGAGTGGAACAGAGGGGAGAAAGGCACAAAAAATGAGTGGAACAGAGGGCAGAAGGGCACAAAAAACGAGGGAAAAACGAGTGGAACAGAGGGCAGAAAGACACAAAAAACGAGGGAAAAATATGTGGTACAGAGGGCAGAAAGGTACAAAAAATGAGGGAAAAATGAGTGGAACAGAGGGCAGAAAGGCAAAAAAATGAGGGGAAACCGAGTGGAACAGAGGGAAGAAAGACACAAAAAAGAGGGAAAAACAAGTGGAACAGAGGGCAGAGAGGCACAAAAAACGAGTGGAACAGATGGCAGAAAGGCACCAAAAAACGAGTGGGACAAAGGGCAGAAGGGCACAAAAAACAAGGGAAAAACGAGTGGAACAGAGGGCAGAAAGGCACAAAAAACGAGGGGAAAACGAGTGGCACAGAGGGCAGAAAGGCACAACAAACGAGGGAAAAAAGAGTGGAACAGAGGGTGGAAAGGCACAAAAAATGAGGACAAAACAAGTAGAATAGAGGGCAGAAAGGCACAAAAAAAGAGGGAAAAACGAGTGGAACAGAGGGCAGAAAGGCACAAAAAATGTAGGACAAACGAGTGGAACAGAGGGCCGAAAGGCACAAAAAACAAGGGAAAAACGAGTGGAACAGAAGGCAAAAGGGGCACAAAAACAAGGGAAAAACAAGTGGCACAGAGGGCAGACGGGCACAAAAAATGAGTGGCACAGAGGCAAAATACAGAATACAGACATATAGGGGCAGCAAAGAACAGAAGGCAGAACGGGCATAGAGGCACGGGGGCAGCAAGGGGAACAGAAGGGAAAACCGGGCAGAGAGAGCACGGGGACAGCGAGGGGAACAGAGGGAAGAAAAAAGGGGCACAGACCATGTGCAGGCAGCGGGGGAAGACAGACAACAGCAGGCACAGACACAACAATGAAAATACAGGCAATACAATAAAAGCAGTAAAGCGTTGAAAGGCACATGTGTATAGCTTACCGTTACTTGGCAGGCAGGTAAAATAGATTCAACCAGGATCAGCAGTAGGATTTTCGTGCCCCTGGGTGAAATATGTGTGCTGTCAAGCTTTCATATTCAGACATATCAAGCTCTTATTCTGTGTATCCTTTGCAGTGTGTTGTTGGCAAGGGATGGGGCAGTGGGCATCCTAACAAGAGAGGGTCATGCCAGGTGCCACGTGAGCCCTTTCTTAAATATGCCTTAACTGCACTGCTGATCCCTTGGTGGTAAAATGTTGTTCTGCTGTCTGTGACTAAAGATTATGTCTAACAGGGTTTTATGGTAATTGGCATAGCATTGTTCCATGATCTCGCTGAAACAATATGCCTCCTGTGCAGATACCTTCCTGCCATCTCTTGCACTTCCATGATGAACTCCTAATATAGACCTTGAATTTGCTGTGTACACTGGATTCATCGCTTTGTGCACTATCTTGTTAGAATTTTCACAATATTTGTTGCTCTTTGGGGCATGTCTTTATTATAAATTTTTCATAATTGTATAATATTTTAGACCTTCTTAAACTGTGAATAGGTAAAAATGCTAATATTTCACAATCGTTCAACCTGTTGCTGTATAGAAGGGTCACCACTCCAAGGCTCTGGAATGAGAATGTAGAGGTGCTGCTATGGTTGAGAGCAGGAGACTTGTACCACTAAATAAATTACTGCTGTATGAATACATGTCCATACCAATATACCCAATTCAGGCTGTCTCCCTCTTGAAATTGCCTCTGCTTTAAAAGGCATTTTTAAAAAGAAATTTAAATTGTACAAATTGATTGGGGGTCCCCAGCTTCCAGTAGTGATTCAGTGGGGGTCCTCAATAGTCAAAAGTTTGGGAACCACTGTTATAATCCATAAGAATACATAAGAAGTAAATGTATTATCACAAAAAAGAAGAAAAAGAATACTATAGCCACAAACAAAGCAGCAGTATATTGTCTTTATTGCAATAACTGCCATAGCATGATAAAAGATCAAACAATACACTGGGATTATTCATGGGGAGAATGGTAGCCCACCACATCTAATGATGTTACTTTTCTTGTCCAGTAAAGGTTTCAATAATTTAAACCTGAGCTCAAACCCTAGCCTTTGTAGCACAAAGCAGATAAATGTAATATAAAAAAATGTTTAAAGCATTTAGAAGAATTAAATCAGTTAAAAGTTCAAAATACAACAAAATGCAAATCCCACATTAATTAGGTTATATAAAAAATGTGTTGATTAATGAAATGAGAACAAAACAACAAACATCCAATAACGGGAACCAGAGACATACATTTTTAAATAGTTTTTTTTCATTGTTTTGATTTCAACAATCTGTATTGAGTTTTAACAGTTATATGCAGCAGCACAAGTCTCGTATTGCAGTAAAAAGAAAAAGGAATCAACTAAATATTAATAAAGGAAGCATATAAAAGGTAAAACAAATATTGAAGGTTAAAGGAAAGAAATGGTAGTACAGCAGTTGACATGACAAGTCCGTAGACATTCTTGTTTATATTTATGTCTTTGGGTAACAGTCAGCATATATATTGTCCAGCAACCGAAGTTGAAGTTGAAGTTTAAAGGATTTGTTAAGCGCACGTTGACCAGGCGGTTTCTTGGCGCTGAGGACAAGTGTAAATGGAGAACTGCTCACTCAGCGAAAGCTTGTGAAAACAGCCAGGTCTTAAGCCGTTTGCGTAATTCCATGTAATGGGCCGTTGTTCTGATAGTAAGAGGTAAAGAATTCCAAAAGGAAGGGGCCAGATAAGAGAAGCTCAGGCCACGATGTTTCTTCCTTTTGAAACGAGGGATATGCAGGAGGTTTTTGGTGGAGGATCGAAGGTCACGAGTAGGGACATAGGACTTGAGTTTGGAAGATACAAACACAGGGGCAGAACCGGCTAAGGCCTTAAAGATCAGGCAGCCTAGTTTAAACAGAGAACGTTCAGTGAGGGGTAGACAGTGAAGGGATTTTAGAAGAAATATTAAAGATAAGCTGGAGATCATCGGCATAGTTAAATACTGTGATGTCCAGTTTGTGAAGGGCCAAGGTAAGAGGGAGGATATAAAGATTAAAAAGGAGGGGAGAAAGAGAAGAACCCTGGGGGACACCACAAGTGATGGAACAGGCAGTGGCTGAAAAGCCAGCTAACTGAACGGCCTGCTGACGGTTCTCCAAGAATGAGGAGATCCAAGCTAGAGAGGATCCCCGTAGGCCTACACTCTTGACAAGGTCAAGCAAAATAGCATGGTCGACCGTGTCAAATGCAGCCAAGAGATCTAGAAGAACCAAGGCCTGAGAAGAGATATCATCGGAGCCGCATATAAGTTCCTCAAGAACAGTGAGGATAACAGATTCCGTTGAGTGCGCAGGACGGAAGCCCGCTTGATGGGGGTCAAAAAAATTTGAAGTCTCAACAAAATAACTTAAACAGGATGTAACATTGCTCTCTAAAAGCTGCCCCAGGAAGGGGAGCAGAGAGATAGGGCGTAAATTACTGGGAAAGGAGGGGTCGGCCCCTGTCTTCTTCAGGATGGGTATAACTTTAGCGGACTTGAAAAGGTCGGGGACCGTCCCAATTGTGAGAGAATTATTAAGAACTGAAAGAGGGGGGTCAGGACAAGCAGGTAATTGACTATTGGTGTCACCATCATTTTAACTGTCTTTATATGTCACCACCAGGGATACATTTAGGGTTCCACCCATCCAAAAATGTTTTTATTTTCTTTAAAGTAAATGTTTGCTATTTTATAGTGTTTCTATCAAATCCAACCCAAATTCTATGCCTAAGTATTTTAAGAACTGTGGTTGCCATGTCAACCCTGAGACATCTAAGAGGTCTCTGGTGCATACTTTTTTTATCCCTTGACCTCTAAATTATCCTAGTTGAGCTTGCAACCCGCAACTAAGGAGTAATGGTCAATGGTATATAGTAATGCCTTAATGGAATGACATGCACTCTCAGTCACAGTAAGGATACCATTGGCGTAAACCACTACTTTTACAGTGGCTCTGTTAAAGCCAACAACAGTATTTTGTTGAGAGCAGCAGGAATGCAGGTACATCCATTTGTATTGTGAAAGGTACAAACAGAGGACAAAGGTTATCATGATGTTGCAATGAAAGCAAATCTCAACATGAAGAAGTGCCCAAAATAAGCAGTAGACACTAAACCTACCATTATACTACAAACAAACAAAAAGAGCTATATTCAGTACTATCCTTAAAAGTTCAAATCATCCAGACTATACTGGGAAAAATGTCTATTTAAAGTGTAATTCTCATTGTCAATTTCATTATTTAGTGTATAAGTAGGGGGGTTTTACCCAAACATGGTCACTGGGACCTGGGTTCTAAAAGTACTGAGAGGAAGGGGTCCCAGCGAGAGTGTGATGTAATGTGAAAAAATCAAACAATTATTTACATAGACAATGAATGCATCCACATTATTTTATTCACAATGGGACAAAGTATACTGAATTAGTGACAGTAAAATCAGCCAGTTATCATAACTGTATTGGCGAGTTATATACAAAAACACAGGACCATTGGTTCGAAGCTGAAGTCAAAGAATATCATACTTCACAAAATACAATAAATGTAAAGATAGTGGCGTGAAGTTGACGATCAAACAGGTTGTTGTTAACGTTTCAACCCTCAGAATATTGCAGGGATTAGTCGTGCCCTTGCTGTGGGGTCTTAATCAGGACAGAATGTGGGGCAGGCAACCTGATTAGTGTAAATAAAATAATGAATTATATTTCTTGGTAGTGGGATATACCTAATATTACGTTGTCAAGAAAAATAAACTGAGTACAAGCACACAAAGCTAAACCAAAGGGTTATAGCTCATCTTGTGAGTCCCTAATTGAGCAGGCGTAGCCATTTTGTACTACCTGCATTGAAAAATTCTAAGATAGATGGGAACTCTGAGATGAATATATTGAGGGGTGAATCAAACATAATATCATAGATTTGGAAATAGAGCGTAAGTCAGATTAGTTAAATTGAGCGTTTGGAGCTGAGAACAGGCCCGGGGGGGCGGTGACTCTAGCAATATCTAAAACAAGATACGTCAATAGTCCATAAGGGGGGAATACGTGATAATGTGTATTAAACACCAACTTCGGTCTAAAAAACATGCTGGTACTGATACCAGTAACAAGATCACCCATGATAGCAATTGAAAATCTTGGCTTTTGTGAAACTACATGAGTCTGTCTTCCACCTCTATACGCCGATCCTGAATCACGTGGTATGGTTGCCAAAGTGATATCATAGTGATATCAAAATCAGGAAGCTCGGCTCGCCATTGCAAGTGAGAGCGGCGTCCTCTGCCAGATTCATTCAGCGTCTCGTAAGTGGGTCTTTGTAACCCCTGGTTTACTTTTGAAAGTGAGGTCCTACACCACTACGGGCGTTACTAACAATTTCCCCGCATATTCCCCCATAGATGTTATAATCTGAAACTTTGCTCACCATCGCGAGTGAGAGCGGCATCCTCTACCAGATTCAGTCGGCGACGCGTAAGTGTGTCTTTGACTTTACTACTTTTGTTTTTAAGGTTTTAAAGTCAGGTCCCTTATGACCACAGGCGCTATTAACGATCCCCCTGCATATTCTCCCACAGAGATCACAGAGTTTCTATCCCCGCAGGTCTGAGTCCTTACATCCCTCAACTGTGGGTAAGCCTTTCACCGGATTTTATAGTGTGATGCATGTCCTGTTTCCTCTGATATGATAGCATTTTTGAGTGACTAGTTCCCTCGTTCATTTTCAGACAACACGGTACGACTTTCCCTGAACTACACTATTGAACTCGTGCCATACTCATCTCTACAACTGGGTAAGCCAGGTCTATGGTCTTAATCCTAATTGGTTACCTCAGCCCAACTAGCCTCTGCATTGCGAAACGTCGACAACAACCTGTTTGACCGTCAACTTCACGCCACTGTCTTTACATTTATTGTATTTTGTGAAGTATGATATTCTTTGACTTCAGCTTCGAACCAATGGTCCTGTGTTTTTGTATATAACTCGCCAATACAGTTATGATAACTGGCTGATTTTACTGTCACTAATTCCCTTCCATCACATTATCCTCACCTGATCACCTCCCCCTCCCTCCCTGGGGCACTGTACAACCGTTTACCATTGTTGATCAGTTGTTTGTGTATTCAGTATACTTTGTCCAATTGTGAATAAAACAATGTGGATGCATTCATTGTCTATGTAAATAATTGTTTGAATTTTTCACATTACATCACACTCTCGCTGGGACCCCTTCCTCTCAATTTCATTATTTAAGCAGTATTGTACAGATGACACAATAATAACTCAGCACAAAGTATGAAGAAATTCTGAGTAGTCCAAAGATTCTGTTGCTGGTTTTATTTCTTTTTACAGTATTCCCAGCACGAAAACTGACATTTGCCAACACATGTTTTGTCTTTTACAGGACTTTTTCAAGGCGATATGCGTAAGATTTTCACGATGTGTTCTGGAGTAAAATATCAGGCAGTGGCGTCCTGTGCCTTATCGAGACCATACGTGTCCATAAAGAAATTAAAAATGGTAACATTGCTTATCCGAACCCGCAGAAAAGTGGCAGATGAGTCCTCCACAACTTGTTCCAATATGAGAGTGTTTAAATCCAGGCAATCCCTAGTCTCTCTAATACGACTCAAAGCTGACTCTACAATTGGGCCAGCCTTCTGTAGTGAAGAGAATTCCGCCTTCAATATCTATTAGTTTAGTTTAATTTATTTGTTTGATTACTTAAAATCTTACAAAAAAGCAGCTAAAACTTCATCAATGTTTAAAATACTAAAACAATCGAATTTTCAATTAATTTTCAAGGAGAGAAATATATATCGCACACATTTAAACGTCTAATAGCCAGTCCTTAAGGATTATTTCAAAAGCCGTATCCTTTAAAAACCATATTCACATAGTCTATTGTTTGGTCAAGCAGAAGCCTCCAATTTTTTCTGTACCGCGCAAAGGAATTTGACAAATGCAGAACTGATTGGCAGACCTTCTGGATTTAGACTTACAATCAGAGCCTGTCTGCAATGCCTTACACCACGCATGATGAACATTCTTTTAAGCATAATTTTTCTTTCGATTTCCAAATCCGGGCAAAGACACAATAAGTGTAAAATGTTTTCTTCAATATCTTAATCAAAATGCGGGACGTGCTGCCACTTTGATCCGTAACAACTTTTGATTGAGGAGTAAGTACTTCAATCAATATCCATTTTGGGGAGCTTCCTTCAAAGTGACCTCTCCAATACTATTGAACCTCGTCCTTTACTTTTCCAGAAAATATGCTCTACTAAGTGGAGTAACCCTGATAATTTTCCAACCACTCGTCCTAGGAGGTCTGCGTCGCAATGTGTATTCCTTCTCACCGCATCAGTCCTATTGAATTTTTATTTTTGTTTACCAATACACTACAGTGGTTATCGGCAATTGTAATTGACACATAGGAACGCCTTTCTGCCCATAGTATGAGGAATGGCCGAGGTGTTATACATAAGAGCAGCACTAAAAACAACAATGTAAAACAAATAACAATTAGATTCTGGTGACATGACTAACTGTTTCTTCCTAGGTTCAGGCGTGTGTTGGTATTCCATGACTGGGCCATCTCTTTCATCTCATATGATCAACAAAAATGTGGTGTTTTTCATCGATAAAGACTATCTTTTGCAACAGCAAAAGAGAATTAGAGAATGGAGTTCCTCAGCCTGGGACGAAGTGCCAAAAACTCTTCCTGACATCCAATGCCAATATCAAGTAATGATTGAATAAAATCTTTATTGCTTGGTTAACAAAAAGAATTGCAATTAAAACATCTTAATAATCAGACAAAATAAAAAAAAAACATTACCACATGTAGTTACAGGCCAATAATAAAACCAATATCAAAAATATTCTTGACAATTTATAAATACACTCACATTTATGCAATAAAACCGATTAACATTATCAATCATTATACAAAAGAACTATAAAATCTATTAGATATGGGCTGGATCATTGCGAATTAAAGTGCAAAAGTGTGGTATACTGTAATTCCAATGTGCAAACTGGCTTTCAAAGTGCATCAATAATTTCTATTGCAAACAAGATAATATCGTTATTTACATTTCTAATTGTTACCCTATCAGCATAGACACTAAATTCTACAGGAGGCCGTAATGTGCAAATAAGCAGAACAAATCCATTCAAGATTTCTCTTGAAGCCATGGGATGTAATTATGATACATCTTCAACAGTCAACACCAAACATTTTTTGGCAGCAACTAAACACTTTATCAATCAACATAGCAGTGGATTTGACTCGCCTGATAAAGAGAGAATAAGGGCCTGGCGAGGTGCACACTTCCCAATGTTAAGAAATAGGGGGTTTAAAATGAGGGGTATTAGAATTATGCGTCGTATTTTAAACAATTTGGGACACATGCATACTATATGCAATAAAGATTCACATGGCCATCCACAGAGTCTCCAATTGGTAACAGGCCACTGCTGAATCCAAGACAGAGTACCCTCCTTAGTTGGGTTTATTCCCAATCTTATTTTTTATCTTATTTTTTATTTTTTCCGAGAAATGGGAATTAAGGTAAGGCTGGATGTGTAAAAACTGATGTGAGTTGATCACATACAATCCATGTTTTTTGCAGCTAAAACAGTTTTATCCTTATGGAGTGATTTAGCTTTGATTTGTTTTTTTAGAATGTATTTATAAATGTGTATTTTCAATTCATGAAGCACAATTTGCAGACCAATATCATGCAGGTAGGTAAAAAAATGGGATCTCCAGGTAGCGGCATAAACAGATGTTGTTATTTCAAGCCAGTAGTTGTTTGCTAGGGTAGTCCTGTGACTTGTGCATTTTGCATCCATGTTGAATTTTATATAGATTTAACAAGATCATTTATTTCTATTAGTTTCTTAGTATTGTTAATGTCTGCTATACCCTTATTTGGAGAGCCTGGGGATGGGGGCTCAGCCTTAAAGCATGTAAGGCTAGTTTTATTGTCTTTTTCAGCCATGGCCAGACCTCTGCAATTATGGTCAAGGGCTCTCACTGACTTTTGGGAGACTAGAACTTTGTATCTGTCTATCAACTCAGTGCCCCTTGCCAAATGGTAAAGGATGGAAATGAAATAACTGAAATATAAGCGAGGGTCGCTTTGCCAAAATTTCTGACTCTTTTCATGCAACCCTAAATTAAAAACCATAGAGTGTCATTGTCTCCAGAGGTAATAGAACAGTGTGTCCTCAAGGCAGCACCACAGGCACTAATAGATACATGTTTGAGTCAGTGATTGGAGTCTGCTTCAATGGGATGAGAACTTGTAAGGAAATGAGGTAGTGACCCCGAGCCTGGTGTAGTTTTGGATCACACTGTTAATTTTGCAGACAGACCCTGAAAAATCTCATGTCAGGGGTAGCAGACAGCCTTAGTCCCATGATCAAGGAACCTGTTTCAATGGCAATGTTATATTACACCTTGAAAACCAGTTAAAGGAAACCCCATGTAGTATGCTATATATGTGACACTGATTTGACTTCCATGACAAATTCCTGTAAAGCTCATAATTCAATGCAGGCAGGTATGTCACAAGAGTATCATTAAAGAGTCACAGTACTATCACAGTAGTACCAGGTATTGCAGCAAAGGCATTTATCCAGGATGAGTAACTCCGGTTAATATAATGCGGTGGGCCACCATTTTAGGGTCAGGCAAGTCGGGACGGGACTTTTTTGTTGTTTAATTCTGTGTGCCACAAGCCGCTGGCCCAAGCATGGATTGAAGAAAACCAAAGTCTAAGCTGGCCATAGGGTGAGATTGGTAAGAATGAGGCAGTGACTGTAGGTCAATACAGCACATACTGTTGTTCCCGATACGCCTGGCCACGCTTGATCCCAGCAGCCATTTTGTATAGAGAGTCATAGCTTGCATTGGCCGGGTTCAAGACGACCTGGGTTGAGGCAAAAATGTCTTGCCTTTCCCTTGGGCTCTTTGAGTGCGCCTGATGTTCCCCTAGTGATTACTGTCCCCAGCTTTCCATTTGTGCCAGTATGCATTCCACTCCGGTCAGAGCAGCATAATTAAGCTGCCATTCACCACGCAACCCAAATTGTTTAGTTTTTAAATAGTCAACCACAGGCAAGTGATCAGGTTTGAGGTTCACCAAGATGGAACAAAGGTAAGATAAAAGGTTGGTCCCGGTTAAAGAGTTACCTTTGGACTTAAAACATTTCAGAGAAGTTAGATTCACCAGGCTGTAAGCTGGATCCGAAGATGGGCCTATCAATGACATGTTGATGAAGGACCAGGTCTTGGGGGAGCTTTGGATCAAGGTGAGAAAAGTTCAGAGTGGCAAAAGTCTGAAGTTTATGCCCAGTATGGCATCAAAATGCCGCTTGGCTTCAGCCCCAGTAAGGATTTCTAACTTTGGACATAGACTCTTTTCTGGAAATCAAATTTCCTCAGTGAGGCAAGGCTGCAGACTGTAGCCAAAGAGGGCTTGACAGTGTCCAATGTTAGACAGCATTCGACACTTTGAAATGGATTTGCTATGGTGGAGAATGACGTAGTGGGAGCTCTGGCAAAGACAGGCCAATGGGCAAACACCTTCAGCAGACTGGCTTGGCAGGATTGCCCCATTTTTCAGTTAATTCTCAAGGCAAAAAGTCTTTAAAACGTGTATAAAACTTAGCTTTTAGAGTTGGGCAGGAGGGGTGCACTCTGGTCCAGCCAAAGTTTCCAGGACCTCAGGAATAGCCTTTGTGGGGACAGTACTCACTCCAACAGAAGCCACAGTATGGTCCATGGCTGGTCCAATTGAAACTGAAAGCATGGACTCCTTCAAGAAAGTGAGCTTCTTGCAGCTTATGTGTCCCTTTAGCTTAGCAGGAGGTCAGCCAACCGATGTTGTGAGTCCACTCCTTAGTCCTGGGTATACGTGGGAGCAGGTCCAGCCCTCGGGTTCTCCTCACAGGTCTCAACAGCAGGTGCTAGTCATCTTCCAAATGTTCAGTAGTGTCCTGAATAGGGTGCCCAGTGGTGCCACATTTATGCTTGGCACTAACCTGTGGGAGGGGGTGACTCCAGGTCTTTCCTTGGCCAACAGGGACAAAGTTTCCAGGGGTAACCCTACCCACTTTCGTAGCAGTTCTTGTGAGCCCTACTGCCAACAATTCCAGAGTGACCCACTCTGCCTAAATCCAACATGACAGAACTGTTCCGCCCTTGTGCCGAGCTCCTGCGCCCACCCTAGAGATGTGGCCTTGGAAATGAACAAACACTTCCCTATGGTCACTAAAACGGATTCTGGGCTAGTCCCTCACCTACTGGGATAGGTGCCTGGCTGTGTTGAAGGATAATAGGGGTGGTAGGCCCATGTGTGACCTACATCTGTCTGTAAAAGACACACAATTGATGGATGGAATGCAGAATAAATAAAAACATTCACCCCCAGTCATGAGATCTGGGTTAAATCCATCATTCTTTTGCTCACCATGCCACCCCAGTTTAGACCTGGCCATATGCAAATCAGACTTGACCCTCTGCCTCATGGGAACAGTCCAGAAAACAAATGCACTGTCTGCATAAAGTGATACTGCGTGGTGGGTAGCTAGTTCCTGGATTACCCATTGATGCACCTGCAGGTCGCACGCAATTGATTCCATGGCAGCTGCAAAAATAAGTTGCCTGATGCCCATTAGGATCGGGAAGCTGTTGGATATCACCTGACCCATTCTCACTCTATCCGCTGGTCACAAATATAATGTACAAATCCACCCAAGAAGCCCTGGTCTGAATTTCATACATCTTAACGTCGCTAGAAGGAATTACCAGTTGAGGGTGTCAAAAGCTTTCTCAATATCTAGAGATACCGCCAGCCTGTCGTAAGCCTCCAGGAGTGTAACGTGGATAATTTGTGGGAGTCGCCGTATATTGAGAAAAGTGCTACATCGGATATATAAAGCCTCATTAAACCTCATGGATCAATGTACCGATCTATGGGAGTAGCCCTGTTCATTAGGAACTCACACAGGACTTTGCTGTCCAGATTGAGCGGGGACAACAGGTGATAGGAGCACACATCAAGAGGACCTAGTCCTGGTTTGGGAAAAAGTACTATTGGGAGCCCAGATGTTAGCCAATAGATTTACCTTCATTGAACACTTCTGAGAGAGGTTGAGTAAGAAGAGCAGAGAATCCGGCATAATGTTCAACAGGAAGGCCATCTGTACCTGGGGTCATGTTCTGTGCAGCTTCGGGTATGGCCATTTTAATCCCTACCAGGCCAATGGGTTCCTCTACGGCAGCCCTCTGTAGTGGGGATAAGTGAGGCAGAGAAAGGCCCTCCACGAAGCCCTCCAACTGCCAGGAACTGGGGGTTCAATTGTTCTGTATAGTGTGCAATAGTAATCCAGAAAGACACCGTTAATTTCAGCTTGTGTGGAGGCCCTGGAGCCATCATCCCATCTGATCATTTCGATCAGGTACACTATTAATCTACCCTAGCTGGCAATGCCAGTAGCCTGCCCGAGCTGTCACCCTCTCCTATAGTCGTGTTTACTCAAGAGTGCCTCTGCCTCCCTGTATTGCCTGCAAAGGAGTTGGAGTCTGTCGACCCCCACCTCCTCAGAAGCTACAGCCCTCTATAAAGGGTGCAGTTCTCTCTCTGCTGATATTAGTTAATTTTGCAGTGTCTGTGACTCTCCAGGTGGCCACCAAAACCTTATGTGCATCCCACTCTGTCACACTGAAAGAAGTGGATTCCTTATTAAGGTCAAAGTAGTGCACAATGCAGGTAAATAGTCCCTCAAGGAACAAGGGGTGGTGTAGTGCCTCTGTTTGGAGGCACCAAGTAGGAACTCGCAGACATGGTCACCCCCACTGAAGAACTATTTATAGGGGGTAAATGATCTGAAAGAGTGCAGGCCAAGTATGCATATCTGTGGATCAGCAGACCTATTTGATCAGTTCCGACGATCAGGTTGATACTGGTATGAAGTAGGACTGGGCGGAGTTCATGGAGTTCTGTTATGCGAAACCCAGTGAAGTGCAGAACAAACTTTGCCACACTCTGCAGTTCCACAAGGGGTGGAGTGCAGTAAGTCTTGCTGCTTGTCCTGATTATTAGGGCTGAGTGATTGGCCTGTGTTGTAAAATCTGCAAGAACATCCCCACAAGCAGCGAAAGAGGGTGTACTTGAGCCGCAGCTTCCTCAACTCTGGCGGCAGGTTTTTCAAAACGAGCAGCAGTAGTGACCTACCATTACTACCCTCATTGAGAAATCTCACCGGGAGCTGGTCAACTTGTGATTTTCCTTGCTCACGCTCGCCAACTTAGCGTTGGAAAGCCACACAAGAGGAAAAACTCATCTTTGTGCCGCTTTGATAAGTTTTTTGAAACTCCATGTTCTATAAGGAGCACAGAGTGGGCAAAAGTCCGCAAACTCCGCTGGCAGATCTGAATTCGTCACCCACCCCTAGTATGAAGATGGTGAACCAGTAAGTTATAAGAATACTCTTGTTCTGTTGGATGTCCCAGTTGCCACAGATCATAAGGGCACCATTGTGTCAACCAGGTATGGACGTGTTGTGCCATTTCAGAACCTGCAATACCCCGCAGTGGGGTAACAGAGCAGACCCGAGTCCACATCGGGTGCACAGTTAAAATCTGCTCTCAAATGCATGGTGATGCTGCATCCCTGAGTAGTGCAGGAGTGTGCATATACAATAATTCAGACTGGGTAGAGCTGGGGGCATAAACACAAGTGCCAGGGGAAGCCATCCAGTTGTCCCTCTAGGACAACATGCCTACCCTCTTCATCTAGATTATGCAATACCATTACATATGGGACCCTGGGGACAATCCAGACCAGCACCTCAAAGGCAAATGCCATGTAAGAAGTGCCAAAAACCTGCCCCCACAATTTTGCTTGCACTTTCTGGAGTTCTGTGGCCATTATGCGAGTCTCCTGCTACATGTGGAGGTCATGTGGTGATGCTTAAGATATCCATGAATAGAGTAGCGCTTGGTAGAGGCTGCCATGTCAAGTACATTACAGGTCACCACATTGTACTGCTGGGTAATGTCATTAGTGTGCGTACCCATAGTGTGCATTAACAGTGCATTTGCCAGGTGATTAACAAAATGTCAAAGGCAGTTGCCTGCCCCGCATCCAGCAGAGTGCATATAAGTATTGCCGCCACTCCACCCTCCAAAACATTCTCAACCCTCATAAATCAGTATACAAAGGGTTCTCATAAACAACCATCAAATAACAATTGCAACTGTGCAAAAACATTCCAGCCAGGTGACACTGAGGTCCCCAGGCAAACTCCCCAAAACAGAAATCAAACAATAGGAAAACCATAAACTAGGCAAAAAGTGTCTATTTGGAAGTCTCCTAGAGTTGTGTGGAAGTGTCAATCCCCATTGCTGGTATGGCTGTGTATCATGAAACCCATCAAAATTGCAACAGCTTATCTTTGCTTGCAGAAAAATATCAGCAGCACCATTACATACATGACAGGACCCATAGTGGTGAGAGCTGTCTGCTGGTCACAAGGCGAGCCCATTAGTCATCAGCTAGCGTTGATCCTGGATTCTCCAGAAGCACGCCTGAATGTGATGAAGTATGCAAGATATTGAGGTGCAAGAAGGGCAACTCTTAAGTGCAAAGGTTCATAGTTAGGTGGCACTGTCCCCGATGAGTAAGTGTCCACTCCCTAAAGATCCTCTGTGGAGAGTGTTTTAACTTTCGGGATTTGAATGATGACTATCCATTGATGATGTCCCCAAACCTCCTAAATTAGATCATGCCTCTCAGAGGCCGTCGGTTTACTGTAGTGGAAAAAGGGTTTGTGGTTTGTTGCAATGCCTCCTGTAGCGTCTTAGCTCGCCCCTCTGCTGCCTGACCCCAGTGGGCCTGGATCTCATGTATTTGCTGTGCATTAATGGTCGGGCTTTAACCACTCTTCAGTGTCAGGATTCTCCAGAGAGGATTGGGCCCTGGCCTTGGCATACAACCAGGTCCCACCATCTTCATGTGTGGAGAAGATATGTGTCATATCCCAATTAACTACACAAACTTTTGTTGGAAACAAGAGGGCATAGAGCTAGGTCTCGGAGATTTTCCTTGACTTGGGGACCTTCATTTGGAACCAATGAAGTATCAGATCTCTGTCTCTGAAATTAAGGAAATTAAGGAGTCAGGTGATGATTGGTCGAGGTGGAGCACCCGGGGGAAGCAGCGTGCCAGGTGTTCGTTGTGCCCTTTCCACTGAGAAACACATAAGCACTGTGATGGCCAGCAGTGTGTCCATCAGCCATTGTTCGACAAAATGATCTGTGCAGGGGCCTTCCAATCATTCAGGATCCAAGGAGGCAAATGTTATTGCACCTGGAGCGCCCATCTGTGTCTTCTGCTCTGTGATGCAGAGAGGCCACCTTCACACTAAGGGACTTCGATTGATTTTTCAGCTATGTACCATGGGCCACAGGGCAGTCAGGGAGGATTTAGTTTTGTCTATCTGGTCAGATAGTATGCAGAGGTCATCCCAAAGCACGTTAACATCCGGTAAAACTGTATGGATTTTGGTATATAGCAACGTTTTAATGTCCAATATCACTTGCAAGACCTTCATGAACTGGCCCAAGTGTCTCTTCAGGTTTGCTTCCCATTGGCTTAGAGTAAAAGAGGTTCGATCCATAGTTACGCTAGAGGGTTTTTTTGATTCCGCACTGTTTTGCAGCAGAGGTTTGGGGGCCTTGGTATTCACCACCATAATCCATTGTAGCGCAGCTTGCAATAGGGGTAGTAAGGAAGAGTCGTGGGTGTAACAGTAGACCAAAACTCATACTGGGGAATGAGCCGAGTTGCATATGGAGGGAGGGGAAAGTTAGCGACCCCCAGTCTTAAAGGGGAAAGGAATGCAACGATCCTCCTCATTCAACGTTCTTTACAATCCTCCCCATTCAACGAGTTCCAACTTAAGCTTTATTCAACAATAAATGTCATAAAAGCATTTCACAATAAAACCATATACCACAAATTGTAAAGATGATCAGTACAATAAAATGTTTGTTAAAAATAGGTTAAGAACATTAAAACAATAAAAAGAATTTTAAAGAAGACCTGGCGGGAGTAAACGTGGCACGATGGTAAGATTTGCAGTGACCTACAATCATCATTTTACTTAAGGAGCTTAGTTCTAATTATCCACATCCATCTTAAGCACTTTGACATTGACACTGCGTACACTACTGAGGGATCAGTGCACAATATTTGCATTGCTACATCCGACAGATGTGTGCCCATGTTCCTACAAACCGGTGCCAACCAAGCTTTGGGTGGAGCAGCATACAGGGAGCAAACAAATAGTATGTGTGCATATGTTTTTTCCAAGTTTGTGCAGTTTGGGTATTTATCATCGGCTGCAGCGGATCATGTAGCTGTGAAGGACTTCAAAGGTAAATAACCTGCTCTACACTGGAAATATAGTTTGCGATCTAATGGATTGCGAAGTACATCCCAGTAGTTCTTGAGGCGCAGGCTTGATTTTGTTTGTAAGAACATTCCTGAGAGTGTAACAGCGTCACTAGTTCTGTTTGCTTCTTGTACAATCAGTTCCCAGTACCTTTGCTTAACTTGGTTTTTTGATGGAAACTTAGTTCTACTAGGGCCAGACCACTGTAGTGGCATGCCCATACTGGTTCGGGAAGTTCTGATGTCAAGCAGCCAGGTAATTTTTTGGAAGCGATCAGCCTCCATTATGTCTTGAAGGCCTTCTGCAAAAATGGGCAGTACTGATGTAGACCAGATCCTGCGCCAATAAAGAATGGGGCGTAATCTTTCTAGGTCAGTTACTGCTTTTCTACCCAAGTCGTAACTCAAGAGGAGCAGGGGAGTGCTTTGAGGTAGGCTTGTAATCCCTCTTAAAAATGTTTTCCCCCATACAGCAAGAGGACGCAAATTTCCAAAGCCCCATTGCTCGGCACCGTACAGAGCTGAACACAGTATCTTAGTAGTGTAGATCTGCAGCTTTGGGGTAAGAGGCTTAGTCAGTGATGATTTAAATTCCTTAATCTTGACACCGGCCAGTTGTCTATGATTTTAGGCCATGGTGTTAATATGTGGCCTTCAGCTGAGTTCTTTATGCTAAGTAATGCCTAAGTAAGCAATTACATCAAACTGATCCAGAGGTTGCCCCTCCATTATCATGCCTCCCCCTTAAATGACCTGTGTTGGTTTAAAGTCATGAACTTTGTTTTTGCAGTGTTGACTCTTAAGCCACGCAATGTACATAATTCTTCAAAATGCTGTAGCGCTCGCTTGAAACCACTCTGTGTTTTGGATAGTATAAGCGTGTCGTCCGCTAACATGAGTATCAGGATTGTTTTACCAGCCAGGACTAGGGTGTCTGTAGCAAAGGAGGCTAAAAAACTAGCAATGCCATTATTAAAAAGCGAGAATAGTGTAGGCGCTAGGACACAACCTTGACGAACTCCAAACTCAACTGGGAATGGGTCGGTCTTGTTTTCCTGAACACCCCAGCGTATTTGGGCAAAGTTATTTTCATGGAGGCGAACAATTAAGAAAAGTAAGTTGGGGCACACCTAGCTCCTGCAATACCCTATACAGTTTAGACCGGGAGACTAAGTCAAAGGCAGACTTAAGGTCAGCAAAGACTGCATAAATGCTGCCTTTACCAAGGATCACCGTCCGCCAATAGATCAATGGAAGACCTTGTCAATAGTGCTCAAGTGAGCCCGGAAACCTGCCTGGGGGTGGTCAAGATATCATTGTCATCAATCAGGTTTTAATTTCAGCTAAGACAAGTCGATCCACGACTTTCTGGATTCAGTCTATCAGGCTAATTGGTCTGCACTTCCCCGGTAAGGATTTATCTCCTGTTTTATAAATCGGGACTATCTCTGCCCCTCGTCAGGTATCCAGTATCAGGGCTCCAACAGCGATACCATTTGCTAAGAACATTATGTACTGGCCACATTTGGCCTTGTTCTGGAGGAAGATATCTGCGGGCATTTTATCAATGTGTGGTGCTCTTTCACTGGTAATAGTGCTCATTGCAAGTGTTACATCATCTAAGTTAAAAACAGTGATAGAAGGATTGAGGTAAACCCTGAGAGGGTTGTGACCCTTATTATCTTTGTCAACATATTGGTCTGAGAACATTTTTACCCATGTTGCTCGGTCTAGGTGATTTTGGGGAGATTGCCCTGAGCCACACGCACCCCTTTTTAGCAGGCTTCAAAAGCAATGCTGGTTTCTCTCATTGCACGCTTCTTTTAGGTCCTGTCATCGTTTGTCATCCCAGGCCTTTTCTGATGACTGGATCGCCTTCTTGTAGAGTCGCCTTGTGTGTTAGACTCTGGGCTGGTCTCCCTGTCTTATACCCCCCCCAAAAAAATCTATGTGCTTGTTTGCACTCATTATTATGCCAGTGTGGATGTGAATGACTTCCCTTAGCCTTGTGCTGATGGGGAATTTGAAAATGTAAGCGTATTTTATCCAAAAAGGTGTTGTGTACAGATGTTATTTCTTCTGGGCTAGAGTCACAGTGAAAGGACAACTTCTGAGTTAGGGAGTGTTCCAGGTCAGAATGACTCATTGATAATATATCAGATCGTTCAATTACTATTGGCCATTTAAGATGTTGCATACCAAGAGTCATTACCAATTCCCCTGTCTGCAATGGATTTGGATTTTGTTATTGCTCTTGTAGATCATTAAATGTAAATGCAGTGCAAAGTGGATTGTGGTCGCGCTCGGCTCTATCCATCACGATCGTATCTTGTAGTGTATGCCAAATTTGTAGGCTGATTAGCAGATTATCAATCCGACTTGTGTAATGGCCATTACTAAACATGTGAACCCCTTGCATATCAGATCTTGTTCTACCATTAACTGCCCTTAGGCCATGTTCAAGCCTCAGGGCCTACTTCTGGAGTGCTACCTCTGTCCATTTCCTAATTGGGGGTATTTCCAAACTGGGGATGCCCCACTGCTCGTCCTCATCCCCCGCAAGAACAAATTCCCCATTTTCAAAGGACTCAAAGGTGGTGTTAAAATCTCCTACTAACACTACCGAGGAAGACCATGAAATGCTATGTAGGTGCTCGTCTAGGTCAGAAATAAATTCTGACCTTCTTTCCCTGCTGCACCCTCTAACGTAAATATTGTAAATATCAATAGTGCTGTATTTCCCGCACCCCCGGCGGACCTCAAGATGTCATTTCTCTCTTTCTCAAGTACTTGTATGGTAAGGCCGATGTCCTGCCGAACCCAGGTTGTGAGCCCCCGAGGGGCAACCCTGTTACCTTTTATGACTGGTTTATAGTATTTTAAGTAGCCCAAACAATAGTATGGTTTGACTGCCCATGTTTCTTGGAAAATACAAATATCACATTCCAATCAGGGGAAACTCCCTTGGACCAGAGTCCTGCGATGTTCCATGATACTATCATTAAGCTATGTGGTGAACATTTGGAAGGAGAAGAGAGCCCAGCCATAGGAGCAGTGATATCTGGAGTTCAATCTATCTCATTCAACCAGTTGTCCACTGTGGGTTCTTCTACAGTGGGGTCTTCAACAGGGTACAACTGGGAGTGTGTTGTGACATGTGCTGGGGCATTGACGGTGGGCTGTGGGGCTGCAGGGGATGAGGTGAACCTTCAATCAATCTCATTCAATGAGTACCCATTATTTTGGAGGTCTGTGCAACAAAATGGTTGAACTGTGTCTACTGGCAGTTCAGGAATGTTATATATTTTTTAAAAACATATTTTATTGAATTTTTTATAATATCAAAGCATATCATATAATCGTACTAGGATTTTTGTTACATACCCATGTATAATAATGCATTACGGTATATACGGGGGGGTTTACCCAAACATAGTCACTGGGACCTGGGTTCAACAAGTACTGAGAGGAAGGGGTCCCAGTGTCTGTGTGATTTAATTTTATACACTCAAACAACAAAAAAAGCAAACTAATTAGGTCCACATTGTTTTAATCACAACGAGACTCAGTATATCCAATATACAGGAATAAATCATTAAGTATAATCGGTTGTACAGTGCCCCAAGGGGGGAAGGAAGGGAAGTGGTGAGTGATAACGTGAGGATAAGGTGTTGAGGTAACGTAAGTCACAGTAAAATCAGTGAATCAAGAGAGAACTGTATTCGTAAATCATATACAGTAAGGAAGACATAAAGTTCATAACAATTGGTTCAGGAGATCATACTTCACATTTACCAATAAATGAAATTAGTAATGGCGTGAAGTTGATGGATCAATGGGCAGTTGTCGACGTTTTGACCCTCTAGATAGTGCAGGGTTGGTTGTGCCCTTGCTGGGGGGTCTTCATCAGGACTGGAAAGGGGGGCGGGCAACCTAATTAGGTATACATAATACAGACGTTGAGTTTGTAAGGTGGTGGGGTTAATCAAAAGGTCAACTCTTGGCGCACACTTTGGAAAGCAAGGTAATTAATCTAAAATGGTCCTTTGGTGCTCATTTAGGAAATTAAGGACTGGGGGGAACCCGTAGTGAGCTAATCAGCATGCACTAAAACGTAAGCGGAATGGATCAGAGAATTAAATTAAATGGGTGTCACCCAAAAATGGTGATATAAAGGAAAAAAGGCAGTCACAATGGTGTACCAGAGCGCGTGGAGCTGGAGGCCAGCCCGGGGGTGGCGTCATGTGAAATACTGGTACATGAAATACAAAAAAGTACCTGAATATGTCATGCAATAAATCGAAGTCATATGTCATCAGGTACTTGGATCAAATCCGGAGGGTGGTAACTGCGGATGGAACAGTTAAATAGCAGTTTCAGTGGGTTGTGGTTACCAATACGTGTGCATGGAGTAAAAAACACGGGGGTAAAGCAACAATGGACTTACCCCACAGTCATAGTCGGTGTCTTCACGTGGTGGCAGCAATTAGTAAGTCCAGTGACTTTGAAAACTGTGGGCACAAGATAGGGGAGAGCGCGATCAATACAGGTATGGCAACTTAAGGTGCGAGACGCTGCTCGGTAGGAAAACCGTGTGATGGCTTACCCGATGTTTGAAGTAGCGTCGGGGACCGGCCAAATTGATCGGAGGATCCGGGAGTTCTGGAAACAATTACGAGAGGACATTACTAGACGGCACTGTAAAAACACGGCGAAAGTGCTCGTCTGTAGGCAAGCAGAGCGCGCGTGTGTACTTACTCGTAGTCTGCAGAATCAATCAGGCAACGGACGCCACTCGGGTGCGGTATGGCGAACCGTTGTTCCTGTTTAAGTTATCACCATGGCAATTGTACCATGTGATGCCTCCAAGCCAGACGAACATAGAAGAAAGACTATGCAGTGGCGAGGTGGGGCACGGGACCAAATGAAACGGGATGTGGTTCCTCATGGGGGAATTTAATGTTAAATAGAATAGTAAGGAATGATATTAAAAATAAAAATAATTGAATGAAGACAAGATCGTAGTTCATAAAAAAAGGCTCGACTGGAGACAGCTAATGCTGTCGGAATTTACTCAATCACAATTGAACTGGCATATGATATGTGAGGGTATAAAATAACATAAACACATGCAATTAGTAGATCAACAGTATGCCCGATCTGAGTTAATGTTAACAATGATCGACAAGGTATGATGGTGTACCTCCAACAGTGGGGTAAAGACCATTTCTTGATGTTAAGAGTGAACAATCATTGGCACGGTAAGATAGTGTGTCATCAACAGTGGGGTGAGGACCAATCACTGCCAGCTGGCATCACGGTAATCAATGGCGCACCTCTCACACGAGGGTGTAAGCCAGTACATTTACAAAATGGAGATACATAGAAATCTAGATTGGCATGGTCTAAAGTTACACAAGCGTTGCGCATTGTGAAAAGGAGCTATCATGTTCATTCAGCCCTTTCTCGATTGAATCAAAGAAGTATATCCATTTCAGTTCCTGTGTGTTGAGGATGCCTGTGATGTTCCCACCCCGTGGTCCCAAAGTAGCTTTCTCTATTACCACCCATCTGAGGTTGTCTGGGGAATGGCCCGCAGCCTGGAAGTGGTCTACTAATGGAGCACTTGACACCTGGCATCTGATCCTACTCATGTGCTGGAGGATTCTTGATTTGATTTTTTGCTGTGTTTGCCCAATGTAGATCTTGTCGTATGGGCAAGGTATGGCATAGATTACATTTGTTGAGTTACAGTTGCTGTGTGTTTTGAGCTTGATTTTGTATCGGGAGTATTGAAATTCCTTGGTTTGGATGGTAGTGTCGCAAGCTTTACAATGGCCGCATCTGGTATGTCCAACCACAGGGGGTAAATCCCACAAGCAAGTGATAGTCTGCTCTGTCGGTGTTGGAAGTAGAGATCGTACAACAAAGTTCTGGGTACTTTTAGCTTTCTTGAAAGCATGTAGTGGAGGTTCTGACTGGTTGATGTCATCCGAGATGAGCTGCCAGTGCCGGTTGATTACACGTTTGATTTTATTGCTTTTTGTGTTGTACGTGGTAACACAGACAATTCTGTCATTGGGTTTGTCGCTTTTATCCTTGACTGTGAGTAGTTCTTCTCTGGGGTAGTACCAGGCTCGTTTGCGTGATTTCTTGACCAGGCGTCTCGGGTAACCGCGTTGGAGCAGACGGTTAGTGAGAGCTTCAGATTGTGTAAAGTAATTGTCTCTGCTTGAACAATTTCTGCGAATCTGTAAAAATTGTCCGAAAGGCAAGTTGTCTCGGAGTGCCCTCGGATGGTGGCTGGTATATTGCAGTAATGAATTTCTCTCAGCCGGCTTGCGGTACAGTGTGATGTGCAGTCTGCCAGATTCCTCATAGATGGTGATATCTAGGCAATTGATAGCATGGTTGTCCGATTGTATAGTAAATATTAGGGAGGTAGATTGGTGATTCAGCCATGTGAAAAAAGTGGACAGTCCCTCCTGGTTGCCATTCCAGATTAGCAGAATGTCATCTATGTATCGCACCCAAAGACCCAATTGGTCTCTGAATGGATTCACAGGACTGAGAACAGAATCATCTTCAAATGCCGCCATGTAAAGTATTGCCACATCTGGGGCAAAAGGAGCCCCCATAGCTACTCCTGAGGTTTGGAGATAAAGAAATTTCTTGAACAAGAAGAAATTCTTGGTCATTGCGATTCTTAGCAATGCCACAATAAATTCAGATGGTACTTGGACCGGAGCTGGTCGTTGTTGTAAACACTGTGATATAACATTGAGCGCTTCTTGTTGTGGAATACATGTGTATAGTGACACCACATCGCATGTAGCTAGTCTTTGGAGATGGACGTCAAACGGTTGATTTTCAACGATATTGATCGTGTGCATGGTGTCTCTGAGATAGGACCGGGTAGACTCAGCCAAAGGTTTCAAAAAGAAGTCAATGTACTTTCCAAGAGGCTCAAGAATGGACCCGCATCCAGACACAATGGGGCGGCCAGGGGGAGTATCCATACTTTTATGTATCTTGGGTAGAGTGTAGATTGTGGCCAATCTAGGATGTTTTTGATTGAGGTATTGGAACTCGTTGTCGGTTAAGAAACCCTGGTCAAGGCCAGCTTGGGTTAACTCAAGGATCTCTTGGGCAATGGCTCGGGAGGGATCAGAGCGCAGTAGTTGGTAGCTCGTGACATCCCCCAGCTGTCGTAGGATCTCAGATTCATAGGACGCGGTGTCTTGAACAACTATCGCCCGCCTTTGTCCGCGAGTTTGATCACGACTTGGTTGTTGCGGGCTAGTGATTGGAGTGCTGTCTTTTCACGTTTGCTGGTGTTGAACTTGATGAAGGATTTTGTCTGTAAAAGAGAATGGACATCTCTCCATACCACCGCTTCATAGGCTAGAATCTTGTGACTCATAGTGCTGGCAAAGGGTACAAAGGTAGAGGGTATTCTCAATCTCGTAGTTGATAAATTGGTAGAAGCATCAGAGTTACGAAAGAAATATTCGAGTCTAATCTTTTGAAAAAAATTCAAAAGTTCAGTCCGTATAACAAATTCATCAGGTGTATACGTGGGAACATAGGAGAGCCCTTTGCTCAAAACTTTCAATTCATGCTCATTGAGTAGTTGTCCAGATATGTTCACAACTGGGCTCGTGGTTAGGGCAGTCTCTACCACCGGTAGGTTTTGTTGCGGGTGGTTCTCTCGCCGTGTTGTTCTGTTTGAAAGTGAACCTGTTTCTGGGGTTGTCCGCGTCCTCCATACCAGGTGGTTGAATTTTGTTGAGGAGCGCGGGGTTGGCCTCTCTGCCAGTTGTTCCCTCGTCCTCTGGGAGGGCGCCATGGTCCCTGGCCGTGTCCTAAAAAAGGAGTCGGTTGATATTGTTGATACCCGTAGTCCAGGTAATTGTAAAAGTGGCTCGGGCCCGGTTGTTCTTGATCTCCTTCAGAACTGTAGGACGAATCTGAAAAGGTTTGGTAATTACGTCTGCCTCTGAAGGATCCCCTGCCTCTGTTTGCGAAGCATCCCTGATTGTCTTGGCGGTAATAGTCCTCCTGTAGATATGGATAGGTCTTTTTCTTATCATACAGGTGTATGTCACAGGCCAATTTCTCCAATTTCCGATTTTGTGTCGTCAGATCAAAATCCTTTAGGGTAGCTTCCAGGTTGGTTAACGTGTCCTTGGCGCTGGCGAAATTGGCATCTGCTGCTATCTCCGCTTTCAGTGTCTTGATTTCTGCCGTGATGATCTGAACTTTTTCAGCGGCCGTTTCTACACCTAGGACCATCCAATGACGGGAGCAGTTGTTGGAAATGTTGCTGAATCCCTCTTTGAATTTTGGTACTTCAATAAATATGGCCGGTTCCGTCTTAATCTGTAGGCCCACCGGGATGATATTCTCCTTCAGATACCTGGTTAGCAGATGACCGTGCCACCTGGTCCGGACTAGTTTTTTCTCCAGACGCTCTAAGTGTGAGATTTTGTCCTTTAGGGTGAAGTCTATTGTGGGAACGTTAGTTGAAAAGAAAATGTTGTCAGGATTTTCCAAGAGTTTATCTATATAATCCTCGGAATAGGAAAGAAGTTCTCTTTCTACCATTGTGTGCTGTAAGGCAATTGAATTGCACAAAGGAAACCCAGCAGACCAGTGTCTGCTCGAAGAAGGGTATATACGCGGGGGTTTACCCAAACATAGTCACTGGGACCTGGGTTCAACAAGTACTGAGAGGAAGGGGTCCCAGTGTCTGTGTGAATTAATTTTATACACTCAAACAAAATAATAAGCAAACTAATTAGGTCCACATTGTTTTAATCACAACGAGACTCAGTATATCCAATATACAGGAATAAATCATTAAGTATAATCGGTTGTACAGTGCCCCAAGGGGGGAAGGAAGGGAAGTGGTGAGTGATAAAGTGAGGATAAGGTGGTGAGGTAACGCAAGTGACAGTAAAATCGGTGAATCAAGAGAGAACTGTATTCGTAAATCATATACAGTAAGGAAGACATAAAGTTCATAACAATTGGTTCAGGAGATCATACTTCACATTTAACAATAAATGAAATTAGTAATGGCGTGAAATTGATGGATCAATGGGCAGTTGTCGACGTTTCGACCCTCTAGATAGTGCAGGATTGGTTGTGCCCTTGCTGGGGGGTCTTCATCAGGACTGGAAAGGGGGGCGGGCAACCTAATTAGGTATACATAATACAGACGTTGAGTTTGTAAGGTGGTGGGGTTAATCAAAAGGTCAACTGTTGGCGCACACTTTGGAAAGCAAGGTAATTTATCTAAAATGGTCCTTTGGTGCTCATTTAGGAAATTAAGGACTGGGGGGAACCCGTAGTGAGCTAATCAGCATGCACTAAAACGTAAGCGGAATGGATCAGATAAATAAATTGAATGGGTGTCACCCAAAAATGGTGATATAAAGGACAAAAGGCAGTCACAATGCTGTACCAGAGCGCGTGGAGCCCGGGGGTGGCGTCATGTGAAATACTGGTACATGAAATACACAAAAGTACCTGAATATGTCATGCAATAAATCGAAGTCATATGTCATCAGGTACTTGGATCAAATCCGGAGGGTGGTAACTGCGGATGGAACAGTTAAATAGCAGTTTCAGTGGGTTGTGGTTACCAATACGTGGGCATGGAGTAAAAAACGCGGGGGTAAAGCAACCCGAGGTTACCCGAGACGCCTGGTCAAGAAATCACACAAACGAGCCTGGTACTACCCCAGAGAAGAACTACTCACAGTCAAGGATAAAAGCGACCAACCCAATGACAGAATTGTCTGTGTTACCATGTACAACACAAAAAGCAATAAAATCAAACGTGTAATCAACCGGCACTTGCACGACGATCGGACGACATCAACCAGTCAGAACCTCCACTACATGCTTTCAAGAAAGCTAAAAGTATCCAGAACTTTGTTGTACAATCTCTACTTCCAACACCGACAGAGCAGACTATCACTTCCTTGTGGGATTTACCCCCTGTGGTTGGACATACCAGATGCGGCCATTGTAAAGCTTGCGACACTACCATCCAAACCAAGGAATTTCAATACTCCCGATAAAAAATCAAGCTCAAAACACACAGCAACTGTAACTCAACAAATGTAATTGACCAAACACACTTAAGGAGAAGCAGCATCAGCATAAGGAGTGTCACAATGCCAGGAATGTACATGGTGGTCAGGCGGCGAAGGCTACAGTGAGCAGCACGGAGGAGACGCAGAATCCAGGCCAGGATATTCCGCCAGCGGGTCACCCTGCTGGGCCAAACCAGAGAGCAAATTTACGCAAAGTACCGCCTGAACGGGGCAATGATCATCAAGCTAATTCAGGACCTTGACCCCCTGATTCAGCACCCAACAAGGCGGACCAATGCCGTGCCAACACATGTCCAGGTATTGTGTAGCCTGCACCTCCTGGCCTCCGGGAGCTTCCAGGGGATAGTTGTGGCTGCTGGGGGGATATCCCAGCCCACCATGTCCCGCTGCCTAGGGAGTTTCCTTGACGCAATGCTGACCCAGCTACACCACCACATCAAATTTCCAACAAGCCAATAGGAGTTGGATGAGACCAAGCTTCAATTCTACAATGTCACGCATTTCCCACACGTGATAGGATGCATTGACTGTACCCACATCCACATCTGCCCACCAGCTGCAACGGAGTACATGTACCGCAATCGCAAGTCCTACCACTCCCTCAACATCCAGATGGTCTGCAATGCTAAGACATATATCACGGACATAGTGGCACAGTACCCGGGGAGTACACATGACTCATTCATATTCCGGCACAGCGGCCTCCACACACGACTGGCCAGGGGAGACTTCGGGGAAGGACAACTACTTGGTAAGTACACTTTGCCCACAATGTCACATTGCGATGAAATAGCTGCGCTGCAAAGGCACTCACCCTCTGCTCCTCTCATTCAGGTGACAGTGGCTACGCCCTGCGTGAATACCTCCTCACCCCATACCTCAACCCTGCTACACCACAGCAACGGCTTTACAACGTATCACACATACGCACAAGGAATTGCATTGAGAGAACTTTTGGGCTACTAAAGAGCAGATTCCGCATACTTCACAAGACAGATGGGGCCATGTACTACAGTCCTGATGTGTGCTGCCGCATTGTGGCTGTGTGTGCAATACTACACAACATTGCTACCAAGCGCCGGATACCTGTCGACATCTCTGGCAGTGAATCGGAAGGTGACGACCGGCCACCTGCACATGCACGCCATGCACGCGGGGAGAACTCAGCTGAAGGACACAGATGCCGCAACCACATCACAATGAACAGTTTCTAGTGCACCCTTCCCCCTTACCCAACAAATCACAATTGCATGCAAAATGAAATAATGACAGAACGCCAATGTGTGATGCTATATTAAATATTATTGTTTGATTCACAATAATTGTGCATGTTGCCATCCTCCCATTGCTAACAGTATTGCCCCATACTGCTGCATCCAATACACAGGGCAGGCTTATGTTCAGCCTGTGCCTGTATAAGTACATGTAAGTCAGGTGCGCCTCCGGCTCGAAGCACCCAAGCGCCTCTCTGGCTCCTCCTCACCCACGCATGTGATCCTGCAGTGGGCCTGGTGCTACGTCTCAACGCCCCTACGTGTGAGGCAGAGTGGCTGCTCACACTTGACGTGCCCTTGCTGGCATCGTCCCCCCCGACAGTGGCAGGTAGAGCGGGATGATGTGCCATTACGGCAGTGGTGAGGTGCTCTAAAACCCTGGCCGCATCCTCGCAGCATTGAATGAGCTGCTGCTGCTGCGCCAGGGACCGGCGCGATAGCTGCGACGTGGCATTACCGATCACATAGTTCGACCAAGTGTAAGCCGTCAGCCGCGTCAGTAGCTGCCGGTGGCGGCGGCGGGCCGTGTTGCGCTGAGATATCATAGCAGCTGTGTTGGCCTCAATGGCTGCCGTCATGCGGGCCATCCCCTCCCCCACACCTGCCATGGCTGCCATCATGCGGTCCATCCGCTCCCTCACACCTGCCACATTGTGGCCAATGTTATACAGCTGCAACTGTATGGCCCCTTGCCGGCGTGCCTGCAGCTGGTGAATCCGTAGCATTCTACGTTCGATACTCATGCTCGGCAAGCGCTGTTCAATCCCCCTCCTGGCACTGGGAGCATTGGTCTGCAGGCGAGCCCTGCCACGCCTGCTCTGCTGGCTGGCCACAGTGGGTGGCCGCAGTGTCACCGCTGTCGCAGGACCTGATGTGGATGCGCCAGCTGCTGGTGGAGTCGAGCTAGGCATAGATGGTGCGGCAGACGCTGGAGGCACAGTTGTAGTGGGCCGGGCTGCAGGGGTTGGTGCTGCGGCAGACGCTGGAGGCTGTGTTGGTAACGGCACCTCTCGTCATCCTGTGCTTGCTCATCTATGAGCTATTTTGAACAACAAGGGGACCCCAATTGGTATCAGCGAGGGACCTCGGGGAGCTTAATCATATAAACACAACAGTGGTCCCTGGCAAGGAGATGAATGAATGAAAATGAATATAGACTCAGTCAGTTCTACATTAATGAAGACATACCCAGCCGGGCAGAGGTCTTCAAGGTTTATATCTAAATCAGAATATGCAAAACAAAATAACACCTTCAACAAATCACGTGCGTGGGGCACAAGCCTGTACCCAACCACGACCATACACAGACAAAAACATACACAAAGGGCTTGTAAGGCAAAATCAACAGTCTCTGTAAGGTTCCAATTTTGGACAGAGAATTACTTATGGGTACCATTACATAGTTTTGTATTGAGAGTTCCACAAGTATATGGTACACAGTAGGTCGATGACGTTTCGGACCCCCTTGCTAAATGATGGGGTCCATCATCAGGACAAAGCAATGGTTGCCTTTTTGATTATTAGCCTCTTTAGCCAGAACAGCAGTATGAAAGCTCATATAAGAGCGCGCAGGTAGTTGGCTAAATCGGGAACAATTGGGTAATTTAGTCCGGGATTTTTGAATTTTTCAGTATTTCATTTAGAGATATTTCGAGGGTCCAGGGGCGGGAGAGGATTAGTATCTCGTGTCCGCTTGTACCTTGATAGCCGGGTGATACCGGAAGCGCCGTGTCGCGCTGGGGTCCTGGAACCAGGGGGGCCGGATCAGTCGGCAAAGCTTGATTTCCTTGTTCCCGATTTAGCCAACTACCTGCGTGTACCATATACTTGTGGAACTCTCAATACAAAACTATGTAATGGTACCCATAAGTAATTCTCTGTCCAAAATTGGAACCTTACAGAGACTGTTGATTTTGCCTTACAAGCCCTTTGTGTATGTTTTTGTCTGTGTATGGTCGTGGTTGGGTACAGGCTTGTGCCCCACGCACGTGAATTGTTGAAGGTGTTATTTTGTTTTGCATATTCTGATTTAGATATAAACTTGAAGACCTCTGCCCGGCTGGGTATGTCTTCATTAATATAGAACTGACTGAGTCTATATTCATTTTCATTCATTCATCTCCTTGCCAGGGACCACTGTTGTGTTTATATGCTCATCTATGAGCAGCCTCTCACTGTCGCTGCTGTCTGCGCCACTTGTGAGGGGAAGTGGACGTTCATAAGTTGCATGTATCTGTCACACGTGCAGTTGCTACATGCATGCTGGGTGACATTCCCTGACTGGCTATGGCATTGCGTACATTTGAACCTGTCTGGCTGCATTGGGGTACTTGTACATTGTGGCCACACTACATGTCCCACAATGCTTTAGGGCATTACCTAATGTGCACCGATGGCATGACTTTGGAACATTAAGGGAGGCTATAGGGTCATGGCCATTCATAGGGGACAGTGTCGCAGTCGCATGCCACTTACCTTGGCTCTCTTGGGTGCGGCGGGATGAGTCCAATCGGGTGACTCCAATGCACGCCTCAGCCTCCAGCGTGTCTTCAACGCGATCCTCCATGGGGGAGTTTGGAGGGATTGTAGGTCCTCCCCCTCCAGTGGCCAGGGACTCTCTCAGCCTCTCGGCAACCTTCTCCTTGGCACGACCTCGGAGGTCGTACCACCTTTTCTTTAGTTTATCAAGTGACCTGTCGGCCACACCCACAGAGTTCACTGCGGCCGCTATCCCGACCCAGATCCTGCGCTTCTCCTGCTCGGGCACCCTCCTTGACTCTCTCCCGAACAGTTTGGAGTGGTTCTCCACCACCCCTTCGGTTAGGTGCTCCAACTCCTGTTCGGAGAACTTAAGTTTTCTCTTGCGCCCGGTGTTGCTGGGCCCAGGTACTGCCTCCTCAGCCATTGCTGCAGTGGAATTGGAAGTGGTAGTCCAAGTTTGCAGGTGTCCTTGCAGGAGCTGTCTCTGTTGCTGCCTCGAGGTCTGCCTCACTGTGGTGAATGGGGGTGGGAACTGGCTGCTTCCTGGTTGTGATGTCATCACTGTGCTCGAAATGCGACTTCCCGTTTTCCCGATCTCGTGATTTTCCGATCTCGCTTTTTGCGATCTCGCAATTAGTGATATCGCTATTTGCGATATCGCAAATCCGACACGGATGTTGCCGAAAATTTCGATTTTCCTGCGATTTTCGATAATCGCAACCGTTTTTTGCGGCCGCGTGCGAATCGCTTAATTTTCTCGCTAAACGTCTGCGATTTCTCAATTGCGATTCGCAGTTAATCGCTATTTGAGAATCGCAGATTCCGGTTTTCATGAATCAGGCTGTAAGATGTTAAACTTAGCGCCATCGCAGGGGGAAATGCTAGGCTGCACCACATTCTTGTAAATATGGTGCAGCTTTGCATTTCCGAAATGGCGGAGTCCAGGAGGCTAACGACACACTCCGCCACTTCATTGTAAATATCCTGCATGTTTTTTTTTTTTTTTACTATATGTGCTTTTATTTTGAGCACTCGTAGTATTTCCATCTCGGTAAGTTTAGACAGATTGTGTGGTTCGTTGTAAAAGGGCGAGTGCAGTCTTTGGTGTTTCATTTAAATCCTTTATTTGTGGTTGACGAACCAAAGTATTACGCTTCACTAATGGTGTATTTGATTGGATCCAAAACGAATGAGAAAGGATACGTTGAATAATGTGTGGCGAGTGCATTAGGTAAATAGCTTAGTGCACTGAATGGAGTCGCGAAAAATAATACCTTGTGCACAGGGACTGCCTTAGGCAGCAACCTCACTGGATCCTCTCCGACTTATGAGGCGCAATTACGTTCAGTAATAACCACACCTGTTAGCAGTGCCTATAGGTAATTTACTTCATAAAGTGTCATTATTGTTTTATAATTGTATTTGATCGGCGCAGTGTGCGCAGACAGCAGACTCCTCTCAGAGCCAAGCAGCGGCTGAATCTTTATATTCAGTTGTCGTTGCACCGGGAGAGCTCCAGCTGTAAGTGGGGACCCGTGGGAGAAAAGCGAGTTTATCTAATTTCCACGGCAGCGCCTTTAAACCAATTCCATCTAAAAATGTCTAATGCACTTTCCCCCTTGGTGTATGTGATTTGGACCTACAAATCATGGATCTCAAGGTTACCTGAATCTTTGCAGCTGACCTTTAAAACCTTCATCCCAAAAAAACATTAATAGTTGACAATTATTACTAAATGTTTTAAGTTCTGGGTTTTAAGGATACGGGGACTGACTATGAAGGGACAAGAGAGCACATTTTAAGAAGGGGGAAAGTGATTGGTCAGTCACATAACAACACCAAAAAAGCCAAATGTACATTCTCTATTAACCATGACAATATTTTCCTATGCCAAGGCCACAAAAGGTACAGACTACGTAAAAAGTAAACCCATTCCCGAGTGACCTCAATGCATAATAAAATAAGCCTGTAAAAATAATGCAAAATAAAAAATTCCAATTTAAAAAACATTGTTGCTGGCAGTGAACCCGTCTTGGTAAATGTCACTAAAGAACAATATCCTGATAGGGTGTATGTATCAAGCTAATACCCCTGACTTAATGAAATAAAGTCGTTGCCGAAAATATATGAGTGACTACTGGCCATGAGTTCAGACCATGCATATTCTACTTAGTTTTTATTCGTTTCTACATAGATACCTTGAGGGAATAGGTGCTGATAATAATTCACAGGTTCAACAGAATTTAGCTATTTTACTTCTTAAGTGGCTAGCCTGCACACATGCCGAGCCCTTTCTTTGATATGGGTATATACATTGATTGTTCTTATGCTGTTATGGTCTAAATAAACATTATCTTACTACATTATCTAACTGACTGATATTTGGGGAAGTTTGTGCTTAATCGTTCATAACTTATTTTCCAAAAAGTAATCCATGCCACATTTACATCCTTTTTTATCCACATTTTGGGGATTCTAAAGATTGCCTGTGAAAAAGTGCTGCACAAGGAAATGTGTCTTTTTAACGAGGGCATCAACAAAATATTTACTGTGGTGTGATCATCCACTTCCCTGCCTTTAGAAACAGGCAGAGTTAAAAAAAAAATCACCCTTCACAATTTTCTAAATGGTTGGTAATACTTTCTATTTATGTGGTTTCTACTTACTTGCAGTTTGTGAGGGAAAGAGGCATGGAACCCAGGGATCATCTGAAAAGCTATGCATTTCTGAAAAGTAGACAAATATCTGAATTTCGCAAGGAGTTATTTGCAGAGCATTCATAGTTTTCCCAAAGAAACTAATCAATCAATTAAAAAGCTAATGAAAGTATGAAAACATTGAAATCGGTGCCAATGTTTAATGGTTGTGAAGGAAAACTGTGCAGTTTTGAAACATACACAAGGGTCAGAATTTAGAAATTGTGGTTATTTGAAAAACTCTGAATTTTGAGTTACCCATATTATTTGATTCAGAGGGAATTTTTTCAAAATGTGCTCCTTCTTGTACAGAGACCTACCCTTTGAAGACAAGAATTGAGAGAAATTTGTGACGTAATGACAAATGTTCTACTATTCAGGACTCCAATGTTCTCCTAATAAAAACAGTACCTCACTAGCTGACAATCCATGACAGAAAAGCCCCCAAATGCAAAATTAATTCCCGTCTTTCTGGGAATAAACGCAGCTGTGGTATTTGGGCCCCGCTTCCAGGGCAACACAGCAAACACAAATATTTCTGAAAAGCAGATATCCTGGGTAGTCCAGAAGGGTGTAGTTTATGTGGATCCCACCATATTTTCTTACCCAGAATGTTCTGCAAACATCAAACAGTAGTTTGCAACATTATTTGCTCATATTTCTGAGTGGAAACATTTCCAGAATATTTGGAGATTGTCAAAAGTTCTACCACCCATCATTTACATGCTTATTCCAAAACAAAAGTACAGCAATTTTGTGGGGGGCCTAACACATGTGATAGGAAAAGCCCCAAAATTGATTATTTAGCCATGAAGATATTTCCTTTGAATTTCATTCATTTTGAGGATGTGTGTGGCTGTTGTATTTTGACCCAGGAAACCCTACCATATAGACATCCAGGAGATAAATCAAGCTTTGACTAAAATCACGTCACAAACGTTTCACATTTTTTTGAGGGAAAGTACCAGAATCTGCAGGTATTGACAAATGTTTTACAAACATGTCCCAATGTCCCTACACTTCTTTCAATAACAATGGTATGCCACTAGGGTGGATGGCCTATAGCCCTTGAGAGAAAAGGCACTAAATGCAACATGGAAATATCAAGATTTTTCCTTTCAAGTGCAATCATTCTGGGTAAGTGGGTTGCTGGGATATGGGACTGGGGTCTGCCGACAACCAGGAAAACCTCCCAAACCCAGACCTTTCTAGAAACTAGACACCCAGGCGAGTCCAGGGTGATATGGCTTGTGTGGATCCGACTATGTTTTCTTATCAAAAATGTCCTGTAGAAATCTAAGTTTTGCTAAATTCATGTATTTTCCTCTTATTTCTCTGATGGAAAGTTCTTGAATTTTTAGGGATCGACAAATGACCTATCACTTGGTGTGCTCATGCTTCTCTCAATAGAAACATTATGCCACTTGTGTGTTGCGCCTATTGTACTGGTCAGAAACTGGTGAACAAATAAGAACTTCTGAAGCCATGGTTGTGGGAAAGTGGTCTTCACATATGTAAAACTGCGGTCTGCTCCTATGATGTGTGTTGGGCCCACCCACGCATGTGGGATACTTTTTTTCTTGAGAGACTTGCAAGGCAGAATTGTAAGACTTTTGCAATTGGATGGAAAGGCCTCTGATTTCTGTACCAGAATTTTAGGGAAAATTGTATTTGAGCCCTTTTTTAACAGTTATAGAGGATTGTGTGTAATACATTATTTTCAGATCAAATCAAGCCACCCACTCTAAATTACTCATGGTATCTAGATTCTGAAATGGTTAGTTTGGTAGGGGTTTCTGGGTGCCAACCGATCCAGAGCCCAAGTACTACACTGATCGCACTTGGCAAGTGAGAGTAGGTGAAAATGTTTCCCTGTGTATCTAGTGTTGTGAAATGCCCAGGATTGATAGGGTTTCCTGTGTGTTGACCAACATAGTGCCCACATATAGGATGTATCCCCGATAGCAAGTGATAGTTTTCTGGGATTCTATTGAGCATAGTTTTCACAGATGGGATGGAAGAGAGGGTAAAACATGATTCTGAAATTCAGTGAGAGCATGAAGACTGGCTGATGTCCTGGAGTGGGACCCTATGCCAAGATGGACCAAAACATACCCCAGTGGCATAAACTGCTTTAACAATGATTGTTTTTGTGAAACAGAATTCATACTACACGTTGACATGCTCATTTAAAAATTCTGTATCTTCTCAATCTAAAATATGCACCTCGCCATTTGTATTGATTTGGCTAAGAACCCTCTGGTTGCCCTGAGTCTCAATACATCATAATAATGCTATGAGAAAGACACATTCATGGCCAGACCAAATGGCTTTTCTATTGCTTGTTTATGATATGTGTCAAGTAAAAGATTTTCACACAATAGTTTTCAGTTCAAAAGTTGTGGATGAAACTGTCTGGTATTCTGGTGCAATTGCGTTATTTACAGCAGGTTCTGTTGAAAGTGAGACCGATTTTCATCTGAATGCATACTTCAACTGCAACCTAAGCATAGGTTTACTGAACAATGGAATGGAATGCATTAGATTTATTTCAACCAACAAAAACCTTAGATATCATAGAATACCTGGATGAGAATCTGAGGAATATGCAGACGCCACCCAGCTCAAGCTATGGCTCTCAGAAGACCCCTCCGGCACCAGGACCAACTTCCACAAATGTGTTATGAGCATCATAGACTGGATAAAGACCAACTGCTTAAAACTCAACATGGACAAGAGACGAGTGCTGATTTTTGTGAACAACTTATCTCCATAGAACAAATTCTGGTGGCCTTCTGAATTTGGACCCACACGATCTGACAATACTCGCAACCTTGGCCTCATCTTGGACATCAAACTTACTATGAAAAGCCAGATCAACGCAGTCTCCTTTGCCTTTCTTCCACACTCTTACCATGCTCCGTAAGATCTTCAAATGGCTCACTATCAATACCAGGAAAACCATCACTCAAGCCCTAGTCACCAGCTGACTATGCACTATGGCAATGCACTTTATACAGGAATCACCATCCATCTCCTGAAGAGGCTCCATATAATACAGAACTATGCCACCAGACTCATCCTTGACCTCCCCAAATAGACCCACATCACCCCACCGCAAGAATCCAAACTGGCTACCCATTCAGAAAAGATGCCAATTCAAGATTCTGATACACACCTACAAAGGCCTCCCCAACCAAGGACCAGCATACACCAATCACAGATTGAACTTCCACCGTCCCTCCAGACACCTGCACTCTGCCTCCCTCACCTACATTCCCCACATGTACTGTAGTAACAGTGGAGGATGCACCTTCTCCTACCTCACCGCTAAGCCCTGGAATGACCTTCCCCTATACCTCCATACGTCATCCTCTCTCCCGAAATTCAGTAAAGTACTCCAGACCTGGCTTTTTGACTGATGCCATCTTTCAACAGCAAAGCCTAGCTCATGGATACCCTTGTGGGTGATTAGCCTCATTATATCAATTCCTGTTGATTGATTGATTTATTGATTGAAAGAGCTCTCAAGATTTATTGTTTGGCCTCTTTATAGTAACAAAATACAGACATAGATTTACTAAGGGTTATACAGGTGTTTTTGGGCAAAGCCTTTTATAATGGTAAGTAAATCAACCCAATGCTCTAAGTTGCTTTATGCCATGGAAGCACAAGCACACAACCTTGAAAGTGTCTGAATACTCCATGTTGCTTCAGGAATTCATTGCACATACGTAGCAGGTCCAATGTTTCATTACTGTGGAGAGGTTTTACATAGAACAAACTTCAGCAAAGTCGATATAGTTGGTCAAGGGCTGTGCTCTTACCCCGCCAGCTGCAATACTGTCTTTCCAGGCCCATGGAGGAAGATTGGGGGCTTGCATTCAATGAGCACCACAGTGGGTAGAAAGCACACTAGACATCAGGGATTTCTGCATGGTGTAAAAAAGGGAAGGGTTGCCCACTCTGGCATTTGGTCATTTTTGTGTGCCCGCCCCCCCCCGCCCCCCAGCCCCCTTTTATCCTGCATACTTTTTTATGCTGCACTTCTGTGTGTGTAAAAGTGGCTGTGTGTATTTTAGTTGCAATTGGACCTGAGTGTGAATGTAGGCTTTGGTTGTCTGCCTCTTTTTTCATAGGGGGTGCCCCCTTTTTCCCTCTTCCTTTTCTTGTGAGGAGTGTATGTCAGTGTCCTATCACCTTTAACATGTGGCATTTTGCAACCTACATTTTCCTCAATATTTGTTATTGCAGTGCTCTGCAGGTAGCAAAATAGCCTGTGGTACCAAGGCCACGGGCTATGAATCAATCAATAGGTGGGTTACCCCTTGTTATTGGATTGGTGCTAATTTTATGTTCACACATTTGTGATTAATGAAGGAATAGTGCAAATAACAGTAACCCTTCCGTTAATTACAGAGTCCACGTGGGCACCGAAATGACTTTATTAACTACTAGCAGCCCGTCCCGACCTTGTCCGGGAGCAACAGGCTTCCCCGACCCCGACCCCCGCCCGCCCCGACATTGTCCAGCAGCCCGGGCCCCAGCCCCGCCCATCCCCCACCTGCCGCGAACCCGCATGCCCCGACCCCCGCCTGCCCCGACATGGGTCCCCTTACCTCAGCCGCTGCTCCTCCCACCTGTCCGCTGCTCGCACCGCCGCTGGCCTGTCCTCTGCTCCTCACGTCACCCTCCTACCCCGCGCCAGGTGCGCCGCTCCCTTACCTCAGCTGCCGCTCCTCCAGCCTGTCCGCTGCTCGCACCACTGCTGGCCTGTCCGCTGCTCCTCACGTCACCGTCCTCCCCCGCGCCATGTCCGCCGCTCCTCATCGCGCTCTTGCACGCCGCTCCTCCCCGCGCTCCTGACGTGAGCACGCACGTCGCGGCCGGCGCTACTTCGGAGGGACTACTTTTTTTTTACTGTAAATTTTTTAAATAACGTTTTTTAAAAAAATTTATATAGCCTATAACCATCTACACACCCTGACGATTCCAACGGTGTATCGGGTGTGTGGATTGGCGCTGTGGTTCCCGAGTTTACCCGCCTCAAATGCTGAAAGTTCTTCCTTTATTATAGTAGTATAGATTGCTTTCCTTTTGCACCTTCCATAATGGAACCTCAAAAGTGTTAGCCTAGATCACAAATGATACCAGCATCTGGCTCCATGTTGCTGAACAAACCAGCTTCAAAATATTTCACCTTCCCTTGCAGCAGATTCGATATGCTAAAATAATGTGGTGTCCCAAATAATCTTTATCCTTAACATGTAACTCAATGGGTTCCTCATGCAAGTTTAAAATCCAATTAGCCTATTACCATCTTTTCAAACTGTGAAATCTGTTATAATTTTCTTTGTATTTTTATTTAACTTAGTTACTGTATTATGATTTTAGCACTAATAAGAATGGTACGAATAGGATGTGGTTTTTAACAAATTGCTACTTTATAAAAGTGCCCTGTCTTATTTTACCATCCTGTTTGACTAAAATATCCTTTAAGTCAATTATGTGCAAAACATATAAATTAAAATGGTTAATTTCACTTTCTTACACCTTTCTTACAATAAAAAATATTTTAGTTCAGGCACTACAAAAGTTGAAGCAGAAATAGGGATACAATAGAAAGGAGATGGGAAAGATCCCATTACAATCCAACTTTTTTGAAGAGCCGGCCACTTTTTTTGGAAAAAAAAGCAGGCCTTTAAGTTAGTCAGGTGCCTCCGGGTCTCAAACCCGCAGTAATTAAACATGGACATTGAAACGGGTGCCTACCGGCCCTATAATGATGTCCTTACCATTAAAGGCAAAAAACACTGATTGGGTGAAAAATGGCTGTAAAAATAGTTAAGGTAACCCATGTCAGTTTTGTAGCTTCTGTCCACACCTAACACATTTGACTTAATCTTGCATTACCTAAGTGAGTTTTCTTTTTAAACAATGTGTTTTGTAGTTGTCAGTCAGAAAACGTTATTTCGCCAACACAAAGTAGGCATAAAAAGTATACTACATATAAAAGACAATTCGCAACATTACAACACACATGGAAAAAGATCGTTATTTTAAAATACAGCTACAAATGTATGATCATTTACAGAATAATAAAATCATTTCATTTTGTAGCAATATAATCTCAGGTGGTTATAGATCTCTTTTTTAGTACCAGTAATAAAAGAACGCTAAAGAGAAACAGATAAAAGGATCAGGAAGTAGCTGAAGATAATAAAGTGCTTTGCGACACTGTTTAAAATTAATTTTTCGCATAATATGGAAAATGAAATATTTCCTTTCATTATAATAAAATTTACAGAAAAACAAAAAATGTATGTCATCCTGCATAGATTGATCATCACATGTACAAAATGGGAGTTCAGAAACAACATAAACATTGCGAGGAGTACCCAGACTTAATGGAATATAATTTAAACAAAACCTCACCAAGACGTACCTATGTTGCCGATTAGTAATAAAGTTTAGATATGTTCTTTTTGAGTTTGTTAATTCTATGGTAGGGCACGCCAGGTAAGATTTAACTGTTGGTAGATTAATATTTGTAATCTCCCTTCGAAAGCAGTTGAGCTTTTAGGTTAGTTTTGGATATAGAACTGCAGTCAGAAGGTTCCAAAAAGAAAGAATGAAGCCCAGCCGCCTTCAATGTTATTTTGACATAAGTTAGTCAAATAATATTACCTACTCCATCTAGTTTCAGGACATCTTTGCTAATCTCTCTTGTCAAGGCAAGGGACTGCTTTCGCCATATTGAATGCCACATTAGGATAAGGGCCATTGCAATTATATCAGTTATATAAGGGGCACCTTGTTCCACGTGACACTTATAGTTGGCACATGATTGTGGTAACAAAAGGACCCTTTTTTGGAAAATATCTTCCATAATCTGCAGTTTTGTACAGTCTTTCATGCCCCAGACAGCTGCCCCATAGGTAGCGGTAGATACAGTCTTGGCTTGGTACACTTTTTTTCGTAGATATATTGGTTTTAAACCAGTTTTTTTTTATAAACGTAGAGCCCCAATATTTTTTTCCATCTGAGTTCCTCTATTAGTAATTATCTTTTGCCATGTTGTTTGAGAATCAAACATGGTCCCTAAATAATTTGCGGATATTTCCTATATTTTGAACCTGCTACTAAGATAAGTGACTTTGAGTAATTCACTTTCATGCTTAAATTACACATAAATTGTGTTTAATCCTGGACTAGACGACGCAATGCATTACTAGTATGAGCTAAGAGTACAACATCGTCTTCATATAATAAAGTTGGCACTTGCGCTGAATTAATATAAGGGACATCTGGTGTAGAGCCCAACAGTGCAGATTCCACACCATTAGTATAGAGTGTGAATAGGAAGGGGGTGACAACGCACCCCTGTCTCATGCCTCTTGCAATTTTAAATGGCCTTGTGCACTCACCATTCCTCCCATATAGAACACAGGCTGAACATCTGTATGCAGGTCACTAATAATATTAATAATTTTCAGGTCAATACCCATTTCCTCCATGATCTGCCACAGCCTAGGCTAGGTGCTTTATAGTTAATTGTGTGCAGCATATTAGTCCTGCATATTGCTTTATGCGAACACATGTTCCTGTACGTGTCTGTGTGAGTTTGTGATGTGGGAACTCTGAAGCAGAGGTTAAAGGCAGGACAAGTTTCTCAAAGGGCCTGTCAGTGGGTCATAAAGGGATTCAGAATATATATCACTCAAACCTTGGCCTCTATGCAGATCGACACTGAGCAATGGTTACGGGTGCCAATTAAAATTGTGATTCTATGCAAAAGTGTGTGATTGAAAAAAAGAGGTTAGTTGCGAGATGTGGAGAGAAATTGGGCATTTGTGTCTAACAGGGAGATTACAGAGACAAGTGCTATGACTGGAAGAAAGGGAATGCTTGCAACACTCTGAAGACTGCTGCCCCTTCTGCAGACCTTCAATGTTTAATGCTCTCTGTTAGAAATTACCATCTTTTGTATGGTATTCCAACGGATTCTGTTTACCCTATTTTCTTCTGCTGAATCTATTTTGTTGGCTTTTAGGACTCTGCGAATTTTACTCCTGTTGACCAGTGGTAAAGTCTCTTCTAAACAAGGTAACAATGGGGTACACCCTATTGCCACATATATTTTACTTATAAGTCCCTAGTAATTGGACTTAATTAACCCAGGCCGTAAAAATTAAGAGAGGGGCAGCAGTCATTGCCCCCCTCCCACTAAAGTAGCACTGTAAAACATGTCAAAACCCTGTCACTGCAACCTGTTGTGCAATTTTAACCTGTCAAAATAAACCTTTTGTCAGGTTCAAACTTTTCTGTTTAGTATTTATAGATCACCCCAAAAGGTAGGCCCTAACAACCTATAGGACACATTGCATGTTTTTTAAACAATAAGAGATGTGTACCTAAGTTTTACTTGTCCTTGCACTGAAAAATTCCCAAGGTTGTTTATCGCTTCCTTTCCCCAATAATTTTTGGCTTCTTACCAACGTATTATCAACACGTCTGTAAGAGGCGACAGTGTCAGGGAAACGGCGCGATAACTCCAGCTAAGAGAAGATAGGTATTCAGGTGATACCTTGCCATTGGCAGCGATCGGCGCACAGACATCAAACAGATACATGAAATGGGCGATAATTATCGCCCTTACTTGCTAATTTGCCCCTACCTCTTCGATGTCTGTGGGTCTTCTGATGGAGATTTGGCTTTAGTCAGGTTTTTAACAGGTTTTAAAAACCTGCATACATCGCGGGTTAGCACACATTTTTGCATTGCCGGTCATCTTAGATGATACAGTGAAGGGCTGTTAGTGATTTTTAGCATGTAATTAAGGTACGTAACGCCTACCTTGCATGTCATTAACGATACATATTGCTGGCATGCAAGGCAATGAAAAAACAGCAGTTAACGCCAGAAAGCTTTCAATAAAGCATGTTAGCAAAGGCTTGCTAATAGGGCAAAAAAATGATCACCACTTTATCGGCAAAAAGTGCCAATAAAGCAGCGATAATGCCCTTGATAATATTCCCCTTAATTCCCTTAATTTCCTAATATTCCACATTCTACATCACTAGTCTCATCTTAATTGACACTATTGAAAACATCACTGCAACATTTGCAATTAAATTATTGAGGTGACAACTGTGCATGGCAGTGGTGCAAGTTACCTCATGGCAAGTTAAAGTTACGAGAGCTAACTATAACTGGGGAATTTCTGTGCTTTTGTATGTTCAAAACTTTATGTTGGCACTGAAATTATATATAAAGTCAGTTTAACCTTTGGTTTTTCAGTAAATTCCTAAGTTTTTTTAAAATGTAAAGTAAGATATATGTAAATGTGTTCTCTATAACACCACTTTAACGTTTTTTCTAAGTATATATATATATATATTTTTTACCTACTGGCGGTCACCAGTTGGTAGTTATAGTTAGGACCAAGTTTCCATAGGAAGAACATTTTTGTTTTTGCTTATACCTTTGGCGTTGTTTGATGAATCTTCATGACATTTTCCAAACTAATTCTTTATTCATATCAGCTCCTATGTTGAAAGTATGGGGTGATTCATCAAGGGCGGGCGATAAAAAAGGGGAGTCCCAAAATGTGTTTTCTCCATGTTCATTTCCATGGGAAACTTTAGACATGGCTACAGGTCGAACGGGTGAACGGAATTACGCCAAATTTGTCAGGGAGAAGAGTCTTGGTCTAGAAAGCACACTTATGTTTATTTTATGTAAATTTGTTTGATAGTTTTTGAGAAATATTGAAAGTTACAGATATTGATATTTGGGAATTCTGCCATCTGACTGGCTGAGTCATTACGAGCACGAACTTGTTGCTTATTGGTTGAGAGCACTGCAAGCGGTTGCGACTAGGAAGTGTTGACAACCATTTTGTGATTCCGTTGAAGCGAGTAAGGGGATATAAGAGCAAAAAAAGTGGGAAAGAGGAGGGTAGGAGCAGTGTTACCTCTGTGGGGTGTTTTAGGGTGTGCTATAGAGGGGGTGCTAAGCAAAGTATTCACCCCTACCGGTGTGAAAGTGCTGGGCTACGGAAATTTAGTGAGATATTGCCTAGAGTCTGATGCTGCTAAGGTGAGCTGCTGCGGGACTCGGGAATTAAAGCGTGAGCCCAAACTGTGTGTCTTATGCTGTGAAGTCATGTGCCGTGGCTGCTCACTACACCTGTGGAACTGGTGTCAGCATGTGTTTATACCTACTAGGATGAACTACTGACCCGTATTGGTCTGAAAGTGCTGGGATACGGAACATTTGTGAGGTATTGTCTAGAGTGTCATGCTGCTAAGCTGAGCTGCTGCCGGACTTGGGGGTGAAAAGCATGAGTCCAAACTGTGTGTTATATGCTGTGAAGTCATGTGCTCTGGCCTCTGTGCCACATCTGTCCAAATAGTGTCGGCATGTAGTTATACCTACTCGGAGGAACTTTTGTTTCGAACATTGTAAGTTGTTTATGGTGTTTAAGGACTGTTATAGAGGGAGTGTGAAGGTAAATTTGCGCGTATCAAATCGATTCAGTATTTGTAAAGTGCAAACTACTCACTCCTACGGGTCTGATGGTTCTGGGGGCTTTAGCTGAGCTGCTGCCAGACTTGGAGATAAAGCGCTAAACTAATGACTCCTATTGTGAAATGTTAGAGAAAATATTGCAAAATGATATCGTTAGGCTAAAAAAAAATGATGAACTTTTAACCTGCAGGTGTCCTAGAATGTTCCAGAAAGTGTGGTGATAAAATAGGTTGAAATTCTGACCTCTATGTGGCGCGGAATATTAAGTACCTTTTCGTATGGAAAATTTAAAAAATAACCAATAGAGATAAGTTTTGGAATGTCGTTGAAGAAATGAAGTAATCTGATTTGTTCTTTATATGTATTTACATGTGGAGCGACAGAGAAATTGTGCCATTACTGGTTCCATTCTTGATGAAAATGGTGCATTACATGTAGTGTGTGACAAAGAAAGGATTCCATGCGTGTGTGATATGTGCAATCTACATACCAACTACAAAGGTGAGGTAGAATTGAAAAAGGTGTGTTATGCGTTCTGTAGTAGTGATTAAGTATTTGAGGTGATATTTTTAAGTTTGCATTTGACTATAGTTAATACTTCTAACAGTTTCTGACTAGTGAATAATACAAAGATAGATATACTAAAATATATGGTAGTGAACATATTAATGATTGTCTGTTCTTATGAAATAGAAGTGATTGGGGAGTGTTTCTTTAGAAGAGATTTTTTATAAATGCGTGAGCGATAAAAAAGAAATGAAAATGTGCGGTATATTTTCTGTGTGACTTTCTTGACATTAGTAAACCACATGTGATTATAAGTGAAACTAATTGTCAAGCTGTGTCCCTGTGCTGGATGTACGTAGGTGTTTAAGTGGTCCGGGTTTTAACTGTGCTCAGTTTTACTATCTCTTTTGAGACCGTCGTCAATTTTTCTATTACATTTAATGTCCTTAATATACTGATAGTAAAGGGATGGTATATCAAAAGGTTGGGAGTGTTTAAACGACTTAAGTAACATATAGATGTCTAGCTAGTAAAGGTGGTGTAGTTCCACGGGCCCATTTATAAACCAAACTATAGGATGGTTTATGTTTTACCCTCTAATTTGCATGTTTGAATACTTTTTGCTCGTACAGGTTTGCGGCAGACACCTGTTAAATTAGCCCCATGTAAGGGTATAGTGGCGCTACTAGGAATGGTGGGGGTTTCTGTTTCATTTCTTACGGTTAAGTAAGGGTGTAGTGTAGTTCCTATTTTCCCAATAGGCTCTGCGCATTGGAATAACATAAACAGCAGTGTAGACGTAGGACTGAGGTCGTCTAGGTCTCTACTGACTATGTTAAACTTAATTTAGGTTCGCGCCAGCTAGCTCAGAGGTCACTGGAAACTTTCTTGAATGAATAGGGAGGGATAAGCTTCCCTGGCTCAGACAAGAAGGGATTCAGTTTCCGACAACTGTATAAACATGACAACTTTTCTCCCTCAGGATAAGAGTGTATCTCTAGAGTCGTGTGAAAACAATAGACAGGTATTTCACTCAGTCAGCAGTGCATACTTAGTTTCACCAGAATGCAGAGAAATAGAGAGACGGGCGTTTTCAATAAAAGGTGTTATTTATTGAGCAGTCTTCTTTCTCGTGCAAGAGAAATGAATTGCCACAACTGCAATACTTAAAGTAAAGTGCGTACAGTAAAATTAGTATTAGGAAATAATACTGTAAAAGCATTGATATGGTTTCTCAGCCATATGATACTTTAAAATGGATAAAATATATACATACATAAATACATTGACTAACGTACTCAACTGGTGCTTCTAACTAAGCCTACTCCAGTATACCTGACCTAAGCCTAATATATGGGAAGGGATGAGTAAGTAGCAGTTTAAGTTAAGTTGGTTAAGATTATTTTGCCAAGAATCTGCATCAAGAATTCTCTTAAGGGTTTAGTAAGCTCTGTACCTTGGTAATAGAAAGTGGGAGGTCTGGTATCTCTTTCCTCAGGACTCGATATCCCAGGAACCTGCAAGGGTAGGCTGGAAAAACCGGAGCTGGATTTTCTCGGCTGGAGAAAAAGACATCGGCTCTCTCAGTGCGTCAAACAGATGGGCCGGCTTCCGTGGGCTCTTGCATTAGCTGGGCTCTCAGGAAAGTAGATGGCCGCTCTGCTCCAAACCACTGTGTGTTTGCTTAAGGCAACTGTTGGTATTTTATAGCTGGAAGGTGCCGGGTTTGACGTAAGGTTGGACATAAGACGTCACTAAGAACTAAGAGTTCTTTCTGGACTTCAGGAGTTCTTGTTCAAATCAAAACAAAAGCAGGGGGGATTTCCCGGGCTGCTGGAGGCTTGGTTTGTTTAAAGAACGTGTTGTGATTTCTAGGAGTCGAAGGGAGTAGCTGTGCTGTGCTTTGGACTGCATGGGCTATTACTGAATATGGATCTGATTCTTATGCCTTTATCAGGATATTATTGATTATAACCTCACAAGGGCATAAATCGGGAATATCGAATTAGGGTCCTAGATATAAACACGACAAGGGCGGGGGTTGGGGAGGTGGGTATGTTGGTGATTACAACACAGAATTTAGTCATGTGCAGATGTGGAGCTACAAAAGATGATGTAGTTCCACTGGGACCATTTATAAAGCGCTCTATGGCATGATATATGTTTTACCCACAAATGTGCATGATAAAATATGTTTTGCTGATGAGCATTTTGAGAGACATATGTTGAAATTAAGCGTCTGTATGGCTATAGTGGCGCTTCCAGGTTTGCTGGAGCTATTACTTTTATTGCGTAAAGTTAATTAAGGGCGGGTGTGGAGGTGGTGTAGTGGTACTGTGACTACTTATAAACCGTCTTATGGTATGGTGTATGTTTTAGTTGCAAAATTGCAGGTTTTAATACCTTTTCATGATGAGTGTTCCGGCAGACACCTGTTGGCCTTAAGTCTATGTATGGCTTTAGTGGCGGTAACGGAAGAGCTGGGGCTCGTTGTTTGATTCTGTGCGGTTAAGCAAGGGCAGGGGTGGGGGTGGAGGAGGTGGGTATGTTGCTGAATATAACAAGGACATTTGTAACGTGGACATGTGTAGCTAGTAAAGGTGATGTAGTGCCACTGGTCCCATTTATAAACTGTGCTATGGGATGGTTTATGTTTTACCCGCCTATTTGCATGTTTGCTGGGGCTCTTTCTTTCATTGCATACAGTTAAGCGAGGCCGGGTGTGGAGGTGGTGTAGTAGTACTGTGACTATTTATAAACCGTCTTATGGTATGGTGTATGTTTTAGTAGCAAAAATGCAGGTTTTAATAGCTTTTGTTGATGATCGTTCCGGCAGACACCTGTTGGCATTAAGTCAATGTATGGCTATGTGCAGCTAATGGGAGTGCTGGGGCTCGTTGTTTGATTTTGTAAGGTTAAGAAAGGGCAGGGGTGGGGTGGGGGAGGTGGGTATGTTGCTGATTATAACACAGACATCTGTAACATGGTCTTGTGTAGCCAGTAAAGGTGATGTAGATCCACTGGGCCCATTTATAAACCGTGTTATAGGATGGCTCATGTTTTACCCTGCAATTTGCATGTTTGAATACTTTTTGCTGATAAGCGTTCCAGGAGACACCTGTTAAAATTAACCCTGTGTATGTGTATAGTGAAGCTACAAGGAATGGTGGGGGTTTCTGTTCATTTCGTACGGTTAAACAAGGGTGGTGGTAGGGGAGGTGGGTATGTTGGTGATTAAAATACAGAATTTAGTAACGTGCAGCTGTTGAGCTACTAAAGGTGATGTATTACCACTGAGACCATTTATAAAGCACCCTATGGCATGGTATATGTTTTTTTTTTTACTTCAAATCATTTTCATTGAGGATAAACAAAGGAAAAAGAATACGACACAATAAAAAGATGAGAGTAATAATCATAGTCATAATCACAGTAATGCAATACATGACAATAATGATACTAAAATGATTCTAAAATGATTATAGTTAAACAAAAAAAAAATAATAATAATAACAAAAATACAATGACAGATTCATTGTCAGCACCTCTCAAAGATAATAGCCAATCTTGCCACATTCTAAAGGAGACTTCACCTGCACTTTTCCATTTGCTTAGAATAACTTTATATGCTAGAGTAAGCATGAGGTCCATCAAATGTCTGTATATTTACAAGTTGAGGGTCTAGAGCCCCCAATAAAATGTAGGAAAAATCTCTTGGAGGTAAGGAGTGAAAAAGTTTGTCTATATAATTATAGATCTTGTCCCAGTAGGATTGTAAGGAAGGGCAATAAAAGAGCATGTGGGCCAAGTTACCTATGTGAGATTTACAGTTCCAACACGTGGGGCTATATCTGAGTTTAGGCTTAATACATTTCTCTGGTGTCCAGTAAGAACGATTTATTAACATTATCTTGGTTTGTGAGAGTATAAGTGAGATTTTGTTAGAAAATGGGGTCAGGTGAATCTTTTCCCAATCAAATTGGATCTTGGTAGACTTTATCTCATTTTCTCATGTTGTCTCACATATCCTATGCACTTTCCGTGAGTTAGGAGAAAGGAGTTGATATATCTTGGAGGCGGTGTGCCCACTTTTTACGAGTTGAGCTAGCTTGCCAAAGGGTCAGATGGTGTGATGGAGCGTAATGAAAGGAGTGATTTGAGTTTTAGGAATTTATAAAAGTCTAAAGGTTTAAGCCCATGCCGGTACTTTGGGTAGGAAAATGGTTTTGCTGATGAGCGTTTCTGGAGACATCTGTTGAAATTAAGCGTCTGTATGCCTATAGAGGCGCTTCCGGGTTTGGATGTGAGGAAGAGTTTAAAATGGTGAAGAGATTATTCGTAAATGCTTCCAGCTTACAGAGTTTTGAGCCCGGATAAGAGTCTATTATTATGTCTGATGCTAGTTCCAAAGGTTTAGGAGCATTTTTCTTCAGATGCACAATAGGATGGAAAGATCCATTTTATTCATCTCTAGGAGTTTGAGAGGCGCTGAGCTTAACTACTCAGTCATTGAGAAAGAAGCGCGGCTGTATCTTGGGCTGTGAATAAATTAAGGAAATTTGTGAGGGGGAGCAAGTTTGTGTTAAAAACTGAACATAAGCCGTTCAAAGAGATATTTGGTAGGAAAGGTTCAGATGTGGTCTCAGCTAGGATAAGACGATGGGTCATTGCACTGCAGAATTTCAACTTTAATGTTAAGTATGTTCCTGGTGCAAAGAGTTGTATTGCAGATTGTTGTTCTTGCTTAGTTCGTATTGGTGAAGAAGCGCTGGTTGTTGATGAATGTGGTGAGGATGAGGGATTTGATGTGTGTGTGGTAGGTGAGGGCACAAATAAGGAAGAAGCATGGCAGCCAGAGCTTCTTAAAGATACAACTTTGCAAGAGGTCATTCAGATGGTTAGGAAGGGGTGGAACAATGTTTACAAGGATCAGCCTGATTTTCAATATTTCTGGAGGGTAAAAGATGAGTTGTCTGTGCAAGGGGGGCTCGTATTCAGAGGGACCAGGTTGATTGCCCCGTCTTCCTTGTTGGAAGAGTTAATTTCACGTGCCTATGACAGTCATTCAGAAATATCTAAGACAAAGGAAAGACTCGGACAAACATATTGATGGCCTGGAATGGATATCCAGGCTGAGTGTGCTGTGGGAGAAGGTCTTGTGTGTATCAATGGAATATATGATGGTGCAATGCATGCTTTTACAACGCAGTCTTTACATTGCAACTACCATAACATTGTATGATTTTACAATGCATTCCATTACTATGTATTACTAATAATTAACTATTACAACGCATTCCATTACAACGCATACCATTACAACGCATACCATCACAATGCATAATACTTTTAGGGGAACAGTAGGGTAAGTGTTGGATAGTGTAGGGGTAAAAATTACTATTCCAACTCCAGTAAGTGCAATAGTAGGGTAAGTGTTGAATATTGTATGGGTAAAAATGACTGTGTTGAATAGTGTAGGGGTGGAAATTACTTTTCCCATACCCACCCTGCAACTAAAAGAATCTCCATTACTTACCTTAAAATGCATTGTAATGGCATGCGTTGTAATGTTATGCGTTGTAATGGCATGTGTTGTAGTGACATGCGTTTTAATGGCATGCAATGTAATGGCATGCAATGTAAAGGCTGTTGCGTTGTAACAGTTGCGTTGTAAAGGTAGGTCAATGTAATGACTTTGTTGTAATGGATGTTTCCCGTATCAATACAGATAAGGTTCTTAATTGTGGGTTCCAACCTAGGGTCATTAACCGCATCGCTGCAGCGGTAATTTTTACGCTACGCAGCTTTTTTCAAAAAGCCGCGTTAAATGACGAGCTCAGCTCGTCATCCGCACACGCCCCCCGTGGCTGATGACGAGCTGAGCTCGTCATCAGCATCGAAGGGGTTAAAGAATTGCCAAAAGGACCTTGGCAAGAAGTGGCACTGTACATTGTTGGTCCCATTTGTTATTCCAACACTGATAAATATGTTTTAGTATTTATTTATATATTTTCCAGGTGGCCTGAGGTAGCAGTGACCAAATCTTTTGAAACGTGTGATGTTGTAGAGTTATTAGAACATGTTTTTGAGAGGGGGGGATTTGAAGTGTCTTTACTAACAGACTATGGTACACAACTAATTTCTCATGAGATTGAATAATTTTTGAGGCAGAGGGGTATCAAACACAAGAAGTCAGCTGTGTATCATCCTGAAACCAATGGCATGGTGGAGACTGAATTGAGTAATTAAAGAAACAATACAGTGAATGATTGCTGGTAATGTGCGCTGGAAGAGGAAATTGTTGCACAAGATCAGAAATTATAGAGTGACTCTTCATTCCAGTACAGGATTCTCTCTATTTGCACTTTTCAAAAGGAGAAAAGCCAATACATTAGTATGTCCATCCTGAGTTAATGAAAAGTGTGACGATAGACTGAATGCAAATCAAAGGGATGAGATCAAAGTTCAAAGGGAAAGTAAGAATATTTAAAAAAGAAAGTTATGGTTTGTTTCCCACAGAGCTGTGAAGAAAACATTAGTTCAAGTAGGGGACTTTGTAAAAGTTAAGAATCCCCGGTTAGGTGCTTCTGAAATTATGTCTAAGTACTCTTCTCCAATGATAGTTGTCAAGTTTTTTGGGAATGTTGTGGGTACTCAAAATCATAAAAGATGGAATCGTGGGTGGTTTGCGAAGGTAAAATATGCAAAGTTGGAAAATCTCTGTGATAAGTTGAAGCCTGGTGACTCTTGTGTCAAGGGTGAATTGAGGAGAAGTTCAAGAGTCTCTAAAAAACACAATTTCTCAGAGCATATGTTTCTTAATTGTGTTCTATTATCTTATTGTTTTTTTGTCTTGCTCTCAATATTTGTGCTTGTTTTGGAGAGAATGGAGGTGTGTAGTATCCTGTATTAGTTTTAGAATGTTAGCCATGGAGTACTAAGAAGAGTTACCATGGTGAGCCGAGGAGTCAGTAAGGAAACAGACCAGGACGAAGAGCTTGGTCGTGTGATGGCGGGAGTGTAAACCTTTGTACCTAATAAACCAACATGTTTAACTGCAAATGGAGGCTCAATTATTTTTTTAATTCTTGAAAAAAAATTATGTTAATGCATAATTTGACGATTGATTATGTTGATTCTTTTGTTTTGTGCTCTGTCGGCCTTTGACAATAATATTGGCTTTAACTACGGGTGGGCCATAAACTTCACTCCGCCTGCGGATTTCACTGAGTTTTTATCATTCTGTACTCCACTTGGAGGGTGAGTGTTGCCCCATAGCTGAGTTTACCAGCAACCATGACTAGTTAATGATAGAATGAGAGAGCAGCTGGCCTAGTGTATTTACCTTTTAGCATTGTCAGGCTATCACTACAAACAACTTCAGAATCCTGCCTTCACCAGGAATAGTACAACCTCAGGTACCAGCTAAACAGAAGGTACCTCAAACGCATAGTCCTGGTGCATACTAGGGGTGGGCGAGTGTAGCAAGTATGCCCGTTTCTGGAACGCCATGGAATTCAACAGAGTTTTTATGCAACTCTGTGGAACTCCTAGCCCAGACCGCGGAGGCAACTCAGGGTGGCCCCTCACCTCTGTGCATAGGGGGCATGAAGAGGGTGACATGTGTCTTCCCCCTGTATTTCTGCACCCCTAGTTCCTGCATGGGAAGGAAGGCATGACATGGTACATTTCTTCCTGTGCAGGAACGGGCACCGGCGGTCCCACAGTTCTGCCTTTCTATAGCTCTCATTTGAGCCTTAGAAAGGCACCACGGTGGGTCCATCGCAGCACATACCGCCCACCATGATTAAACCCATAATTCTGTTAAATATAATAGGATTACCCTGTTTTCCTCAGAACCTGGATATACAGTTATGAGCTAAAAACAGTTCTGTCAGGTGAACTAAATCTCCTCAAGAGTAATTGTAAAATAATGTTTTTCGACACAACAAAACTATTAACTTGTTTTCAATATCTTAAACATGTTTATCTATTTCTTTTCATATTTCTCTTTTCAACGGCTATCGAGAGAACATAAAGAACTATACATCACATTAACATATACATGATGAAAATCAAAAATCTCCCAGTGATCACATACACAAATATGAGACCTTAGAACCACATATAATCAAAATGTCCTGAAAATGTTTTGTTCAGTTTATCCCTATATCTTCTTTACATATTCCAAAGATAGCTAACATAGGACATAACGTAATGTCGTCGACGTTGCGACCCTGTGTTCAAGTGTTATTTACTAAACATTATGGTGGGTCTTCCTCAAGACTAAAACAGGCCAAAGTGCAGCCTTAAGTGTATTCAAAGAATGACACATATGGCGTGTCCAAAACCCTATCCATTAGTTATGTTAACATAACATCCAAGCTCTAGCCGGGGTTCACTCGATGTGGGAATGGGGTTATTGTTACCCTCCTTCAATTGGAGTCCTCTAGGCCCACTCATGGCTTTACTTAAAATCTACAGTATCAGCACCTGTCTTGTCTGTTGTCGTCCTGTGTGTGATCCAGTGGATAGTCTGACTTTGAGTTTGTTGGTCTTCCTGCTACGGGGCCCTGGCGTGGCAGCCCACAGGAAGACTGCCAATCTCGTAAACAGTCTCAAAATCGGGATCCAAAACTGAGGGTCTATTATTTGGAGACAATTGTGCAAAGGAAATCAGCCAAAATGTATCAATCTTTGCTTCATAAGATAGTATTCCCTCTTTATGGGTAATCCTTGAGCCACATATATTTGCATGGAATGGTAGAAGTAGATGCTGATCTGCTGGATACTTTAACAATTCAAGGCTCATTTCAAAGGTTTCTAGTTCTTCCAAAAGATTACAGACCCAAAAATGTAGTGGGTTGCCTTCCAAAATATAGAGCATAAAGGCACAACTTGTAAAACTTATGGTTTCCAGACAACCCCTTATAGAGTGTACGATGACAAAGTTTATACACAAATGGAAAGAAAACTCTTCAGATCCCTTGGTCTTCAAAAAGTTCACGGTTATAATATAAAGTGTTATTCTGACCCTTTCCATGTTTCTTTTCCAAGACCTTTATAGGTTTCCCAAGCAAACTTGGAGATAGAAGTCAAGAGGTGGCTTACTTTCTCACATAGGGAGCATCAGACATTTCTCCTCTTCACCCAACAACTTTCTTCAATAGGATTCTCCTTGTTCTGTAGAAAAACAAGAAGATGCATTCTATCATTAAACTGAAAATGCTCAGTCATTACGTGGTACATCATCATTTCAAAATAGTCACAATTTTACATCATTTAGACCCTCTTCTACAAGAGAACTAGTTGGAAAGGATAATTAATCCAAATGCATATCTCATGGTTCCTATTATTTTCCTAAACAGAAATGGTATGGAAATCCACTGGCAAGAAAGAACTTAACAATTCACCTGTGTACCACTGAATATGTCATCAGCCCTGTGGTGTTTCACAATAATACTGAAATCAATAATCACATCTGTAAAAATGCAGGTAGTTAGGAAGTTCATCTATCTGGATAAAATTCAGTTAGTGGCTCAGGATCTGTCTATCCTTCTACTGCGTATTGAAATAACTAGTTAGCTTTAGAAACTACAGTCTTTATCAATTGGGAAAATTCCAGTTTGATTCCAACAAAACAGAATTTCTGGGGTTCACGTTAGATTCACAACTATCAATCTCACAACTTCTCAAAAGCAAAGGAAATGTTACAAGTTATTCACAGCTCACTTTTTTCTCTACATCCTCTTGTCAGGATTGTCGGTTTATTACCATATTCAAAGTCAGCCCTATGCATTATCGAATCCTTAAAAGGTACACAATCTGATATTTTCTAACAGCAGTAACCTTTTCTGATGTTATTCCTCAAGAACAGGGAGTAAAAGTGAATCTTTAGATGTGGGTATTTCATGTCGATGCAGTGAAGGGCAGGGCAAGCTTTAATTCTGCTGCCCCAGATCCTGTCTTGGACCCCAATGCAAGGCTCACATGGTCGGGAGCAAAATGTGGCTAGTTCTTGACTGGCAGGTGATGGTTGTAGGTGGAGTCTTTACTACATGTCAATTGTTTAAAGATGCTTGCAAATTCATTTGCCATGTAAAGCTTTGCAAATAACTGAGTGAAGTGTATAATCATTTTACAAATGCACGATATATCAGCTGTAAAATACATGTATCATCTACGAGGTACAAAAGTCAAAATCTCTGCAGAGCGGGCAAAGAGTTTTAGAAGTTTTGCCTGTAGTCCAAAATCTCATTGCAAGTACAACTTCTGTCAGGGAACATGAATGTAGTGACACATTTGGAAATTCTTGGAAACTGCCTGATTTCATCATCTGACATTCTTACCATTCAGGCTTCAATGTTTTTCTTCTTTTTGGGTCCCTTAACAATATATCATAGGTCACATTGAAGTATCAACTTTCAGCCTTTCTTCAGATGCAGAAAAGATCTAAACAATTTAGCAGCAAAGGCGTTCCTAAAGTTTGGTCAATGGAAATAAATACGCTGAACTTCTCCTTTGTAATCACTTCCACGGTCCTATCGCAGGTCAGATGACAGAAGGCAATGACAGTTTCAGCAACTGTCTTCGGGAAACAGCCACTACAACGCAGCCGTTTCCACGAAGGCACTAACCACGCATGCTTTACAATGCATGCGTGGTTACCACTATAACCTTTACCACGCATTCCTTTACTACGAAATGCGTAGTAAAGGAATGGTCCAATAAAGAACGGGGGCTGGGGGGGCTGGGGGGGTCTCCCCCCCAAAAATAAAGAGCGGGTTAATAAAAAAGAAAACTTTTTTTAAAAAAACGCTCCGCAATGCCTCTGTCGTTCAAGGAAAGAGCCTCCCCAACGACGTGGCGTGTACGTCATTATAGAAGTCCTTTTTTAATTTTGCTAAACGTGTTTTGACGCTTGTTTCCGTGGTTGGTGGAAGTAAGGGCTGCTGGTGAAAGGCATGCATGTAACAGGTAAGAAAACAAATCTTTATTAATAACAAAGTATTATTTAAGCGCACTTATGTTTTTTAACTTTTTTTGCGTTTTAAAATCCTGCTTTCTAAAATGCTGCGTGCTAAAGCCACTTGCGAAGTAAAATTCGCATGGTGATGCCATGCGTGGTACTTGTTAGCGTTGTATAATCATTTAATCCTCTCTTTTGGAAATTTCACGTGTGATATCCAAATCGAATCTAATCTTTATCCTGTCCTTCCGCAGTCTTCTAACGAACCCTCAAGAATATAATCACAACACCATTCTTAGTCACAAACTGAGATTTCTAACCAGAAATGTTTTTTTGGTCAGCTTGGCATCCCCTAGGTATTATGTCAAAGTTTGCTGGTAATGCAATTTTAAATATTTACAAAATGGTTACTGAATGAACAATGTGCAGAATTTACATTTGAAAATGAAGTGTGTGATAATGCAAAACCTGTAGTAGGAACCGTACTTATAACCTAAGGCTTGTAACCTAGTAATGAGGCCTGAATTTTTAACTTGACATATATAAAGAAACAATGTTTTATCTGAAGGTCTAATAATACTGATTGTTTTTCACTTTAAATGAATGGTTGTGTCAAATGGTTTTCTTCTCTTTGCTGTAGACGTTGCAATCTAAGAAGATACTGTTTATTAGTTAACAAATAGACATGTGTTGTATTAGACGAGTGACAGTGAAGTTCTCATCGTGAAACGTGTAAGCGACAGGGAGGATGATTCATGAGAAGAATGTGTTGAAAAACAAGAAAGGATGTGCCCACAACATTCAATGACATATGATTAAAAGACGATTATACTCTGGTGAGAAGATGGGGAGTATAGCTTTTTCACAGGAGTGTGCTGAAATCTTATTGGTCAATATGAAAAGAAAGAATATTAATGTAACAACAAACAAAATGTATGTTTATAATTTTGCGTTTTCTTAGACTAGAGAGGCAGATTAGTTGAGCTTTTATTATTCCATTCCATTCCAAAAAACGTTATATCGGCCATTATATTCAATAAACAGTACAAACATACAAAAATGACAATTAAAATACATAGCAATGACCAATACATAAAAGTAGAATGGAAACAAAACTTAATTTTAAGCAGCATTGGAATCCATCATAAAGACAAGAGTTAATAAATGTAAAAGCTTTTTCTCTTCAACCGACATTTACCCCATATCATGTTCGTTTAGTTGAGCTTCAGTTCATCAATAAGATTGGTTTTTGAAATGAGAAAAAGGTTGAAAAACGTGTTAGGAATAAGTTAAAAAGTTAAAATGTTTAAAATGATTACAATGTAACAAGGTCAGCACTGTATTTGTTTTATACTTGCAGTGATGAGTTTAACAACACTTTTAGATTGTGCCACATGGAGTTAAAAAAACGGGAGCAGCAAAAACAAGGGGTGGGTGGGTATCCGTCCTCAATATTCTAAATGCCTCCTGAAGCTGCCTGGACCTCATGTTTCTGCAAAGTGGGAGTAGCCATCGTCGTCTGGGTGTTTTAGAGCCAGAACACAAGAAAAAGACATTGATAGCAGTCTCATCTACACAGTTACCACCAGGGTACCCAAGGGGGGAGGCTAGTAGCCATTTGTTAGTGAAGACGCAAAGCTGTAGGGTCCCTATTCTAAACTGAATATATACTTTCCTGGCCAGGATAGGTTGAATGTCATCCAGAAGGGGCTTGAGCTAATACTCAGCTATAATATTTTAAAAATCAGCTGTTATGTGGCCAAGTTGGGTGTTCCCCTCAATATCAGCTAGTTTGAGGGATCAATATGCTTTTACTAGTTCTAGACGTGAGGTTACCAGGCATGTTATCCTTGGGTTAATCCATAGGTCTGGGTGACCTATCTTATAACATTCATCCCTAATATGTTAGAGCCATGGCAGTTTACCCATACCTGGGGAGCCCAACATTTCCTTTAGTTCTGACCGATAGACTGCTAGTTCCGAGGTCACCCACAGTCTATGCCAGAAGGTCAGAGGTCTAAGACCGGTCTCCTCTGCAATTGGTCTCATTCCTGAATCCATGCATGGGGGATAAGAGGGGTACTTGGAGGAAGGCCCAATAACTGTCCCATGAAATTATTCTCTGTTTTAGACAGAGCGCCAGGGGGACAATGACCACAGAGTTCAGCGCCATACATTGCAGTGCTCCTGGTTTATACTATGTAGATCTCAACCCCGGGGCCTGATGGTTTATAGGAGGAATTCCTATATGTTTTTAAGACTCCCCCTACTGTCTGGGCTAATTTGAGGCTTGCTTTGGCTAGTTGTGTACCCCACTGGAACGTTTCAGACACTGTAACGTCAATGTAGTCAAAAACAGGCACCCTCTCTAGCAAGGTACTATTTAAAGAGGGATTGGGCGGGAAGTATTGGCTGGGTTAAAGACCATAAATTTTGTTTTTAGTATATTAATCTCCAGCCCCCTGTTTTTACAGAATATTACAAAACTATCAAGAACCCTCTGGATGCCCATGGGCGACTTCAGCAACAGGAGAGTGTCATCTGCAAACATCGTTGCTGGCACCTTTCTATGCACCAGCATGGGGGTGATATTGTCCACTACCCCACTTAGTTGGGCAACCAGAGCATTGATGAAAAGACAAAACAGGGTGGGGACAAGCACACATCCCTGCCTTACTTCTCTATTAACTGGAAAGCAAGGGGTTATTTCCCATATTTCCCTTACCTTACTTGGGCAAAATTGCCCTCGTGTAGTCTTGTGATCAATGACAAGAGATAAGGAGGGATTCCCAGTTGTTTAAAAACCTCCCACAATTTGTCTGTGGGGAACAGATCAAAGGCCATTTTCAGGTCGAGGAATATCATATAGAGGCGGCCACCCTCTAGTGATACTGACTTAAAGTACAGTAATTGAAGCCTGAAATTTGGTCAATGTTGGAGATGTTTTTCCTAAAACTGGCTTGGTAAGGGCGCAGGATTTCACACTCCTCCATCAACACATGAAGGCGATCAAGGAGGATCCTCGCAAAGAGTTTCTGGGTGACATCTCTCAAACTGATCTGCCTATAATTGGTCACCAAGAGATGTGAACCGTTTTTAAGGATGGGGAAAATTTCCGCCCCCAACCAGGTGTCCGGGATCTCCATGCCTCTCAAAATGGCATTACATAGTGCCCAAATGGAGGGTCCCCAAATTTCAGGTTCTGCCCGGAATAGGACCCCTGGAATTTTTTCTAGTCCCGGGGCTATACCAAAGGGAAGCTTCCTGATTGCGTCTAGCACCTCTGTTAAAGTAAACTTTGGGCCTCTTCAGAGGCAATCCCTTAAATTAATGGAGGACTTTCGGCATCTGTGTCTATGTGCTTTTCGGTAGAGTATAGAGCTTGAAAGTGAGACTTCCATGCTGCTGCAGCGATGTTGGGCTCTAGGACAGGCTTCCCTCAGGTGCTATCTGAGCACACCAGTGACCAGAACAACCTCATAACCCTGTTAGATAGGGCTATTCTAATAGCATCCCATCTGTCTATTTCCCACTTTTCTTGGCTTGTATGGTACAATCCCGGTTAAGGGCCCTAATTTATTTGATGAGGAGCCTATCCTCACTTTTAATACAGTCTATGAGGGCTCTCTTGGCCTTCTGGCAGGTATCATTGAACCAGGTTTGATTGGCACCCTTTTGTTAATTCTGCATACAGTGCCTATATTCTAACAATGTTTTGAAGGGAGTCCATTGCCCTAGCAATCTCCCCCATTTCCTGTAAGGGCAAGATAGTTAGAGAAAATAACGTGACTACCTTATCTGGTGACTGCTTGAGGGTCCCCCATCTAATTCTCCTTCTGTTGTTGGCGAGTGTTAGGTTGCTGTCTACAGGGGTACCACTGTCCACAGGGTTATGAAAATCTGGGAGATGTAGCCCCAAAGTCTAGGCATTGTGATCACTGTCCTGTTTTGACAGGACGTCGAAGTCGACAACCCACTGCCATAGTCTTGTTTCCACTAAAATGTAATCCAAATCCAGCAGGGCGGATTGTCCAGTTCTATGAAAGGTTAGCTTCCCTGGTCTATATGACTTAGTGCGACCATTGCACGCTCGCAGAGAATTAGTTAGTGTTACTGCATTGATCTGGGAGAGTCAATGGGGTCCAGGCCTTTATTGGTTGGGTTTGGGAGTCAGGGATTAGCCAGTGCTGGTCCTCATCGCTAGAAAGAGCATTAGTAGGGGCAGCAAGGGACTCAAATTGACAGATAAATTCTCCCCCTATGACCAGCCTTGTATTTGGAGGAGTACCAATAAAAGTGTTCAATTGTTCCAAGGTCTGTGATTTGTGTAAAATATACAGGGCGGGAACAGATGTTAATAAAGGCAATTTTAAGGCTGGGTTAAAAAGTGAGTACTGTACACTGAATGTCGTTAGACAAGGTGTTCAGCTGGTCCACTGTACAATCCAGGTGCGTTGCAACCCAACTACATAAACCACCTGAGAGTCTGCCTCTCCCCCCCCACCGTGGCCAGCACATTAAAGGTTGTATATCTCGACTTCACAATATCATCCCTTACCCATATTTCCTGAAACATACACACATCATAATTTCCTATGAATAACTTCCAGGCTGGGCAATATAGTTTACTTTTTATTCCGGCGATGTGCTAGGATAAGACTCTCAACTTATAATAGGGTTAGAGTTTTCACCAGGGGCATTAAGGCTGTTGGAGTCAGAGGTTTGGTTGTCCTTCTGCTGGGCCATGGAACTACTTCCACATCTTCCACTGGGAGGCCGCTCCTTAATGGGCCAAAAATGAAAGAGTCATGCACTGTTGGGACTGGGTTTCTAGGCGAGTCTACACAGATCCCATGAGAATCGATGACTCCCAGTTGGTTTTAGATTTGTGTAGCTCCTGAATCATCCTCATGCCCACAAGGGGTATTCTGGTTCAGCTGTCCACTTTTTTTCCCCCTTGATTCCCTACTTGACCCCCGGGACCCATATCTCGTGGCAAGTCCACCTTCCCATGCACGTCAATCCACCAAACCTATTCACCACTGGGATATTAAAAAGGAGAGGTCTGGTGGTGGACCCACTATTGGTTGTTCTAAAGAAGAGTTAGCTAGAGCACAGATGTCGGTGGTTCTGTTTTGGCTATGACTAGAAAAATAAAAATAGTCCAATGTGTGGGCCCTGACCCTGTGTATGGTGCATAGTCACTGGAGATATGGGTTGTTAGGGCGTAAACAGTCAGGGATTGCTAAAATAATAACAATACAATCCCTTTGCGATGTCCTGGGTCTCTTGCCCACCCAGCTAACTCTATGAACCCTTAAAATCTCTCTTGCTTATTCATACGAGAACTGCCTGTGACTGGCCTACCAGAAAAGGCATTTGTTCCTTAGGTCCAGATGTGTTTCCTTCTGGCCATCTTTAATCTTGGGTACTCCTGTCAATATAATGACTTACAGAAGTGAGGCTGTGGGTAGATTTATAGTCGGGAGGATCACTGCTCTGTAGCCTTTCTCTAAGGCCGCCACCCCTTCCCTGCCTGTCCTGGGCTCTGTTCAGGTAGGCCTTTTTATGTTTGGGTCCTCCATATTGGAGTCACAATTATGGCTCCCTTTTGCTTTTATAAGGGTCCTTGGGCCAGTAACAGTCCTCGGTCTTGGGCCTGTTGAGAGCCTAGCCTTTCTAAATAGCCCAAGGTGATTTTCGCTGTCTCAGTACTATGAGCGTCTATTCTACTGGCTCCATTTTGGACATTAGGGAGTGCCACCCTCATCGGACCATGCTTGACTAAAGAGGTGTGGTGTACACTGTCCATCAGCGAACTACAATACTTCTTCTTCCCTGGGGTTTGCATAGTACAATCACAGGTTTTTGTGCACCTATTGTCCACCATTATGTGTCCTATGTCTGGGTCATTAAATAGGTGAGCAAGCTCTTGCTTTACAATAGCTCTTAACTGGGTCTCCAGATCTGCTATCAGGTTCCTCATCCATGGTGGACAATCAGGTTCTGCCTGAGGGTTAGTGGGGTTTTCTATCACTTCCCCAGTACTGGGTAGTTCATCGCCCCCATATGACAAATCAGTGTTTTTCATCCTTTTAGCTCTTGTCCTGTTTCCAATGTTATGCTTCCCGTTCTTGGCTAAATTAGTGGTGGTTCCACCTTTGCGTGTAACTGGCTTCACTAGTAGTTCTTGGGGTAGAGGTGGAGGGGACTCTGTTTGCCTGGGTATAGACTCTACTAGCCTGGGATCAGATACAGGGATTGCGGCTTGGGAGATAGATGCCTCGGGCACTGGGCAATAGATGTCTGTCGTTACAGACAAGCACATCTCGGTCAACTCTATTTCGGACGTTACCACCCCAATAGCCCTCTGAAGCATCCTATTGATTGAGGTTGGGGGCACGGGAGAGGAAATGGGCACTTGAGTATGTTTTGTTATACATGCTCGCTTACCTATTTCTCAATTGAACAGAGCTAAAATAAGGCTTCACCCCTAAATTAAGATAAGTGCTGCAGAGTAAGAGTTAGAAAAAAGTACTGTAGTTGTGCTTGGAGAACAATATACAGTCAAAAAGGTTGTTTATGAAGAACACAAATAAATGTTTAAAAAAAAGGAGAGTTAAACAGTCAGTAAACACTGTGAAAATGCCTCAGGCGCTGCCCAGGCTATTACAGTACATAGATGCCTTTCAAGTAAGTCAGTAAGTTACAGATCCCTGGTTCCACCATCAGCTCCTGGAGGTAAGTCTAGAAGGATTATTGGCGACTATACAATACAGTAGGATAGTATTGAAAGATGAAGAAAGTCTATTTACTAGTCCAGGAAAAAGTCTTACTAGAGTGGCTGTCCCGACCAATCAAAACCAATGGGGGTGACCCTGCCCTACCTCCTCCTGTCAATGACAGGCCCGCCCTTGGCCTGGAATTTGCTTGTGTGTGTCCCGCGCTGCAGGAGCCTGCTTTGGAGTTTAAACACACGTCTCCTGGTGCTGACAATGACGCTGGGCATTCGTAGGAGTGCGGTGCAGCCTGGGGCAGTGAGTCATGGTCCCCCTGGACCCAACAACAAAGCTGGCGTGCTGGTGAGCATACGGGTGTCCCGCGCTGCGGGAGGCCGCTTTGGATTTAAAACATGCGCCTCCTGGCACAGACAATGACGCTGGGTGTGTATAGGAGCGCGGTGCAGCCTGGGGCAGTGAGTCCTGGTCCCCCTGGACCCAGCAAAAAAGTTGGTGTGCTGATGTGTAGATGGCCCTCCCGCACTGCGGGAACCCACTTTGGATTTTAAACACGCACTGACGATGGCACTGGGTGTATGTAGGAGCATGGTGCAGCCTGGGGCAGTGAGTCCTGGCCCCCCTGGACCCAACAACAAAGCTGGCATGCCGGTGTGCAGAGCTTTTACCTGCATCCTTTTTCTTAAACTGAGAGTAGCATCTCATTCTGTTCCCTTTTTCCCAGACTTTTTACTGAGCTTCATTCACATCTCTTTGTTATCCCGACCTGCCTGAAGATTAGAGCTCTAGTGGTCAGGGGTGTTTGTGATTTCTGGCTCCCCCCTCCACTTCCCGTCTCCTATTTAGGCACGGATGTGGCGAGCACGTCGACTGTAGCGTGAGTCTTGTGGCATGGTTTAATGCTTATAATTTTGTGACAACGGAATTTGGGCTTTTAATTTGTTTCTTGTTGTATTGTTACTGGTGTATCCTTCAGGAAATATACTTTTAAAATTGCGCATCTGCACCATTTGCACCATTTTTCCCTCGTTCAGCCTCCGGGGTCAACATTACTAGAGCGCTAACGCGGTGCCAGGAACGTTATCCCGACCCGCCTGAAGATTAGCGCTCTAGTGGTCAGGGGTGTTTGTGATTTCTGGCTCCCCCCCTCCTCTTCCTGTCTCCTATTTAGGCACGGATGTGGTGAATGCACAGCGGGCGAGCGCAGCGGGCGCACCGGCGGCGCGCCAAAGGTGAGCCCGTCTGCGCCCGTCTGCGCCTGTCTGCGCCTGTCTGCGCCTGTCTACACCCGTCCGCGGCAAGATCGCGACAGGCGCTGGCCATGCTGGCCAAAAGAGCCTGAATACTGTTTATCAAGCGAGCAACCTTCCAGAGCTTAATTTCCAAAGTAAGTGTTCGTGCTTCATCCCTATGGAGCAGATATGGGGCCCATTCTCTTGTAGAACCTGCTTATGGACCCCACCATTGTTCACATCCGACGTCTTGCCCCATACACATATTACTTCTACGATTCTATCTAGTTTTAAAGGTGGGCTCATTAACGCACGGTCAATGTGTAGTCATAGCCAGGACATCAAGGAATTAATCCTCGACCACAACTTAGTCTTCCTCTTCATAACCGAGACGTGGCTCAACGACTGTAGCAACCCTGACCTGTCGGTCACTCTCCCGCCCAGCTATGTCATATTTAGACTGGACTGGCTGAGTGGAAGAGGAGGAGGAGTTACTATAATAATTAAAAACTCTCTGAAGTGTCATACATTTAATCTTAGCCATCTCAAAGGTGTTGTAAGCATTGGCTTTTCTATTATGCTCAATGCCTCCACGTCCTTTACAGGAGGGTTAATATATTGCCCCCCTGGTAGTTCTACTATGTTTTTAGATTCCCTGGTTGAATCCTTAGAACAGCAGCTTCTTCGCTACCCATATTTTACTCTCCTGGGTGATTTCAACCTGCAGCTTGAATCTAAAACTGACTCCCAGGCCACTAACTTTCATCAGACACAAATATTTGGACTCTCCCAAAAAGTGGTAAAGGCTACTCACCGAGCAGGACATACACTTGATGGGGTCTGTTCCAATTTCCCCTCTCTAGTGACTCATATTCCTCTCCTGCAAATTTGGATGGACCACTGTTTTGTCCCTTTTAACATAAACGTGCACTGCCCTTCTAAAACGGTAAAAACAACCCTGCAGCCTTCGTCCCATCAGAACTGGGCAATTGTTGCCGAAAACACCAGGCTTAAGCACTTGGCTCAGTCTCAGGCTCCCAGCCTGTCTGGTGACGTCGATCAAGATTCTAAAACTTTCCACACCTGGATGCAGCGAGCTACTAAAGATCTTGTCCCCCCAAAGCGTCCTTCAAAAAAGGAGAAAACGAAAAAGATAAGTGCCCCTTGGTACACGCAGTCTCCTGCAATATTACACCTTCAGTGTAAAAAAAGTGAACGCAAATGGAGGAAAGTCTATGACCCGATAGCGAAAGCTCTCTGTGTAAAACATAGGAATTCATATTTTTCTAACATAAAAATTGCTAAGACAGATTACTATACAAAAGCTATTAAGGATGCACATCAGAAACAAAACACTGTCTTCTCCATAGTTAAATCCTTCACCCACCCAAAAGCTCTCCAATTAGAAATTCCTCCAATCAAATTGCTGATTACTTTGAGGAGAAAATCAAACTCTTACAGGATGATTTTCCAGCCATCCCTCGATCTATCACTAAGGACACCAATGACACAACTGTGACAGTGGCACATACTCTTAGAATATTTAAAACAGTGACTCTTGTGCAAACCTGCGAAGCCATCATATCCTGTAAATCAGGATCTCCATCTGACTCTTGTCCCCCGCTGATCCTACATCAGATAATTGATATAGTGAATCCCATCATAAATGCAATAGTTAATGCCTCACTTAGTTCAGGTATTGTTCCATCTGATTGGAAAAAAGCAATAGTGAAACCTTTAATGAAAAAACGAAATAAAAATATCACAGATCTCTCCAATCTACGACCGATTTCCCTTCTCCCGGTCTTTGGGAAAATAACTGAACACATGGTCCATCAAGAGCTGAAGAATTTTGTGGAAATGCATAACATCTTACACCACCAACAATCTGGTTTTCGCTCAAAGCATTCCACTGAAACGGCTCCCATCGAACTTACTGATTCCATCAAAAATTTACAGGCTGAAGGAAAAATTGCCGTCCTGATATTACTCGATCTATCTGCGGCGTTCGATACCATTTTCCATAAAATACATATTGGTAGATTGAGAGAAAAAGGAATCACAGAGGGTGCTCTCGACTGGATAAGTTCTTTCCTATCCGATAGAACCCAAACCATTTCACTGGGACCTTTTCTCTCGAGCGAAAAAAAAATCACCTCTGGAGTTCCCCAGGGCTCCATTTTAAGTCTGTTACTTTTTAATATTTACATGGTGCCCCTCATCACTCTAATTGAATCATACGGAATAATAGTAACATTGTATGCTGATGATACTCAATTGATTGTATCCTTAGATAAGAACTCCACAAATGCTGAACAGAATTATCAGAACTGTCTGACTGACGTCTTTTTGTGGTTAAATAACAACCATCTGAAATGTAACTCAAGTAAAACAGGAAATATTGCCCATGGGAAAAAATGTCAACTTTAGCCCCAGTAAATGGTGGCTAAAGGGCACCACTGCGCCTCCTAGCTCAGTTGAAGTGGCCAGAAATCTGGGTGTACTTTTTGATTCATCATTGTCCTTTGACCACCATGTAAGGAGTGTTGCAGGTAGCTGTTTAAATATTATAAAATCATTAAATAAATTCTTTGATTTTCTCCCCATAGAATCAGGAAAGGCTGTGGCAGTTGCTCTGATACTTTCCCGCCTCGATGACTGCAATGGTCTTATGGCAGGGGTAAAAAAGATCACGTTAGAAAATCTACAAAGCGTGCAACACGCGGCAGCAAGACTGGTACTATAACTGCTTAGAAAATCCTCTGCATCTACAGCCCTTAGGACATTGCACTGGCTTCCCCTCCACAAAAAGATTTTGTTCAAAATCCTTTTGACTACCTTTAGAGCGCTAAGTAACATTGGCCCAAGGTATCTTTCGAGAAGATATACCAGTTACAACCCTACTAGAGTTTTAAGATCAGTAGGCTGTAATTTAATCAGTATTCCCAAGTGTCATTACAAAACCAAGGGTGGAAAAACTTTAAGTGTCCTGGCTTCTAGGGCATGGAATTCCATGCCCAAAGAACTAAGACTGCTGGATTTAGAGAACCTATCCAGGAAACAACTTAAGACCTGGATTTTCAATCTGACAGATGCAAACGTATTGGCCGCCATTTAGATCTCACCTCTGTTTACTCCCACTTTCCTCAGCGCCAGGATATTCCTTCCGGAGCGACAGTTCGCGCTTTATAAATACTAAATAACAAATAGCAATAACAATCTCTTTACGAGAAGTCTTAGTTTCTTTCTTGATTTGCTGTTATTTCAGCTGAGAGTATTTTCCAAGTTATTTTGCTAAAGCTTTATGCTTATGTTAGTTTCTGCAATTCAGAACCCTTCATCGGCATCTGAACTGACTCCTTAACTCCTTTTCACTTTGAACTAGGCTGAGTTAAAATAGGGAAGTTTATTTATTGAACATACTTTTACATTTAATTGTGTTGATGCTATCTTATAAATAAATATTGATTGATTAATGGTTAATGTTTTCTGACAAATCTTGGAAAATAATATTTATTAAAGAATGAACAAATAAAATATTTGAAAATAAAACTCTTTTACTCATACCTAACTCTCTTTATTGACTGAATTAAAGAAATGATAATTGATAACATTTAAGATTGATTTCAGCTCTTTACATCTCTGTTGACATCATGGATCCATCAACCTTCTTTGCAGGGTTCATGATGATGAGTAAGTGACAAACTAACAAAGTGGTCCAACACTGTTGATTTATTTATAAACTTGTAGGCACTTGGAATTTCCAAAGACAGCAAATCAGCTTGGTCTTCATGGAACAGCTACCGCTGTGCAAGGAATGTTGATATCTTTTTAACAGAAGTCTTTTCAATTTTGCACTTTTTGTCATCTCTAGTCAGTCACCATAAGACATATCCACTGTCAATACTTATTTTCAGCTACTTCAGCAGAACAACAGACATTTTGGACAATACCCTCCATTATGCTGTCTCCTCCTAGGAGTTAAGTTTAATAAACGTCTTTCCTAAAGTATTATGTCTTTGGGATGTGAGTCTTCAATATATTCCTTTCATGACCTGAAAATGATATTTTTTACTCAAGTTGTTGTAGCCTAAATTAACAATTTACTGTGCATAAGAGGAGTTTCTGATATTAAAGCTTTGGATATCTCTACAAGGACATATTCTACTCCTGGGGCATGTTGTGTTTGTGCTAGTAGGGCAAACACAAATCCAATGACTGTCAAATACCCTTACTTTCCAGATCAGTCAAACTTATGCGTTGGTAGAAGTTTAAACATTTGTGAATTAAGAACCAAAGGTCTGGAAATATCCTTTTCCTAACAATTAATAATCACCTTTAGAAAACCTCATGAACCATTGAATTCCCCAACTTTGACTAGGTGGGTCTGTTTGATCCTATTTCTGTCTGAGATTGACATTGAGTCATATGGGGCGCACTCGACTAAGGGGGCTGTAGCTTCCAAACCTGTTTAGACATGTGTAGACGTTTTGTCAGTATATTTTGACAATGCTACTTAGGGAATTATGTATTAGCACCACTAGTTTTGTGTGTAGCATGATATGTATGCCATCCCTTGTATCTTAATGACACATGCCAGTTGGGTCACAGATGGAAAGCTTAGTATCTGTGCACCGTGAACATGCAATGTGGGGTAGACTCAAACTAGTGCCATTTATTGAACTACTAAATAAGGATGCATTACAATGTTGTAGGCATGATGTGGGTTCAAATGCTTCTTACCAGGTCCAAATCCACAGGAAAATATCCCAGAACCTGAATGTCAGTAGGAAACAGCTGCGGACTTCAAAGCAACCATGCATGTCTTTCTCCCATGCACCTTGGCACGATTGACACGTTTGACGCACCAGTCTAGAGAGACACAAGCTCTCTAATGGTTAACTACTGATTATGAGATTATTTTCTCATCCCCCATATGAAAAGTTGGAGTTGTTTGCACCTTCTGTACTATTATGCTATGTTGCATAGCTTTACATGATGTATTAGCCGTTTGCTGTCAGATAGCCTATGATAGATTATCAACTTTGCTTCGTAGTCAGCTCGGACACTATGATCCAAAGTGGAAGCACAGGGGATTATTTATGAGCCCTTTGCACCGCCATTGCGGCACTTTTTGTGAAGCTGCGGTAGCGTAAAAAATGTGACACATTGTGCCACATTCATAAAGTGACACATCTAAGCAGATGTGCCACTTTGAAGCCATGCACTACATTATGCCTGCATCAGGTATAAAGTATGCAGGTTGGGCGCTCCCCCGCAATAAAGCGTCGTAGAAGTGGCAAAGTGAAATCTATGAGATTTCACTGCGACACTTCTAGGATGCCACAGCGTCAAATTATTACACCTGCATCACAACAGGAATACGGCTGGCACAGGCCCTTTCACATGGGGTTTGCCCCACTTGAAGGGACACATTGCTGGAGTTGCGACTTTTTTCAGACACACCCCAGAAATGCGCAACTCTTGCACATACAGATACGTCAGGGATGCTGACATATCTGTAAATCCTTGTGACATGGAGCACCGTAGAGTAAATACGGCTTATTCATGATGTCGCAAGGAGGGTGTACTGAAAAGTATTGCATCGTAGTTTTCACGTAGCAATGCAACACTTTTCATAAATGAGGACCACGGTTTTTAGACTGGCACAAGCAGCCCCAACTTGAGCCCAAAGCGCCTCATTTAACATTCAACTAGGCTCAGAAATAACAAGTAAAATAGTCAGAAGGGGCTGACTGGGAAGGAGCCTGAATAGCCGTGCATCCTGCTGGTGACCATAGAGCTGCGCAGAGAAGCAGCAACCTACTACTATCTTGTCAACACAGAGCTGTTTTACATATTTTTCGGCAGAGATATGGCGTGGAGTGACATGAAAATGGTCCCCCTGGGGCACAGCATTTGCTATCCCTAAAGCAGAAGGTTAAAAGTATTATATTTATAACTTTTATGAAGTCATTGGTGTAAGAATATTCCGCCGCAAGGAGCTTTATTATTGCAAATACTAATGAATGCATTCTTCCCATTTCACTATGCAGTTCATGAGAAGCTGTTTTCGTTGCTGAGGGAAACATGTCTCGAAGATTCAGCCCATCATTCTGATGCTCGAGCCCATTGTTCTTTCACCTTGAGAGCCCATTATGCTATGAGAAATGATAATGCGTCATTGAGTGTGCATTCCTGGCGCCAGAGACTCACGTAACGTGAAATGTGAAAGGAGGAAATATATATATTTTTTAAAAAGTTAAGATAAATGTACTGTCAAATAAATACGGCAGCTTTCAGCAGAAAATCTTTCATTTGGTTATCAGTGCACGTACTCATGCAATGTTCTCAACCAATGAGAATGTTGAACGCTCCGAAGCTGACTGTTTAGATTTGCAGATGAATTCCTGATTCCAGTGTAATTCAAGCTGTGGCCTCTTCTGTCATAATACCAACATAGCTGCTAATTATGAAGATGTCATTCTATTTCCTGCCAGTGTGCTTAAACCTTGGGGACCAAAAGTACTCTGAAATTTCGTTCCATGCAGATATGCCTCTTTCCCACAGTCTTGTCTCTAGTCATTTCACAAATCATTTTAAACAAGCTCGATCATGCTGATTAATGTACCTCGGCGCAGCCTTTTAGCTGGATATGAACTGTTCTGGGTGACTCAGAGGTGACCGAAGCTCTAATATTAGCATACAAGATGAATCACAGATGACTGGATTTCGTTACACTTTAACAATGTTAACAAATGCTAAATTTTTCGAATTAAAAATGGAAATAAATGTCAGTGCTCTACAATCCATCGATTCCTGTTCTGTGACAGTTAAAAATCTAACAGTTGGTCTTTCTATTTTGCTAACCTACATTTTCTCAATATATAACGCAAAGACTGAGGGATCAATATAGAGCCTGATTCACAATGGGGCTCTGCACTTGTGGTGGAGGCCCCGCAGTTGTGGGGTGTCTCCCCACTCAGGGCTGAAACTGATCAATGAGGATTCTCATTGCGGAGATTCTGCCCTGAGTGCGGGAACACCCAAACAACTGTGTGGACCTTGGAACGAGTGCTTAACCCCTTTGTGAATTAGGCCCTTAGGGGCTTATTGACCCTTGCGTCGCTTTTGCGCAGCCGGTGCGTCACTTTTTGTGATACACCAGCAGCGTAAAAAGTGTGCCTCGTTGCACCATATCTACAAAGTGACGCATCTAGGTAGATGCTTCACTATGTAAACCCCTGCACCACATTATACCTGCGCCAGGTATAATGTATTGCGGGGGCGTTCCGACCAAAGAAAGGGTCATAGACGTGACGTAGTGAAATCTATAAGATTTCTCTGCACCACTTCTAGGACTCAAATGCGTCAATATTTTACGCCTGCCTCATGGCAGGCATTGGACTGATGCAGGCACATTTCACATGGGACTTGCCCATGTCTAATGACTCATTGCTAGAGTTGCGTCGCTTTTGTGACACACTCTAGCAATGTGCCATGTTTGCGCCTACAGATACGTCAGAAATACTGACGTATCTGTAACCCCTTCCGACATGATGCGTCATACTGTAAGTATAACGCATCATTGGTGTCTCAAGGAGGGCGCAAGGGAAAGTGATGCATCCCTGTTTTCTCGCAGTAAAATGAGGCCCTTAGAGTTTAATGGAGAAAGTACTCCGTCACAAAGGTAGACCTTCAGTATGTCAACAACAGAGACTATTCTACGATGGCCCGAAATAGTAATGTCTGTCAAAGTTTTTCCATTCAGCTGCTTGCCCTCTTGGGAGTGGGTTAATAAATGGCAAGCTTTCACTGTCCAGCACTGCCAGGTAAAACCTGGCAATAAAGAGCAGTGAAAGCTTCAAAATGACCCTCACACCATGGGAGAAAACACCCAATACTCCAGCCATCATTTTATTTTGCGATTTCGCTTTGTGTGCCTTAAGTGGCTAATGGTATGCTCAGATATTGGCCTATTGCTCGCCGCGCCGCTGGATTCAAGCTAGCCTGACTGATGAGGGATGATACCCCAAAACCGATCCCAGGATGCTTGTTTCTGGCCCATGGAGGACCTGGATTTGCAGTTTGGGCTGGACTGTTCCCTTGGGGAGCAGGGTCAAGACTGATTTGCATATGGCTGGGTCCTTTCTGAGGTGACATGGTGAGCAAAAGAATGATGGAATAAACCCAGATCTGTGACTTGGGGTGAGTGATTGAAAAGTGTCAACACTGTCCATCATTTTATTTTGTGATGTTGCAGAAAACTCCCATTGCATGGTTGTCATTGCTTTTTTATACTCGACTGCAAAATCTGGCATTGGGATTCTGTGTTTGAAAATGATTTTAAAAAAATGAAAATTTGCTGTATGGCGCCATCATGTTGACGGAGCTATTATACTTCAAACTTGCAATGCACATACTGGAAGCACCAATATGAAGGTTACGGTCAGTGCAAGTCTTTTGGGCCAGAAGACATTTCTGAATTTGAGCGATGGAGTATTTCACTCAGTCACCCGGAAGGAGTAAATCCTGTCAGTCAAATTCTAAATCGGGTCTCAAAAGCCTTATTTAGAGTTTGTGGATGGGATACTCCTTCATAAATTTGGTGGATGTCCCGTTTGCCGTATTACAAGTGCATTATACCCAGTGAGACTTGTAATATGGCGGATGGGATATTCATCATATTTTGACTTAATACCCCATTTGCTAAATTCTAAATAAGGCCCTGAGTAGTTTTATGATCAGTGTAATAGAAACTTATTTTTATATATTACATCATTCTGCTATTTTACTATCTCAGATAGGTGTAATTATTATCCAATGAATGATACTGAGCACAGGATCATTAAAAGGAATATAATCTGAATTGGAGGAGGTGGGATTCACACTCTTGTAAGTCACAAAAATGTCAGCAACAAAATTCTATCCTCTCACCTTATGTAAATAATTTTTCTTTTTAGTATTCAGAAAAAGCAGGATTCGCTTAAAAGATCTCTTGAAGCATATACTTCGTGAATGCGTCCTAGAAGGTAATGGTGATCCACATCATGCCAAAAGTGTCATTTTTATTTAAACAACTATGCAATTTTTCAACGATTCTACAAAGTAAATATATTCCTATGTTTATGGCTGAAAACATCTCTATTTACGCCCGCCATCCATCCACAGAAGGGTACCTGCCAGGTGTTACTGTCGCTTTATGGTATGCCATGACTGCATTAAATAACACAGTTGTGTATCCCAACCATGAGATGAGTTGGAGAATGGGAAGCATAAGTTATGGTTTGTTTTGAAATTTGGGGAATACCCAAATACTTGTCAGTTTGGAATCATCCTCAAATATTTTCTTAACCCCTTCCCACCCTGGAAAGGGCAGGATATTTATTCCAGTAAAGGGCTGCAATAGCTCCTTTTCCAGGAGATGAGGAGGAACGGTTCCCCCACAAATTTTGTGGGAGTGTGGAGAAAGGGGTTTCTTCATGGAGATCAATGGATTTACATTGGACAAAATTAAAGAAAGGAAGGGAAAATGGTATTTTTACATTGGGCTGCCTTTCTACTGTGCAGAATTGTAAACTGTTACACATTGTAGAAATATCAGCATTTAAACAAGATCACAGGGCTTATGCTTGGAAAGCTTTGACTGGTGGAGATTTCCTTGCTTACCATTTTTTCAGTTCAAAAATGATTATATTAAGGTAAAAGGATATAATGACAAACAATAGCATAGAAACAAGAAGAAAAAAAAACAATAAGCAATTAAATACTATATAATACAATAGTTGAATTGGAAATCATACCAGGAGGAAAAATGTAATCTGTTAAAAGCTAAAATAGTGAAAACAGTTATGTCATGAAACATGAGAAAAAATGAGAGAGCAAATGTTACAAAATTGGTAAAAACATTGTGAAATATAAAAAATGAAAAAAGAGTGTAATAATAGTAGAAGGGAAGTCATGGAGGTTTAGCTACTTCGTGTTGCAAGGGAGTAGAAAAGGAAAGGTGCCTAGCACTAGAGTCAATGAAAGACATAACTGGTTCCCACAGAGCTAACCGTTTGGGTGCTAAATGTTGTGGGTATACAAATGTGGTATCTAGTCTATGATTATAACAAACAGCATACCACTATGCTTGATATGAAATTTTGGTAAAGCCCTTCCAATTTATGGTAATCTGTTGAAAGGCGCCTACCAACAATAAATTGATGATTCTTATATTCATGTGACTATGTTCCCAAATGGGAGATAAACTACCCAGAAAGATATGTAAAATAGAAAAGGGGTGATTGGAGTGAAAAATCAAATTAAGTTGTGACCAACCCTTTTCCCCAAAAACTTGAACAAATGTGCATGTAAAAAACATATGAAACAAATCTGCATGTGCAGACGAGCAAGACCAACAAGTATGTGAGGTATCTGAGCAATATGAGTGGAGGGCAGAGGGGTAAAAAGAGAGTCTGAGTCGTATTTGCAGCCCTAGACGACTTTCTAAGCTTAAGCCATATTCTATTCCAAAGATCTGTACTCAAAGAAACGTCCAAGTCTTTTTCCCAAGGAAGTTCTATTTTAGTTTTGTCTCGCAGAATAGGAGAAGAATGAAAGAATTTCTAAATAAGCTTTAGGACCACGACGCAACAAAGTGTGCAAATTGCCCGAAGAAACACAGTGGGGAGAAAAAACAGCAGGGGACGTTGTATAATGAATGAAAGCAGATTGAATAGCACGTTGTAGAAAGGAATATTTTATACGAAAAGAAGAGGGAAGACCTAAGTCATCACTCACCTCTTTAAAAGAAAGAAATTAATTTTGACAGTATAACTGATGAACCCATAATAACCCTCGACGATGCCAAGATTTCCAGAAGAAGGGTTTATTATTTATTAAAATATATTTATTATGCCATATAGGAAAATCAAAAAAAGATGTAAAAGAAGGAGCAGGAATGATTTTTTAAGAATATTTAAGGATTGGAGTCAAAGCGAATTGTGGTTTGCGCGTGAAAGATAAGTATTCGTTTGTTTGAGCCCAACACTCTTCAATGTATATATGGCCCCACTAATCACCCTCATTTCATCTTTTGGGATAGATACCATTGCATACGCAGATGATACACAGCTCATTCTAGTTATGGAGAATGACACCTGTGAAGCCGAAACAAAGCTGCAAAACTGCCTTACGGCCACATTCAAATGGATGTACTTAAACCATCTCAAGTGCAATACTGGGAAAACAGAAATTTTACCCTTCGGCAAAGGAAATACCTTTAACCCCACATCTTGGTGGCCAGAGGACGCCATTGCCCCACCAAGTATTGCCTCCTCAGTCCGCAACCTAGGGATCAAATTTGATCCCTCCCTGAGTTTTAAACAACAAGCCACAGCCGTAGCAGGGACCTGTTTCGGACTAATAAAAGGGCTCAGGAAATGTTTCGACCTAATCCCCATCTCCGCAAGGAAAACGGTCACAGTAGCCCTCATCACCTCCCGCATCGACTACTGTAATAGTCTATACGCAGGGACCAATAGAGATGTCTGCCACAAATTACAGATGGTACAGCACGCTGCAGCAAGATTAGTGTTAGGATGGAAAAAGAGAACCTCGGCCACAGCAGCAATGAACACCCTACACTGGCTGCCCATCTACAAAAGGATCCTCTTTAAAATCCTACTGATCACTTTCAGGGCTTTCAATGGAAAGGGACCCAACTACATACTAAAAATGTTCAATCACTACAGCCCCACACGATGCCTCCGATCTCAAGGGTCCAATCTTCTCACTATTCCCAAATTCAGACTCAAGACTAAAGGAGGAAAATCCCTTGCGGTACTAGGGTCCAAAGCCTGGAACTCCCTCCCCCTCCATCTCCGTCAAATCCCCACAGAAGCAACTTTCAGAAAAGCCCTCAAGACCTGGATTTTTACTCTGCCTGAAGAACAGGGTAAAAACCTAGTCTAGGTCCTCCCCCCTTTCCCCACCTTATTCACCTGGAATATCTTGAATCTCTTTCATAGCGCAAAGATGCTCCATGGAGTGTAGCCTGCGCTTTATAAAATCCCTATCATATCATATCATATCATTCGTGAAAGGTAAAAGGGGAAATGAAAGACTGTTGAAGCTTTGTCCAAAGAGGACGAGATGCAAATGAATCAGATAGCCAATGAGAGGATTGAGCTAATAAGAAAGATTTACGATAAAAGGGAAAAGCAGGGAAGTTTACCCCTCCCTCTGATTTAGGACGAGTCAATTTACGAATGGACATACGTGATTTCTTATTTCCCCATAAGAAGGCAGATAAAATAGAATTAATTTTCTTAAAATACTTGAGGCCTTGCTTACCATTGCTATCATTAATGAATATGGTAACTGGTAAACGTTACCCTATAGGTAAAGAACATTTCTGGCAGTTTTCACCACCTAAGACCACCTATTTTCTGATTTTGTTCTTGGAAATGGGTATAATGTGTGTACCTGGAATTATTTGATCTTTTGCTCATGTAAAGTCTACTTTCAAGGACAGGTCAATAACCATTTCCCTTTGAGTTTCAAGAGCAGATGGCATATGTGAGTGGGAGGGGACACTCGATGATAGGTGTCTGTGTTGGGGGATAATGAGAGTGCTGAGGGACAGGGAAGACTGCTGCTAGGTACATCCATGCACCCCTGCGCCACAGTAGGTAGTATGGCATGGGACAGGCAGTGCTTATAACTGCTGTCCCTGTCCTATCCCTATGAATTATTCAGCTGGTAAAATTGAGCCACCAAGCCAGATTTCTTTGGGTGAAGTGGTTTTCCAGCCAGAGCTACCACTCTATGCAACCTATACTTAGGGCCTATGAGTACGGCTTTATGATTCCTGTTGTGAATCGGGCCCCTTACAATTTCCCCCTCATAAATTTCAGGTCGGACCTTCCAAAATGTCCAGGGTTAAAAGAAGCCATGAATTCTAATACATGCCAAATTTGGCCTATAGTGCACCTCATTCTGCTTGTAATTCCTCATTGGCCGGAAAAAATTAGAAATAAAGGTGTTCGCTGCACACAGTAAACCTGCTCCTCGGAGTGTCAGGAGTTAGCAGGTGCAGAAAATACCTCCCCCATCTGGCCAATTTCAAAACAGGGCTGAAAGCTGGTGACAGTTTGGGTGCCTTCAGATTAGGAAGCTTCCAAAAGACAAGACAACATCACATGCTGGCCATGACGAGGCAAGAGAAGAACCAAGAACTCCAAAGTCAGCCAATGGTGAAAGAATTCTTCTTGCACAGCAAGTGATGTTGATAAAGAAGGTAACAATGGACCACAAGATAGCTGTATGAAGATCATTTTACAATGTCTCCAGTAGGCCCACGCAGAGCAGGCACACCTAAGCCCAAGCAAACGTCAGATCACAAGTATAGATCACTCAATCTGGAGCAGGGGATTGTGGACAAAAACATCAAATGTTCAGGTTACGAGGTAGACCGAGGCATGATATTGAGACACTTAAAACCAACATGGCTCCAACTTATCTTAGGAGCACTAAGGAGCACTACAATCAGAAACCATGCCATTAAAAAAGAGCATTTAGAGCATACCAGAATGACTTCAATACCAAAGACCATAGAAAGGGAAAGCCAGAAGCAAAGGCAGTAGTTACCTGCAAAACAGCAGAACTGTGGAAAATCCTCCAAAATAGAAAGACCCAATCCAGTTGAAGAGCAGCCCCTAGGAAAACATTGCTAAGGAAGTGCAGTGGAAAAGAACACCCCCACAGCAAGGTCTGGACCAATAAACCATAGAGGAAGGCACACCCGGTCGGTCACAAACACGAATGCCACCGAAAAGATGAATCTGCCCACACTAAAGTGTAGACAAGGCCAGTCAAGTGCAAGATCTCAAAAGAAATCCAATTGGACAAAGAAATACCAAAGAACCTAAAGCGCAATTGAAAGTTCCAGCCATGAACACCAACCAGATTAAGCATTTGCAGTCTCTACTCGTTAAAGTTCAAAGCCTGCCAGGGTGCAAGGCCCACAGATTCCAGGAGAAATGTCCAGAGGCAGAAACTGAGGTCCAGGAGCAAGGTCACCCCTTCCAGATAAATCAAATACCACAGACTGGAAAGGGTAGGACCACCACAGAAGGAATCAGTACCCCAACCTCAGCACACAACACTAGTAGTGGGAAGCACATAGGTTATAATGCCCCAAAAGAAATGGAGCAACATAAAGCCAGACTGTGTACTCCATTGAAAGATCACCAACACAAAAAAGAGGAGAGGCAACATGGTAAGAGCACAGCAACAATAAAGTGGTGCTAAGTCAAACCACAGCATCCAAAATGACCAACAATGGGATAAGTGCTGGGAAAATGTGAGAACCAGTCGATGCCTCTAAAGGACAATACACTCAACACCACAAACACTGCACAGAGGAAGTGCACAAAGGTAAAACAGTGCAAAAAATAGAAAATACAATGGACAAATGCAAGTAATCCCAACAGCAGAGGCACCCGGACTCAGTTCCTCAGACAGGAGGGAGTGTTTTTTTTTTTAATATCTTTATTGGGTTTTATTTTTCCAAAGCCCCCCTCCCTCCAAGTCAGACAGGTTCAAAAAAACAAAAAAACAAAGATTATTTCACATATAAACACAGAGAAATAAAGGAAATAGGATTCATAAATTATACATTAATGGCTAAATAAATTAATCGAACAAACAACCAGAACATTTCCATTCTATCTGGGTGAATATAGATTTTGAACAGTTTATAACCATATCAAAGTAAACTTTTAGCATTTATTAACTCACGCTGGTTATTACCTTATGTTACAGGGAATTACCTAGGGACTGGGACCACTCAATTAAGGGATTCCAAATGTTTAATCCACTGACCTCCGTCTTCTGCCTTTCCTTTTATATATAGCCATTTCTAAGTTAAATATAGCTAACAGTCTAGAGAACCACTGTTGGAAAGATGGTGGATTAGGATCCAGCCAGGCGGAGGCAATACAGATTCTTAAAACCGCCATGGCGACAAATACTAGTTCATGTCCAGGCAATGGTTCTGTGAGGTTAGTTGCCCCAAGCAGAATCATTTCATTAGAGAGGACTATTTCGATTTTTAGGACACTAGTTAAAAACCGTTCAATGCTCAGTTTTAAGGAGGATAGGTTTGCACAGGAGGAAAATATGTGTACGCTATCCGCATTAGACAATGAACATCTAAAACAGCATGTACCCCTCCAGCTCCCCCATTTAGCAAGTCTATCAGGGGTATAGTACATAAAGAAGCAGGTTTTATAAAACTGTGTTTGCAGTTTAGTTGTCATAAGGATAGTTTGGGATAGATTATAGGCATAATTAAATTCTTCTGTGGTGATTGATAATTTTCCCTGCCACTTCTGTGCTGTTTTCTCAAGATTGTCCGGAAGGAGTGATAGCAATTGTAAATTTCTTGGTTTCTTTTAAGGTTTCTGCTATCAATATTTTATCAAATGAGGTGTTTTCACTTATCCTTCGTGTTTAAAAGTCTCTGATTTGCAAATATTTAAAAAAATCCCTCCACTCCAATTGATATATTTCCCTCAAGGTTTCAAAAGAGTGTAGCCCTTCATTTGAGAAAAGACATCCAAGATGTGTGATTCCTGCCATAGTCCATCTATCAATACAGTCTCCTCTAAAGATTTCAGGGAGAGACGGATTGATGCCTAGTGGAGAGTAGAGCGAGAGTCGTCCTATGCCCAATAATTTCCTCACGGCTTTCCATGCTTTAACCCCAGTAAGGTCTTTAGGCGGATCTTTTTGTGGTAACTGTCTTAGAGAAATCGCCATAGATAGCCTTTACTCTTTTTACCAAATACCAGCTGATGAATTGATGGTTGGTCTTCCCCTGAGACTGTCTCGTTATTATCTAACAGAAAAAAGAGCTCATGGTTATATGAGAGCATACATGCCCAGTAATAAAGCATAAGGTTAGATAGGGCTAAACCTCCTTTTTCTTTGGGACGGGTCAAGAGCTTGTAGACGCTTCGGGGTTGTGAATAGGACCAAATAAAACTAGAAAATGTGCGTTCCATAAATTTAAACCAATATTCGGAAATTTCCAGATTAATTGCTCTAAACATATAAATCAATCTAGGGAAGTACACAATTTTTAATGCATTTACACGGCCAATCAAGGATAAGTGTAGGGTATTCATACAGCGAAGATCTTTCTGCATTTTATCTAGCAGGGGGCTCAGATTTAATTCGACCACTTTATCGAGTTTGGAGGAGATACATACCCCTAGGTAGGTCGCTTTTGTTGTCACACGAGGATCAGCCATAATGCATTTATCATTTAGGACTACTTGGGTTTTACTCTGGTTGAGAGCGTAGCCGGCCACATTGCCAAAGTTTTTGGCCTCGGTTTCAATAGTAGGTAAGGCTGATACCGGATCTGATGTTACTACGGTGATGTTATCGGCATAAGCAAGAGTTTTAGTCATATAGCCTTGAGTCAGTATAGGAATAATACCAGCATTAGATTCCAGGCTGCGAATAAAGGGATCAATGTAGATAGCAAAACTAGTCTAAAATGTTATGTCATGTAATTAGGTAGACTTCAGATTGGATACCTGGGTATGCTTATCAGTCCTAAGTATATGGTACCCATGTACCCAGGGCATAGGTACCCTAGAGATCTCCCATGGACTGAGGCATGTATTATGCCACCCATGAGAGGTCATGCAAAATGGAAAAGCAGGCCTGCCATTTCAGCCTGTGTACGATGGTGCATGCATCTCTTACTTTATACTTAGGTTTCTTATATCTAAGGGTCTCTGCACTTAAAACCTATAATTCACCCTTATAGCAGGCCTTAACAATTCTGGAGGGCAGAGCGCCTGGTTCTAAATGAGAGTGTGACGATGCATGAGCAGGACACCCCTGCAGCCTACGAAGTCCATTCTCCCAGGTTGTCAGTGTATCAGCCATTTACGACATATAGAGTGGCATTATGCGACAGCGTAATGATCAACTTTAAAATGGCTGAAAGTAACCCTATAGTAATTGGTATCAAACATTGTGGAATCATACCCCCACACTGGTAACCGGTGTGGGAGGTATGATTTCATCCCTCAGAAACAGGTTTTGTGAGGTCCCTGGTGTTCCCGATACCAGCCTTTTAGTCCCAGGCAGCCCAAAAGGGTTGCTGCCAATCAGAAACACATTTCTGCCCTCCTACTGCTGACCCAAGCTGGAGCAGGAGAAGGCAGAACAATAGGCATCCTGTCACAGAGAGGTGTGACCGCCTCCCAGACAGGATTTAGTTAATTAGGCCTGGGTGGATGCACTTGCCAGCGGCCGAAAGTCTGCATGAGGGGCACATTTGGTCTCCCTTTGCATAGTCCAGTTCAAACCAGTCCTGGGAGCCATTGTCTCCTGCTCTGGCACAAAACTGGACAAAAGGCATGGGAGTAACCTCCCCACTGTCCTGACCCCTGAATCTGTCCAATATGGACAAGATTTTGAACCAGAAACCGCTGAACTGCAACTGTCTGGACACTCCGGACTTTGTTGGGGCCCGACTTCATCTCCCTCTCAGTCTAAAGTATTGCCTGTGCCCTTGCACCATACGACTCCATTCTGGACCTGTGGAACATCAAAGAAAACTGAAGATATCTCCCTTGGAGTGAAGGAGTCACGCCCCTGCAAATGCAGGCACAGTAACACAATTAACAGTCTGCTGAACCTAAGCTCCTGTGGACTCCATAGGCTCCAGCAACACAGGAGGTAGGTCTCACATCCCTCAAGGTCCGAGCTACCCTCTCCCCAAGTTTGAGGTCAGAATCCCTCGTGAGGGCTGCATACCCGTACCGCTGTGCACAGCATAGTTTTGAAGGTGCATATGCTTGTTGGTGGTTTCAGAACAAGTGTACTGGGCGCCTAGTAGCCCCAACTTTTGGCACCATTTCCACCAAAGAACTTTGACCTCCTCACACTGAGTCTCTGTGGGCTGTGGCTTTGTAATTCTGCTTGAGGTCCCCTCGTGACTTCTGTGCCTCCGGCCTGTTGGTTCTCTTGAAGGTCAATACTGCTTTACTTGAGCTCACCTGGTTGCTCCAGGCTTGCCCACATTTCCCTGTGTTTGGTGAGTCTCTTGGGACTTGCTGGTCCGAACCGTGACTCCTCTTGACCAGGTTCGGGGGTTGCCGCTGCCAAGGCTTGTTGGTGCTCCAGCCGAACACCGACACCTCAGCACTCAACTTCCTTTGTGCGATAGCTCGTATCCAGCTCCTGGTAGTCCTTGACATCTCCTGGTCCCATTGGCTGCAGATTCAAGAACCCCCTCAACACACCTGAAGCACCTGACAACTGTGGGCATTCGTCTACCCTGCCCTTAGTCATTCCTGAGTGACCCAGACTCTGCCCCCTCTGCTTTCAAGGACTCTTCAACACCAATTCACCTTTGGATTCCAACATGCAAATTTTCTTCTTTCCTGCAGTGGTCTCTCCTAGAAGTTCTCCATTGAGGTCGATGGCGGTTTCCGACTCCACTTCAGCCCTATGCACCCGGCTCCCCTGGGATAGGTAACTCTGGTACTATGGTATCCACGGGTGGGGTTGCTCTCCAACCTCCTATGATCCAAAGGGCTTTCTCGTAATCCACTGAGAAGGGTCCTTAAACTTTAAAACGGCTACCGCGACTCTCCCATTGAACTGTACGTAGCACACGGTCGTGTTCTCACACTGCACCTGTCTTCCATGGGGTCCCTACTTACTCACCGTTGGTGGTTCCTTGGGGTCCCAGCGATTCAACAACCTTTAGACACTGTCTTTACTCAAGTTGTGGTTCTTATATCACTATTTTAGTATATGGTTTTGTCTTCCCCTGGAGCCGACTGTTTATTAGCGCTACTTACAATTGTTTCTGTGCTATAGTATTGTGTGCTTTGTGTTTATCTGCGTGTAGCAGATACTGTGAAGTATTTAAAGTGTTTTATAATAATAAATACATATTTTTATAACTACTGTGTGGTTCTCCTTTCATTTAACCAATACAATAAGGTTACATTCTTGTAAAACACGCTGCTTAAAATTCCTTCAAGGCTGAAGGCTGCTCTCCTGAAGGCTGCTCTCCAATGATACCACTTGGATAGCTTCAAAGGCCATTTTTTAAAACTTTATTTTAAGGTTATCTTTGACCTCTTAAATCACAATAAGGGTTGTTTGGACTGCTGCAAGGTGCCCACCTTAATTAGTGGACCGCATATACCAGGCCAACTTCTCACACTGGGTACATGTAGCACCACTTTACTAGGGTCTTATAAGTATATTAAATATAGTAATTGGGGACAATCTAATGTTACCATGTTTTGGAGAGTAAGCACATGCACTTTAACACTGGTCAGCAGTGGTAAAGTGTGCAGAGTCCTAAGACCAGCAAAAAGGAGATCAGCAAAAAAATTGGAGGAGGAAGGCAAAATGTTTTGGGAGAAGACCATCATAAGGCTGGCAGGTCTAACGGAAGTGGATGGAAAATGGGAAATAATTACTACAAAATGGGTACCTGTTTAGAAAATTAAAGGAAGGGTACATGCAAAAATGACAAAAAAAACACACCCACAAGTAAAGCAATTTAATTTCACAAAATCCTCACCTACATTTACTTATAAAGTGCTGCTGACAAAACATATACTCAATCCCATTCCTGGAGTAAATTAAGAACCTTACATGGTCAACCACTGGGAATGCAACTTAATCCAATGACGGCAAGAAATAACACTAACACATAGTGAAATGCATAAAATAAATTCAATTTGATAACATTTTAAATTACATTTTATTTAATGCTAATGTTATTATTATAATTGTGTTTTGAATATACATACTAATACCTTCCTAAATTCACTTATAACTTTTTGCTTTGGAAAATGTAATCACAAATAAAATAATATATATTGTGCATCCAAGACTGTAAAACTTTCAATACAAGACTATTGTAATGGGTGGAGAGGAAGTATTTAAATGTATTTTGTTTTATTAGAAAAAAAATAAAAATGTAAAAGTAAAAATAAATAAAATTAAATGTTTTAGTGCTGATTTTTTGTCCTTTGCTACTGTGATAGTCCTAAGTGAATATTACAAAGGAAAATACATTTTAATATTTTCTATCAAAAACATATATTTCCTTTATTTAGGAATATATTTGTTAAAATTCCCTATTTCTTTCTATAGGGAGATCTTCACTCTGGTGGTGGAGATTTCCATAAACACCTCTAAAGTTAATAAAAGTAACTTTAGGGCCATGAAATCTATTGTAGGAGCCACCAACACCTCATTTTAGGGGTTGGAGACTCATAATTTTAAATCTATGCAGAGATCTCTGAACTAAAATTGTGAATTCCTTTCAGGGAATAACTACACCTAGGTCTAGGTGTAGATCTCCACATGCTAATATCTCCACCAATATGTAAATTGACCTTATTTATTTAATAGGATCCATTCGCCTATAGAGTAGATATGGCATATTTTTAACTCAGAAATGAATGGTAATACAATGGTTCTAAAAACTAAATGTAATGAATGGAACGATTTGTTAAATGTGATTGGACCGAATGATAGATGATTGAATGAGTCATTTATTATGTTAGTACCTCTGGAACCCCTTCACCTAATGCAATCCTTTCAATATCAAAACTAACTTGTGATGAAGGGTAGTTGGTAATAGGAGGCAAATACAATCTAAAAGTAAATCTAAATTTAGAACATGAGCCAGAGTGATTAACCCACACTTGTAGATGAGCACATTACGCTTAATAATAGCATCAGCATTAAAAAGCAATATCATTGATGGAGAAAATACTTCTCTGTTAACAGTAGCAATAAGCAGTATAGTAAAGCAAGAGAAATTACAAACACAAAACAGCAATAAGCATTGCAAGAAAATCTCAACAATTCATTAGAAAAACGAATTTTGGTAAAAAAATAATATAGTAATTATAATACTTGCTTTCTGCAAATACATATTTGCATATGTAAAACGTGGGATGTTATTGAATGTTTGTGATGTATTACAATTTATCAGATAATACATGAAAAATCATCATCATTCAAGAGATTAAGTTTTCAAAAAAACTATCAGCACCATTGATAGTAAAATAAAAAAAAAACAGAAACAGTGGAATATATAAAGCTTTTGATTGGAGATTCAAGTCACTGATTCCCTGTTTTGACAGTCTTGGCTGTCAGCATTTTGTGCCATACAAAAGGTATGATTCCTAAACGTCGAGGCATTTGAAAGATGCAGTCACCTCTTTATCAGGACAAAGAGCATGCATCAAAACTATTCCAAGTTACCAAAAGCTGAATGAATAGAAATATTACACTGAAAACAACGGATAACAAATTCTATTAAATCTACAAACTGTCTACCATCAGACTCATCAGGAAGCAGCCAAAATTGAATATCCATGACCACCCACATTGGGCACCAACTGAATTATATTTATAGTTTTACAAAGAAACCACAACTGTAAATACGTACACTATTTTTAGATATGATGTATGAAGAGGAGACCATAATAGAAGGAACACAACATTTTAAACAGCATGTAATGTACTAAACATAATCTGAAATCAAATACTAACATGTTTTACCATATTAATTATTTCTAGCCAATTAAATAAACATGCAAAAAGAGCAGCAGAGTAGTGTCAATTAGCAAGAATGACAAGCCAGTGATAAATCACTGCACTCTAAAGTACCATGATCTTATCAAATTATATTATTGTGTGTAACACAAACATGCAAATCAGCATATATATTTCCAAACAACAGTATACACCTACTGAAGATCTGCAAGTGTGCTCACTTGGTGCAACAATACAAAAAGGACTGTCAATGGTCTGTACAACTAATGGGGGCAAAGAAAAGAAAAATGTGACAGACTCTGTGTCTACCTGTAAGGCGTGTACAACAAAAAGGAAATTCATCCCATCAGCCCACCCATATGGCAGAGCTTCATCATCTGGGATAGAACCAATGATGGTCCGGTTAAGGAGCCACACACCTGTGGGAATTATGTGCTTCTCCAAACCCAAGGAACCACCAGTGATGGATTGTACCAACAATCAAAACAGTTTGAGATGGTGTGGGATATTAAATTGAAGTAAGAAAATAATCAAAAAGTGAGATGTAAAATTGGCTACCATGATTTAAGGAAAAGTTTATTAGGGAAAGTCATGGTGTCAAGATTAACATGAGTGTAAGACAGTTTGAAATAATAACTGTCTGTTAAGGATGGTATTTGGTCAACATGTTTCAGCCATTGTAGGAAAGTTTAAGCCTACCCGGCTTTCGTCAGGACCTCTTGAACACTACTGCAATAAAGCTTGACCTAAGCTTAGTGAAAAAAGCAAAAATTAACACAAATTAATGATACAAAACATCCTACCGTACAATGGATTTTCCAGACAAGGGATGTCTGTTTCATAAAGTATTTAGGATTCTTTCCCAAAAATGCTTGGGAGAAAGCCTCACCTCTTCCTGGCCACTGATCAGGATTGGAGGCCCCGCTCTGTCCGTCGGTACCCCTGGACTGATCCTGAGCTGAGGGGCACTCGGTGCAACATGTCATAAAAATACCATAAAAGTATTTATCTTTTTGAAGCACAGCATGTGCAGCACCAAACTGTGCTTCGTTGCAGGAGTGCCCAGAAAAACATTAGTTCATGTGGCCAAATGTGCATATTTAAATGAAATAATTGTACATCTATCTTTATCTTGCCTCCTTTGACCACTCACCGTAACAAAACATGCTCAAATTCATAAAGTAGACTCACAACTGATAGCATGGACTGGGCCCCCATAATTAATCTTTTTCTCTCTTCAATGACATACAGATTAATTTCCAATTTACCATAACTTGAAGGGTTAGGCCCCATTTCCATGATAGACCTTTGAATATCATTTTATAAGTCAAAAAGCGAATCTAAATTTTAGTAATAGTTTTTAGTTCAGTCAGTGGTGAGAAATCAGATACACACTAAAACCTTAGTTCCTATAGGCATTGGAGCACAGGTCAGCCTTCCAAAACACATTGGGGTATATTCTACCGGAAGAGTATTGTAACACAACTTTCAACATCGCAGCCCATCGCGGAAAAATAACAATGTGTCAACTGGGAATTCACAACAACGCGGAAACATGCATTAGTCATCAGATAACGCAACTTTCAACACTGCAGCCTATAGCGGAAAAATAACCCTGTGCCAACTTGGAATTCACAACAATGCAGAAGCAAGCGATAGTCATCAGATACAAAAATCTGCAAGAAAATCAACACCACGCCACAGAAATGCTAAATGCAAATGCCAAAAGAATGCGATGAGGCCAACCGTGGTACACAAATCAGAGAAAACAAGCCACAGGCCTGCACATCCCACACATCTGGCAGGAAAATGAACTATAAAAGAAAAAAATGAAGAAAAAAACCATTTCAAACTGCGTAGCACCATGGATGCACCCGGACCGAGTGCAGAGGACATGCCGAACCCCACAAGCCCCACGGAGGACCAGCATGGAACCCTGTTTTCAGGGAAGGGCATGGACAAGAAGAAGAGGAAGACAGGGTTCAGTCCGCAGGAAGACCAAATCATTGCATGGAGGTCATGGGACACTACCAAGAACTGTCCACGACCTCCACTGTGGCACTGGAAACCCAAACAGAAATACGTCACGCCATCGTCAACAACACCAATGCACTCATAGTGGCAAGGAGATCACTGGAGGAGGTCAAGAAGCGCTGGCATGAAGTGCACAGCCAAACCAAGGAGATACGGGGGAGATGGGCACAATGGCACACATGCACAATTATGTGTAGCACACTGCACACCCACAATGACCCTAGATCATGTCACTGAGAGCCTTGGCACACTGCAGCACACATAGAAACAATAAGTAGACCCCCGTTCACAATGTGCACAAAGTGGCCCGCCTACAGATTACCAATAACACCACCGACCCATGCACATGTGCGGAATCCAGCAAAGAAGCGGCTCTGTGACCCACACTGACTATGCAAGTAACACTGCATGACCGATAGCATGGAAGCAGCCAAAAAACATAAGCGCCCACAAATCAACATGGAGGTAGTCCAGTGCCGATCACATCCGTAAAGGAGCAGGTCACACTCCGATATGTACACCTGCACATACAACCCATGCCGTACAATACACACAGCAGAGGAACAATGCACCATTCCAAAATATCTGCCCGAGAGCAAATGTGACCCAAGTCAAAAACAAAACAGGCCCGATAAACACACAATTCAAAGGCACTCTGCCTCAAAAGGGAGAAGGCTACACGAAATCAGAGCCTCAGGGGCAACTCCCCCACAATGCAGCACACACACATAGCAATCACAGAACATCAGCAATGACGGCAATGAGGCACAAAATGCAACACCAGCACCATAGTACCCAACTCACAACTGGTCCCTTACGTGCATAGTAACTGTCCACTAAGACCAGGCATTGCATGACACTGTGTGATGACAATGCATGGGCACTACCACACATCCGTCATGTAGTCGAAAAACACACTGATTGCCATCAAATAGCCAGCTACACCAAAACAGTCAATATGTACATTGGCATGCAGTCTGAACATACACATCTGCAAATCTCCAACATACATGTACAACTATGTTAACCAGCATCTCCCATTTCACATTGCAGAGGGACAAACAACTTCTCCTGCCGAGCAGATCAGACATATCTTCAGAGACAATAAAGAGGACCCATCGTCACCTGCACCAAAACACTCCAACAGATTATAGATAGCCTCTGTACCCCATCCCCAGAAGCAGGGCTGGCCAGCTGCCCAGAGGTGAGCCCACCACCTGCACAGACAACACAGCAGGAAACACACATCACCACAGCTGTCTCCCAGCACTCCTCCGACCAATTCATGGAGTTTCAACAACGTATGTGGCGTTGCCAAGTGGAGTTGGCTGACCAGCTGCGGGTGGGCTTAGAACTCATGGCAGCCAAACTCGATGCCATACGTGGGTGTCTGAGTCCCATAAGGGACCTCGTACAGTCCCTATCGGACACCCCCTGTATGCACCATGCTACACCACAGACCTTGGTTGACCTTGCTAGGGCAATTAATCTAATACAAGAACTGTGTGGTCAGACCAGCACCAGCGCACAGAGTTGGCAAAGATGCAGAGGTCAATGGATACCATGGAGCAGATGCAGGCTGGAAGTCTGTCTGCCATTGCTGGACACCAGCAAGTAGTAACTGGGAACCTCAATGCCCTGCAATACTTCATCTTGCCATTGCTGCCACTGCGCCGGTCTCAGATGACTGCAGCGGGAACATGGACACACACAGCTCCGAGGCTGGATATGTCTGTGGCACACATGATACTGCACCATCACCTTCACAGTCTATTGTGTCAGTGGCACACAGTGATGCAGCCATCACCCTGCCACACACACCTGACAAATGGCCGGTCCCTGCCTTGTTATGACATATGCATCATGACCTGGGAAACACCTCATACTGAACCCCGGAACACTCTGAGACATGCAACCGGACCCCAACACGTACTGCCTTTTCATCACTGCTGGCCAAATACACAGCAATCCTGCTGCAGACTGCACTCTCCCACTTCCTAATCACTACTCAATCCCCAAAGGACTGTGTTTGGCCCACCACTGGGCTATCATGTGATGTGGGCTTGGATGGCCATGTACAGCACCAGCTCCATCACTCACCTGAATGTGAATAAAACATTCTAAATCACACAGATGTGTCTTTACTATGTTCACTCATGTATGGAAGTATGACTGGATGTAGGACAATGATTGCACATGAAGGTACATCATGGTAACTTACATCTATGTGCATGTGTCTCCCTGGGGCACATGGCAAATTCTCTGAAGGTGAGTTCTAGCTGTGTCCCCATTGCACATCAACAATACTCTCACAACCCCCCAAACTAGGCACACGTCCATGTGTTGAATAGGGCTGTGGGTAGGACTGACCAAATAGTTAGCAGGCCCGGAGTGGTGGCCTACATCACATGTGACAACAGAACAACACATCACATACCCACTTATACAGATCTGTGTGGACACATTCTGTTATGAAGTATGAAAATTGCTCCACATTGTCAGAGGTTGCACACCATACTCACATTGCTGAAGTCACGTAAATGCACATGTCGGCCAGCACCTATCCCAAAACAATGTCTGGCTCACAGATGTTGATCTTGCAAAAGGGACACACCACCACTGCACATGCGTCAGTCAGTCCCTCCCTGTGTGGGGACAATGCTCATTGGGGCACAAGAGTGGACAATCTAATCAACACACCTCACAGTTAGACACCAGTGGGGTGACATAGACTTTATTGCCATGTGCGTGTCAGTATGGACCAGGCAACGGCCACAACAGGCAGGAACATGCTTACACTTGCACGTAGCATGGGTTCATGCTGAGGTTCATACATTGTTGTTGCAACAATGGCCGAAAATCATCACGGATGGCAATACTCCCAGACCACCTTGCCTTGCTGGATGAGTCCTGTGTTGTTTAGCGTCTGCCCATTGCCCTGTGTGAAGGGGCACGACTCACTGCCCATGGTATCTGCATAGTGCTCTGCCACCGGAGTGCGCCAATAGTCTGCTCTGCTGACAGTGATCAGGTGAAAGGGTAAGACAGGTTCACAAGTTGTGCTACATTGCCATGTGTGTGCTCTCCCTAGCAGTGTGTCTGAATTGGCAACATTGCAAAACAATGCTGTGTTACTCCGAGCATGGACCTGCATCACCTTGCACAGGTGTGTGTACACACGTGTTGTTCCACGCACATGCATCCAGAGTCCACTGTTGTGGTGGGATATGTGAGCAATCCCCATGATGCTACAAATTATTGGGACCTGTGCTATGGGTAACATTTGGATGTGGCTGCAGGTACGGAGTTACTCATCCAAGAATGCCCACACAGCTTCATGTGCAATGTGTTTCTATAGTATGTCATTGTCGTGTTCAAGGAGCACCACGGTAAGCCAATCGATTAACTTGTCTGGGGAGGTGTGCTCAGTCCATGCCGTTTCACCAATCCGCAACACAGCCCAGTAGGGGATCACCTCTACGTGGTCACTGTATACAAGGAATTGTGCAATCTCCCATGCACAACTGCAAATAAATACGCAGTATGTCAAGGCATTCATGCACTGCTGTCTCGGTTACACTCCTGTTCATGCTCCTACGAGGGTTGTGTTGGATAGGCAGGCTTTCATGGGACACTAAAATGTGCATGTTCGGCTGTGGAACCATGGTTGGATGCAGGGGACGTAGACAATGTGGAAGTTGAAACGGTCACTGATCCGCAGCACTGCCAGTGGAACTGTGCCCAGTAAATGCAGAATACATGCACAGTAGTGTTCTATGTGACGGGGTTGTGCAGGTGTCCAAAATGGCCTGTCATTGCCTTAGTGCATCTTGTGGAACTGCACTCTTCTGAACTGCGGGAGTTGTGTGGAGGATTTGCCACAGCTCTGGGCAATTATTCGATATGTGTGGGCAATGTTGGGCTGAATGGGTTGCTGATTCAGTGAGTGTCAAGGGCCTCCCATGTGGGGGTCCCTCAGGAAGGGGCTTCTGTGTGTGGGGTGTGGATGAGTCAGATAGTTCATTTGCGCAATGCGTGTTGTGGGAGTCATCCACATCTGCCATGGCATCTCTCTCAGGGTGTTCCAGGCACGTTCTAGACCAAGGTCAGAGGTGCAGGTGTCCTCCCCCTTCTACATTGGAACAATGGAGCTTTCATCCCTTTTGTTTGTATGACTACTACTTGCGTTTTTGGTGCGTGATGTGGCTTTGGCGCTGAGATTGGGACACCGCCTTGGGCTCATGGTGTATGGATAGCGATACACACACACATGTTGGTATGTGGAGCCAGGTGGCCTGCAAGGCCTAGTGCTGCTTGTGCAGTCTCACTTTGTCTCTCTCTCTCTCTTTGTCTCTCTCTCTCTTTCCTATGTTGGGCGCATGGCGCACCTTCTTCTCACGGATTTAGTCTTCCAGGCTGTGTCCTACAGATTGTCCAGTTAGGACCTGCTAGGACTCATCCGAATGGTTGTTTAGTCTTTTGTATGTATGGTGTTTTGTGTTGTTGCATTGCCGTACGACTGATTAGAAATTTTCTGGCCACGCATGTATGTTGATTTTCCTGCTTGTGTGACCTCAAACAACATATTTGTTTTGTGATTTGTGGTGTTGGTGTGCAGTTTCTTGGCAGGGTTTGGGTTTGGGTGTGGGTGCGGGGGTGATTGTTGCGGGCCTTGGTGTGGTGTCGGTGGGTGTTGTGGCCCTCTTGGGTGTCCGTGCTACATGTTTAGTTGCTCCATTGCATCTGTTGCCCTTCCGATGACGCCCTGGGCTGGGCTCTCTATTGTTGTGCTGGCTGCCATCCGACTTTACAGCAGGTCAGAGCAGGTGTAAAATTCCTGCTGCTACCGCGCCTTATGGCATGTTTTGTGTTCTTGTTGCCGATCTGTCTTGTTGTTGTGAATGTTGAGATGTGGTGTTGTTGCCGGTTTTGTCACAGGAACGTCTACTCTGCATCTCATTAGCGATAGATGCGGGGGTCCTCTGTGGCAATGTTTTTTGCGGCTTCTATCGTGGGAAAACCAGTGCAGTGGGCTGTTAGCACCTGTTTGTGAATGGTGGGGTAAATATATCACTACTTTGGCTGAGCAAAAGTGCAGTTAATTCGGCGATAGCTCCTTGTGAATATGCCCCATTGTGCTTCATCTCGAGATTATGGACTATACTAACTGAGACGAAATCAGTGTTAGGAAATGCTCAAAATGTATTGTCTATTATGCAGACTTATCTTATTAAAGCTTTTATGTCAAAAAGGTGGGAACAGAAGACAGAGGAAGTTTTTGACATTTAAGAATGCAATGTTGCTTATAATGTAATACATTGTTTAAACCAGAACATTCTGCAGTCATGAAGAACATTTATAAGCATGTCCTTTTAAGGTCAAGCTTCTAATTAAACTGTGCACATTTCACCAATATTAGGTTTTCGTTTAGTTAAAGAAACTTGCTTCTTAATTTTTCTATCACCTATCCAGATAATTATGGCTGCCTACTGGAAATCAGCACAGTTCAAAAACGTCATTTGAGCATTGAATTTTACATTTATCATTGCATATTCATTGCATATTCAACTACTAAGTTTACTAAATTTTGGGACTCATTACACCAAAAAAGGACAATAAAGTCGACAGTTATTGTCTCCCCAGGAGGAATGCATGTGATGTTTTTGTTATAACATATGCAATGTTTACAATCATTGTAAAAAAATGTAAATATATATGGGCAGCACAGCGACAAATACACATCAGGTATGGCACTGAAGTGCACTCCTTTTCAGGCAGCTGTGCACACGTGATCCGTGAATATGACATCACTCACAGTGCAAGGTGGCCAATGACATAGGCAGGCCTATTGCTTGATAATGTATGCTCCTATCTTTGAGGGCATTCATTAACATTTTGCAGGTAGTTTCTATCTTTGAAAATTATGCCCATTTACTGCTGTGAGAGTCAGGAGGATGTACTTTTGCAAGGTGGGGAATTGCAAAAAACACCTACCTATTTAAAATTTAATGTTGAGCAAAATAGTTTCCCATTGGAGAAGATTAGTTATATGTTCAAATGTGTATAATTTACTCCTGCAGAATTTGAATTTTCCACCTGTTGGAAAACCAACATGAGCAAATTTTGTGCAATAACAAACTCGTGGAAATCTGTGACGGTCATAGATTTACTGGAGCAAGTATGGAAGGAAGTTTAAATTCAGTGACACATTAATCAACCCCAAATTAATTCAGGTCAGTTGAAGCAGGGCAGGTGTGCTTGCTTTCCCCCCCATAATCTACAGTGATGAACCAGAAATTAATTCATGTCAGTTGAAGCAGGGCAGGTGTGCTTGCTTTTCCCCCCCATAATCTACAGTGATGAACCAGAAATTATTTCATTTCAGTTGAAGCAGGGCAGGTGTGCTTGCTTCCCCCCCCCCAGTGATGAATCAGAGGGTGGCAGTGATGTACCAGAGGGTGGCAGTGGTGAAACAGAGGGTGCTGTGAACCTGTAATGATGAACCAGACGTAGAAACAACAAAGTCGCGACCGTTGCGAGCCGGCAAGTAAGTTTGCAATTGCGAACTGGTACAAAACCCTCGCGAACTGGCAGAAACCCTTGCGAACACAAAAACAAAAAATCCGCAAATTTGCGAGAGTTCGCGGATTTTGCAGATTGCGAATTTGCAAATACGCAAATTCGCGAACGCCAGATTCTCAAAATTCGCCCATGCTTAGTCATCAAAGCCCACAACATTACTGTGGTTAACTATGCCGATGACACCCAATTAATAGTGTCCCTGGAAGGAGGCCAGGCAGACTCCCAAGAAACTTTTCACAATGGTATGCGGGAAATGGTGCTGTGGATAAGAAATAACGCTTTACAATTCAATAACGACAAAACAGAGATCCTGCTTTGTGAGGTGGGCAGAGTACCAACAGGTTTAGCTCCTGACTTCTGGCCTATCCCTACAGAATCCCTTTTGGTACCTATGGGCACAGTACGTCTGCTTCAATGACAAGCTAAACCTGGGATCGCCTGTCAACAATGTAGTCAAGAACTGTTTTATGCTCATTAAGGGACTTCGGAAGGCACTAACTAATCCCTGTCCAGGATAGAGGCACAGTGGTCAGGAGTGTTGTCCTTAGTCTAGTGGATTACTGCAATGCTTTGTTATTGGAGTCCAAAGACACCAAACATTACTTGATTTCCTCCTCTCATTTGGAAATTACAGCTTAATAAATGTAATAAGGTAACTCCAATGTCATCCTATGTGAGAGGTAAACCTTGCAGAAGTGACAAACAAATATAAGAGGTTTTCATAAGCAGGACATATAAAACTTAAATGCATATGCCTACTTTTTTAAATACACTGTATACTGCCCTTTGGGCTGTTTAGGGTTAGACTGTTTAGGGTTAGACCTAGGGGAGACTTATATGAATTAAAAAGGAATGTTGGGCCTGGCAAAATATTTATTTTCCCAGGTCAAAAGCAGTATAAGAACTGCACACACAGGCTTGAAAGGCAAACCTGCGACATGTTTAAAGTACTACTTACGTGGGTGTCAAAATCAGTAATGCAGACTCACTAGTAGCATTTAAATTACAGGCCCTGGGTGTAGGAAAGTAGGATCTGCTTCTTATGGTTCCGCCCACTTTTTGCTTCATGTTACAATGTTTTTGACTAGTCTGACTGGAATCTTGCTAATCAGGACTCCAGTCTAGCTGTTTTCTCCCTAAAATGTTATGTCATGTAATTAGGTAGACTTCAGATTGGATACCTGGGTATGCTTATCAGTCCCTAGTATATGGTACCCATGTACCCAGGGCATAGGTACCCTAGAGATCTCCCATGGACTGAATCATGTATTATGCCACCCATGAGAGGTCATGCAAAATGGAAAAGCAGGCCTGCCATTTCAGCCTGTGTACGATGGTGCAAGCATCTCTTACTTTATACATAGGTTACTTATATCTAAGGGTCTCTGCACTTAAAACCTATAATTCACCCTTATAGCAGGCCTTAACAATTCTGGAGGGCAGAGTGCCTGGTTCTAAGTGAGAGTGTGACGCTGCATGAGAAGGACACCCCTGCAGCCTACGAAGTCCATTCTCCCAGGTTGTCAGTGTAACCGCCATTTACGACATATAGAGTGGCATTATGCGACAGCGTAATGATCAACTTTAAAATGGCTGAAAGTAACCCTATAGTAATTGGTTTCAAACATTGTGGAATCATACCCCCACACTGGTAACCGGTGTGGGAGGTATGATTCCATCCCTCAGAAACAGGTTTTGTGAGGTCCCTGGTGTTCCCGGTACCAGCCTTTTAGTCCCAGGCAGCCCAAAAGGGTTGCTGCCAATCAGAAACACATTTCTGCCCTCCTACTGCTGAGCCAAGTTGGAGCAGGAGAAGGCAGAACAATAGGCGTCCTGTCACAGAGAGGTGTGACCACCTCCCAGACAGGATTTAGTTAATTAGGCCTGGGTGGATGCACTTGCCAGCGGCCGAAAGTCTGCATGAGGGGCACATTTGGTCTCCCTTTGCATAGTCCAGTTCAAACCAGTCCTGGGAGCCATTGTCTCCTGCTCTGGCACAAAACTGGACAAAAGGCATGGGAGTAACCTCCCCACTGTCCTGACCCCTGAATCTGTCCAATATGGACAAGATTTTGAACCAGAAACCGCTGAACTTCAACTGTCTGGACACTCCGGACTTTGTTGGGGCCCGACTTCATCTCCCTCTCAGTCTAAAGTATTGCCTGTGCCCTTGCACCATACGACTCCATTCTGGACCTGTGGAACATCAAAGAAAACGGAAGATATCTCCCTTGGAGTGAAGGAGTCACGCCCCTGCAAATGCAGGCACAGTAACACAATTAACAGGTCTGCTGAACCTGAGCTCCTGTGGACTCCATAGGCTCCAGCAACACAGGAGATAGGTTTCACATCCCTCAAGGTCCGAGCTGCCCTCTCCCCAAGTTTGAGGTCAGAATCCCTCGTGAGGGCTGCATACCCGTACACCTGTGCACAGCATAGTTTTGAAGGTGCATATGCTTGTTGGTGGTTTCAGATCAAGTGTACTGGGCTCCTAGTAGCCCCAACTTTTGGCACCATTTCCACCAAAGAACTTTGACCTCCTCACACTGAGTCTCCGTGGGCTGTGGCTTTGTAATTCTGCTTGAGGTCCCCTCGTGACTTCTGTGCCTCCGGCCTGTTGGTCCTCTTGAAGGTCAATACTGCTTTACTTGAGCTCACCTGGTTGCTCCAGGCTTTCCCACACTTCCCTGTGTTTGGTGAGTCTCTTGGGACTTGCTGGTCCGAACCGTGACTCCTCTTGACTAGCTTTGGGGGTTGCCGCTGCCAAGGCTTGTTGGTGCTCCAGCCGAACACCGACACCTCAGCACTTAACTTCCTTTGTGCGATAGCTCGTATCCAGCTCCTGGTAGTCCTTGACATCTCCTGGTCCCATTGGCTGCAGATTCAAGAACCCCCTCAACACACCTGAAGCACCTGACAACTGTGGGCATTCGTCTACCCTGCCCTTAGTCATTCCTGAGTGACCCAGACTCTGTCCCCTCTGCTTTCAGGGACTCTTCAACACCAATTCACCTTTGGATTCCAACAGACAATTTTCTTCTATCCTGCAGTGGTCTCTCCTAGAAGTTCTCCATTGAGGTCGATGGCGGTTTCCGACTCCACTTCAGCCCTATGCACCCGGCTCCCCTGGGATAGGTAACTCTGGTACTATGGCATCCACGGGTGGGGTGGCTCTCCAACCTCCTATGATCCAAAGGGCTTTCTCGTAATCCACTGAGAAGGGTCCTTAAACTTTAAAACGGCTACCGCGACTCTCCCATTGAACTGTACGTAGCATGCGGTCGTGTTCTCACACTGCACCTGTCTTCCATGGGGTCCCTACTTACTCACCGTTGGTGGTTCCTTGGGGTCCCAGCGATTCAACAACCTTTAGACACTGTCTTGACTCAAGTTGTGGTTCTTATATCACTATTTTAGTATATGGTTTTGTCTTCCCCTGGAGCCGACTGTTTATTAGCGCTACTTACAATTGTTTCTGTGCTATAGTATTGTGTGCTTTGTGTTTATCTGCGTGTAGCAGATACTGTGAAGTATTTAGAGTGTTTTATAATAATAAATACATATTTTTATAACTACTGTGTGGTTCTCCTTTCATTTAACCAATACAATAAGGTTACATTCTTGTAAAACAAGCTGCTTAAAATTCCTTCAAGGCTGAAGGCTGCTCTCCTGAAGGATGCTCTCCAATGATACCACTTGGATAGCTTCAAAGGCCAATTTTTAAACTTTATTTTAAGGTTATCTTTGACCTCTTAAATCACAATAGGGGTTGTTTGGACTGCTGCAAGGTGCCCACCTTAATTAGTGGACCGCATATACCAGGCCAACTTCTCACACTGGGTACATGTAGCACCACTTTACTAGGGTCTTATAAGTATATTAAATATAGTAATTGGGGACAAACTAATGTTACCATGTTTTGGAGAGTAAGCACATGCACTTTAACACTGGTCAGCAGTGGTAAAGTGTGCAGAGTCCTAAGACCAGCAAAAAGGAGATCAGCAAAAAAATGGAGGAGGAACGCAAAATGTTTTGGGAGAAGACCATAATAAGGCTGGCAGGTCTAACGGAAGTGGATGGAAAATGGGAAATAATTTCTACAAAATGGGTACCTGTTTAGAAAATTAAAGGAAGGGTACATGCAAAAATGACAAAAAAACACACCCACAAGTAAAGCAATTTAATTTCACAAAATCCTCACCTACATTTACTTATATAGTGCTGCTGACAAAACATATACTCAATCCCATTCCTGGAGTAAATTAAGAACCTTACATGGTCAACCACTGGGAATGCAACTTAATCCTGCAGAAATCAATGACGGCAAGAAATAACACTAACACATAGTGAAATGCATAAAATAAATTCAATTTAATAACATTTTAAATTACATTTTATTTAATGCTAATGTTATTATTATAATTGTGTTTTGAATATACATACTAATACCTTCCTAAATTCACTTATAACTTTTTGCTTTGGAAAATGTAATCACAAATAAAATAATATATATTGTGCATCCAAGACTGTAAAACTTTCAATACAAGACTATTGTAATGGGTGGAGAGGAAGTATTTAAATGTTTTTTGTTTTATTAGAAAAAAAATAAACATTTAAAAGTAAAAATAAATAAAATTAAATGTTTTAGTGCTGATTTTTTGTCCTTTGCTACTGTGATAGTCCTAAGTGAATATTACAAAGGAAAATACATTTTAATATTTTCTATCAAAAACATATATTTCCTTTATTTAGGAATATATTTGTTGAAATTCCCTATTTCTTTCTATAGGGAGATATTCACTCTGGTGGTGGAGATTTCCATAAACACCTCTAAAGTTAATAAAAGTAACTTTAGGGCCATGAAATCTATTGTAGGAGCCACCAACACCTCATTTTAGGGGTTGGAGACTCATAAGTCTAAATCTATGCAGAGATCTCTGAACTAAAATTGTGAATTCCTTTCAGGGAATAACTACACCTAGGTCTAGGTGTAGATCTCCACATGCAAAAAAATCTCCACCAATATGTAAATTGACCTTATTTATTTAATAGGATCCATTCGCCTTTAGAGTAGATATGGCATATTTTTAATTCAGAAATGAATGGTAATACAATGGTTCTAAAAACTAAATGTAATGAATGGAACGATTTGTTAAATGTGATTGGACCGAATGATAGATGCTTGAATGAGTCATTTATTATGTTAGTACCTCTGGAACCCCTTCACCTAATGCAATCCTTTCAATATCAAAACTAACTTGTGATGAAGGGTAGTTGGTAATAGGAGGCAAATACAATCTAAAAGTAAATCTAAATTGAGAACATGAGCCAGAGTGATTAACCCACACTTGTAGATGAGCACATTACGGTTAATAATAGCATTAGCATTAAAAAGCAATATCATTGATGGAGAAAATACTTCTCTGTTAACCGTAGCAATAGGCAGTATAGTACAGCAAGAGAAATTACAAACACAAAACAGCAATAAGCACTGCAAGAAAATCTCAACAATTCATTAGAAAAACTAATTTTGGTAAAAAAATAATATAGTAATTATAATACTTGCTTTCTGCAAATACATATTTGCATATGCAAAACGTGGGATGTTATTGAATGTTTGTGATATATTACAATTTATCAGATAATACATGAAAAATCATCATCATTCAAGAGATTAAGTTTTCAAAAAAACTATCAGCACCATTGATAGTAAAATAAAAAAAAAACAGAAACAGTGGAATATATAAAGCTTTTGATTGGAGATTCAAGTCACTGATTCCCTGTTCTGACAGTCTTGGCTGTCAGCATTTTGTGCCATACAAAAGGTATGATTCCTAAACGTCGAGGCATTTGAAAGATGCAGTCACCTCTTTATCAGGACAAAGAGCATGCATCAAAACTATTCCAAGTTACCAAAAGCTGAATGAATAGAAATATTACACTGAAAACAACGGATAACAAGTTCTATTAAATCCACAAACTGTCTACCATCAGACTCATCAGGAAGCAGCCAAAATTGAATTTCCATGACCACCCACATTGGGCACCAACTGAATAATATTTATAGTTTTACAAAGAAACCACAACTGTAAATACATACACTATTTTTAGATATGATGTATGAAGAGGAGACCATAATAGAAGGAACACAACATTTTAAACAGCATGTAATGTACTAAACATAATCTGAAATCAAATACTAACATGTTTTACCATATTAATTTATCTCATCTCATGAACACTGAAGAAATTCTTTTCTAGCCAATTAAATAAACATGCAAAAAGAGCAGCAGAGTAGTGTCAATTAGCAAGAATGACAAGCCAGTGATAAATCACTGCACTCTAAAGTACCATGATCTTATCAAATTATATTATTGTGTGTAACACAAACATGCAAATCAGCATATATATTTCCAAACAACAGTATACACCTACTGAAGATCTGCAAGGGTGCTCACTTGGTGCAACAATACAAAAAGGACTGTCAATGGTCTGTACAACTAATGGGGGCAAAGAAAAGAAAAATGTGACGGACTCTGTGTCTACCTGTAAGGTGTGTACAACAAAAAGGAAATGAATCCCATCAGCCCACCCATATGGCAGAGCTTCATCATCTGGGATAGAACCAAATATGGTCCGGTTAAGGAGCCACACCTGTGGGAATTATGTGCTACTCCAAACCCAAGGAACCACCAGTGATGGATCGTACCAAAAATCAAAACAGTTTGAGATGGTGTGGGATATTAAATTGAAGTGAGAAAATAATCAAAAAGTGAGATGTAAAATTGGCTACCATGATTTAAGGAAAAGTTTATTAGGGAAAATCATGGTGTCAAGATTAAAATGAGTGTGAGACAGTTTGAAATAATAACTGTCTGTTAAGGATGGTATTTGGTCAACATGTTTCAGCCATTGTAGGAAAGTTTAAGCCTACCCGGCTTTCGTCAGGACCTCTTGAACACTACTGAAATAAAGCTTGACCTAAGCTTAGTGAAAAAAGCAAAAATTAACACAAATTAATGATACAAAACATCCTACCATACAATGGATTTTCCAGACAAGGGATGTCTATTTCATAAAGTATTTAAGATTCTTTCCCAAAAATGCTTGGGAGAAAGCCTCACCTCTTCCTGGCCACTGCTCAGGGTTGGAGGCCCCGCTCTGTCCGTCGGTACCCCTGGACTGATCCTGAGCTGAGGGGCACTTGGTGCAACATGTCATAAAAATACCATAAAAGTATTTATCTTTTTGAAGCACAGCATGTGCAGCACCAAACTGTGCTTCGTTGCAGGAGTGCCCAGAAAAACATTAGTTCATGTGGCCAAATGTGCATATTTAAATGAAATAATTGTACATCTATCTTTATCTTGCCTCCTTTGACCACTCGCCGTAACAAAACATGCTCAAATTCATAAAGTAGGCTCACAACTGATAGCATGGACTGGGCCCCCATAATTAATCTTTTTCTCTCTTCAATGACATACAGATTAATTTCCAATTTACCATAACTTGAAGGGTTAGGCTCCATTTCCATGATAGACCTTTGAATATCATTTTATAAGTCAAAAAGCGAATCTAAATTTTAGTAATAGTTTTCAGTTCAGTCAGTGATGAGAAATCAGATACACACTAAAACCTTAGTTCCTATAGGCATTGGAGCACAGGTCAGCCTTCCAAAACACATTGGGGTATATTCTACCGGAAGAGTATTGTAACACAACTTTCAACATCGCAGCCCATCGCGGAAAAATAACAATGTGTCAACTGGGAATTCACAACAATGCGGAAACATGCATTAGTCATCAGATAACACAACTTTCAACACTGCAGCCTATAGCGGAAAAATAACCCTGTGCCAACTTGGAATTCACAACAATGCAGAAGCATGCGATAGTCATCAGATACAAAAATCTGCAAGAAAATCAACACCACGCCACAGAAATTCAAAATGCAAATGCAAAAAGAATGCGATGAGGCCAATCGTGGTACACAAATCAGAGAAAACAAGCCACAGGCCTGCAAATCCCACACATTTGGCAGGAAAATGAACTATAAAAGAAAAAAATGAAGAAAAAAACCATTTCAAACTGCGTAGCACCATGGATGCACCCGGACCGAGTGCAGAGGACATGCCGAACCCCACAAGCCCCACGGAGGACCAGCATGGAACCCTGTTTTCAGCGAAGGGCATGGACAAGAAGAAGAGGAAGACAGGGTTCAGTCCGCAGGAAGACCAAATCCTTGCATGGAGGTCATGGGACACTACCAAGAACTGTCCACCACCTCCACTGTGGCACTGGAAACCCAAACAGAAATACGTCACGCCATCGTCAACAACACCAATGCACTCATAGTGGCAAGGAGATCACTGGAGGAGATCAAGAAGCGCTGGCATGAAGTGCACAGCCAAACCAAGGAGATACGGGGGAGATGGGCACAATGGCACACATGCACAATTATGTGTAGCACACTGCACACCCACAATGACCCTAGATCATGTCACTGAGAGCCTTGGCACACTGCAGCACACATAGAAACAATAAGTAGACTCCCGTTCACAATGTGCACAAAGTGGCCCACCTACAGATTACCAATAACACCACCGACCCATGCACATGTGCGGAATCCAGCAAAGAAGCGGCTCTGTGACCCACACTGACTATGCAAGTAACACTGCATGACCGATAGCATGACAGCAGCCAAAAAACATGAGCGCCCACAAATCAACATGGAGGTAGTCCAGTGCCGATCACATCCGTAAAGGAGCAGGTCACACTCCGATATGTACACCTGCACACACAACCCATGCCGTACAATACACATAGCAGAGGAACAATGCACCATTCCAAAAAATCTGCCCGAGAGCACATGTGACCCAAGTCAAAAACAAAACAGGCCCGATAAACACACAATTCAAAGGCACTCTGCCTCAAAGGGAGAAGGCTACACGAAATCAGAGCTGCAGGGGCAACTCCCCCACAATGCAGCACACACACATAGCAATCACAGAACATCAGCAATGACGGCAATGAGGCACAAAATGCAACACCAGCACCATAGTACCCAACTCACAACTGGTCCCTTACGTGCATAGTAACTGTCCACTAAGACCAGGCATTGCATGACACTGTGTGATGACAATGCATGGGCACTACCACACATCCGTCATGTAGTCGAAAAACACACTGATTGCCATCAAATAGCCAGCTACACCAAAACAGTCAATATGTACATTGGCATGCAGTCTGAACATACACATCTGCAAATCTCCAACATACATGTACAACTATGTTAACCAGCATCTCCCATTTCACATTGCAGAGGGACAAACAACTTTTCCTGCCGAGCAGATCAGACATATCTTCAGAGACAATAAAGAGGACCCCTTGTCACCTGCACCAAAACACTCCAACAGATTGTAGATAGCCTCTGTACCCCATCCCCAGAAGCAGGGCTGGCCAGCTGCCCAGAGGTGAGCCCACCACCTGCACAGACAACACAGCAGGAAACACACATCACCAGAGCTGTCTCCCACCACTCCTCCGACCAATTCATGGAGTTTCAACAACGTATGTGGCGTTGCCAAGTGGAGTTGGCTGACCAGCTGCGGGTGGGCTTAGAACTCATGGCAGCCAAACTCAATGCCATACGTGGGTGTCTGAGTCCCATCAGGGACCTCGTACAGTCCCTATCGGACACCCCCTGTATGCACCATGCTACACCACAGACCTTGGTTGACCTTGCTAGGGCAATGAATCTAATACAATAATTTTGTGGTCAGACCAGCACCAGCGCACGGAGTTGGCAAAGATGCAGAGGTCAATGGAGACCATGGAGCAGATGCAGGCTGGAAGTCTGTCTGCCATTGCTGGACACCAGCAAGTAGTAACTGGGAACCTCAATGCCCTGCAATACTTCATCTTGCCATTGCTGCCACTGCGCCGGTCTCAGATGACTGCAGCGGGAACATGGACACACACAGCTCCGAGGCTGGATATGTCTGTGGCACACATGATACTGCACCATCACCTTCACAGTCTGTTGTGTCAGTGGCACACAGTGATGCAGCCATCACCCTGCCACACACACCTGACAAATGGCCGGTCCCTGCCTGGTTATGACATATGCATCATGACCTGGGAAACACCTCATACTGAACCCCGGAACACTCTGAGACATGCAACCGGACCCCAACACGTACTGCCTTTTCATCACTGCTGGCCAAATACACAGCAATCCTGCTGCAAACTGCACTCTCCCACTTCCTAATCACTACTCAATCCCCAAAGGACTGTGTTTGGCCCACCACTGGGCTATCATGTGATGTGGGCTTGGATGGCCATGTACAGCACCAGCTCCATCACTCACCTGAATGTGAATAAAACATTCTAAATCACACAGATGTGTCATTACTATGTTCACTCATGTATGGAAGTATGACTGGATGTAGGACAATGATTGCACATGAAGGTACATCATGGTAACTTACATCTATGTGCATGTGTCTCCCTGGGGCACATGGCAAATTCTGTGAAGGTGAGTTCTATCTGTGTCCCCATTGCACATCAACAATACTCTCACGACCCCCCAAACTAGGCACACGTCCATGTGTTGAATAGGGCTGTGGGTAGGACTGACCAAATAGTTAGCAGGTCCGGAGTGGTGGCCTACATCACATGTGACAACAGAACAACACATCACATACCCACTTATACAGATCTGTGTGGACACATTCTGTTATGAAGTATGAAAATTGCTCCACATTGTCAGAGGTTGCACACCATACTCACATTGCTGAAGTCACGTAAATGCACATGTCGGCCAGCACCTATCCCAAAACAATGTCTGGCTCACAGATGTTGATCTTGCAAAAGGGACACACCACCACTGCACATGCGTCAGTCAGTCCCTCCCTGTGTGGGGACAATGCTCATTGTGGCACAAGAGTGGACAATCTAATCAACACACCTCACAGTTAGACACCAGTGGGGTGACATAGACTTTATTGCCATGTGCGTGTCAGTATGGACGAGGCAACGGCCACAACAGGCAGGAACATGCTTACACTTGCACGTAGCATGGGTTCATGCTGAGGTTCATACATTGTTGTTGCAACAATGGCCGAAAATCATCACGGATGGCAATACTCCCAGACCACCTTGCCTTGCTGGATGAGTCATGTGTTGTTTAGCGTCTGCCCATTGCCCTGTGTGAAGGGGCACGACTCACCGCCCATGGTATCTGCATAGTGCTCTGCCACCGGAGTGCGCCAATAGTCTGCTCTGCTGACAGTGATCAGGTGAAAGGGTAAGACAGGTTCACAAGTTGTGCTACATTGCCATGTGTGTGCTCTCCCTAGCAGTGTGTCTGAATTGGCAACATTGCAAAACAATGCTGTGTTACTCCGAGCATGGACCTGCATCACCTTGCACAGGTGTGTGTACACTCGTGTTGTTCCACGCACATGCATCCAGAGTCCACTGTTGTGGTGGGATATGTGAGCAATCCCCATGATGCTACAAATTATTGGGACCTGTGCTATGGGTAACATTTGGATGTGGCTGCAGGTACGGAGTTACTCATCCAAGAATGCCCACGCAGCTTCATGTGCAATGTGTTTCTATAGTATGTCATTGTCGTGTTCAAGGAGCACCAGGGTAAGCCAATCGATTAACTTGTCCGGGGAGGTGTGCTCAGTCCATGCCATTTCACCAATCCGCAACACAGCCCAGTAGGGGATCACCTCTACGTGGTCACTGTATACGAGGAATTGTGCAATCTCCCATGCACAACTGCAAATAAATACGCAGTATGTCAAGGCATTCCATGCACTGCTGTCTCGGTTACACTCCTGTTCATGCTCCTAGGAGGGGTGAACACTCAATTGATGGTCCAATCCATCTATGGTTGTGTTGGATAGGCAGGCTTCCATGGGACACTAAAATGTGCATGTTCGGCTGTGGAACCATGGTTGGACGCAGGGGACGTAGACAATGTGGAAGTTAAAACGGTCACTGATCCGCAGCACTGCCAGTGGAACTGTGCCCAGTGCCCAGTAAATGCAGCATACATGCACAGTAGTGTTCTATGTGACGGGGTTGTGCAGGTGTCCAAAATGGCCTGTCATTGCCTTAGTGCATCTTGTGGAACTGGCACTCTTCTGAACTGCGGGAGTTGTGTGGAGGATTTGCCACAGCTCTGGGCAATTATTCGAATGTGTGTGCAATGTTGGGCTGAATGGGTTGCTGATTCGGTGAGTGTCCAGGGCCTCCCATGTGGGGGTCCCTCAGGAAGGGGCTTCTGTGTGTGGGGTGTGGATGAGTCAGATAGTTCATTTGCGCAATGCGTGTTGTGGGAGTCATCCACATCTGCCATGGCATCTCTCTCAGGGTGTTCCAGGCACGTTCTAGACCAAGGTCAGAGGTGCAGGTGTCCTCCCCCTTCTACATTGGAACAATGGAGCTTTCATCCCTGTTGTTTGTCTGACTACTACTTGCGTTTTTGGTGCGTGATGTGGCTTTGGCGCTGAGATTGGGACACCGCCTTGGGCTCATGGTGTATGGATAGAGATACACACACACATGTTGGTATGTGGAGCCAGGTGGCCTGCAAGGCCTAGTGCTGCTTGTGCAGTCTCACTTTGTCTCTCTCTCTCTCTTTGTCTCTCTCTCTCTTTCCTATGTTGGGCGCATGGCGCACCTTCTTCTCACAGATTTAGTCTTCCAGCCTGTGTCCTACAGATTGTCCAGTTAGGACCTGCTAGGACTCATCCGAATGGTTGTTTAGTCTTTTGTATGTATGGTGTTTCGTGTTGTTGCATTGCCGTACGACTGATTAGCAATTTTCTGGCCACGCATGTATGTTGATTTTCCTGCTTGTGCGACCTCAAACAACATATTTGTTTTGTGATTTGTGGTGTTGGTGTGCAGTTTCTTGGCCGGGTTTGGGTTTGGGTGTGGGTGCGGGGGTGATTGTTGCGGGCCTTGGTGTGGTGTCGGTGGGTGTTTTGGCCCTCCTGGGTGTCCGTGCTACATGTTTGCATCTGTTGCCCTTCCGATGACGCCCTGGGCTGGGCTCTCTATTGTTGTGCTGGCTGCCGTCCGACTTTACATCAGGTCAGAGCAGGTGTAAAATTCCTGCTGCTACCGCGCCTTATAGCGTGTTTTGTGTTCTTATTGCCGATCTGTCTTGTTGTTTTGAATGTTGAGATGTGTTGTTGTTGCCGGTTTTGTCACAGGAACGCCTACTCTGCATCTCATTAGCGATAGATGCGGGGGTCCTCTGTGGCAATGTTTTTTGCGGCTTCTATCGTGGGAAAACCGGTGCAGTGGGCTGTTAGCACCTGTTTGTGAATGGTGGGGTAAATATATCACTACTTTGGCTGAGCAAAAGTGCAGTTAATTCGGCGATAGCTCCTTGTGAATATGCCCCATTGTGCTTCATCTCGAGATTATGGACTATACTAACTGAGACAAAATCAGTGTTAGGAAATGCTCAAAATGTATTGTCTATTATGCAGACTTATCTTATTAAAGCTTTTATGTGAAAAAGGTGGGAACAGAGGACAGAGGAAGTTTTTGACATTTAAGAATGCAATGCTGCTTATAATGTAATACATTGTTTAAACCAGAACATTCTGCAGTCATGAAGAACATTTATAAGCATGTCCTTTTAAGGTCAAGCTTCTAATTAAACTGTGCACATTTCACCAATATTAGGTTTTCGTTTAGTTAAAGAAAGTTGCTTCTTAATTTTTCTATCACCTATCCAGATAATTATGGCTGCCTACTGGAAATCAGCACAGTTCAAAAACGTCATTTGAGTATTGAATTTTACATTTATCATTGCATATTCATTGCATATTCAACTACTAAGTTTACTAATTTTTGTGCTAATTAGGGGACTCATTACACCAAAAAAGGACAATAAAGTCGACAGTTATTGTCTCCCCAGGAGGAATGCATGTGATGTTTTTATTATAACATATGCAATGTTTACAATCATTGTAAAAAAATGTAAATATATATGGGCAGCACAGCGACAAATACACATCAGGTATGGCACTGAAGTGCACTCCTTTTCGGGCAGCTGTGCACACGTGATCCGGGAATATGACATCACTCACAGTGCAAGGTGGCCAATGACATAGGCAGGCCTATTGCTTGATAATGTATGCTCCTATCTTTGAGGGCATTCATTAACATTTTGCAGGTAGTTTCTATCTTTGAAAATTATGCCCATTTACTGCTGTGAGAGTCAGGAGGATGTACTTTTGCAAGGTGGGGAATTGCAAAAAACACCTACCTATTTAAAATTTAATGTTGAGCAAAATAGTTTCCCATTGGAGAAGATTAGTTATATGTTCAAATTTGTATAATTTACTCCTGCAGAATTTGAATTTTCCACCTGTTGGAAAACCAACAAGAGCAAATTTTGTGCAATAACAAACTCGTGGAAATCTGTGACGGTCATAGATTTACTGGAGCAAGTATGGAAGGAAGTTTAAATTCAGTGACACATTAATCAACCCCAAATTAATTCATGTCAGTTGAAGCAGGGCAGGTGTGCTTGCTTTCCCCCCCATAATCTACAGTGATGAACCAGAAATTAATTCATGTCAGTTGAAGCAGGGCAGGTGTGCTTGCTTCCCCCCCATAATCTACAGTGATGAACCAGAAATTAATTCATTTCAGTTGAAGCAGGGCAGGTGTGCTTGCTTCCCCCCCCCCAGTGATGAATCAGAGGGTGGCAGTGATGTACCAGAGGGTGGCAGTGGTGAAACAGAGGGTGCTGTGAACCTGTGATGATGAACCAGACGTAGAAACAACAAAGTCGCGACCGTTGCGAGCCGACAAGTAAGTTTGCAATTGCGAACTGGTACAAAACCCTTGCGAACTGGTAGAAACCCTTGCGAACACAAAAACAAAAAATCTGCAAATTCGCGAGAGTTCGCGGATTTTGCGGATTGCGAATTTGCAAATACGCAAATTCGCGAACGCCAGATTCGCAAAATTCGCCCATGCTTAGTCATCAAAGCCCACAACATTACTGTGGTTAACTATGCCGATGACACCCAATTAATAGTGTCCCTGGAAGGAGGCCAGGCAGACTCCCAAGAAACTTTTCACAATGGTATGCGGGAAATGGTGCTGTGGATAAGAAATAACGCTTTACAATTCAATAACGACAAAACAGAGATCCTGCTTTGTGGGGTGGGCAGAGTACCGACAGGTTAATCTCCTGACTTCTGGCCTATCCCCACAGAATCCCTTTTGGTACCTATGGGCACAGTACGTCTGCTTCAATGACAAGCTAAACCTGGGATCGCCTGTCAACAATGTAGTCAAGAACTGTTTTATGTTCATTAAGGGACTTCGGAAGGCACTAACTAATCCCTGTCCAGGATAGAGGCACAGTGGTCAGGAGTGTTGTCCTTAGTCTAGTGGATTACTGCAATGCTTTGTTATTGGAGTCTCTGAAATATCTTATTTTGCGGCTCCAAAGTATCCAGGCCGCAGCATCAAAAATTGTCCAAATGAGAACCTGAAGGTCATTGGCTTCCCTGGTGCTAGCCGAGCTGCATTGGCTCCCGGTGAGCCAAAGGATACTATTCGAGTCTCTGTGTATTGCTTTCAAAGCGCTTCACAGTTCTGGACCTAAACTACTTCAGGGTAGGTTTGGTTGGTATGTCCCTGCGCAAAGTTTGCGCTCCTCTGCAGCTAGTCTGGAAATTATCCCAAGGTTCAAGAGAATCACACTAGGGGGCAGAGCGTTTGGAGTGGCAGCTGCTTGTTTATGTGACAGTCTCCCCCTGGAATTGAGGCAAATGCAGGACATTTTGATATTTTGGAAGAAAGTTAAGACCTAGCTTTTCCCCAGGGTGTAGCCGGTAGTTCAGCTCCCCACAGCTCACTCTCCTACTATTTACTGTTTCTCAGCGCCAGGATGCCCGAAGGGTTACAGTGTGCTCTATAAATGTGACATACATACATACATACATACATACATACTTAAGACTTGATGTCTGAAGTCAAATTTTTATATCTGGTGCGCATCCGCTGGAAGGCAGAAAAAGCTTCTAGAGGTTTCCATTTGATATCCTCAGGCCTCCTGCCTTCCCTGCCCTGGCTCCAGACTAGCTACAGGGGGAATGCAATCTTTTTTTCCGGAGGCAGGATACAGCCTCTTCAGGTGTAAGTCGGGCAATACCTAGCTCTACCCTCCCATCCTGCCAGTGATGGCCCATTTAGGCCCACACAAGCTCTCTATTGTGTGTGGCTATCTAGTAGGAATACACAAACCCCAACTGTCAGTTACACTCAGTTATGTGACCCAGAGACAGGCTATAGGCACTAAATGGCAAAGGAATGAAAATGGCAACATTCTAAAAGTGGCATTTTCAAGTTTGTCACTTAAAACACAACTGAACCATAATAGGATTCATTACAATTCCAAAGACACCAAACATTACTTGATTTCCTCCTCTCATTTGGAAATTACAGCTTAATAAATGTAATAAGGTAACTCCAATGTCATCCTATGTGAGAGGTAAACCTTGCAGAAGTGACAAACAAATATAAGAGGTTTTCATAAGCAGGACATATAAAACTTAAATGCATATGCCTACTTTTTTAAATACACTGTATACTGCCCTTTGGGCTGTTTAGGGTTAGACCTAGGGGAGACTTATATGAATTAAAAAGGAATGTTTGGGCCTGGCAAAATATTTATTTTCCCAGGTCAAAAGTAGTATAAGAACTGCACACACAGGCTTGAAAGGCAAACCTGCGACATGTTTAAAGTACTACTTATGTGGGAGTCAAAATCAGTAATGCAGACTCACTAGTAGCATTTAAATTACAGGCCCTGGGTGTAGGAAAGTAGGATCTGCTTCTTATGGTTCCGCCCACTTTTTGCCTCATGTTACAATGTTTTTGACTAGTCTGACTGGAACCTTGCTAATCAGGACTCCAGTCTAGCTGCTTTCTCTCTAAAATGTTATGTCATGTAATTAGGTAGACTTCAGATTGGATACCTGGGTATGCTTATCAGTCCCTAGTATATGGTACCCATGTACCCAGGGCATAGGTACCCTAGAGATCTCCCATGGACTGAAGCATGTATTATGCCACCCATGAGAGGTCATGCAAAATGGAAAAGCAGGCCTGCCATTTCAGCCTGTGTACGATGGTGCATGCATCTCTTACTTTATACATAGGTTACTTATATCTAAGGGTCTCTGCACTTAAAACCTATAATTCACCCTTATAGCAGGCCTTAACAATTCTGGAGGGCAGAGTGCCTGGTTCTAAGTGAGAGTGTGACGCTGCATGAGCAGGACACCCCTGCAGCCTACGAAGTCCATTCTCCCAGGTTGTCAGTGTATCAGCCATTTACGACATATAGAGTGGCATTATGCGACAGCGTAATGATCAACCTAAAATGGCTGAAAGTAACCCTATAGTAATTGGTATCAAACATTGTGGAATCATACCCCCACACTGGTAACCGGTGTGGGAGGTATGATTCCATCCCTCAGAAACAGGTTTTGTGAGGTCCCTGGTGTTCCCGGTACCAGCCTTTTAGTCCCAGGCAGCCCAAAAGGGTTGCTGCCAATCAGAAACACATTTCTGCCCTCCTACTGCTGAGCCAAGCTGGAGCAGGAGAAGGCAGAACAATAGGCATCCTGTCACATAGAGGTGTGACCACCTCCCAGACAGGATTTAGTTAATTAGGCCTGGGTGGATGCACTTGCCAGCGGCCGAAAGTCTGAATGAGGGGCACATTTGGTCTCCCTTTGCATAGTCCAGTTCAAACCAGTCCTGGGAGCCATTGTCTCCTGCTCTGGCACAAAACTGGACAAAAGGCATGGGAGTAACCTCCCCACTGTCCTGACCCCTGAATCTGTCCAATATGGACAAGATTTTGAACCAGAAACTGCTGAACTTCAACTGTCTGGACACTCCGGACTTGTTGGGGCCCGACTTCATCTCCCTCTCAGTCTAAAGTATTGCCTGTGCCCTTGCACCATACAGCTCCATTCTGGACCTGTGGAACATCAAAGAAAACTGAAGATATCTCCCTTGGAGTGAAGGAGTCACACCCCTGCAAATGCAGGCACAGTAACACAATTAACAGGTCTGCTGAACCTGAGCTCCTGTGGAATCCATAGGCTCCAGCAACACAGGAGGTAGGTTTCACATTCCTCAAGGTCCGAGCTGCCCTCTCCCCAAGTTTGAGGTCAGAATCCCTCGTGAGGGCTGCATACCCGTACCGCTGTGCATAGTTTTGAAGGTGCATATGCTTGTTGGTGGTTTCAGAGCAAGTGTACTGGGCTCCTAGTAGCCCCAACTTTTGGCACCATTTCCACCAAAGAACTTTGACTTCCTCACACTGAGTCTCCGTGGGCTGTGGCTTTGTAATTCTGCTTGAGGTCCCCTCGTGACTTCTGTGCCTCTGGCCTGTTGGTCCTCTTGAAGGTCAATACTGCTTTACTTGAGCTCACCTGGTTGCTCCAGGCTTGCCCACATTTCCCTGTGTTTGGTGAGTCTCTTGGGACTTGCTGGTCCGAACCGTGACTCCTCTTGACCAGGTTTGGGGGTTGCCGCTGCCAAGGCTTGTTGGTGCTCCAGCCGAACACCGACACCTCAGCACTCAACTTCCTTTGTGCGATAGCTCGTATCCAGCTCCTGGTAGTCCTTGACATCTCCTGGTCCCATTGGCTGCAGATTCAAGAACCCCCTCAACACACCTGAAGCACCTGGCAACTGTGGGCATTCGTCTACCCTGCCCTTAGTCATTCCTGAGTGACCCAGACTCTGTCCCCTCTGCTTTCAGGGACTCTTCAACACCAATTCACCTTTGGATTCCAACAGACAATTTTCTTCTTTCCTGCAGTGGTCTCTCCTAGAAGTTCTCCATTGAGGTCGATGGCGATTTCGGACTCCACTTCAGCCCTATGCACCCGGCTCCCCTGGGATAGGTAACTCTGGTACTATGGTATCCACGGGTGGGGTGGCTCTCCAACCTCCTATGATCCAAAGGGCTTTCTCGTAATCCACTGAGAAGGGTCCTTAAACTTTAAAACGGCTACCGCGACTCTCCCATTGAACTGTACGTAGCACGCGGTCGTGTTCTCACACTGCACCTGTCTTCCATGGGGTCCCTACTTACTCACCGTTGGTGATTCCTTGGGGTCCCAGCGATTCAACAACCTTTAGACACTGTCTTGACTCAAGTTGTGGTTCTTATATCACTATTTTAGTATATGGTTTTGTCTTCCCCTGGAGCCGACTGTTTATTAGCGCTACTTACAATTGTTTCTGTGCTATAGTATTGTGTGCTTTGTGTTTATCTGCGTGTAGCAGATACTGTGAAGTATTTAGAGTGTTTTATAATAATAAATACATATTTTGATAACTACTGTGTGGTTCTCCTTTCATTTAACCAATACAATAAGGTTACATTCTTGTAAAACAAGCTGCTTAAAATTCCTTCAAGGCTGAAGGCTGCTCTCCTGAAGGCTGCTCTCCAATGATACCACTTGGATAGCTTCAAAGGCCATTTTTTAAACTTTATTTTAAGGTTATCTTTGACCTCTTAAATCACAATAAGGGTTGTTTGGACTGCTGCAAGGTGCCCACCTTAATTAGTGGACCGCATATACCAGGCCAACTTCTCACACTGGGTACATGTAGCACAACTTTACTAGGGTCTTATAAGTATATTAAATATAGTAATTGGGGACAATCTAATGTTACCATGTTTTGGAGAGTAAGCACATGCACTTTAACACTGGTCAGCAGTGGTAAAGTGTGCAGAGTCCTAAGACCAGCAAAAAGGAGATCAGCAAAAAAATGGAGGAGGAAGGCAAAATGTTTTGGGAGAAGACCATAATAAGGCTGGCAGGTCTAACGGGAAAATGGGAAATAATTACTACAAAATGGGTACCTGTTTAGAAAATTAAAGGAAGGGTACATGCAAAAATGACAAAAAAACACACCCACAAGTAAAGCAATTTAATTTCACAAAATCCTCACCTACATTTACTTATATAGTGCTGCTGACAAAACATATACTCAATCCCATTCCTGGAGTAAATTAAGAACCTTACATGGTCAACCACTGGGAATGCAACTTAATCCTGTAGAAATCAATGACGGCAAGAAATAACACTAACACATAGTGAAATGCATAAAATAAATTCAATTTAATAACATTTTAAATTACATTTTATTTAATGCTAATGTTATTATTATAATTGTGTTTTGAATATACATACTAATACCTTCCTAAATTCACTTATAACTTTTTGCTTTGGAAAATGTAATCACAAATAAAATAATATATATTGTGCATCCAAGACTGTAAAACTTTCAATACAAGACTATTGTAATGGGTGGAGAGGAAGTATTTAAATGTATTGTGTTTTATTAGAAAAAAAATAAACATTTAAAAGTAAAAATAAATAAAATTAAATGTTTTAGTGCTGATGTTTTGTCCTTTGCTACTGTGATAGTCCTAAGTGAATATTACAAAGGAAAGTACATTTTAATATTTTCAAAAACATATATTTCCTTTATTTAGGAATATTATTTGTTAAAATTCCCTATTTCTTTCTATAGGGAGATCTTCACTCTGGTGGTGGAGATTTCCATAAACACCTCTAAAGTTAATAAAAGTAACTTTAGGGCCATGAAATCTATTATAGGAGCCACCAACACCCCATTTTAGGGGTTGGAGACTCATAAGTCTAAATCTATGCAGAGATCTCTGAACTAAAATTGTGAATTCCTTTCAGGGAATAACTACACCTAGGTCTAGGTGTAGATCTCCACATGCAAAAAAATCTCCACCAATATGTAAATTGACCTTATTTATTTAATAGGATCCATTCGCCTTTAGAGTAGATATGGCATATTTTTAACTCAGAAATGAATGGTAATACAATGGTTCTAAAAACTAAATGTAATGAATGGAACGATTTGTTAAATGTGATTGGACCGAATGATAGATGATTGAATGAGTCATTTATTATGTTAGTACCTCTGGAACCCCTTCACCTAATGCAATCCTTTCAATATCAAAACTAAGTTGTGATGAAGGGTAGTTGGTAATAGGAGGCAAATACAATCTAAAAGTAAATCTAAATTGAGAACATGAGCCAGAGTGATTAACCCACACTTGTAGATGAGCACATTACGGTTAATAATAGCATTAGCATTAAAAAGCAATATCATTGATGGAGAAAATACTTCTCTGTTAACCGTAGCAATAGGCAGTATAGTACAGCAAGAGAAATTACAAACACAAAACAGCAATAAGCATTGCATGAAAATCTCAACAATTCATTAGAAAAACTAATTTCGGTAAAAAAATAATATAGTAATTATAATACTTGCTTTCTGCAAATACATATTTGCATATGCAAAACGTCGGATGTTATTGAATGTTTGTGATGTATTACAATTTATCAGATAATACATGAAAAATCATCATCATTCAAGAGATTAAGTTTTCAAAAAAACTATCAGCACCATTGATAGTAAAATTAAAAAAAAACAGAAACAGTGGAATATATAAAGCTTTTGATTGGAGATTCAAGTCACTGATTCCCTGTTTTGACAGTCTTGGCTGTCAGCATTTTGTGCCATTCAAAAGGTATGATTCCTAAACGTTGAGGCATTTGAAAGATGCAGTCACCTCTTTATCAGGACAAAGAGCATGCATCAAAAATATTCCAAGTTACCAAAAGCTGAATGAATAGAAATATTACACTGAAAACAACGGATAACAAATTCTATTAAATCCACAAACTGTCTACCATCAGACTCATCAGGAAGCAGCCAAAATTGAATTTATATGACCACCGACATTGGGCACCAACTGAATAATATTTATAGTTTTACAAAGAAACCACAACTGTAAATACATACACTATTTTTAGATATGATGTATGAAGAGGAGACCATAATAGAAGGAACACAACATTTTAAACAGCATGTAATGTACTAAACATAATCTGAAATCAAATACTAACATGTTTTACCATATTAATTTATCTCATCTCATGAACACTGAAGAAATTCTTTTCTAGCCAATTAAATAAACATGCAAAAAGAGCAGCAGAGTAGTGTCAATTAGCAAGAATGACAAGCCAGTGATAAATCACTGCACTCTAAAGTACCATGATCTTATCAAATTATATTATTGTGTGTAACACAAACATGCAAATCAGCATATAAATTTCCAAACAACAGTATACACCTACTGAAGATCTGCAAGGGTGCTCACTTGGTGCAACAATACAAAAAGGACTGTCAATGGTCTGTACAACTAATGGGGGCAAAGAAAAGAAAAATGTGACGGACTCTGTGTCTACCTGTAAGGTGTGTACAACAAAAAGGAAATGAATCCCATCAGCCCACCCATATGGCAGAGCTTCATCATCTGGGATAGAACCAAAGATGGTCCGGTTAAGGAGACACACCTGTGGGAATTATGTGCTTCTCCAAACCCAAGGAACCACCAGCGATGGATCGTACCAAAAATCAAAACAGTTTGAGATGGTGTGGGATATTAAATTGAAGTGAGAAAATAATCAAAAAGTGAGATGCAAAATTGGCTACCATGATTTAAGGAAATGTTTATTAGGGAAAATCATGGTGTCAAGATTAAAATGAGTGTGAGACAGTTTGAAATAATAACTGTCTGTTAAGGATGGTATTTGGTCAACATGTTTCAGCCATTGTAGGAAAGTTTAAGCCTACCTGGCTTTCGTCAGGACCTCTTGAACACTACTGCAATAAAGCTTGACCTAAGCTTAGTGAAAAAAGCAAAAATTAACACAAATTAATGATACAAAACATCCTACCGTACAATGGATTTTCCAGACAAGGGATGTCTATTTCATAAAGTATTTAGGATTCTTTCCCAAAAATGCTTGGGAGAAAGCCTCACCTCTTCCTGGCCACTGCTCAGGGTTGGAGGCCCCGCTCTGTCCGTCGGTACCCCTGGACTGATCCTGAGCTGAGGGGCACTTGGTGCAACATGTCATAAAAATACCATAAAAGTATTTATCTTTTTGAAGCACGGCATGTGCAGCACCAAACTGTGCTTCGTTGCAGGAGTGCCCAGAAAAACATTAGTTCATGTGGCCAAATGTGCATATTTAAATGAAATAATTGTACATCTATCTTTATCTTGCCTCCTTTGACCACTCACCGTAACAAAACATGCTCAAATTCATAAAGTAGGCTCACAACTGATAGCATGGACTGGGCCCCCATAATTAATCTTTTTCTCTCTTCAATGACATACAGATTAATTTGCAATTTACCATAACTTGAAGGGTTAGGCCCCATTTCCATGATAGACCTTTTAATATCATTTTATAAGTCAAAAAGCAAATCTAAATTTTAGTAATAGTTTTTAGTTCAGTCAGTGATGAGAAATCAGATACACACTAAAACCTTAGTTCCTATAGGCATTGGAGCACAGGTCAGCCTTCCAAAACACATTGGGGTATATTCTACCGGAAGAGTATTGTAACACAACTTTCAACATCGCAGCCCATCGCGGAAAAATAACAATGTGTGAACTGGGAATTCACAACAATGAGGAAACATGCATTAGTCATCAGATAACACAACTTTCAACACTGCAGCCTATAGCGGAAAAATAACCCTGTGCCAACTTGGAATTCACAACAATGCAGAAGCATGCGATAGTCATCAGATACAAAAATCTGCAAGAAAATCAACACCACGCCACAGAAATGCAAAATGCAAATGCAAAAAGAATGCGATGAGGCCAATCGTGGTACACAAATCAGAGAAAACAAGCCACAGGCCTGCAAATCCCACACATCTGGCAGGAAAAAGAACTATAAAAGAAAAAAATGAAGAAAAAAAACATTTCAAACTGCGTAGCACCATGGATGCACCCGGACCGAGTGCAGAAGACATGCCGAACCCCACAAGCCCCACGGAGGACCAGCATGGAACCTTGTTTTCAGGGAAGGGCATGGACAAGAAGAAGAGGAAGACAGGGTTCAGTCCGCAGGAAGACCAAATCACTGCATGGAGGTCATGGGACACTACCAAGAACTGTCCACCACCTCCACTGTGGCACTGGAAACCCAAACAGAAATACGTCACGCCATCGTCAACAACACCAATGCACTCATAGTGGCAAGGAGATCACTGGAGGAGGTCAAGAAGCGCTGGCATGAAGTGCACAGCCAAACCAAGGAGATACGGGGGAGATGGGCACAATGGCACACATACACAATTATGTGTAGCACACTGCACACCCACAATGACCCTAGATCATGTCACTGAGAGCCTTGGCACACTGCAGCACACATAGAAACAATAAGTAGACCCCCGTTCACAATGTGCACAAAGTGGCCCGCCTACAGATTACCAATAACACCACCGACCCATGCACATGTGCGGAATCCAGCAAAGAAGCGGCTCTGTGACCCACACTGACTATGCAAGTAACACTGCATGACCGATAGCATGGCAGCAGCCAAAAAACATGAGCACCCACAAATCAACATGGAGGTAGTCCAGTGCCGATCACATCCGTAAAGGAGCAGGTCACACTCCGATATGTACACCTGCACACACAACCCATGCCGTACAATACACACAGCAGAGGAACAATGCACCATTCCAAAAAATCTGCCCGAGAGCACATGTAACCCAAGTCAAAAACAAAACAGGCCCGATAAACACACAATTCAAAGGCACTCTGCCTCAAAGGGAGAAGGCTACACGAAATCAGAGCTGCAGGGGCAACTCCCCCACAATGCAGCACACACACATAGCAATCACAGAACATCAGCAATGACGGTAATGAGGCACAAAATGCAACACCAGCACCATAGTACCCAACTCACAACTGGTCCCTTACGTGCATAGTAACTGTCCACTAAGACCAGGCATTGCATGACACTGTGTGATGACAATGCATGGGCACTACCACACATCCGTCATGTAGTCGAAAAACACACTGATTGCCATCAAATGGCCAGCTACACCAAAACAGTCAATATGTACATTGGCATGCAGTCTGAACATACACATCTGCAAATCTCCAACATACATATACAACTATGTTAACCAGCATCTCCCATTTCACATTGCAGAGGGACAAACAACTTCTCCTGCCGAGCAGATCAGACATATCTTCGGAGACAATAAAGAGGACCCCTTGTCACCTGCACCAAAACACTCCAACAGATTGTAGATAGCCTCTGTACCCCATCCCCAGAAGCAGGGCTGGCCAGCTGCCCAGAGGTGAGCCCACCACCTGCACAGACAACACAGCAGGAAACACACATCACCAGAGCTGTCTCCCAGCACTCCTCCGACCAATTCATGGAGTTTCAACAACGTATGTGGCGTTGCCAAGTGGAGTTGGCTGACCAGCTGCGGGTGGGCTTAGAACTCATGGCAGCCAAACTCGATGCCATACGTGGGTGTCTGAGTCCCATCAGGGACCTCGTACAGTCCCTATCGGGCACCCCCTGTATGCACCATGCTACACTACAGACCTTGGTTGACCTTGCTAGGGCAATGAATCTAATACAAGAACTTTGTGGTCAGACCAGCACCAGCGCACGGAGTTGGCAAAGATGCAGAGGTCAATGGAGACCATGGAGCAGATGCAGGCTGGAAGTCTGTCTGCCATTGCTGGACACCAGCAAGTAGTAACTGGGAACCTCAATGCCCTGCAATACTTCATCTTGCCATTGCTGCCACTGCGCCGGTCTCAGATTACTGCAGCGGGAACATGGACACACACAGCTCCGAGGCTGGATATGTCTGTGGCACACATGATACTGCACCATCACCTTCACAGTCTGTGTTGTCAGTGGCACACAGTGATGCAGCCATCACCCTGCCACACACACCTGACAAATGGCCGGTCCCTGCCTGGTTATGACATATGCATCATGACCTGGGAAACACCTCATACTGAACCCCGGAACACTCTGAGACATGCAACCGGACCCCAACACGTACTGCCTTTTCATCACTGCTGGCCAAATACACAGCAATCCTGCTGCAAACTGCACTCTCCCACTTCCTAATCACTACTCAATCCCCAAAGGACTGTGTTTGGCCCACCACTGGGCTATCATGTGATGTGGGCTTCGATGGCCATGTACAGCACTTGCTCCATCACTCACCTGAATGTGAATAAAACATTCTAAATCACACAGATGTGTCATTACTATGTTCACTCATGTATGGAAGTATGACTGGATGTAGGACAATGATTGCACATGAAGGTACATCATGGTAACTTACATCTATGTGCATGTGTCTCCCTGGGGCACATGGCAAATTCTGTGAAGGTGAGTTCTAGCTGTGTCCCCATTGCACATCAACAATACTCTCACAACCCCCCAAACTAGGCACACGTCCATGTGTTGAATAGGGCTGTGGGTAGGACTGACCAAATAGTTAGCAGGCCCGGAGTGGTGGCCTACATCACATGTGACAAGAGAACAACACATCACATACCCACTTATACAGATCTGTGTGGACACATTCTGTTATGAAGTATGAAAATTGCTCCACATTGTCAGAGGTTGCACACCATACTCACATTGCTGAAGTCACGTAAATGCACATGTCGGCCAGCACCTATCCCAAAACAATGTCTGGCTCACAGATGTTGATCTTGCAAAAGGGACACACCACCACTGCACATGCGTCAGTCAGTCCCTCCCTGTGTGGGGACAATGCTCATTGTGGCACAAGAGTGGACAATCTAATCAACACACCTCACAGTTAGACACCAGTGGGGTGACATAGACTTTATTGCCATGTGCATGTCAGTATGGAGGAGGCAACGGCCACAACAGGCAGGAACATGCTTACACTTGCACGTAGCATGGGTTCATGCTGAGGTTCATACATTGTTGTTGCAACAATGGCCGAAAATCATCACGGATGGCAATACTCCCAGACCACCTTGCCTTGCTGGATGAGTCATGTGTTGTTTAGCGTCTGCCCATTGCCCTGTGTGAAGGGGCACGACTCACCACCCATGGTATCTGCATAGTGCTCTGCCACCGGAGTGCGCCAATAGTCTGCTCTGCTGACAGTGATCAGGTGAAAGGGTAAGACAGGTTCACAAGTTGTGCTACATTGCCATGTGTGTGCTCTCCCTAGCAGTGTGTCTGAATTGGCAACATTGCAAAACAATGCTGTGTTACTCCGAGCATGGACCTGCATCACCTTGCACAGGTGTGTGTACACAAGTGTTGTTCCACGCACATGCATCCAGAGTCCACTGTTGTGGTGGGATATGTGAGCAATCCCCATGATGCTACAAATTATTGGGACCTGTGCTATGGGTAACATTTGGATGTGGCTGCAGGTACGGAGTTACTCATCCAAGAATGCCCACGCAGCTTCATGTGCAATGTGTTTCTATAGTATGTCATTGTCGTGTTCAAGGAGCACCAGGGTAAGCCAATCAATTAACTTGTCCGGAGGTGTGCTCAGTCCATGCCGTTTCACCAATCCGCAACACAGCCCAGTAGGGGATCACCTCTACGTGGTCACTGTATACGAGGAATTGTGCAATCTCCCATGCACAACTGCAAATAAATACGCAGTATGTCAAGGCATTCCATGCACTGCTGTCTCGGTTACACTCCTGTTCATGCTCCTACGAGGGGTGAACACTCAATTGATGGTCCAATCCATCTATGGTTGTGTTGGATAGGCAGGCTTCCATTGGACACTAAAATGTGCATGTTCGGCTGTGGAACCATGGTTGGACGCAGGGGACGTAGACAATGTGGAAGTTGAAACGGTCACTGATCCGCAGCACTGCCAGTGGAACTGTGCCCAGTGCCCAGTAAAATGCAGCCTGCATGCACAGTAGTGTTCTATGTGACGGGGTTGTGCAGGTGTCCAAAATGGCCTGTCATTGCCTTATTGCATCTTGTGGAACTGGCACTCTTCTGAACTGCGGGAGTTGTGTGGAGGATTTGCCACAGCTCTGGGCAATTATTCGAATGTGTGTGCAATGTTGGGCTGAATGGGTTGCTGATTCGGTGAGTGTCAAGGGCCTCCCATGTGGGGGTCCCTCAGGCAGGGGCTTCTGTGTGTGGGGTGTGGATGAGTCAGATAGTTCATTTGCGCAATGCGTGTTGTGGGAGTCATCCACATCTGCCATGGCATCTCTCTCAGGGTGTTCCAGGCACGTTCTAGACCAAGGTCAGAGGTGCAGGTGTCCTCCCCCTTCTACATTGGAACAATGGAGCTTTCATCCCTGTTGTTTGTCTGACTACTACTTGCGTTTTTGGTGCGTGATGTGGCTTTGGCGCTGAGATTGGGACACCGCCTTGGGCTCATGGTGTATGGATAGCGATACACACACACATGTTGGTATGTGGAGCCAGGTGGCCTGCAAGGCCTAGTGCTGCTTGTGCAGTCTCACTTTGTCTCTCTCTCTTTCTTTGTCTCTCTCTCTCTTTCCTTTGTTGGGCGCATGGCGCACCTTCTTCTCACGGATTTAGTCTTCCAGCCTGTGTCCTACAGATTGTCCAGTTAGGACCTGCTAGGACTCATCCGAATGGTTGTTTAGTCTTTTGTATGTATGGTGTTTTGTGTTGTTGCATTGCTGTACGACTGATTAGCAATTTTCTGGCCACGCATGTATGTTGATTTTCCTGCTTGTGTGACCTCAAACAACATATTTGTTTTGTGATTTGTGGTGTTGGTGTGCAGTTTCTTGGCCGGGTTTGGGTTTGGGTGTTTGTGCGGGGGTGATTGTTGTGGGCCTTGGTGTGGTGTCGGTGGGTGTTGTGGCCCTCCTGGGTGTCCGTGCTACATGTTTGCATCTGTTGCCCTTCCGATGACGCCCTGGGCTGGGCTCTCTATTGTTGTGCTGGCTGCCGTCCAACTTTACATCAGGTCAGAGCAGGTGTAAAATTCCTGCTGCTACCGCGCCTTATAGCGTGTTTTGTGTTCTTATTGCCGATCTGTCTTGTTGTTTTGAATGTTGAGATGTGTTGTTGTTGCCGGTTTTGTCACAGGAACGCCTACTCTGCATCTCATTAGCGATAGATGCGGGGGTCCTCTGTGGCAATGTTTTTTGCGGCTTCTATCGTGGGAAAACCGGTGCAGTGGGCTGTTAGCACCTGTTTGTGAATGGTGGGGTAAATATATCACTACTTTGGCTGAGCAAAAGTGCAGTTAATTCGGCGATAGCTCCTCGTGAATATGCCCCATTGTGCTTCATCTCGAGATTATGGACTATACTAACTGAGACAAAATCAGTGTTAGGAAATGCTCAAAATGTATTGTCAATTATGCAGACTTATCTTATTAAAGCTTGTATGTGAAAAAGGTGGGAACAGAGGACAGAGGAAGTTTTTGACATTTAAGAATGCAATGTTGCTTATAATGTAATACATTGTTTAAACCAGAACATTCTGCAGTCATGAAGAACATTTATAAGCATGTCCTTTTAAGGTCAAGCTTCTAATTAAACTGTGCACATTTCACCAATATTAGGTTTTTGTTTAGTTAAAGAAACTTGCTTCTTAATTTTTCTATCACCTATCCAGATAATTATGGCTGCCTACTGAAAATCAGCACAGTTCAAAAACGTCATTTGAGTATTGAATTTTACATTTATCATTGCATATTCATTGCATATTCAACTACTAAGTTTACTAATTTTTGTGCTAATTAGGGCACTCATTACAACAAAAAAGGACAATAAAGTCGACAGTTATTGTCTCCCCAGGAGGAATGCATGTGATGTTTTTATTATAACATATGCAATGTTCTATCTTTGAAATGATGCCCATTTACTGCTGTGAGAGTCAGGAGGATGTACTTTTGCAAGGTGGGGAATTGCAAAAAACAACTCCCTATTTAAAATTTAATGTTGAGCAAAATAGTTTCCATTTGGAGAAGATTAGTTATATGTTCAAATGTGTATAATTTACTCCTGCAGAATTTGAATTTTCCACCTGTTGGAAAACCAACAAGAGCGAATTTTGTGCAATAACAAACTCGTGGAAATCTGTGACGGTCATAGATTTACTGGAGCAAGTATGGAATCGTCTCTGAATCCCCCAAAATTGAGCACCTATTCCATGCATAGGAGCAGTTTAAAGAAGCATATTTCTGACTGTATCACCAATGGCCTAATAAATCGGCTCTATGTGATGTTAGTTGCGCATCCCTCAATGCTTGTTGATTTAGTCATTAACCAGTGGGCCATTTTACAGAGTTCTTTTCCACTTCGCAAACCCAATTCCTTCTCCTAAATTGGACCCATTTCTGAATTTAAAAGGTGGTAAATGGGATCAAGAAAAGGCTGCGCTTGAGGTGATAAAGTGCTGGGGAGTTGGGTAGGTGGGAGGGATGTCTGTGAATGTGACTAATATTATCTGCTCCACCATGGTGCTGGAGATTGCTAACAAGTGTGGACTAAAACAATGGCCACAGTTCTGGCCCTTTCGAGTCCTGATTTGACTAATTCTCACTGAATAAAGCCACTTATGTACTGTAAGAAATTAATCATGAAGGAAGCTTGAAGTCAATCATTTATTAGTAAGCGGCACAGCAACAGATGAGGACAGCCAGCGCAGAGCAGTAGATCCAATTAACTGACTCTGATGGCTTGCAGCACTCAAAGATTCCAATAGAACAGTAAGCAACTAAAACATAACAAGGCATTTAAAGGTACAGGATTAAAAATACAATGTCATAAGAATGTAACACATCTCCCTCAATAAGAAAAGAAAAGTGAAAAGGTACAGGTAATAAAAAGAAAAAAAACAGAGAGAAAAGGAAAGAAGAGGAAATAGCATAATGAGAGAAAAATGCATTAAGAAACAAAATCAGCAAATCTCCTTGGCACAGATTTTGGACGTGAAGAAGACTTAATTCTAGAGGCAATGGAATCTGTACACTTCCGTTGTGGAACAGTAACGTTATTATTATGAATATCAGGACATTTAGCAACACGCTTGATGTTCCACATTTTTGCATTCTTGTGTGATTACACTGTTAGTGAAGAGCTTAACAACTTTCATAGGCTTACCAAATTTTCCTGAACATTTGGTAAGAAAACCTGGTCTCCTAATTCTAATCCAATCACCCACAGATAAATTAGAATTTTTAGTATTCCACTTACTATCATGCCACTCTTTAGATTTGGCTTGTTTACTTGCAACTTAATGAGCAACATCATTAATGACTACTTCTGAGAAAGATTTACTAGAACATTTCTCCTTAATCCACCAAGGACAAATATTAGAGGCAGCATCACGCCCTTCAAGAAGTAGAAAAGGACTATCCTCAGTAGTTGAGTGTGGTGTTATGCGATACAACAAGAGTTTTTCCCTCAAAACATTTTTCCAATCAGATCCTGACTTAATAACATCAGAAATGAAACCCTTCAACACCCTGTTGAAACGCTCAACTAAACCATTTTCATGAGGTTCATAAACAGAAACAGTGTGATGTATAATGTTCTGTCATTTGAGGAAATTCCCCATTTCTAAAGAAGTCAACTGAACTCCATTATCAGAGACAAGGGTCGAAGGACAACCTTCTCTTGAAAAGACTTCTTTAAAGAATTCAATTACGTTACACGTTGAAGCAGTAGACACAAATTTGACCTCAGGCCATTTAGAGTGGTAATCAATGAGAACAAAAGCATAACGGGAATCTGAGGGTAGATACATAAAAGGACCAGAAATATCAAATGCTATCTTTTTCCAAAGATCAGTCAAGTCAAGTCAAGAGATTTATATAGCGCGCTACATACCCAGAGGGTCTCAAGGCGCTTGAGGAGGGTGGGGAGTTACTTGTCGAATATCCAGGTTTTAAGTTGCTTTCTGAATGTAAGGTGGTTCTGAGTGAGACGAAGGTGAGTGGGAAGTGAGTTCCAGGTTTTAGCTGCCAGGTAGGAGAAGGATCTGCCTCCCATGGTGGTTTTGTTGATGCGAGGTACAGTTGCAAGGGCTTGGTTGGAGGATCGTAGCTTGCGGGAGGGGGTGTAGAAGGAAAGTCGTGAGTTGAGGCATTCGGGTCCAAGTTCGTAGAGTGCTTTGTGTGCGTGAGTTAGGAGGCGGAAAGTAATCCTCTTGTTAACGGGGAGCCAGTGGAGGTTTTTCAGGTGTCCAGAGATGTGGTCTTTACGTGGGATGTCTAGTATGAGTCTGGCTGACGCGTTCTGGATGCGTTGGAGTTTTTTCTGGAGTTTTGCGGTGGTACCGGCGTATAGGGTGTTTCCGTAGTCCAGGCGGCTCGTGACCAGTGCATGGGTGACCGTTTTTCTAGTTTCGGTGGGGATCCAGCGGAATGTTTTTTTGAACATGCGAAGAATATTGAAGCAAGAAGATGAGACGGCGTTGACTTGTCTGTTCATAGAAAGTGAGGAGTCCAGGATGACACCTAAGTTCCGTGCGTGGTCCGTCGGGATGGGTGCTTTTCCAAGGGCCTCTGGCCACCAAGAGTCATCCCAGGCGGAGGGGGAGGTACAAAGGATGAGGACTTCAGTTTTGTCGGAGTTCAGTTTTAGACGGCTGTACTTCATCCACTCGGCTACTTCTTTCATTCCTTCATGTAGGTTGGTTTTGGCGGTGTTGGGGTCTTTGGTGAGTGATAGTATCAGTTGAGTGTCATCAGCGTAGGAGATGATGTTGAGGTTGTGTTGGCGTGCGATGGCCGCGAGGGGGCTCGTATATACATTGAAGAGGGTGGGACTGAGTGAAGATCCTTGTGGCACGCCACAGATGACTTCGGTAGCTTCTGATTTGAATGGTGGAAGGCGGACTCTCTGAGTTCTTCCGGCAAGGAACGAGGTGATCCATTCCAGTGCTTTTCCTTGGACTCCGATGTTTCTGAGGCGTTGTATTAAGGTGCTATGACAAACTGTGTCAAAGGCTGCGGAGAGGTCGAGGAGGATGAGGGCGACTGTGTCTCCGTTGTCTAGCAGAGTTTGAATGTCGTCAGTTGCTGCGATGAGTGCGGTCTCAGTGCTGTGTTTGGCACGGAAGCCGGACTGTGAGGAGTCGAGGGATTTGTTGGTTTCGAGGAAGGCGGCGAGCTGGTTGTTGACAGCTTTCTCGATGACTTTGGCCGGGAAAGGAAGGAGCGAGATAGGGCGGTAGTTTTTGAGTTCGGTGGGGTCAGCTGTGGGTTTCTTCAGAAGGGCGCTGAGTTCGGCATGTTTCCAACTTTCCGGGAAGATAGCGGAGTTGAGGGAGCAGTTGATGACGTCTCGGAGGTGCGGTGCTATAATGGAGTCCGCTTTGTTAAAAATGTGGTGAGGGCATGGGTCTGTGGGGGATCCTGAGTGGATGGAGTTCATCAGGCGGATGGTGTCCTCAGTTAGATATTTCACTTTTTTGTAACTTTCTAAAAGTGGCATTTTCAAGATTTTCATTGAAAATCCAACTTTGGAGATGATTTTTAATTACAATTTCATAGATACGAAAAAGGAAATACTTATTTGTCTCAGATCAAATGTTTGCACTTATTAAATGTAATAAGCCACATCAATCTTATCCTAAGGGACAGGTAGGCCTCACGGTAGTGTAAAATAAATGTAGGAGTTTTTTTACTACCAGGACAGTACAACTTCAATGCACACGTCCAACATTTTAATTTCAATGCACCCTGCTGTATGGGCTACCTAGGACCTACCTTAGGTGTTACATATATCCAGTAAAAAAGGGGAGTTTAGTGCTTGACAAGGGATTTATATTTTAAATTAAATCGGAAGTTTAAATCTGCATTCATGAAGCAATGACAGACCTAGGACATGTTTTAGGGGCTGCTTAAATGGGTGGCACAATAATGCCTGCTGGGCCACTACTAGCATTTCATTTACAGGCCTTGGGTCTATGGTACACCACTCTACAAGGGACGTATAAGTAATCTAAATATACTAATCATCTGTAAACCAACTTAACCATGTTTCGGGGAGTGAGCACAAGCACTCTAGCATTGGTCAGCAGTGGCAAAGTGCCCACAGTTGTAAGGCAAACAAATCTCAGCAGAAAAATTAAGGTAAGTAGGCAGAAGGTTTGGGGAAGATCAACGTAAGGCTGACAGGTCTAATAAGGGGCAGCTAATAACATTCGGTGCACTGATCTCCACCAGATACAATATTTTCTACAGTTCATGCAACATCATGCAATGCACTGGTACCAAGTGTTCTAGTCTCAGGCCATGGTGGCAGCAGCATCAGGAGGAACAGTGCTCCCGAAATAAACTGTGAAAACAAGAGCTGTAGATGTTAAAGCTCCCTGTAGTCCAGCTGCTTTTGTTATGCAGTGATTAGCTAACGGCTGTGGCAACTCAGTGTGTGTTTCCACATGTCAGACGTTCTAAAATAGTACTCGTTGGAACTACCTCTTGAAAAACCTCAACCATAGATTTTGCATGTTATAATCTGCAAAGAAACTTTCTTCTGTCTTCTGGAATAATAACAATAATGTGACCTTCAGTAATTTACCCTGCTCCTTCTCTTCATTATTGGACTGTTCTCCCTAGTTCCCGCCTGTAGATGCCATTATTGTTCAATCCAAAAATTATTTGGGAAAAATATTAAAACGCCAGGAGACAGTGTAGATGTTGTGTATCCATTGCCCCTCAATAATAACAGAAAAAGGGTAGCAATGTATTGAGAAGGCATCAAACTATTGACTTAAGTCATCATCATCATCAAGGTAACTTTATTTGGTTTCAGAGAAAAACCCATAAAAGTACATAAAACCAGCTATACATATTGTAGTTACCATGGCCTATTTACATGCACATGATAATCACTTCAGTTATTTCAATTATTAAAAAAAATACAAATTAAGAATACTATCCTTAAAATCAGAGTAAAACAACACTAAGAGGAAATTCATTATTGATTCTAGATAATGTGGCTCAATTACAAGTATCAACATCGTTTTCTAATAGCAATTACTACCTTAATAAAATTGGAAACCCCAATACATATGTCTGATGTGGCCAAAGAATACGAGAGATTAAAACCATCATCATAAGAGCTTGGCCTAGAGCTTTTTAAAATGGAACTAATAATCTACTCCTAGGCTCCTTATATAGGGTGCAAAAAAGCATAAGGTGCAATGTGATAAAAACTGCGAAATTGTCACAGGGGCAGGGCACAAATTTGTCTGTCCAACTAGGTTGTGTCGAAATAGCCACTGAAAAATGCAGGGTCAATAAACGCAATCTTGCTAGATAAAAGCGAGCCTGGATATTTGAGGTAAACTTTAGTTAAAATTGCTTTTGGGCTGAAAAAAAACAACACAGAGAGCCTGCTACATCTGGTTGGGAATGGAGGGTATTTGTCCTGCTGTAATGTGCCTCCTTAATATTTCTTTTAGCATTCTCATGAATACTTGCAGGGCAATCAAAATAATGTCCCAGGCCCAAATTATGAAAGGTATCCCTGACAAAAGATAGCCAGGGAATAGCTAATACACCATCAAGATTAAGACAGTCTATGATAATTTCGCTAGTAAATGTTAGCTCCTCCGATAGCCACATTTTGGCCCATAAAAGTAGGGGGGCAATGTTTATGGAATCTTCAACAAAGTCAAGCCCCACCTCATAATGATAAAAGCTAGTAGGGGCACTTTTTGGAACCATCAGCAGCCTTTTAATAAATGTGATCGCCATAGTTTGCAACTGGCTACTGGTATGGTATCCCCAGACAACTGCACCATATTGTACCCCCAGGACACATTTGGCCATGTAAATTGTAACAAGCTAGGTCACAGGTTTTTGCCCTAATTTAGATGCAAAAGTCCCTCAAACCCCCTAAAAGCATTATAGATTCTTGATGTCACAAGCGAATCCCATTTCAGCTTATTGTTAAAAAAAGTCCCTAGGTAGTTAAAACTTTTCATTTTGTCAATTCTCGTTGATCCAACTGCATGATTTCTAATCTTAGTCGTTTTACGAACACAGACCATCATGTAAGATTTCAGCGATAGCATAAAATCGTAGAATGCTTCAAGAGATTTTTGAAGGCCATTTGGAGGTAGGGCATGAGAACAGTATCATCCGCTTAAGAGAGGAGCGGAACCTGGACGATCCCATTGCGTGGACAGTCAAGATTTTTCTCTACCTGAAACGCTTCTAGTTCATTAGTCTAAATTTAAAAAAGAAAAGGTGCTAGTATGCAACCCTGGCGGACACCCTCTGTTGATACAATAGGCCTAGTTCTTTTGCTATTGGCGCCATATCTAATGCATACAGATGTAGAGGTGTGGAGCCTATGGAGAGGAGAAACCAAGGGTTCTTCGTCTCCCATTTTCCCCATTAGTGCCCACAACTTGTCTCAGTTTACCGTATCGAAGGCACTGGACAAATCCATGAAGGCCAGATGGATAGAAACCTTCCTGGCCCGCATGTCCTTGCCCATAATCAGTGACAAGTTAAGGCACTGTTCAGTGGTACCCAAGCCCCTACTGAAGCCATACTTTGATCTTCCAATAATCCCAGAATCTCTAGCCCAGATTTCTAATCTCGCAAGGACGACCCTACCCAATACGTTTGCGGTGGCATCAATTAAGGAAATAGGCCTATAACAAGAGGGATCGCACATGTTAACTTTTTTAAACACAGCGGTCACTATAGCCTCCTTCCAGGATACCGGGATAGGGCCGATCATCACTGCCTTAAAAACACTGGTCAGTAATGGGGCCCATTGTTCAGGGGTATTTTGAAAAAGATCCAGTGGGACAACATCTGGGACAGGGGTTTTCATGCAAATACATTTAGCTATGGCTTCCTCAATCTCAGCTACAGAGATTGATGCACTTAGATGGTGTGCCAAGGTCAAATCTAAAGGCAGATCTCGCTGAGGATCTCATATGTGCGGCCTTTAGGATTGAATATGGGATTCCAAGACATCTGCCACGATCAGGAAATTCATCCTCCCTGTCATCTTGCTGAATAGAGGACAGTTTATAACTTCCCAGAAGTTTTTCGAATCCTTGAGGATGCTCGCTCTATTCAGGTCATCCCAGGCTAAACCCCTTAGTTCTTCTTTCCTCTGTATCACTGAATCTTTGTAAACCTTCCTGGCAGTTTATATCTGGACCCTATCTTGAGGGTGTACATATAATGTCAGTTTTAGAATTTTGTGTGCTCTAGTGCATTCTACATTAAATCACCTTTTCTCCGGGTGGTCCTGTGCCTTGATTATTCTAGTAACATTTTTGGCTACATTTGTGCTGCTCAATTGAAACTCCTGGATAATCCCAGCAGGTGAGAGGTCATTTGCTAAACACTTCAGAATAGAATCATAATTTGATACAGTTTTAACTTCAAACTCAATAGGTTTTACTTTATTCGATCTAAGTGTTACCCCATTATTTGGGTTAAAAAAGACTTTAGGGCGCAGAGTAATACCCGGCTGAGCTATTACATTAATTGCAATTATCAGTGGATTGTGATCACTTGCATTATGTGGGACCACCTCAAAATCCCCAATGAGTTGCAGAAACCTTTGTGATATAAACATAATATCAATAGTACTGTCCTTACATGCACCCGCATAAGCAGGGCACTGTATTACAGGGTTGCTAACTAAGTCATTAATAAGGCCTAAATCATTCGCCAAGATCATAGAATTAGGAGCCTCACCCTGGATAGTATGATTAAAATGTGCCAAAGGCTGCCCCCATACTTGACATCCTACATGCATAACCAGAGCTATCTGGGCAGATTGAATAATTAAAGTCTCCCAACCAGAGGATACACAAGCGTTCTCTGAGAGTATATTAATTTCTGCCTGTAGTACCTGCCTCCATGACTTGAGAAGTGTTATGATTAAAAATATTATAGTACCAATTAATCACTAATAACTTAACTTGTACCAGATTAGAGATCATGACTAATTGATACCAGGGGAGGTACAGGCAACTGTGACTTTTAAAGTTTCAAACTTTAATGAGATTAACATTGCCAGTCCTCCTTTAGCTCTTCCTGAGGGTGAGGGGTAGCATTAACTATGTAGGAGCGATATCCATTTAATGAAATATCCTTTGAGTACCATGTCTCTTGGAGGCAAATAATATCAAAACCTGTAGTAATGTTACCCAGCCAATTCCTGCAATATTACAGGAGATGAATTTGAGAAGAAACATTTGTTTGTCACATTTATCCAATCGAGTGGCTTCATTATTCATATATTGTGTATCAGTGATAAAGGACCCAAAAGACTTCCTAGACAAGGTCTCACTTAAGGATAAGTTTTGGTAGAGGGGTGAGTTCTCACAGATGTCCCATTTGTTCTTGTTAAGGATTACTTTGTTGGAGAGGGGTTCCGGTAGAGCACAAAAACCTCAAGAGGGCATTGAAACAATTTTGATGGGTAAAGGAGGGTGGCTGCATGGACATATTCTCTCTAGGACCCATCCTATGTGTGAATTCCCTTATCCGGGTTTGTATTGCGGTGGTTAGAAAAAGTCCACCGGATAAGCCTCTATAGAGTCGTCATGCAGGCTTTGGAAATGTGTCAATGCAAAATGCGCACACCAAGACTTTTTGAAATGAAGTACAACACAATCCCCACCCCTGCTCTTGGTCGTATGGCCCAACCAGTTCACTCGTCTGGCCATGATTATGTTTTTGAGCCGGTTTATCTTCAATGAAATTTTAACGGAGCACTAGTAGGCAGATTTATTAATAAGACTTTGGCAAGTTTCTTACTGACCTACTTCCAAGCAAGGGACCCCCTTCAGGACCAGGATATATTGTGTACATTGTGGAGGCTAATTGAACGCATGTTTAGCACCCCTCCTGACCCTATGGTCTTGACCAATGTCATTACTAACTATGTTAGCTTGAGGAAGACCGGCTCTCACAGGTGTCATAGAGTGATTTATATTCCCTTGCCCCAGTGTCATGTTATTCCCTGTAGCGTTCCTAGACAGGCCTGGATCAGGATTTTCCCTGGCTGCTCTACCATTACCCTCATTAATAGATTGTATGTCAATGAGAGGAGCCTGTACATTGAAAGAAGGTATTGAACTTATTAAGTTCAAACTGCTCGATGGGGACACTGGGAGTAATAGTATTGATATTCAAACCTCTCAGATAATTAATGTTTTCAGATTGGTTGGAATCTGATCCATCAACCAGGCCCCTTAAAATACCAGCTAACTGTTTTTCAATACTGGCTAGTCTAGCCATAATGGGACTTAAAGCCTTTCTTATAATTTTACCCAATTTGTCACTATTACCATTAGCATCATCAACATTAGAAACTGGGACTTTTAATACTTTAATACTTTTGCCCTCCATACTCCCAGCTGAGTCCTTGAGTTGTTGCCAATTGAGGTATGTTTCTTAGTTCTCTTTCCCCTTCGGAAAAGACCCCTCAATTTATTATCAGGTTCTGCCATGTCGGCTCATTTTCTCTTCCCTCCTTTTTCTGTGCAAGTCTCAGAAAATCTCTCCAGCAGAACCAGAAAGCGAATCAGGTTCTTGAGTTAGGGCAGGTAAAATACTCTGTCTTGAGATGTTTAAAACAGGCGATAAGGGTGGTTGTGGCCTATGCCCAACAACAGTCCCCAGAATAGTAATCTCAGAGTCAATATGATTGGGAGAAACCACACAGGGAGCAGAAGAAAGTCTATGTTCAACTATTTCAATCTCCTTCGTTAGAACCCCTACCGCTTTTTGTAAAAAAAATCCAATGTTGTATCTTTAGATGTTATAGGGGGATTCCGTTTCCCCATTGTTCAAGAATATTCAACAAACAAGCAGTCAAACAAAAATTCAATAGGTTACCTTCACCTCACTTCACTTCGCATCTCCAGCCCACAAATATATCTGGCTTGCATGAGCCCCTGGAGTACATATCGCAGCCAAAAACAAAGGATCATGGGAGGTGGCTCAGTCCAATCTCTATCGGGCTCCGATGGGCGCAGATGGGCCTGCCAGCATGGGAGTCCCCTGTGGTACATCATGAATGTTGTAAAATGTGCCGTCATCAGCAGTACATTGCGGGGCGTGAGTTTTAGTAAGCTGAACTAACTATAACGGCCTTATTTCTCTGGTTTTGTACGAGTGAAATGTCCAACTAACAATAACATCCCTGAAACCTATGTTTTTTCAGTGAGTTTCAAAGGTTTTTTAAATGCTAATTTCGAACTATAACGTCCCTGAAATCTGTGGTTTTTTCAGTGCATTTCAAAGGTTTTTTAAATGCTAATTTTTAACTATGCCTACAGAGGTAGGAAATGTGCAGAAAGAGGAAGAAAGGCGCAAAAAGAAGCAAGAGAAATGCAACAGAAGTCCAGAAAGACAAAGAAAGGTGAAGAAAGAAGTAAGAGATGTGCACAAAGAACCAACAGGGGAGTAGAAAGAGGTCTTGCTGCAAAGTCATCCTGTGCCCCCAACTTTTTGCTGATGGGTACTGGTGGTAACTAACTCTGACTAACCAAGCCTAGAACCAGTGCTATGTTAAAAGACACTTAGAATACAGTGAAAAGTCCTACCTACACTAAGGAACACTATGCGATGGGGTACCCCTGTGATTGGCATGACCCCCTCTGTAAGGCCCTAGTACATAATAGGGCAGGGGGATTAAAAGTACCTCTAAGTCAGAGGTGCATAAACTTGCTTCTTTAAGTAGAAGTCACGTTTGCAGAATGGTGGAGAGAGGGTGCTGGGCCTCTGACCAGCGCTCAAGAATTTTGCTGCATAGGACTTAGAGGAGGTACCAAGAGGGCTTCTTGGCCCCCAAAGTCCCTCAGGAGTAATTTGGACTTCATCCCCATCGTGTAGTCTGCTAGGAGGTGCGTTATCAAAGTGATGGAGAAAGGGGGGCATGTCCCCCTTAGATGTCTTAGCAATCCCACTGTGCAGGACTTACTGCAGGTAACAAGAGGGGTAGTTAGCCCCCAATGACAACTTTGGGGACCAACTACCCCTCCTATTACTTCCAGTAAGTCCCACACAGCAGGATAACTAAATTCTCATAGCAGGCCACGCCCCCTTTGCCCACCACTATGCAAAGGCACTCCCTGGCATGCTCTTGGATGGGGACTGAATTCCCCTTTTCTGCTGGGGGTCCTTTAGGGGCCACCTAGCCTATGTCTTACCTCCAGTAAGCCCTGCGCAGAGGGATTTCTGAGAGGTGGACAAAGACCACACCCCCTTTCCCCACCACTCTACAAATGCACCTCCTGGCACCTTCTACATTAGGGTATTAAGTCCCTTTCATTCCTGAGGGTCCCTAGTGGCCAACTTGTACACCAGGTACCTCCAGTGTGCATGGGGACTTAATTTCCCATCTTACAATGCACCAGGGGGCTTGTTTGCAGATTAGTGCAGGGAGGGGGCGGGCATAAGGCGTGATGTTGGCTTTTTAAACAAGAAAGAATTAGAAGGGGGACTGTGTGGGCCCCCTTCTTTGACTATTTTTGGGGCCCTGGCGGACCCATCCCCCAGGGCCTGACCCCTTTTTTATTGTTCAGAAAGGGAAGGGAAGGGGCTGCGGGCCCCCTGCCGTGGCCAATATCTGCCCAGGGACCCCATCCCCTGAGGCATGGCATCCTTTTTTATGCATATTTGAAAGGGCCACTTTTGGCCCCATGGGCCCTATTCCCGGGGCATGGCCTCTTCTTTTTTTTTATCCTTACAGGGAAGGAGGGCCATGTGCCCTACTTCCTTGGGACCCCATCCCCCGGGGCTTGGCCATTATTTATTTTATTTTTGAGGAGGGGGCAATTGGCCCCCTCCCCAGGCCGATTTAGTCACGAGGACCCATCCCTTTGCGATCGGGACCGTGGAGGAACTCCAATGCCCCCACAGTCCCTGCCGGCTCCCCACCTCCTGCGTGAGCCGTCATTGCTTTTGAGCAATGGGAGCTGCTGACATGCAGCTCCCCTTGCTCAAAAGCAATCCGCTTTGTTTTGTTGAAGCGAGAGCTCAGAATAAAGTCAGAATAAGGGTCAAAAAGTGGTGGAAAGAGGCAAAACAAAGGTCAGAAATGAGAAGAAAGAGCTAGAATTAACTTCAGAAACTAGCAAAAAGAAGCAGAATAAAGGACAGAAATAAGCAGATGAGGCAGGAAAGTTCAGAAGGGAGCAGAAAGATGCAGGATAAAGGTCAAAAGCAAAAAAATATGCAGAATACAGGTCAGACACAAGCAGAAAGAGGAAAAATAAAGGTGAGAAATTAGCAGAAAGAGGCAACATCAAGTTCAGCAACGAGCAGAAAGGGGCAAAAATAAAGGGAAGAACCAAGCAGAAAGATGCAGAATAAAGATCGGAAGGGAGCAGAAAGTGGCAGAATAAAGAACAGAAACAAAAAGAAAGAAGCAGAATAAAGGTCATAAGCTGGCAGCAAGAGGCAAAATAAAGGTTTGAAATGAGCGTAAATAGGCAAAATAAAGATGAGAAATGAGCAGGAAAAGGCAACATAGAGGTCAAAACAAAGGTGACAAATGAGGCAAGATACATTCAACAGCGAACAGAAAGAGGCAAAATAAAAGTCAGAAACGAGCAGAGAGAGGAAAAGTAAAGTTGTAAAATGAGAAGATTTAGTCAAATTAATGTCAGTCACGAGCAGGAAGAGGCAAAATAAAGGTGAGAAACAAGCAGGAGGAGGCAAAACAAAGGTCAGAAATCAACACAAAGAGCTAGAATAAACGTCAGAAACTAGGAAAAAGAAGCAGAATAAAGGCCAGAAATGAGCATAAAGAAGCAGAATAAATGTGAGAAATGAGCAGCAAGAGGCAGAACAAAGGTCAGAAATGAGAATAAAGAGGCAGTATAAAGGTCAGCAATGAGTAGAAAGAGGCAAGATAAAGGTGACAAAAGAGCAGAAAGAGGCAGAATAGAAGTCATAAAGGACCAGAAAGAGCCTAAAAAAAGGTGAGAAATGAGCAGAAAGAGGCAACATTCATGTCAGTAACGAGCAGAAAGAAGCAAAATAAAGGTTCGAAAAGAGCAGAAAGAGGTAGAATAGAGGTTATAAACGAGGAGCAAGAGGAAGAATAAAGGTAAGAAATGAGCCGAAAGAGGCAGAATAAAGGTCAGAAGGAAGCAGATTGATGCAGAATAAAGGTGGGAAATGAGCAGAAAGAGGCTGAAAAAAAGGTCAGAAATGAGCAGAAAGAGGCAAAATAAAGTTAAGAAACAAGCAAAAAGAGGCTAAATAAAGGTGACAACCGAGAGTGCAGAGTGCAAGATGTCACTGGCGCCTCCGTCCAGACGCACCGAGTCGCCTCTCAGAGTCCTCAATGGCAGTGTTGGTCCGTGATGCTCCAGTGGGCCTGCTGCTGCGGCGGTGTACAGTCACCGGAGGCAAGGACATGCTGCTGTGGCTTGACGTGCCCTCGCTGGTATCATCACCCCCCCTGGTTCACCATGGGCAGCCGGCTGTAGACTATGCACTGCTCCTGTCACCTGTTCCAGTGCTCGGGCAACGTCCTGGCAACACTGGACCATTTGGACCTGCATTGCTAGGGACCGGCGGGAGAGTTGTGACGTAGCATTGCCAAATATGTAATTTGACCTGGTGTAGGCTGACTGGCGGGTCAGCAGCTGACGGTGGCAGCAGCGGGTGATGTCTTGCTGGGATACCAGGATCTGGCTATTCTCTCGAACAGCTGCGGTCATCTGTCCAACATTTTGCGCAGTATTCTCCAGCTGAAGATGTATGGCTGCCAGGTGACACGCCTGTGTCTGATGTACCGCCAGCATGCGGCGTTCAATGACCAGGCCAGGATCACGGAAATGGACAGCCCTGCCCCCGCGTGTTGAGGCATCACACTGCTAGCGCCTCAGTCCGCTAGACTGTAACCTTACTGCGACAGTGCGCCTCGTCTGCCTCCTGGCTGCTGGTGGTGTGGCCTGTACCACTGCCGTGGGTATCAGTTGGGGAGGTTGCTGGGCACCTGTGGCTGCAGGGATGGCCCTGTCCTGTCCACATGGGGGGGGTGGTAGTGATGCAGGTGGCTGTGATGGTCCTGGTTGTGTTTCAGGTTGACCCTCACCCTCGGTGTCCTCCGGGTACTCCTCAATATGTAGGACCTCACTGTCGGTGGTGGGTTGTTCTGCAGCCCCTGTGATGTAAATGGGTGCATGAATAATGATATGTATCTTGCACATCAGATGTTGCTACATGCATGCAGGCTTGCTTTCCCTGACTGGCTTCTGGAATTACTTTGAATTGACAGGTCTGGCTGTGTTGGATTATCTGGGAATTTTGATTACACTACAACTACCACAATGCATTAGGGCATTTGAGGTGTGCATGGCCTGCATTACTGGGGTTGTGATATTGCTAGCTCAGGAGTCATGGGCATTGTTAGGGGACGGGATCGCAGTCGCATGGCACTTACCTTGGGATTGTTGGGTGGGTCGGGACGAGTCAAGCTGGGTCACCCCCATGCAGGCTTCTGGAGTCAGAGTGTCCTCCACCAGGTCCTCCAATGGAGTGTTGGGTGTGGCAGTGGGCTCCTCTCCACCTGTGGCAAGTCGCTCCCCAAGCCGCTCCGCAATTCGCTCTTTGGCATGCCCCCGGAGGTCGTACCACCTCTTTTTTAAATGGGTCACCGTGACAGAATTGACTTTTGCGCGGATGCGCAGCCAGATGCGGTGCTTGTCAGCCTCTGGCACCCTCCGGGAGTCCTTGCCAAACAGGCGTGCATGGTCCTTACAGACCCCCTCAATGAGGAACTCAAGTTCTTGCTCCGAAAACTTTATCTTCCTCTTCCTCCCTGGGGCACTGCTCCCTGCTGCTTCCTGGGACATTTTGATGGTGGATAATGTCCTGCTGTGGTGCTGCAAGTTGAGTGTAGTGGAGCTCTTCCCAGTACTGCTTCCACTTTCCAGCTCAGTGCTCTGAATGAGGGAGGGAACAGCCTACTTCTTGGTTGTGATGTCATCAATGGGCTCGAAATGCGACTTCCTGTTTTTGCGATCTCGCAGTTAGCGAGATCGCAAATTGCGATTTCTGTAATTGCGAGATCGCAATTTCAACAGGGAAATCGGGCGATTCTGCTATTAATATGCGATTGGGGCAAAATCGCAATCGGCAATTGCGGGCGATTGTGATTCGTTTGTTTTCGCATTTCTTCATGAAAGCCATTCTGCGAATTCTAAATTGCGATTCGGTAATTATCGCAATTTTAAATTCGCAGATTGTTGCATTGATGAATCTATGTGAATGAGCAGAAAGTGGTCAAGTAAAGGTCAGAAACCAGAATCAGAGGCAAAATAATGGTGAGAACTGAGAAGAAAGAGGCAGAATGAAGGTCAGAAGGAAGAAGAATGATGCAGAATAACGGTGGGAAATGAGCAGAGAGGCAGAATAAAGTTAAGAAACAAGCAAAAAGAGGCTAAATAAAGGTGACAACCGAGTAGTAAGAGGCAGAATAAAGGGGAGAATGGAGCAGAAAGAGGCGGAATAAGCAGAAAGTGGTCAATTAAAGGTCAGAAACCAGAATCAGAAACAAAATAAAGGTGAGAACTGAGAAGAAAGAGGCAGAATATAGGTCAGAAGGGAGCAGAATGTGGCAGAATAAAGGTCAGAAACAAGCAGAAAAAGGCCAAATAGAGGTCCTAAACCAGAAATAGAGGCAAAATAAAGGTGAGAAATAAGCAGAAAGAGGCAAAATGAAGATCAGCAATGAGCAGAAAGAGGTGAAATAAAGGTGAGAATCTAGCAGAAAGAGGCAAAATAAAGGTCAGCAACAAGTAGAAAGAGGCAGAAAAAGGTCAGAAATGAGCAGAAAGAGGCAAAATATCACCAAGAAACTAGCAGAAAGAGGCAAAATAAAGGTCAGCAACAAGCAGAAAGAGGCAAAATAAATTTGAGAAACGACTAGAAAAAGGCAACATAGAAGTCAGAAACCAACAGCAAGAGGAAAAATAAAGGTCAGAGCAGAAAGAGGTAAAATAAAAGTTGGCTACGAGCAGAAAGAGACAAAATAAAGGTGTGAAATGAGCGGGATAGGAAAAACAAAGGTCGGCAACGAGCAGAAAAAGGCAAAATATAGGTGAGAAACAAGCAGAATGAGTCAGAATAAAGGTCAGAAGGCAGAAGAAAAAGGCAGAATAAAGGTCAGAAACTAGCAGAAAGAGGCAAAACAAAGGTTAGAAACTAGCAGAAAGAGGAAAAATAAAGGTCAGCAACAAGCAGAAAGAGGCAAAACAAAGTTGAGAAACTACCAGAAAAAGGCAACATAGAAGTCAGAAAAGAACAGTAAGAGGCAAAATAAAGGTCAGCAAATGAGCATAAAGAGGTCAAATAAAAGTTGGCTATGAGCACAATAGGCAAAATACGGGGCAGCAACGAGCAGAAATAGGCAAAATATAGGTGAGAAACAAGCAGAAAGAGTCAGAATAAAGGTCAGAAGGCAGAAGAAAGAGGCAGAATAAAGATCAGAAACTAGCGGAAAGAGGCAAAACAAAGGTCAGAAACGAGCAGAAAGTGCTAGAATTAACCTCAGAAACTAACAAAAAGAAGCAGAATACAAAACAGAAATGAGCAGAAAGAGGCAGAAAGGTTCAGCAGGGTGCAGAAAGATGCAGGATAAAGGTACTAAACGAACAGAAAGATGCAGATTAAAGGGCAGAAACAAGCAGAAAGAGGAAAAAACAAGCATTTACAATGCAACGGTTTCGCCTTTGTAAAAGTTAGAGCTATTGTCATTGTAAATGACAATTTTTTTTATTTATGTGTTGGTTTTGAAAACAGATAAATAAATGGCATTGTCATTTACAATGCCAATAGCTTAATCTTTCGCAAATGTGAGACCTATTGCATTTGCACCCACACGCACACACACACACACAGAGCCACCCACACAGAGCCACCCACACACACACAGAGCCACCCACACAGGAGTGAGGGCGGAGGGATGGAGGGAGAGAGCAGCGTGAATCTCTCCGAATCTAATGAAAGCCCTTCCTAAGCCTGATGTATTGCACCTGGCAGTCACTTGGTCTGCTCTAGCTATTGAATAATTGAAAGGGTCTGATCGGGGGGAGGGGGGACCTTCCCGAGGAAGTGTCTCTACACATGTACATTTCCAGGCGGACCTGCTCGGCTCCCCCTCTCTGGAGCAGCTTTAAGTGTTCCACTCTTGGTTGTGTGTCTTTCCTTCCCTTGTTTATTCGTTTCCTGTCCCTTGCGCTCTTTCTATGGCGGGCGTTTTTGCGGCGGTGGGAGGCGCTGTCTCTTCTGGTGACCAGAGAGAGCAGACACGAGGGGCACAGATTGAGCGAGGAAAGAGGAGGGGTGAGAGGAAAAGAGATGGCAGGAGGGGAGAGAGAGTGAGAGAACGAGAGAAACCGAAACTGTAAGAGGGAAGAAAGAAAGCTGAGAGGGAAAGATGTGGAGAAAGCACAAGAGAGAGGGAGAGAGAGAGAGAGAGAGAGAGAGAGGGAAAGGGGACGGAGTAAAGGGGTAGCGGCGGGTCATGGAATGAGCCGAGAGGGCAAGAGGTACATTTGGAAGAGGAAAGCAAAAGAAAGATAGGGCGAGTACAATGTATCAATGGAGGATGTGAGAGGATGGGAGGGAGAAAGGAAAGGAGGGGGCATCCGAAGTGGAGAGGAGTGTGTGAGGACAACGGTGAGCGGGCAGGAGGGACGGCGAATGGAGGAGGTTGAGCTGTGTAGGGTGCGAGGAGAAGAAAGAGAGGGAAAGGCAGAGCGGGGAACCAACAAGGAAATATAGGGGAAACGCGAGAGGGGACGGCTGGGGCAGAGGGGTGAGTGAGGGCAGAAGAGAGGGAAGGTAGGGGGACATTTAAAAAAGTGTGAACGGGACTGATGAATTGGGAGGAGCTGGGGAGGGAGTCTTATGGGTGAAAAAGACGCGAGGGACAGATAGGAAAGAGGACGAGAGAAGAGAGCCAACGGCGGGCAGAGGATGGGGATGGAGTGAAGACAGGCAGGAAAGGATCACCAGGGAAAGAAGAGAGGACCTCGTGACCCGTGATCATTTCCTTATTTCCCCGCACCAGAATTACCATGACCTGCCTGGGATCCTGGTTATTAGGGGACATGAAAGTAACAGCAATTCGGAGTTTTGGAGAAACAACATACGGAAATCGGATTTACTGTGCCGATTTTACGCTTTTGCCCAGGTGCTGCATTGAGACTCTGCGCGCGAGCAGGAGGTGAAACACCGTGGAACTCCAGTGTTGCCTCACACTTCTAACATTTGTATATATTTTCCATATGATGAGCGAGGCAACACATATCTCATTAAAAGTGTCTCGAATCGCTGCACCCATCATATTTAGGAATATTTTCTTGCAGGACAATTTGTGCAAATAGTAATAGAATAAAATAGCCGCTATTTGTCCACAGTAATACAAAATGCTCTATACTGGAAAACAGAAAAATATGATACGATATGGTATAGCCGAAGAGTTTTATTTGTTTTTTAGGTTCGGAAAATACACTTAAATCGGTTGACTAATACATCAATTTATCGGCAATTTTTTTGTGTCAGACTAATGGTTTCAGTCCCTGTTTGTCTTTTGGCTTTGATGGTGGCTATTTTTCTCACCCAGCCCGATTTGTGACGCAGGGGTGAAATAAGCTTCTGGATTTTTTTTTGTATAGAAGGCCGCAAAAAGAAAAACGTTTAAATACTTTATTCTGCTACTAAAAATGGGGAAAATTATAGGAAGCTGCTCTGGAGATTTCGACGTTAATTTTAACGTTGTAATAGCAAAGTAATGACCTTATTGATTTGTTTGTATATGTATGTACTCACGTTTGCCTTGTTTGTGTGTGTCTACTGCCTCAGTTATATACGTTTCATAATACAGTTTTGCAGCCTGTCCGTTCCTGTGATTAACAGGTGTTATTACTCAATTTAAGAATACGCTGAGAGCTGAAAGAACGGCTTTTCAGATACTGCATATTCTCCGAAACTGCATATTACATTTGAAGTTGGGATGTAACCATTTCATAAATGCAAGAAAATCAGTAAAACAACATCTTCTTAAAACTGCACTTTATGTACCAACCTCGGAAGAATGGAAGGTTGAGTTGGCCTTGCTGGGATATCAGCCCGTGATCTGCAGGTCGCAGCAGATGTCAGTGCCAGTTTGACTCAATGAGCCCTCTTGAGAACTCTATGTGGGGGGTGTACTGTGGTGTATACAGTTTGCTTGATCAAGAATCTCACCTAACCTGGATAACTTGCCCTCTCTCTTCCTCGATAATATAGATGGATATATAGTTGAAAATGAAGAGCCATGCTGTTTATTTTGGCGATGTCATGAGCCCTGGGAGGCCCTGCAGCTGCCTCAGAGCGCATGGTTGCCCCTCTCATTAAATGCATCAGAGCTTTGCTTATGTTTATATGTTTAGAACCCGGGTAGACACAGTGACCCGGTCCTGCACTCCACGACCATCCTTGCATGACCCCTGGTTAGGAGTCTTGCAGCAGGGGGGAGGGGGATCGGCTCTGCAGAGACGAGGCCTGTGTTCCCAGGGTCCGGCCTCCGTGGATTTGTGGTTGAAAAGTTCCTTGGTGGCTGGGTTGGTGCTGGTGTAAAAAGTGATTTACACGGGTCCTGGACACTATAGCAACGAGGCACTGAGAGCAAGATCTCCTACATGCACAGTGTCATGTTTACCTGTGTGATTGTACATGTTTTAAATCACTCGCCTCAGATCCTAAAGGTGGTATTGACCTTTTCTTTACAGAAAAAGTACTCATTTGCACCAAAACTCATTTTTTCACTCGCCCGCTTCTTTGTACCCTAGCTAGTTATATTGTTCGTCTAGACTAAATACAAATAAATTAGGATAAACTAAATATGTATTTACTATATTCATTAATATGTAGAAGTTCATTCAGAATGAATGGTCTTTAATACATCTAGGTGCCTTACATTAGTTTTAATAAAATACACAGAGTTGAACTGGGTCACGGAGGCGGCAGCAGACACGATAGATGTCCCCTTTATTTAGCTCTCTATGTGGGGGTGGTGGTGCCCCTGCGTCCCCTCCACAGGCAGGCTCGTGTGCCCCTTCTGGCTTCTGCCCCTGTTCCCCGGCAGCCCCCTCCACAGGCAGGCTCGTACGCCCCTTCTCCTGGCCATGCCTGAACCGACTCCGCTCCCGGGAAAGTGGCCAGTGATTTATTTGGTTGCATTTTCGATTTCTCTGGTCGGCTCTCCTTTCTCCTCCTTTCAGCAGAGATGTCAGCTGTTATTACTCGGCATCGATCTCTTTGCAAAGTGAGAAGTGAACTAAAATTAATGTCAATTCCACGCCATCTTCTGAACAGTGCATTTGATGTTGGTCATGAAAACCGACCGTGTTTCACATCCTTAAAGCACAGAGCTAGTTCCACTTTGGAAGAGAGTATACATTAGAAAGCAGTATGATTGGGGGAAATGGCTGCGAGATGCAGCATTTAGCCAGCCTTGTTTTAAAACATAAATCGTCTGGAGGAGGGGCGCGCTTCCCAAATTCCCATGAGGTGTTTGAGGCTCTCTCAGAGCTCGTTACAGTTCGGGACTCATATTACACACGTGGTTCTCAATTCGGAGCTGTGAAGTAGAGATGGGGAAAAAGGTGGCTTGAGGTGGAGAAACGGAGAGGTGAAGGGAGCATGGAGTTAGTAAAACACTATGAAAAGTGAGACTTGGAGATCGGGCGAGCCAGTTGAACAGGAGGAGGAAAATATAAGGTGACATAAAAAAAAGCAGAAAGGGAATTCACAGAAACTAGAACCAGAGGTCAGGGGCAAGATGCAGAGAAAAGGCGGGGGAGGAGCTATAGGTAACCTAGTTTGGAGGGGGGAGTGGAGAAGATAGGATGTATTCTCAGAGAGTCATGTCTGAGTTTGGTTAAGGAACACATTGATTGGAAAATACACTTTATTTCAGTGCTGTTATTTTTCACCTTTTAACGACGTTTAAACTGCAGGAAAGCAAGGCTGAGGAAGGAGAGGGGGGTCGAGGGTTTTTATAAAGTTAATGGCTGTGACTCATGGCTCGGAAATCTGCGCGAGGCTGCCAACTGCAATACACGGGCTTATGTGGTCAGTCTGACGGATGGAGCCCGGCCTGCCCTGCGAGGCTGAGCCCCATCCATATCCCGAGTTAAAAAGGCAGCCTGCCTCTCTCAGGGCACGCAGACCTATCTTGAAAGATAAAAAAGAAAAGTTTCCCTACCATTAATAAAGCGAGCGGGCGAAGGGAGCTTTAAAGCCCGTAATCTTCAAAGAAGGTAATGACACATCAGCGGCTCGCGCTGAATAAACATGCGGCGGGAATCAAAAAGCCCAGTTCTGTCAGTGATGGAGGGAAGATGGCGACTTCCGTGTGGAAACAATGGAGAGGACGGTAGGGGGGGGGGGGGGGGGGGGGGGACAATGCTTCAATCTCCACTGAGGGAAATGGAAGAGAGGCGAAGCACAGCAACGCAACAACTTCACAAACGGAGACAGCAGTCCCGCCGGGCTTGTGCCAGTGCGGACCGATGAATGTAAACTCAGCATCCATGCCCCCCTCCCCCACTCTTCTTGGAGCCAAAAGCAGCAACTGAGCATATTGATCGTGCTAGCCATTACAGAGGGCTAGCTAGCCGCCCTAAATACATGTTTGTGGGATACCAACACCACTCATTAACAAGTCAGGTCCCGGGCCGCGCTGTGATTCGCTGACGTCACGGGGGTGTCCCGGGCCGGCAGCCAATCACAGCGCGGCCCGGGAATGACGTCACGGGGGTGTCCCGGGCCGGCAGCCAATCGCAGCGCGGCCCGGGACAAAGGGGCGGGGCTTAAAAAAAGCACCAGAAACGCCCCCGAATCGCGTTTTCGTGAGAAAGCGCGATTGACAGCCTCTGTCTCCCAATGGCTAGTCTCCATTTATGGAGCTAGCCAATGAGAGGCAGAGGCGGGGCCGGCATCCATACTGAAGACAATAGTTTTCAAACTGGGAGGGGCACTTCGTGCCCCTCGCCAGGTTCGAAACCTAAAAAGGTAAAAAATTAGCAGAAAGAAGCAAAATTAAGTTCAGCAACGAACAAAAAGGAGCAAAAATAAAAGGGAGAATCAAGAAAAAAGATGCAGAATAAAGTTCAGAAGCGAGTAGAAAGTGGAAGAATAAAGAACAGAAATGAGCAGAAAGAAGCAGAAAAAAGATCATAAACTGGCAGCAAGAGGCAAAATAAAGGTTAGAAATGAGCAGAAAGAGGTAAAATAAAGACCAGCAACAAGCAGAAAGAGGCAAAATAAAGATGTGAAATAAGCAGAAACAGGCAATATAAAGGTGAGAAACAAGCTGGAAAAGGCCACATAGAGGTCAAAGCAAAGGTGACAAATGAGGAGAAAGAGGCAAAATACATTCAACAGCTGGCAGAAAGAGGCAAAACAAAGGTCAGCAAGAAGTAGAAAGAGGCAAATTAAAGGTGTGAAATGAGAAGACTAGGTAGAATATATGTCACAACAAGCAGAAAGAGGCAGAGTAAAGGTCAGAAGGGAGAGGTAAAGGCGGAATAAAGGTCAGAAACTAGCAGAAGGAGACAAAACAAAAGTTTGAAACAAGCAGAAAGAGCTAGAATAAACGTCAGAAACTAGCAAATAGAAGTAGAATAAAGGCCACAAATGAGCATAAAAAAGCAGAATAAATATGAGAAATGAGCAGCAAGTGGCAGAATTAAGGTAATAAACGAGCAGAAAGAGGCAGAATAAAGGTCCCCAATGAGTAGAATGAGGCAAGATAAAGGTGACAAAAGAGCAGAAAGAGGCAGAATAAAGGTCGGAAAGAGGCATAATAACAGTTAGAAATTAGTAGCAATAGACAAAACAAAGGTCAGAAATTAGCAGAAAGAGGCAAAAGAGAGGTGAGAAGCGAGCAGCAAGAAGCAAAACAGAGGTCAGAAATGAGCAGCAAGAGGCAGAATAACGGCCAGAAGCGAGCAGAAAGAGGCAAAATAATGGGCAGAACAAGCATAAAGAGGCAACATAGAGGGTAGGAGCAAACAGAGAAGAGGCAGAAAATGAACAGAAACAAGCAGAGGAGGCACAAACGAAGGCAGCAGAGGGTAGCATACTGCAAGCAAGCTGTACAGGAGGACTGTCAGAGACGAGAGCTGACATGAGTACCTGCTCCTGTGTGTCCCTTTACTTTTTTATCACACATCCACTCACAGATCCACTCAGAGACTCGCACACCTACTCACTCACTCATGAACCACACACAGATCCACTCGGAGACTCACACACCCACTCACAGACTCACTTGGGCACTCACATACCCACTCTCAGATCCACTCAGACACTCATGCACCTACCCATAGAGCTACTCAGAGACTCATGTACTGACTCACAGATGTACTCAGTGACTCATCCATCCACTCACAGACCTTCAAACAAAATCATATTTCCACTCACAGACCCAGTCAGAAACTCACGCATTGACTCACAGACCCACTCACAAACTCACACACCCAGTCAAAGGTACCTGGCACCACTCACACAGCCACCAACCCACTAACACGTTCACTCAGAGATTCATACAGCCATGCACACATCCATTCACCTACCTATACAGCCACTCACACACCCACTCTCACAGATTGCAGATTACAGTAAGGAAATCACATTTTTAAAAGTAGAATTTCACTGATAAAACCAAAGGTTACAGGGACATTATAATAAGGAAATAGAATTTTAAAAAGTAGAAATTCTCTGAAAAAAGCAAAGGATACAGGGACGTTATAGTTAGGCTCAGATTTCACTCAATCAAAAACAGTGATATTCAGCAGTTATCATTATCTGAGATAACAATAACTTAATATCCCAAAATGCACTGCTGATGACCTCACATATTACATCACTCTTGACATGATCAGTGACATCACTCATGACAGATGGACACATGGTCACAGGTACAAGGAAGTAGGGTGAATTGTGAGAGCAAACACCGTTGGAATGGTAGATGCTCAGTCTAAGGAACATTATGAGGCATTGACGAAGATTGGACATATCCAGGGAGAGGTAAGGCTCCATTCCTGGAACTGATTTAACCAAGATCTAGGCTATATATCAGTATTTGACTGAGGCAGAGTACTCCCTCTCAATTTATGCTAGCTTTCTGGATGAATGTCATCTTCACCCATAGGCCTGTCCAGAGTCAAACAATCTTAGTGGGCAAGTCTGTTCAAGTGATGATCCTCTTTGTGCCAAACAGAGCACCAAAGAGCAAGGGATGAATGTGTATCAGATCTGAAATAAAAGCCATACCCAGTTCCTCATGGGTGATCTCAGCTGATGTGCTACGGCTAACAGACAAGAGATTTCCCAGAAGTCTGTTTTCGGCTATTCGGATGGAATTAATATTAATATGGAACCATATTTCATGCCACAAGTTAGCCATCTGAATACATTTGGCTTTGTAAACCTCTAACACGTTTAGGGCGTTTCTGCCTATTTCACCTGGCAAAATCGTGCACACCTGAAATGGCTCTTTGTAATGTGTTCCCATTTTTCCTAATAAACAGGGCCCAACTAAGGCCAGAGTTCAGGAGAAGGCACAGATAATCCACCCTCGTTAATACCTGACCCTGAGCATAAAGGTTACAGGATTGTTTTTTTTGCAGCTGGCTACTATAAAATATGATTTTTTTAATTGGTAGAATGGTCCAAATTGTTCATAACAGTGATAAAAGAATCTAGAAGATGATGCAGGCATTACGCAGTGCCATTGATTAAAACAGCGTTGTTTGCATAGAGAAGGATCGGGATAAGCTTTCCTCCCACTTTTGGAACATCTGCCTCAATGCTACAATCTACAATAGAAACAAGAAGGGAGTGAAGATACAGACCACCAGATTCCCCTTTTTTATTTCAAATGACTGGGTGAATTCACCATTTGGGCTGTACCTGACCAGCCTATTGAGACCGTTAGGTAGATTTCAGGATATCAGGACCATCCCCATAGACCATAGTTCAGTCTAGAGTTTCTCCCTATTGACTTTGCCAAAAGCTGAGCTGAGGTCCATAAATACAAGATGGATTGCCCTCCTTTCGCTTGGGTGTATTTGGCATTCAGGAGATGGAGGTTGAGGTTCTGTTAAACCATTGCCCTACCTGACCTAAATCTATATTGCACATTAGAGCGAATGGACCTCTTGCCAGCCCCCAAAATGGGTCTCTCAAGAATAACCCTCTCAATGATCCTGACTTCCACATCGATTAAGGAGAATTAATATGATGGGTGATGACTGGGGCACACTGGTTGGCTAGAGATTTCAGAATGTCAACTGGAACCCCATTGGCCCAAGGTGGCTTACCAAGGGCAGGAAATGAATGGCATTGTTTGATTCAGCCCACCAAACTGTAAGCTGAACAATAGGAATGGTGGGGAGGGAGAGGGCAAAAGAGAGAACTCTGTCTACTACAGGTCACAAAAAAACAGAAAAATGAGCCACCCAGGCCTGGACTGGTACTGTGGCAACCTTGTATGACAGCTGAATGTCTTTGCAAAAGGGATGGTTTACGGTGGCCCAAAATTTGGCACTGTTGGTCAGAGAGCTTGCCACTTCCAAGTGGTTTCCTAGCTCCTGCTTCAGCTTCCGTTTATTAGGGGCATTTTTAAAAGCTGCTCTAGCGTCTTGTATTGCAATACTGTCCCGGGGTATACATTTTAAGGTTGCAGTTCTTTCTCTTTAGACCCTAACACAATGGGTATCAAACTATTTGCACAATTTGGTGGAAGCCCCTGGATACATTTTGGTCAGTGCTTCAATAATGTATGGGCTAATATGGTCAAATTCTATAAGTATTTGTGAGTCTGTAGGGGTGTCTCCGAAGCAGGTATAACAGTTCTCCTGACAACTGTGGACCATATGGGAGTTTAATACCTCAGGAATTAAGCTTTCCCATTCAATCCTGCTTCCCATTCACTTATCCATAGAGCCACACACACACACACACTCACTCACTCACCCATACTTTCACTCACTCATCCATAAAGCCACTCACATACCCACTCACTCACCAATGCAGGCAGTCACACAGCCATTCCCACACAATACAGTTACTCACACACACACACACACACACACACACACACGCACACACACACACACATATTCACCCATACAGGTACAAACATACCCACTAATTCAGCTGTACAGTCACTCACACACCCACTCACACAATTATACAGCCACTCAGGCATCCACTCACACACAGATACACAGAGTCACACAGCCACTCACTTAATATAGGTTAGAAATAGTATCACTTATTAGTAGCTCACAAAGTATAGTAATTTAACGTGTAGTACCTTTGTATGTATGTTCTACATTCATAAACATTTAGGAAACACTCCGATAACCTGGATGATGCCACAAGTGATGTAATTTAAGATGTCATCTGCGATGTCGTCAGTGATGTCACTGACCATGTCACTAATGATGTCATATGTGAGTTCATAAGCAGCGTATTGCGGGGGCATAAGTTATAGCTAGCCCAGGTAATTATAAGTGTGTATTTCACTTGTTTTGTATGAGTGAAGCCTGAGCCTAACTATAATGTCTCTGTTACCTTAGACCTTTTCAGTGAATTTCTAAGAATCTTTTAATATTAAGTAAGATGCCCATCGCAATGGACAGGGGGTGTTACATGCAGGGCCTGGCCTTACATTGCACTGCCCCCACCCAAGCTTGCTACTCCTGCCCCTCCTTCATTGCCAGCCATTCTCCAATTCCATGATCCTGCTTCCTCATTACAGCTGTATGTGGCAGTTGTTCTTTCTCTGCCCTTCCCCCCTGCCAGGAACAGTAACCTTGCTGCCCCATCCACCTCCTCTCTACCATCTGTTGTCTGAGTGCATTAACCAGCCCCCTCCCTCCTGCTCTGCATTGTCTGATGTTCTCCCATTGCGCTCCATTTAGCTTGATATCCCTACCCACCCTTCCTGCCCTCCATTGCCCAATTATATGCCCCATCATTGCCCTCCTGCTTAGCCTCGGTGCTTAGCTTGCTGCCCCTCCTTTCCTTCCCCTTGCCCTATGAGTTATGTGTGCATGCCCCTGCTCCCTTGTTTTTGCCCATCATATTCCATGGAACTGCCACTGCCCTGAGTGTTCTGTTAAGATACCACTGCCCCTCCCACCTGTCTAGAATGGTCAGATGGCTGCCGCCTGTCTCTGTTCAAGTTCCATACCCCTATCCCCTCCCTCTTGTCCTCAAAGGACCATTTTGCTGCCATAGCATTCTACCCGCCATGCTCTGTTATGCTGCAAATGCTCCTCCTTCCTGCCCTGCGTTCTTTCTTTTGAAACCCTTTCCCTTGCCATCTTTTGGCTGTGTCCAGTCCCTACCCCACCCTTCTATCCTCCATGGTCCTTGGTGTATGCCCCACCCCCTACCTCTTGCCCACCATGGCCGTTATGCTGCCACTAACCCTGCCTGCTTGATATTCTGTGCTCTAAAATGTGCACATTATATTTTAATGTTGCTACTTTTTAGAATAAATTATAATTGTGTTTTTATTTTTAGAACTTAACATTAATTGGTATTGTAAGGTTAAATAAACTTGCAATTAAAATAAATATTTTTTAAACATTACATCAATCAATCAATCAGGAGTTTGTTAAAGCAAGACTACTCACCCGTAAGGGTCTCAAGGCGCTAGGGATGGGGGGGGGGGGGGGTGCAGGTTCCATTCCATCAAGGAGGGGGTCTGTCGAAGAGCCAGGTTTTGAGGTTTCTTGCGAAGATGGGGAGCGATGTTGTCTGTCTGAGGTGGAGCGGAAGGGCGTTCCATGCTTTGGCCGCGAGGAAGGAGAAGGAGCGGCCTCCCGATCTGGTCTTTCTGGTGCGGGGGACCACGGCATAGGAAAGCTGGGCTGATCGTAGGGTCCTTTGGGGTGCGTGGAATTTGAGTCGGCTGTTTAGGTATGCTGGTCCGGTGCCGTGGAGGGCCTTGTGTGCGTGGGTGAGCATCTTAAAGGTGATTCTCGCCTCGATGGGGAGCCAGTGGAGTGTGCGCAGGTGCTGGGAGATGTGGCAGTGTTTTGGCAGGTTGAGGACCAGTCTTGCGGCGGCGTTCTGGATGTTCTGTAGCTTGCGGATGAGGTTTTTGTTTATTCCTGCGTAGAGTGCGTTGCCGTAGTCGAGTCTGCTGGTGACCAGGGCGTGAGTGACTGTCTTTCGGTGTTCGAGGTGGATCCATTTGAAGGTCTTACGAAGGAGGCGGAGGGTGTGGAAGCAGGATGATGAGACAGAGTTGATCTGGCGGTCCATTTTGAGCTCGGAGTCCAGGATGATACCCAGGTTGCGTGCGTGGTCTGTGGGGGTTGGCAGGTTTCCGAGGGCGGTGGGCCACCAGGTGTCGCTCCAGGCGTCGGGGTTTGGGTCCATGATGAGTACTTCTGTTTTGTTGGTGTTTAGTTGAAGGCAGCTGTTTTTCATCCATTTGGCAACGGCTTCCATGCCTTCTCGAAAGTTGCGTCTGGCAGTGTTTGGCTCGTTGGATAGGGAGAGGATGAGCTGGGTGTCGTCTGCATATGACACAATGTTGAGTCCGTAGGTTCTGACGATGGGGGCAAGTGGAGCCATGTAGACGTTGAAGAGCGTCGGGCTGAGGGAGGAGCCCTGGGGGACTCCGCAGGTGATCGGTGTGGGGTCCGAGAGGAAAGGGGGGAGTCTGACCCGCTGCGTCCTGCCGGAGAGGAAGGACCAGATCCAGTCGAGGGCCTTGTCCTTGATTCCTGCATCGTAGAGTCTGCGTATTAGAGTGCGGTGGGAGACTGTGTCGAACGCCGCTGATAGGTCGAGGAGGATGAGGGCTACTGTTTCTCCTTTGTCCAGTAAGGTGCGGATGCCGTCTGTTGCGGCGAGGAGGGCGGTTTCCGTACTGTGGTTTTTTCTGAAGCCGGATTGGGAGGAGTCGAGGATGTTGTGTTCTTCAATGAATGTGGCGAGTTGGCTGTTGATGGCTTTCTCGATGACTTTCGCTGGGAACGGGACCAGGGAGATGGGTCTGTAGTTTTTGAGGTCGGTGGGGTCAGCTGAGGGTTTCTTTAGGAGGGGGGGTTCCAGTCGTCGGGGAACGAGGCGGTCGCCAGGGAGCGGTTGATGGTTTGGCGGAGCATGGGTGCGATGGTGTTGGCGGCTCTGTTGAAGATGTGGTGGGGGCAGGGGTCCTTGGGGGCCCCTGAGTGGATTGACTTCATTGTCTTCAGTGTGTCTTCGGTGGTGAGGGCTGTCCAGACATCAATCGCTGGTTTCCGGGTGTCGGGGCGGTTGGTGAGGGTTCAGTGTGTTGGTTGTCTTCGTCGAAGTTGTCGTAGATGCTCTTGATTTTGTGGTGGAAAAAGATGCTGAGTTTGTCGCAGAGGTCTTGTGAGGGAGGGATGTCGGTAGACTCGCTTGGTGGGTTGGGCGAACTCCTTGATGATGCTGAAGAGTTCCTTGCTGTTGTGTGCGTGGGTGGAGATTCTGTCTTCAATCGCTTTTTTCCTCGTTTCTCTGATGAGTTGATGGTGGGCGTTGGTGGCGGCTCTGAAGTTGTTGTGGGCTTCTGTGGATTTGGTGTTTCTCCAGGCCTTTTCAAGGCAGCGGCATGTGCGCCTGGACTCTCGAAGTTCGGTGGTAAACCATCTGGCTTTCTTGGCACAGGTATTGTTTTTCTTGAGGGGGGCTATGGTGTTGGTGCTGTCCGAGATCCATCTATGCAGGGTTTGGGCTGCGGTGTTGGGGTCGTCATTTTCCGCGATGGTTGGGGTGGAGTTGTTGAGTGAGGAGGTGAGCTGGTCATCAGTGATTTTGGTCCAGTTTCTTTGTGGAAGCAGGTGCTGGTGTCTGTGGATGGTGGGTGTTCTGAAGGTGAAGTGGACGCAACAATGGTCGGTCCATGGGAGTTTGGTGGTGTGGCTGAAGGTGATGGAGTTTCCTGTAGTGAAGAGGGGGTCGAGGGTGTGTCCTGCTGAGTGCGTGGGCTCGGTCACGATCTGGCGGAGTCCAATGTTGTGGAGGTAATTGGTATTGTAAGGTTAAATAAACTTGCAATTAAAATAAATATTTTTTAAACATTACATACAGATTTAAAATATAACTATCTCTTATTTTAACTAGAATCCTCTTATCTAAACTGGAACTAGAATGAATTGGACATTTCTCTTTATTTTTTAATAAAATAATTTCAACTTTGTGAAGACTCCTTTATGGTAGGAGAAACATTTTTTAGGGCTATTGTTATTTTTAGACTACTATAACTTTGAAGTAGGTGTTTTGTTTATAGTTTTATACTTACTAGATCTTTGAAATGCTGGTATTTTTGTAGTATATATTTTGGTAATTTATACAATAGATATAGAAAGTAAATATGATGGAGATAGACATTTGGACCACAATTTTTTTGTTGGTAGGTAATTTTGTAATCTATATTGTGGCATGCAAATCATCCCAGGTCGTGGCAATTGAGAAGGGATTTATAATTCTGGTCCGGGTAGTTATTTCTCATTTTCACTGCTCTCTGATGCTTCATATCCTTGAGAACGGTGAACGAAGCTGTGTGTTTGGCCTATTTTTCTTCCTCTTATCGTGACCAATGTATGAACATCTATTATTTCGAATTACTGCACCTGAGGAATTTGTCAAGCCAGGGGTGAAACTGGAAATGCAGTGATTAGAAACATATGCCGCCTGCTCCTGTTACCTTCTGTTTTCATTTTCATGGCAAGCACTAAGGCTCACAGAGAGAATTATCATGAGAAGAGAGGTCTTTTGATATTGCTCCCACCTGCCTAATCCATATGGACATTGCCACCTAAAGGCATGAACCAAGGCTGATCCTTCCAGTGCAATGAGAGTTCAAATTCACAGCTGGTGGAATGTTTACAGCTACTTGTCCTTTGCACATGGTTGATTCCTCTCTGTAGTTTCACAGTGCTCAAGAGAACGATGGGCTGGAATTTGGCCCAGAGTAATTGCCAATGCTTTCAATTAATTGAAGCTTCATTCTAATGACTTTTGTGTTTTTCTCTTTGGGATGCCCTAAGTGCAACGGATAAGCATAGACCATAGGTCACCATGCATATAGCTCCAGCTAAATCTCACTAATAGGTCTCTTTAAGGCCTAAACTGGTCTGGGGTTGCCTGTGTTTCCAGTCAAATGAACAGATTGGGTTGGATTGTGCCTATTGGAGCAGGGTCCATGCTACTTACATATGAATTGCACAGTAAACAAATAATTGATAGACTGGAATGGCACCCACAATAATTATTAGTGACTTAAGTTAATAAAAGCATTTTGCTCATGACTTATTTATTTTGTTGTAAAATGTTCTTGGTGTGATGGGTATGTCCAGATTTTGGTCTCACATCTCACTTTGCAAAGGACCCAAGCTGCACGTTACTAATGACGTCCAAAAGACTGAAACTGGTCCGGGGTATCTTGGGGATAGTTTTCTCTATTCTCTATAAACAATATTCATACCAAATCAAGACATTTTTGATACAGTTTTGAAATCATAATGTCATCATTTATTTGTTTGGTTGGATAAAAGATCCACCAATAATATTCAGAAAGAAGAAATTATTCACCAACGCAATCACAAAATAATAAAAGACATCAAGTGAATATTTATTCTAAAATCTTCCCTCTAATGTGCCCTTCTGCCTCTTGTCTGATTTAAATACTCACAAGGCTATTTATGTATTATCCAATTGCGCCCTGCTTTAGGGATCCATAAAAATGAATAGAATGTGATCCTCACTGTCACTCGATTAGTTACACACAAGTTCGTTTAATGACATTGTGTTTTTATTTGTCCACTTTTTGGTAAAAGATGTCAAAGTCAGGATACGTAGTCTGTATTTAACCCAAAGTACTATTTTGCTAGTGGGCTTGATGTAATCCATAAAATCCTTATAATACAAATCACATTTAAATTCAAAAAATTAGTTTGTTAAGCTCGCAGCGACTGCTGTTGGTCACTTGTCAGAGTTGGTCTGCCAATATCTAGCCTTCTATTTTCAAGGCATTTCTGGCTATTATTGTTGGGATCTCCCAGTAGGCCTGGGTCCTAGAGACTCAAGCCAAGATCTTACATAGAAGAACCAGGACAGCTCTGACTTGGAGAGATCTCAAATTGAATGCTTCAAAAACTGAATACTCACGTGTGGCGATTGGAAACATTACAACCAGCTTGCCGCATGGCCTGATAAACTGGGATCACTGCCTAAAGTATCGAAGGAATTAAGAAACCTCGAAATGACCATGGACTCCAAGTTGTTGATGAATGCTTAAGTGGATAAACTAGCAAGATCAAGCTTTGCTACTATAACAACGCTGCAATACATTTTCTCTCATTTGGGATTTCCACACAAGGTCAAAGATACCATCTCACTTGTTCTGTCCAAACTCGATTACGCCAATTGCCTATACCACGGATCACCTTTAACGACGTTGAAAAGACTACAACAAATTCAGATCCCGGCTGTCATACTACTCTTGCATATCAAACCGTGAGATCACATCTCCCCTGCCTTGAAAGCCCTGCATTGGTTACAGGTTGCCAGAAGATCCACATTCAAGCTGCTTTGTATCACCCACAAAGTAATGCATGAAATAGGACCACTCTTCATCAGGAATAAAATCACTAAACAAATTCAACAAAGGAACCTACGCTCTAAAGGACCATCTCGCCTCAAAATCCCACCATTCAAGAAAGAAACCATGGGTGGCACTTCCTTCTCAGTTCGTACAGCCAAACTATGGAACCCCCCAACATAAGGTCCACTGACAACCACCTTATCTTCAGAATCTACTCAAGATTTGGCTCTTCCCCACATAAGCACCATAAGCAAACAGAAATTTACAGCATATCCCTCTGTATATAAGCATTTGTTTTCACTATAGATAGGTACCTATCTTTGTGTATTACTTTGTATAAACATGTAAAATAATAATATGTAGTTAAGAGAAAAAATAATAATAAATACAAAATAAAAAATCATCTCAGGTCTACATGTACATACTTCCATTGTGCATCTATGTACCTTTCATGTACTTGGATCTGTGTGTCTGTTACTTTTCTCCTGAAAAAGCATATCCAATGCACTACCCTATTTCTCATCCTGTGCCTCTATCAATATCTTTAATCTACATATACTTATCTTCTTTATGTATCTATATACTTTCAATGTACATATGGAACTATATATTTATCACGTTCTTCTAATTTAGCATTTCCAATGCACTACCCTATTTCCCAGCCTATACTTCGCTCAATATATCTTCTAGCCCAACCTTCTGACTCATCTCAAACTTCTTTCTACTATTCCTTTCAATGCACTACCCTATCTCTCATCCTATACATCTATCAATACATCCTCTACATCCACTCTCTCATTTATCTCAAACCCCATACCACTACTATGATTGCAAAAATAAGTCTTTCTAGACCCTCTCCTACTCTAACCCTCCTTGCATCATCAGACACCTCTTTTTACTATACCGATCCCTTAAAACAAAACTTTTTAAACTCTTCCCTCTGACTCCCCCCTCCAAAACTCCTTTTTACTCATCCAAAAGCCTCCTCCTACTGCTAAGACCTTAAAAAAAAATCCTTCACTCTTTTATCCCTCCACTATCCTTTTCAATCAAAATTAACAGACTAACATGTTCGCTTCTCAAATTCCATATTAAACTACAATAATATACTACCCAAATAACTGAATAACATTTCCACTACTCTAATTACTTCATATTTATACTATACTCATTTTTAACACTAATCCTTTATGGTTTCCGGAGTGGCGTGCAACTTGCAAGAAAAGCGCTTCAACATACATCAGGGGTTGCAAGTGCTATATGAATGCAAATCTTTCTTCCCCTTTTATCCCTCTGCTATCCTTCTCACTGCAAGTAACTGACTAATATCCACCACTGAAATTACATCATATTTCACCATATTAATTCACCACTAATCCTTTATAGCCTTCCTGAATAGCGTACGTCAACAACTGCTAAGTAAATACAAACCTTTGTCCTCCTCTATCCTTCTGCTATCATTCCGAATCCAAATAATTTACTAACCTATCCACCACTTAAAATGTACTTGCATGTTTCACTACACTAATTCAACACTAATCCTCTATGGCTCCAGGAGTAGCGTGCTTCTCGCTGAAAAAGCGTTTTTACGCCTCGTCAGGGGTAGTAAGCGCTATATAATACAATACAATACAATACCCAAACATGCTACAAATAAAGCAGTGGTTTTAAGTTCACAGTATGAAGATGTGTTTGGGTGCGAAATCCAGCCATATTGCTATTGCAGGAGAGTTTGGGGTACCTCCAGTAGGGATTTTATAAGTTTGTTATCCCTTATTTCTAGCTTCTCATCTTTACAATGATTCCAACGTTCAACCCCATGGAGGCCTTCACTCATACCTTAGACCTATACATTTCTAGTATCGGGGGTATAGGGTAATTGTAGACTTTTGTTGTGCTTAGTAGGGTAGCTGCTCTATATTTAATAATAGGTTAGCTTTTGGTTGTTTTCTCTAAAAAGTATTATTCAGACCGATGGCTCCTTTAAACGAATTATGAAGATTAAAAAACAACTATTTTGCCTTGCTAGAGTTAATTTCAAGCCCGTATTCAGAGTAAAATAAACGCAATCTTTCAAATAATACTTGAGGACTGCTGAGGTGTTTGACAGCAAAAAAGTGTTATTGGCAAATAAAAGAGCAGGAACTTTATGACCAGCTGTAAATGGAGAATCATTAGTGCAATCTAACAAAAAGGGAATACATTGTTTATATACATCGAGAATAGTGTAGGCGCGAGTATGCAACCTATGCCTAACCCTTCTTCTAATAAGCATTTTCTCAGGTAATTCCCCAAGGATACTCCAACAAACAAATGTCTGTGTGTAACAGATATTGAAAGCAAACTCGATGGGATTCCACATTTTTCAACACCTCCCAGAGTTTCCCTATAAACCAAGGCTAAAAGCAGCCTTCAGGTTGACGAAGGCCACATAGAGGTGTCCGAATCTCAAATCAAGAGTCTTCCATTTGATTGTGAAGAAACGAAACACCTGATCAAAGGTATTGACTTTCAGCCTAAATCTCAACTGCAGATGGGAATGCATTTAGGGGCAGATTTACAAGCCCATTGCTCCGCCGATGCATCACGTTGTGTGATGCACCGGTGGGGCAGTATGCTGAGTGATATTTACAAGGACAGGTAAAGTCACCCTGCGTGACTCAACGTGTTCTTGTAAATATCGCCCCTGTTCACGCAACACTTTGCATGTTAGGGGCATGACATGGGTGTTGCTGTGGGCGTTCCCACACAACACCCATGTCCACTGATGCATTTCCAAATTTACGAGAAATCATAAATCTGGAAATGGGTCAGAATGGGTGGCGTCGCGAGGTGCAACGAGGAGAAATGTTTTCATTTCTCCTCGTTTTTTTCCTCTTTCAATACGTGCTGCATTCTACAGCGCACATTAGCAGAGGAAATCACATCAATTGATTGTTTTTGTGCAGGAAGGTGCCCCTTCCTGCACAAAAACAATCTCCCACGACGTAGACATCCTTGCACCATGGTGCAAGGGTGCCTGTGTCGGCGCATGGCAGCAGTTTGTGCGCCAGCACAGGGGGAAGCACTGAGATGCGACATATTGTTGTAAATATGTTGCATCCCGGTGCAGCAAAATGACTTGTGGCACCACAGCGTTAGTTTCTTGTAGATCTGCCCCTTAGTTTTCTTTCATCAATCGATTGAATTTGCCCAACACCTACTTACAGAATATATTCTATAGATTATGGATTACATTTAATGGACTATAAATCCATTGGAAGATATTGTTTCCCTTTTTGTGAATGGGTATAATCGCTGTCCCAGGCACCATATCAGAGATTGGACCTCGGATGCTCCTGTGTTTGAAAGTTTGTTTATGCAGACACCCCAAACAGGGGGCTGTGAATAAAACAAGTCACTGGGGATTTTTGTCTATGCCAGAGGCCGTGCCCCATGTTTGAGCTTTTATAGTGTTGAAACAATTAAATAACAATGTTTTTAAATCCTGTGATGTTACTCTGTTCTGGTGTGTCTAAATACAATTTAGATGTAGCTGAGAGGTTGCTAAGGGGATTTAAGCCATCTATGGGACCAACAATATATAAAGTGAAATGGGGGGGGGGGTGAATGTGTATTTCACAATTCATAAAATTGCCCTGTTTCCCAGGGCGATGGGCCTTTGAGCTCTTTAGATGCTTCCTGCATATCATCCTAGAACTTAACCTCTTAACATTTTTGAGGTAGCCTTTGAATATTTGTATAGTTGGTACTCGATTCTTGTATTCCTGTTTTCTAGCCATTCGTAATCACAACTATCAAAGTATTTTTGCAGCTCTGCAATTTCCTGTCATACCTATCATGCTTTTCTATTAGTGAGTGACTTAAACTTTTGTATTTCGTACAGAGCTGTTTTAAACATCCTCCATTTGGGATTTTATTATTACGTCATTATTTAAATCATCAAGAGCATGCAATGATAAAAACATGACAAGCATTTCATAGATTTAATGGATGACTTCCCGTGAAGAAATGACATCGATTCACTTGTCACTTGATATGTTATTAGTAACTCCTGAGTGCACAATCACATCATTTTTTAAAGTTAATAACAAAGGATTTTGGTCCCTCTCAGGCCTTGTGTTTACAGCCATATCCCCAATTTTGTGTCAAATATATAGGCCCATAGTTATGAAATCAATGTAGCTCTTATGGGACCGCCCTGTTAAATGTATTCTACGCAGGGCAACCTGATTTGGATTGGCAATTACAGAAGATGGTAGAGCAGAAAATCCCCCAAAATAATCTTCATCTATGGGAAGCTCAGATGCCACCCTAAAGGGTTCGTAGGAATTATTTAGATCTCCAGCAATAATAATATTGGAGATTTTGTCAAGTATGTCTCAATTAATCTAATTTTGTAATTGAGGGAAACTTTAACCCACATTTTCAAGTTTCCTGATGGCTTACCTATTTTGTGGGCATGTGCCTCAATATTAAAAGTGGGGTAGTAGCCCAGGTATTCTGAAAAAAGCTAAAGTCAAATCATTCAATAAAGTTCACCAGCAATAATGCGCCGATTTAGACCTAAGCCCTGATACATTGCAGTTAATTAGGAAAACATTGGGCAGAACTAAAGAACTAACACTCTTTGGGAGCAAAGGAAATTGAGTCTAAATTATCTTTTTGTAATTTTGCTAATTTTGCTAATTAACCAATTGTACATGAAATTACAGATACTACGGCATTACATCACTTGCATAGTTTCGGGAAGAAATTTTAACACAAGGAGTACAGTTCAGGTCATTTTTTTAATACGAACTGCATTTCAGGAAGAAATTTCACACCCGAGCAGACTGTTTGGATACTTTTTAAACACAAAAGTAGAAATTCAAATTGGAGTGCAATCTTTTAAACATGAGCGCCAGTACCTTAGCGTGGGTGCCCAAGAAACATTTCAGGTAGATTTTTACCCAAGTGGAACTTTTGGGTAATTTTGGAGCACACTACACATTTGCTTGTGAGTGGCAGTATTGTGAACACCAGGGACTGGAAATCAATTTGAAATTACATTAGCGAGTTAAATTGAATATATACCCTAACAGACCATTCTGTGAGGGCGAGCTATATTTTATATCTTTACATGTAATTTTGCAGTGATTTAATGTAATTATGCCTTAGCAAATTACTCAAGTTTAGCACACACCCCTAGTTAGTGTCATGCACGGCGGGTAACCGGGAAGCTCTTTAGAGCACACAAGGTTCCAGAGGGGACCCACCTCCTCTCCCACCTCGAAGCTGGAGCACAGGATTATGGACTGATAGGGGGATATGTACAATGAAGTGATGAAGCATGTTGTTAGCTTCCAGGGCTTAACGACACGTTCCGCCACTTCGGAAAAGCAAGGCTGCACCATATTTACAAGGATGTGGTGCAGCCTTAAGTTTCCTCCTGCGATGGCGCTAAGTTTAAAAACTGAGGGGCAGATTTATGTTAACTGGCGCATCCCCAGGGATGCGCCAGTTAACATGCGCCACAGTGCGCCACAGCTCCGCCAGCCATGGTGCGCCGCATTTATAATGCGGCGCACCATGGTGCAAAAACGGCACAGATGCGTGACACATCTGTGCCGGAAATGTGGCGCATTGCTGGAGTTGCGTCACAAGTGCGACGCAGCTCCAGCAAGGCTCGGGGGTGCCCCATTTTAACAATGCTGCGTCAAGACCTACGCCTGCTTCAAGCTGGCGCAGGCTTTTGACGCACCATTGGCTTAAAAGTGACTGAGTGAAATCTCATAGATTTCACTCAGCCACTTTTGCGAGGCGCACCTGCCCCGGAACGCCCACCCTGCGCCGGAACGCCCACAAGCGGCGCAGGGCTTTACAACGTGACGCATCTGCCTAGATGCGTCACGTTGTAAATCGTTCGTAGGGATGCGCCACGTTTACGCCGCCTTGCGTGATGCAACAGCGGCGTAAACGTGGCGCAAGGGCCTCATAAATCTGCCCCTTAGCACCTACGCAGGGACCCTTGCAACACAGTGAAAGGGTGTCTGCATGCAGGGCAGGATTGGTTATTTATAGGAAGGTGTCCCTTCCTGCACTTAAACCATCCTAAAACGCCATTTTATAACTTTCATATGTGCTGCTTTATGCAATTCAGACATGCTTGACAAATAGTGGTGTATCAGTAATTGTCACTTGCTATTGTGGTGTTCTTGTCTTGTTTGTGCATTTCAGGAGGAAGATAGGAGTACTGTGGACGTACGTCTGACTCACTCTATAAATTCAGGAATACTATAAGAATATTTCTAAGCAAAATCTTTGTTCATCAGGCTGTAAATCTGGACTTTCTTCCAATATGGAATTAGCATGCCAATCATAAAGTCTGACCACACTATTTACTACAGGTAGATATATAAAATGCAAGTTTTAGCTTCCCCTTAAATCGAACTAGATGAGCTTAGGTTTACTTTTAGGGGAACATGATTTGTGTGCATATGATATTTTATTTGGGAAGATAAAGTCGACAGCATAGATTGTTCATTCTGCACATGCTCCAATCTGTTTGCATAGTGATGTCTCTGCCACCGTCCTTTGTCGGTTAGAAACCTAGGTTTAAAATAACAGTATTCCTTAATTACTGTTTCATGGGTGTAGATAACTAAATGAGTGGGAAAGTTAGTATGGGGCAATTTTAGGATTTAGCTTAGCAGAAGTGCCACACACTTAGGAGACGTCCATGCTTCTAAATCTGTGGAACTCCAGCTATATTTTACAAAGTGGGAATTGACATATTTCTGATGGAGAAGCCTCGGATTTTTCGGCCATTGCAATGCTTTGACATGCATTTGGTTCATCACTAATATTTGTAAATGTATACGGATGATTATATCATCATTGTGGCTAACAATGTATTTTACTTTCAGTATATAAAAACGGGTTTAATGACAGTTGTTTATTTCAAATGGCTCCTAATCAGCATCTGGAAAATGGTCATGCACACCTTGGTCACAAGCAAGGTGGACTATAGGGAAACCCTCTATGCTGGGATCAATAAAAAACTCACCAGAAAGCTGCAAACAATTCAAAATGTAGCAGCTGGAATCACTCCTAACCCCTCACGCTACATTCACATCCCATCACACCAGACCTGATGGAGCCCTACTGTATCCCTACACGCAAAGGAGCACAATTCAAACACCTCACTTACACTTTTATGCCACTACACAACACTAGCAAAGTATAACTCAACAATCACATCTGGTTTCACAAACCTTCCAGACACCTCCGCTCATCCAGCCTCCTATTGGCACACATCCCATGCACATAGACAGCCAGTCCCATGGTCACAAGCCTTCTCGTGAATTGCTCCTAAAATGTGGAACAACCTGACACTACACACAAAGCCTTCTCGTCACCTGTCTCCTCGCCACTCCTAGAATTACACAAGAAGATGAAGGCCTGGCTTTTCTAGTAGTCCCACTAGCCCCTAGGTTAGGTTAGTCTCACATCTTCTCAGTGCCAGGATACCCTTGCAGGTGATTATGTGCTCTACAAATCTGCATAACATAACATATAATAATATTGATACACTTTACCAAAGAAAAACATCATCAATGTGAAACATTAGTTATGATTTGTAAAAATAAAAGCAGTACATTCATAGTAATTCAATCAGTCTGTCTCAAACATCTTCGCTTGATCCTGGAATGAGACAATATTTGTGCTTCCTGCTGTAAAACTTGAACCCTGAATCTAATGGGAAAAAAAGACTTCTCGGAATATTGGACATTTCCACAAATATTCTGGTTGCTGTCTTTCCTACAGCATAAACCAGTGAGATCAAAGGTTTGCCTGCAGTGTGCTAAAGGGGGTGAAGCAAAGAAAGGTTTTCACAACAAAATGTTTTTACTTTGTAGAATGACTACAGTATGAAAAGTTCCTTTCCTAAGGAACTTTTCATAGACTTACAGTATTTACTCATGTAATAGACAGATAAAGTTTCAGTCTTATGGTAATGATAATAACTACAGTTTGTAGTAATCTAACACATTTGTCAAATATCTTATTGGCTTCTAATGCTCTTGGAACATGCTTATTACGATATTGGAAATTTCCCAAAAATGTTCTAATTGAACATATCAATGAGACTTCATAAACAAAACATATTCTCCAATGTCAGAGCACTGTACCGTATTTCCACAATGTAAGCCGACATACCATTTCATGCCACACCTAGGGAAAGTAGCCTGAGCAGGTTTGAAAGTGCCCGAGGAGACTGTGACACCACATAAGAGTGTGATCATAGGCTAGTTTTCCCGCCAGTAATGTGGTACGGTTGCTAATTCACATCGATGTGGTTCATGGTGGTGAGTCTTCCATGGAATTCCATCAGTGTTGATCCGTGTGTATAGTCGTTTTTTGTCATTTGTCATTTTTATCTCCATAGGTGTAATTTTCTAAAAAAAAAAAAAGAACTTGAGGAATTTGGTAATTACAATTGTTCAATTTCATCCACTTTGATGTTTGTATAGCTTGCCATCTTTGGTACACAGACAAGCGTTTCAACCAATTGTTATGTTGTGCCAGAAGAGTCCTAAATATAAAGCTTCAGCTCCTTCATTGGCACAAATAAGTTGGTTTATATGTTTTCAGCTTTATATTCATTAGGTTTTCTCGAGGTATGCATATTATTTTTTTGAGTATGCTGTTTTATGTGGGAGGTTGTTCTCCCACATCTCGCACTGTAATGATGGTGTCTCATGGGATTTAAACATGGAACACATCTTTGGTTTGCTATGTCTCCAATCGGTGCAGAGTACATTTATGAACCTATATATTGCTATACATTTCAAACTGGTATGAATTCCTTTTGTTTGATTTATTCTCCTATATCCATGACAGATTTTTCGTCACAAAAATGTTAAAAGTAAACTCAACCTGTGCAAAAGCATAGTAGTAGAAAGAAAGGACGATGCAACATCATTTTACCTCAGGATAAAGAATATTCGAATTTGTATTATGTATTTATTACGTTGTCATGCATCTGGTGTTTACCTTTTTATTTGTTTAAGGTATTAAAAAATATTATTATACTGCCAAACAAACGAGAGGAAGCTCCCAGTAAGTGAGAGGCGCTGGTAGAGATCCGTTCTCTCCTTCAGTTTTAGCATATAAAGGCAAAGAGACGGATGGGCTACACATTCTATCAATGTTTTACATAGTTTTAAAATTAGCAACCTTAGGGGGCATGGCTTGGTGAGCAATTATGGCGGACGCTGCTTGAATAAGCTCCATGCGCCTACCACTTAATCTGTAATTTATTCTACCTCATCCACCCCGTATGCAGTGTATCCTCGGTGCACAGGACGGAGCAGCTTTCCAGCATGTAGTTGGAGCCAAAAAGGGATTGTGGGGACGTTGAAGCTCAGTGTCCCCCTCGCTTGTTGTCCGATCCTGCGAGGTTGAGGCCATGTCCAGTGCCTGGGCATGGTCCTTTCCGGGGTCGAGGTAATCAGGAGTGCTGGGTGGTTTGGTGGGGGCGGCCAGTGGCCGTGCGTCCTCGCCCTTTCGGGCCTTCCCGGGTGACCTTTTTTAGTTGCCGGTTGGAGCCTGGGCTGTGGAGGGGCTCCGTGAGACTGACTGGGTTCCACCCTGCTTGTGGGGCTCATTCCCGCCAGGGCGCCGGTTGGCGCACGGGACTGTTTGCTCTTGGGCCATGGGAATTGGGGGTGGTGGTTCCATTGGTCGTGTCTACGGGGCCCCGTAGGCACTGTAGTGTGTAATCTCCCTGAGGGGGACATCTAGGCGCTGGGCGCTGAGGCACGGTCACTCGCCTGCTGTGTAGCCGCTGTGGGAGCCTTGCTGTGCTGGTGCAGGGCATGGAGTCCGCCCGTCGATTCAGAATTAGTGGTTGCCTTGGGGACCGGGCCTGGGTCCGGGGGGCAACGATACTTACCTGCCACCATTTTGAACCTCAGTGGAGCTGTATTGGGTACCTTTCTGTGCTAATACACGGTATGGAGCCCAGCCGTGAATCAAGAGTAAACGACTGCTTTAGGGCCCAGGCTTGAGTCAGGGAGCAAGAATACACGCCTGCCCCCATATTGAGTCTCCTGAGGACACCTGGATAGAGGGTGTTGGTGCCATCAGCCCTCACCCTTATCCTGCACCGCTGGTTTGCGTCCTGTGGTGGATGCTCGGGAGGTGGGTTACTCTTGGCTGGTGCACCTGGATCTTGGAAATAAGTCACAGTCCATGGGCGCTGGTGTATCTGGGGTGTAAAGCGTGCTGGTGGTCTGGGGAGCTCGGTTCCACTAGAGGGGCCTGCTTGGCTGTTTGCTGCTGGTTGCGAAAGGTGCTGGATTAGCTCCAGTGCGGCTTGCAAGCTAGTGGTGGACAGAGTCAGTGAGGACCGGCCTCGGGGCACCCCCTGGAGAGTCCACCTGAGGGGGTGGATCGGTGCCCTCATGATTCTGTATGTGTGCTCCACCAGATGAAGTCTTCCCCCCAGAGGTGACTGGAATGGTTAACTAGTAGATCACGCAATGGGGAAGGACAAACCTGGAGCCATTGACCCAAAACAGAGCACTCTGGACCAGTTTGCAATGTCTGCAAGTGGGAGGCCCCCCTCTGGCTCCATTCTAGACAATGCCACCCTTCTTGCGGCCATTACGGATGCAAGGGACAAGTTGGATGCCAATATTGGTGCAGTGGGTTGCAAGGTCTCATTTTTGCAGCAGGACCTGCGCAAGGCTGTTGACCGAATTACAGAGGCCAAGACACAGGTGTCATCTGTGAAGATACCATGCAGACCCTCCAACTCCAAGTCAATAAACTGACCGTGATTTACCAGGAGCTTGCTACCCAGGCCGAAGATGCAGAAGGCAGCGCTAGGCGCAATAACCTCCGCTTCGTTGGTTTTCTGGGGGTTGCGAAGGTCGTTCCATGAACGGTTTCCTCACTTCATGGCTTAAGGACCTGTTGCCGGCTGACAAGATCTCAGCGTGCTTTGTGGTTGAGAGGGCTCAGCGGGAGCTTACAAAGATGCCACCCAAGGGAAAATCCACAGCCGGTCATCGCCAAGCTGCTGAACTATGCAGACAGAGAAATGGTGCTGCAGTATGCCCGTCTGAATAAAGATAAGCTTGTCTTCGACTCCATTCCGATTATGATATTTCCGGACTACACCCACCTGGTGCATCCACAAAGGCAGTCTTTAACTGCAGCAAAACGGAGACTACGTTAACTCAACATCTTTTATATGTCACTGTATCCTGCAAGGCTCCGAGTGATATATAACTCTAAAACATTATTTTTTGACTCGCTTGAAGTGGCTTTCACCTGGACTGATAGTAGGATACACCTGAAGCCGCACTCCCCGCCACCAATGGAGTCTGTCTTCCCAAGGAGATTGCAGCAGAATCAATTGTGCAGGATGAAGTTTAAGAGACGGCATCGCTCAGGCTCAGATCGTCGTTCCTCCAGTCCTGTGCAAGTTTTGTGATTGACCCTTGGCCTGTTATATTTCTATTAGTACACAACTGATTCTCCAAGGGTTGGATTTATCCAGATCATTATACAATGTGTGGGGCTGGACGTTATGCATAGTGGCTGACCTGCATAGCCACTAGCTCCCCAAGGTTCATGTTTTCTGGGGTGGTTGGGATCCGTTGGAGGGGGGGGCCTTGGGATCAGTGGTTTATGCCCTGCTGTACTCCTCACCACAACAGATGCTCCTTGTTCTTGGCAGTAACGGGTGGGGGGAGGGGGACGCTGGGAGGGGGGCTTCCAGATTTGTACAGTTATGTTTTTTGTTGTTTACACACGCGGACACAGATCCCACTCTTTACTTGGGAGTCCATTACTATTAGACACGGCTTAGATATATGACCACTCTGACTATGGCTTCCCATATTGGTGAACTGACGGTGGTGACATGGAATGTTCAGGGGCTGCTCAACAAGGTGAAACGATAGGCTATCCTTGGGCAGGCTAATGGATATGGAGCGCAAACTCTTCTATTGCAGGAGACGCATCTCCTGGGCAACAAGGCCCCCTGTCTGGCTAGGTTCAGACTCCGACAAGTATTCCATGCAGGTTTCATCAGGGGCTCCTGTGAGACTGCCACCTTAATTCATGCCCGTGTACCTTTCCTCCATACCAAAGTTTGGGCAGACCCAGGGGGTAGGTACATTTTCCCGACGGGGATGCTCTATGGTGAACACCTCACACTGGGCAGTGTATATGCTCCCCTGCTTCTCCGTACTACGTTTGTGGAAAGTTTGACTTGGTTTTGGGGTGAGCTCCCTGAGGGCCAGTCTGTATTGGGTGGCAACTGTAAAGACGTTATGGCTCCAATTGATAGGAGACGGGGATCCGGGGCGGCTCCCCCTGCTGACACCTTCAAATTGTCATCACTTGCAGGGGCACTGGGTTGGGCCGACCTATGGCGGGAATACCATCCAGCAGTGATAGGCCACACATGCATTTTGGAGGAACTTGGCTCATTGTCTCAATTAGACTACATGTCACCTCACGGAGTTACGTTCACACGTTTTCCAAGGTCTCACATCTGCCGAGAGGATTGTCTGATCATTCGCCTGTCACAGTGACACTCCTCCTAAATTTTTAGAAGTTTCAGTTCAGATGGTGGATATTCCCGTGGCATCTACTTAAGCCTGAGTACCAGGAATGTATCCACACGGCGAATTGCGACTATCTCTACCTTGACATTGACTCCATCCCCTCCAGAGTTACCTTGTGGGAGGACCTGAAACGTACCATTAGAGGGGTGGACATTAGCTAAAGGACTAATTATAAGCGTAAGCATATCGCTCAGAGGAACGAACTTGAGGCCAAGTGCATTTCCCTGGAAACTGAATACTCGTTGGTGCCAAACCAAACCCTTCGGAGGAACTTGTCCCTTGCAGAACAGCAGCTGCACCATCATCTGACTGAGGAGGCGAAGGAAATCTGGTTGGCGTCCCAATATCGGATACAGCAATGGGGGGACAAGTCTAGTAAAATGTTGCATAGATTATGTTAGGCCAGGCAGGGACCAACCATGGTCCCTGCCATCAGGGTTGAGGACGGTGCCTTGCGCACAACCCCGTGTAGGTGCTGGAGGAATTTGTGCGTCATATCTCCATGCTGTATACCAGGAGGGAACAGGTCTCGGGAGATATCATCGCATAGTTCATACGTGATAGTCCTCCTCAGCAGTTGTCCGCCCAGATGAGGGTCCAATTAGAAGCCCCCATTACTTTGTACGAATTCACCGCCGCGGTCAATGTGTTGCACTTGGGTCGAGCCCCGGGCCCCAGTGGGTTCCCTATGGAGTTCCTTTGCTTCCATATCGCCACGCTGGGCCTGCATTTACTGGATACAATCCATGAGGCTCTGGAATGGTGACTACTGCCTCGGGACAGGTGCCAGGCTGAAATCGTCTCTTCTCAAAGCTCGGACGCCCACCAGAGGATCACCCTATCTCCTTAATTAACTTTGAATCTAAATTTTTGGGGAAGGTCCTAGCGGACCCCTTGCGGTCGTGCATTCTGGACCTGGTCCACATGGACCAATCTGGGTTCATGCCGCATCGGGCCACCTGACATCCTTTGGATTCAAAATGCTATGGCCTTGGCGCCTGAGTTGAGATGCCCTGGCCGATATTGGCAAGGCCTTCGACTCCCTTCAGTGGGAGAACCTTTTCCAACTCCTAGAAGCGATTAATTTTGGTCCACATTTCCTGGCCTATGTGCGCCTACTATATACAGACCGTATGGCCTCTTTGCGTATAGCTGGTCATCGTACTCCCTTCTTTCCTGTTGGTCGAGGCACTTGTCAAGGGTGCCCCTTAACCTCTCTCCTTTTTGCCTTGATGGTGGAGCCCTGGTGGCGTGGGTTCGTGGGGATCCTGTGCTCAGAGGTTTTGACTGGCCATGCTCACTGTTGGATCATTTTGCACTTTTTGCAGATGATGTCCTGCTTTTTATGACTTATCCCTGGGTTTCGGGACCACGCATTCTGCAGGTAGTCTGGATCTTTGGCCAGAACTCTAGTCTCTACACTAACCCAGCTAAATCGGTGCTGTTCCCGGTATGTGGCCATCATGGCAGAGGTACTTGGGCATCCCAGTTAAAGCATGCTACGGAAGGATTTCAATACTTTGGAGTATATATGTCCCCTTGTCCGCAGACTTTGTGGAAGCGCTATATAATTCCGCTCATCGCCAGCCTCCGTGACGACACAGCTGTTTGGTCTTCCCTACCTCTCTCGTTATACGAGCGGTCCGCCATCTTTAAAATGGTCTCTTTCCCGTATCCAGAATTACCCGTAATATATACCTCTGGCGTGGTTTGCACAGATTAAGGCCATACACAACAAATTCTTATGGGGGGAGGAGCAATTTGTTTCACACTTCAGATGTGTATGCAATCACATATTGTGGAGGCATTGCTGCTGCAGATGTCTACTTCTATTATGTGGCGGCACATTTGTTAATTATCAACGACTGGTGGTATAACTCACCTTCGGACCCGGCATTCGCACTTGAACATATAGCCATGGTACAGACCCCCCTCCTGCATTTACTCTACAGTGCGCAGAGTCTTGATTTTTTACCATACACCAGCCGGACAACGATCAGGCTGTGGCGGTATACGGTTCGATGAGAGGGATGGCACAGGGGGCTGACGCGGGCAACACCTCTATGGCACGGTACTTTTTTACGTCAGGTGGTTGCTCTGAAGGTATTCGGCCAATGGGACCTGATTGGTATTTCCACTTTGGGGGATGTTATGTGGGGCACTGTTCTTAAATCGTTTCAGCACCTAAAGGATGAATTTCATCTTCACAAAACCCAGTTCTACTGGTACCTCCAACTGAGGCATGTCTTGACCCCCTCGCTGGTTAACATTCCCGAACTCCCTGAATTATATCTGCTAAAAGCTTGACTTCTCTTGGGTGATTTAGGAGCACACAAAATAGGACAAATATATCAGATGCTGATTATGCACTCCAACACTACCTTGCATAGGACGAAGAGGGCATGGCAGGATCACATTCTAGACCTGAAGGACGATGAGTGGGCAGAGGCGATAGCTAGTCCCGGTGGTGCTGTGGTAGCTTCCAGATACTGTCTTATACAGTTTAAGTATGTGCACAGCTTGTACTACAACCGTTTGCTCCTTTGATGGGAGTTGTGGCATCCCCTCAGTGCTTGTGGTGCGACAGGGAGGAGAGGACCTTTTTTCATAAGGTGTGGGGCTGTGCAGCTCTACAGCCTTTCTGGCGTAGGGTTTTGACCTGCCTTAAAGAGGTTTTATCCTGGTGTCATGGTGGGCCTCAGCTAGGCCTACCAGTGCTAGGGGTTCGCCCTTCTCTGCACAAGTCCTCAGACCAATAGAATAGAAGTTGGCACTGGAACTGGAATATAAAACAAAGTACTTTATTAACCTCAAGAGGTGGAACTACATTCACACAACACCCTTTGGTAGTGTATGAAGTAGCACACTGAACAGAAGGCTCATGGACCTTTTATACCCACACAGAGAAGGCGGTACAAGTACAGAAGAGAAGGTTTTACATACATAAAAGGTCATACAGAAATGCAGAGTCAACTGTGGGGCGGAGCTTAGCAGTTTGCTAATTACAGTAAAAAATACCCTGACAGTTACAAACTAAGACATATGTGAACAGTTACAGTGTCTTCTGCGCAAGTGCAGAGTAGCAGAACCTAAATATAGTCTGTCCATAAGCAGAGTACAAGAGTAAAGGACAGCAAGTAAGTACAGAGCACATGGTGAGCACATGGCAGACAAGATGGCTACCGAAAACAAGATGGCTTCAGCTAAATGCTAACATCGATCGCTGCCAAATTACAACACTGGAACCTTCTGCACGATCCTCGATTGGTCCTACTCCATAGTACAGAGGATATAGGTGGTAACCGATATATGCAGCAGTTACTCTTCCGCGCCCTTACCATCGCCAAACAGGATATTGCTCAATTATGGAAGGGTACCTCTCCACCGACAATGGAAAAGTGTCGGAGAGAACTAGATAAATGAATGGGTGCTGAAATGGCAGTTTTTCAGGCAGGGGTTTCCCCAAAAACATAGAAACATCTGGTTTCTATGGGCCGCATACTGGGGTATTGATCTTCCTCCCCTTCTATCACAATCCAAATATTAGTGACCCAATAGGAGGCCCGCAGATTGCTATGCATAATGTGTTATCTTGTCTTTTTGGGTGCGCAAAGGTGTTCACATTCGCTTGCCAATGTGGGTGGGGTGGGGAAGTCTGTGTACAGTTCTTTGTGTCTTCTTTTGTTAGGTAAACAAATGTATCCACGAATGACTCCACACCTGTTAATCTTTTAATAATTTGTCTATATGTGGATTTTGTCGGGCTCTTGCCCCTGTAGTGGTCTCAAAACTTAATAAAATATATAAAAAAAATAAAATAAAAGTAGCAAACTTAGTTCAAATCTTTGTTTTTACACTTTTACACTTTTGTATCTGTTTTGAGTCTCTCTAAACTCTCACTGTGAATCTGGAGAGGATTAGAGATAGCATCCAATGAAAACGACAAAAAGGAAACATAAAAGGACAGAATGTTGTTTCATCTGAGCATCCCTCTGTACTTGCGATCCACTTAGCAAGAAAGTTGCTGTTACATGAACATATTGGATTTGGAAAATGATTTAATTCATTTACCCAGAATGAAATGTAAGCGTCTTTAGATGCAAATAATTTTCCATTGAACGTTTATGAAGAAACCATTTTTTCCAGCCAAGATTGTTTGTGTTACGTCAGGCCTAAACGTAAGGCAGATAATGGTCTGTTTTCATTTACAGTTCATTTTTAACTATAGTGTTATTTCCAAGCGTACATTGTGATAAGATAGTTTGTAGTGTTGAGGCTTGGACTGATCGGGTCCGGTGTTAAAAATAAAAATCAATGGCAATTGAAACGCTGCTGGAAGGTTATAACCCTGCAGAGACAGGTTGTAACAGAAGGCTAAGTGAGGTTGTCAATGGCACATAGGTATCATCAATTGTGTCACCTATGCCCATTTTCAAGACGACAAAAGAGGCATTTCAATTTTTCACGACGTAAATCTAGTTTTATAGCATTTTAGAATGTCCTTTGTTTCCGGGAAATAAAAAGTAAAACATGTTTAGAAAAAAACAAAGGCTGATCTTTAACGGAATAGACAAGCTAGCGTTTTCACTCATGGCAAATATGTGCTTCCCCTATTCGTCGTATATTTTTAGATAGATAATCACACTACTACAAGCTACGTAGCAAAATATCTCAACGAGTTAGCACAAACAGATGTCTTCTGTATCGATCTGAAGGTCACAAGTTTGAATATACAAACAATTCATTCTGGAGTCTCCCATTCCTTCTATTGAGATCTCTACATGACAAAACACCCAGGGGCTCAAATGAGCCCTTGCGTCACTTTTGCACCACTGGTGCGTCACTATTTGTGACGCACCAGCAGTGTTTACAAAGTGACACATCTAGGTAGGTGCGTCACTTTGTAAACCCCTGCGCTACATTATACCTGCGTCAGGTATAATGTATGCAGGGGGGTGTTCCCACGCAAGAAAGGGTTACTGCGCCACTTCTAGGACTCAAATGCGTCAAAATCTTACGCCTGCCTCACAGCAGGCGTAAGACTGATGCAAGCCCTTTCACATGGGGCTTGCCCTATGTGAAAGGACACATTGCTGGGGTTGTGTCACTTTTGTGACACACTCCAGCAATGCGTCACTTTTACGCCATACAGATACGTCAGAAATACTGACGTATCTGAAACTCCTTGCGACATGATGCGTCATACAATAAATATGACGCATCAGGTATGTCGCAAGGAGTGCGCACTGAGAAGTGACGCATCGCTGCTTTCATGCAGCATGCATCATTTCTCATAAATGATGCCCCCTGAACTTATCAAAACTCTTTTTATAGGGTAGAGCAAAACTGTACTCCCAAACAGGTGTTTGCAGGTACAGTGTAGAATTAAAAGCCTTTCCTCCATCACATAATAGTTGCAACATATTTTCTTACATTTCATGAAATACATTAAGTCTAATGATATCCACAGTTTGTTACTGTAGGAAGGTGGCTACCTGACTATGGTTACCCCAGATTTTTTGCCTTGTGTTTAGCTGGTTTTCGACTAAGTTGGCCTGGTTCCCTGCTAATCAGGGCCCCAGGCTATCTGCTCTCTCTGTAAAATGGATTCCATGTACCCTAGGTGCATAACTAGATTGGCTTGGGTCACCTTATCAGCCCCTGTACAGAGCACTATAGGTGCCCAGGGCATAGGTGGATCCAAGGCCTACCAGGGGCTGCAGCATTTCTTTTGCCACCCCTGGCTGGCTATCTAAAATTGACACAACTGGCTGATCACTCAGCTGGGGCAAGGTGGTGTAATCACCCCTTGCTTAGATATAGTATACCTATATCTAAACCTAACTGGACACATATAAACCTATAAGCCACTCCTATGGCAGGCCTTAACAATCCTGGAGGCAGAGTGCGTGGTTTAATGTGAGATGGGACTCTAGCATGAACTGAGCCTGTCTGCAGCTGTCGGGACCAATTCCCTTAGCTGTTCCGGGATAATGCCAAACCATATACTATTAAGTGCATTATAATCCTCGCGGTTATATGTTAACTTTGGTTTGGCTTTATCAAAACATGTCGTGTAAGGTGTCATACGAATTGGAATACTACCCCATCGCCAGTCCTGGCGACGGGGGTAGCATTCCACCCCTCTAGAGGGAGACGACATGTTACTTTGCTAAAACACGGTTGATTTTTAAAAGAGCCTCAGATCCACAAAATGGATGCTTCTGCCACAGACACATGTCTGACCTCCTGCTGCTGACCGAAACTCAGCAGAGGAGGCCTGGACAAAGGCTTTCCTGTCGCAGGGAGGTGTCACACCACCCCAGACAGGAGATAGTGGATTGTAGCAGGGAGGTTTTAAAGAAACCAGACAGTGCCTGGGGAGCACAAGGCTTCCCCTTGCATAATCTGGTCCAACCGGTTCTGGGGCACACCAGCCCCAGCTTCAGTGCGACCTGGAGAAAAGGAAAGGGGTGTAACCACCCCCTCTCTGGGTCCCACCCATAGGAGGGGACCTAGCAGGATGTCCAGCCCCCAAGATTGGTATAAGAATGGGAGCAGTGCCAAAGCACTCAGATCATCCTGAAATCACCTTTAAACTAAGAAGACGACTGGACTTCGACATTCTGATGAACAGAAGACTGAAGAGCATCTCCCTTGTGGCCTAGGAGGGGCCACCCTGTGAACACAGGCACCATCCGGCAACTCAACGTCTGCTTTGCTGCCCCCTCCCACCTGAGCCCGAGTGCAGAGCCTGACAAGACCCAGACTCCCAGACTTCTCACAGCCCGATCCACTGTCCCTGCAAAGAAGGGACCTGTGAAGGCACAAAGAGACGTGGGACCGGACATTTTGTAAGACCCCCGAGACTGCTCAGGACCTGAAGTACCCTCGACTCTGTGCTCTGGGGTTTGAGAAGCCCCACAACTGAACAGCATTTGTACCAAAGATCAGCCCTCCAGCATCTCCACGATCTGCGTGGGGCCCTTTTGCTTTGTGCCACTCAACACACCATCCCGGCCACTTGCCACGTGATCAGCGCCATCTTGGCAATGAAACCTACAATTTACACTGCGGGTCTGGTTCGTCCAGACTTGCCCTCGGTCCTGTAGAAAGGAGCACTCGCTCTGATCTTGCTGGTTTGAGTAAAAAGCCTTTTTCACTTTTTGCGTGGCTTGCATTAGCCAAGGCCTGTTTGTATCAATCAAGTTGCCGACACCGCCATCAGCTAGAGCCTTTGTGCTTACCATTGAATTGCTTACCATCGAATTGCAACATTTAGTACAAACCACCTTGGTATTTTCCAACAATTTACTACATATCCTGACCTTTTACATTTCATGATAGCAGACATCATAAGTATATCATAGGCATATGCGCATTTTCCAATATGTAACTCTTCACAGTGCATTCAACCATATTTCCACAGTACAATTGTAAGAGGTTCAAGGACAATGCTAAGCAAAAGTTGACACCGTCAAAAGCCCAGCTTGGTTGGTCTATAAGTGACAAAATATTCTCAGTAGTACCGTTTTAGCCACTTCGTGATCTCTTGTATTGCAATATTAAGTTTTACAAACTTTCTGGCCAAACAATCTGCTTCTTGAAACTGCAGGTAAACAACCCCAGTTTAAGATATTGTTTACCTGTCTCTGTTGAAATTACAGTATTTCTTCTTTTTCATTTTCTGTTTTCCCCTCACTTTGTGTTCAATTGAATTTTCCTTAACTAAAATCCACTTATTCTAAGTTATCGCATTTGATGACCATTTCTATCTATCTGCCCAGACCGGTATAATCAGAGTTCAATAGGCAAATCAGCATTTATTTCTCACATATATATATGGAAGGTTCTCTGATGTAAATAATCCATAGGCTTGCCAACCATTGAAGACTGCTGATGAAATGTGTTTGTAAACTATTTGGAAATGATTTAATGAAGTAGGGGGTCATTAAGATGGCGGACGGAAAAGCAGGAACAAAATTCCTGCATGTTTCGCGGCACAACCAGAGGTCACATTACGATGCAATGATTGAAAAATCCGACCACGGCAGTCAGATTCAATAAAAATCCTTCCGCAATGTCCGGAAAACCAGAAAATCCTACAGCGGCGGACGGAAATGCTGCAGGAAGCATCAAAAACGCCGATCCTCGGGAGGAGGAGCTACGACACCAACCAAGATGGCCGCATAGTCTCCCGGCTCCGCTGACCCCCGTCCTCCGCTCGCTTATCCTGTCGAATATCCTGATCTCCTGCCCCGGATTCGTGTGGGTGAACTAGTCTGCATCCCGATGGTGTGATCGCAGAATTTTTCTGATGTTCTGGTGTGAAGTAACATCGAAAATGTTTTGAGGCCTAACCTAGACTGGAAGCCGGGGTCTCGATTTCTGGTCTACCCGGGTCCAAAGTGAACAACAACGGACTGCCGAGGGTGGTTGGGTCCGGTCCCTGGAACTTTCAAAATTTTTCTGAACTACTTTGCAACCATCTGCTGCCTGGTGCTGTACCTGAGGTGGGGCGACGAGTGGTGCGCGGTGCTGCGTCGCGGGGGGCCCCGGCCCGAAGGCCCGGCACTAGCACCGCTGGTGCCCCGGGGTAGGGGTCCCGCCGCGCGTTGCTGCATGTTGCTGGCCCGTCCCTCACGGCCTGTTTCTACTCTGGCTTATCCTGCCCCGGAGAGGGAGCCTCTCCCTGGGGATCGTTCTGCCTGCGGCAGAATGGAACCCGGCGGAACGGACTCAATGTGGCCCTTCCTTGCGGATGGTAATGGCGGAAGTTGCGGCGCTTCACGCGATGTCGAGGGCCCAGGTCAACAGATGGAATCATATGACCGGGAACGAGCCCTGACTTGCTCTTTGAGACCCGGCAGCCGACTTGCCCCCTGTTGGAAGCCCTACTGGTGTGTTCGGATCCGGTGCTGGAAGCTGTGCCTGCCCCCCAAGAAACGGAATTCATCGTGTGTGCTGAGTTTGGTGACTCTCTCAAGTTCTCAGAAACATCGGTCCTACAGTTATCGGAGCATTTCACTGCTTCCCCCATCCTGGACATTGTTGGCCCACACTTTGATCTGTGTCGGAACGAGTGGCACCCCCTCCCCAATCGGTCTCCCAATATGGGGGATGGAACGCTGCTTGGCTTCGGGGACGGGGAGGGACATCGTTGGTGCAAGCTGTGTGCGTTGGGACCTGCTATTCCTCTCCTAATTGCTGACTCATCCTCCGGCTGCTTCTGTGTGAACTTTGACTTTCCGGGGATGTGGCTTTTCTTATCCGAGGGACACGGCAACTTTGTTAGACGGGGCCAAGGCTGAGATGGTGGGTTGAATCGTTTACGATGGATCTATTGGTAACGGGACTGCTTCATCAACGGACGGATTCCGGGGCGGGGGGTTTGTGGTTCCCCCCGGGGTATTTCTGTATGGTGAACAACTTTATTTGTGTTGGCTTAGGGGGGCCTCTTTGATAGGGCGGGGGGGAGAGACCGGGAGCGCATAGACTATCGCCCTCCTCCGCTTCCCCGTTAGGTGGGGTTTCCTTTCTTTCTCTTTTTTCTCTTCTTCTTCTATATTTCGGGTTTGGTTCTTGGGCGACAGGCACACTGCTGGGGGGGGCCGTAGTCATCTGCAGGGGTGCAGGGTGGGGGGTTGGGGGAGGGGATCTTTCTTCTTTATTTTTGTTTCTATGGCCTTTTTTCTCTTCTCTTCTCTTTCTTTTTCTTTTTTCTTTTCTGGGTCAGTGCAGTGGGTTTCCTTTGGTATCAATCCCTGCTTTTTCATCTGTGCCTCAATTTTCGTGGTGTTTTTTGGGTTTTAGGGCAGGTAACTGCAGGCGCGAATTGACCGTAATATTCCTTCACATCCTGACCTCTTGTTTCAGCGCCATTGATTTGATTGATTACTGTTTATTGTCGATATGTTTCTATTCTGCCTGCCATTTTCGCTGCTGGGAAATTGTTCGGCACCTGATCCTTCCACCTTATATTATAAAATGAAAACCTTTTATATCCTGTTTTTCTAATTGTGCTGTTCAGTGGTCAAGAGTACGCTAGCATGGAGATTCTGCTCCCCGAGGTGCTGCATGTGATTAAATTGCTCTCTGTTAATCTAACTGCTTAGCGGCCGGGCCCCAGGGTTGTAGGCCCATACTTGTATTTGGTTTAAATGTCAATAAAGGTTTAAAAAAAAAAAAAACGCCGATCCTCAAGCGGAATGATCGCAAGTGAAATTATGATAAGATGGAGGAGCAAGCGGAATAATAAGTGTTTTCCAACCACTGGTGTCGCGCGAAAAGATGAATGGCCGAGCTGGTGGAATAATCATTGCGTTCAGACCACTGCGTTTGCGGGGAAAGAAGAATGGTGGTTGATTGCGACCACACCACAAGACCTCCAAGTGTGGCTTATTGCTTTTCCACTGCCGACAAAAACATTTGACACACCCCAATGACACACCCTCATGGCACTTAAAAGAGATTCATTTCCTAGGTCAACATAGAAAACACACCTGACATGAATACCCCATTTGGACACACCCACATAGCTGAGTATAAACCCAACCCCTTCCCTGACCAGCATCCTTTGCACAACTCCAAAAGTGAAGGGCCAAACAACCCAGCCAAAAGGAGAGGCAAATCATCACACATCACACCATCACAACTACTCACACCAACAACACTAACACACACCTCCACATCTAAGCCACCACCTTCCTACCTGCACTTGTCACACATTTGCACATCACACACCATGGCACAGAACAAAATGCCCAAATTCACAGACAATGAGTTGTCAGTGATGGTAGATGAGATAATCAGAGTAGAACCACATTTGTTTGGAAGCATGGTCCAACAGGCACCACTAGTCGAAAAAATGAAATGTGGGAAATTTAAGTCAACAAAGTCAATGCAGTAGGGACCACCCTGCACACTCTACGTGACATCAAGAAGAGGTGGCATGACCTAAAGACCAGGGTGAAATACTGTGCCAACAGGAACCATGAGGTGGCTCAGAGTACTGGTGGTGGCCCTCCCATTCCACGACTAACATTCACTGAATGGGAGGAGAAGGTGCTTGCCATACTGCATCCGGAGAGTCTCACAGGAATAGCTGGGGGAGTAGGGGCTGGTAAATACCAACACTTGTATCCCATCACACTGCCATGTACTGTCTTGCACAACTATAAAGCCACACTTCCTGGACCTAAATGCTTATATGTACAACACACACTTCCCAACACATGCTTCACATATCTACTATTTCCTTCTTCTGATTCAACTGAAAGGTAGCTAGCAATTTTTCCATGGGGGTATGTGTATAGGTAGCAAGCACTACAACTCCCATTTGACACCCTTGTCCCACAGCTGATCAGGACGCAACACTCCCCCATCCCAGAACCATGTGGCAGCCATTTCATTGCTCTCCTTCACCTTACAGGTAGGTAGACATGTCAACAGGGAGGGTGGTTTGTGGATAGGCAGTCAGCACAACAACTCACATCAGGAACCCTTGTCCCACTGTAGAGCAAGATGGAATGCTCCCCCACCCAAGAGCCATGTGGCAGCCATTTCTTTGCTCTGCTCAACTTCACAGGGAAATAGCCTTCTTACCAGGGAGGGGTATGTGTGTACAGGCAACCAGCACTACAACTCCCATCAGGCCCCCTTGCCCCACAGTTGAGCAGGATAGAACACTTACCTCAACCAGAACCACGTGGCAGCCATTTAATTGCTATTCTTCACCGTACAGGTAGGTAGCTTTCTCAACAGGGAGAAGTGGGTGTGTCCAGGGAGCCAGCACTACAACTCCCACCAGGCCCCCTTGCCTCACAGCTGATCTGGATGGAACACTCCCCTATCTCCGGACATGTGGCAGCAATTTCATTGTCTCCTTCACCTTACAGGTAGGTAGTAATCTCAACAGGGAGGGTGGTTTGTGGATAGGCAGCCAGCACTACAACTCACATCAGGAACCCTTGTCCCACAGTAGAGCAAGATGGAATACTCCCCCACCCAAGAGCCATGTGGCAGCCATTTCTTCGCTCTGCTCAACTTCACAGGGAAATAGCCTTCTTACCAGGGAGGGGTATGTGTGTACAGGCAACCAGCACTACAACTCCCATCAGGCACCCTTGCCCCACAGTTGAGCAGGATAGAACACTTACCTCAACCAGAACCACATGGCAGCCATTTAATTGCTATTCTTCACCGTACAGGTAGGTAGCTTTCTCAACAGGGAGAAGTGGGTGTGTCCAGGGAGCCAGCACTACAACTCCCACCAGGCCCCCTTGCCTCACAGCTGATCTGGATGGAACACTCCCACATCCCAGGACATGTGGCAGCCATTTCATTGTCTCCTTCACCTTACAGGTAGTAGGTAGTAATCTCAACAGGGAGGGGGGTTGTGGATAGGCAGCCAGCACTACAACTCACATCAGGCACCCTTGTCCCACAGCTGAGCAGGATGGAACACTCCCCACACCCAAGAGCCATGTGGCATCCATTTCATTGTTCTCCTCAACCTTACAGGTAATTAGCCATCTCAACAGGGAGGGGGGGTTGTGGATAGGCAGCCAGCACTACAACTCCCATCAGGTACCCTTGTCCCACTGCTGAGCAGGATGGAACACTCCCCCACCCAAGAGCCATGTGGCAGCCATTTAATTGCTCTCCTCAACTTCACTAGGAGGTATCCTTCTTCGAAGGGAGGGGTGTGTGTGTACATGAAGCCAGCACTACAACTCCCATCAGGCACCCTTGTCCTACAGCTGAGCAGGTTGGAACACTCCCCCCACCCAAGACCCATGTGTAACATATTCCCTTAATCTGCTCAACTTCACAGGGAGGTAGCCTTCTTAACAGGGAGGGGTGGGTGTGTACAGGCAGCCAGCACTACAACTCCCACCAGCCTCCCTTGATTCACAGCTGAGCAGGACGGAACTCACATCAGGCACCCTTGTCCCACAGCTGAGCAGGATGGAATACTCCCCACACCCAGAACCATGTGGCAGCCATTTCCCTTTACTGTACTACCTAACAGGTAGGTAGGCAGTGCATGCACCCTGTGTCATCCTTCTCAAAATGCATGGAGCCGTATCACCACCACATCCCTCACATGTTAGCAAACTCTGTATAGATCCAAGTGCATGTAACTGTCAGAAAAATTACACTTTGACTCATTTGAAATAAATTCAGGGCCCAATCATGCACAGCACAGAATACAATGTGTAAGTGCCACGGTTTCAAAGCATGAAGGCTCATATTAACACAACACATGCACGGTCAATCTATAAAACAAACAAAACAACATGATATGAAAGAGCATATAAATAATAAAATTGTCAAGTTTTTGTATGCTGAAACAGATTCTCTGAAAAGTCAACTAAATCCACGCATAAACCAAAGTTGATGTGCACCAAGTTGGTAGATGATGACATGTACTTGTAAACACACTATATGTACATGTCACATGGTTGTTATTTACATATTACACTAATGACAAGTAATGTATGTACATCAACATCATGTCGTGATGCTAATAATCTTTCACCAATACCAAGTGATTGTAATTTAAAATGTTTGGCATATCAAATGTAGCATCCAAAAGTGTGACACCAAGTTTGTGGAGTGCACTTATCGGACAATCTAACCTCTGTTTAAGAGGAGATCTCCAAGCAACAGCTGGTAAAAACACCACCAACCAGCAGAGCCAGTCTCCCCCCCAGAACTTGGACTCTCTGATGCTAATTCTCTATATTTCTTGAATGAGGAGCAACAACCTGGCCTCTCAGGACTGGCAGGGCGCACTCTGTCTCAGGGCCTCATTGTCCCCACCACAATCAACACACCAATGACAACCACTGCGCTGACCCCTGCTAAGACGACCTGTGCTGCAGCCACCTCCACCATCACTACTGCTGCCTGCAACACTGTTTCTGGCTCAGTGGTTACCAACACCACCACACAAGCCGAGGATGCCGGAGATAGTGTGCGGGTGCGTTGACAGCCAATGCCACAGGACCGTGCCAGCAGGGCAGGTGGGAGGGCAAGTGGAGGACAATCACATGAGGACACTGAGACAGAAGGCCTGGCCACTGTTGCAAGAGTCCTTGTTGCATATCAACAGTACCAGGGGCAGATGGGCCAGGTTGTAGAAGAACTGCATGAGCTCCACCTGCTGCAGAGGTCCATGGACACACGCATGGGACAACTTGTGGATCTCATGGGCCTGCTTGTGGGTGTTCTGAGGAACATACATGCTGCTCAAATGATGGCTCAACCCCCTCCAGTGGCCAGCCTGCTGAAAGACACCACTTCAGCTGTCGCCACAGAGATGAGTGAGTTACAAGACAATGACTCCTCAGACTCCTCTGAGCCTGCAGCAGAGGTCCCTCCTGCCAAACACAAGAGGGGCCATCTGGGAAACACCATGGGAGGATCATGTGGCAAAGCACCAACCAAAGCCAAGGCACTCAGCCAGCCAAGATGGCATATGTGTTGCCCTGAACTAGGCATGAGCGGATTTTGCGGATTGGCAATCCGCGAATTTGCGGATTTGTGAATTTGCGGATTGCCAAAATCCACAAAATCTGCAAATCCGCGCAGATTTTTTTTTTTATGTTCGCACTGGTTTCTGCAAGTTCGCGAGGGTTTTGTACAATTTCGCAAATTGCGAAATTGTACAAAACGCGTGCGAACTTGCAGCAACCAGTGCGAACACAATTATATGAAGAGAAAGAAGCTCCTGGTCACAGGAACAGCACGGGAATTGTGCTCATGAAAGTCAAGGATGCAAAGGCCTCTACCCAGCATCACAGCTGAATTTCCACAGTAGATTTGGGATGAGGCACACCTGTCCAGCCTCGAAGACGCTCATGATTGTTTTTGGGCTAATGAATGAGTCACTGATTTTGAGCATCAACTAGTTCGAGCGACCATGCAAAGGCCGCCCTCTACCCAGCATCACAGCTGATTTTCCACGGTAGATTTGGGAAGAGGCACACCTGTCAGCCTCGAAGACGCTCATGATTGTTTTTGGGCTAATGAATGAGTCACTGAATTTGAGCATCAACTAGTTCGAGTGACCATGTGTGTGTTACTATGCAATCGCCCTGAAGAGCGCAGGGGTCCCTTGAGTGACCTGTGTAAGGCTGTAACTATTGTACAATGGGTCAGCAAGCTGCCAGCGCCGTTGTAAAATAGTTACAAAGTTAGCTTGCACAGGAAGCACCTGCTTCGTTTTATCTAGTGGTTCCTGTGCAAGCTAACTTTGTAACTATTTTACAACGGCGCTGGCAGCTTGCTGGCGCCATTGTAAAATAGTTGCATGAGTGGGGGTTCAACTTTTGAACCCGTTACGTTCGCGAGCGTAACGGATTTCCCGCTCATGCTTACCCTGAACATTGACTCTGTTGATTATCATATCCCACATTGCCATGTTGATGGCAGGAGGGTGTTGGACTGTGTAATTCCATTAATGTGGGACTACTCTATTTGTCTCATTAACAATAAATGACAACGCATACACTCACAATGCACAAAATACCTTACATCCACTTTAATTTTAACCCAATCTATTAGAAAATAAACACTATTTACACACCTATGCCTTTGTGACAGTTCCATGTTTATCACAGTATGTACAATGTCAACTCTGATTCCAATGTACCACAAGCTCTGATTGTGATGAGACATTGATGGGGCGAAGGAATCTAGAAAGACACAAGAGGATGACATTTAGTTCTCAGGTGATGCCATTACAGCAAAGACATACCACTAGTCAACACCGTACAAGACTCATCACACATAACAATGACCAACACCATCAACATTGACATGAGGTAAGTTGAAAACAATACACTGTGCCACACACATCAGCCATTAACAGTGAACCCACAACAGCCAGCATCCAAACACCTCATCTATGCTTTGTCACTCACAGCAAAGCCAACAGACAATTTCATTGTTGCTCAATGTTACTTACACTGAAGGGAAGAAGTTGTCGATGAGCTTATGATGCAGGTCAACACCTTTCTCTTCTCCACTATGATTGTCACTGGTCATGTGTGGATTTGCAGCAGGGTACATCTGCAGCTAATCATCATCCAGGGTCAGGAGTATCTCCTTGTGCAAGGTCAGGTTGTGGAGCATTCAGCATGCAACTATGATCTGACACACCGTTTAGGGAGAGTGGAGTAGTGCACCACTGCTCTTGTCCAGACACCGAAATCTAGCCTTCAGAAGTCCAAAAGCACGCTCCACTACACAACGTGTCCTCCCATGTGCATCATTGCATCATTGGAGCGGACTTCCACTGGGGTCCTTGGATTCCTCAGTGGGCTTAGCAACCAAGACCGGTTGCGATACACAGAGTCACCTAGTTGTGAGATTTAAAGACCAACAGTTGAGAGGACAGCATGTCACACATGCAGCACACTACTTGATTCAGCCTACTCATAAACAAGCTACACAAGCTCCGGATGCAGATTTTCCATCAACTGTGTGGGATGATGCTGTTACAAAGTATGTAGGAGTCATGTGCAGAACCCGGATATTCGGCACATACATCGGAGATAATCATATCCACTTGGCATACCACTTGCAAATTAATAGAATGGTAATGCTGCCTGTTACAGTAGATGTACTCATGTGCCTGTGATGGAACTAGGCCAACGTGTGTGCAGTCAGTGGCTCGAACAACATTAGGTATGTGACCAAGGTCATAAAATTCACCCTTCACATCTGCCAATTCATGTCTCCTCAGAAAGTGGATGTATGGTCCTTGTAGGTCAACAATGCGGACAGGACATCACACAGCCTCATGCTGAACATAGGTTGAGACATCCCAATGGCGATGGCCACCGTGTACTGAAACGAACCAGTGGCAAAGAAATGCAGTGCCGCCATCACCTTTACTGTTAGTGTCAAAGCTATGTTCTGTGAGGCCTCAAATGGGGCTCCAACTGAGCATGTAGGTATTGAAGGGTAAGGACAATTCAGACGAAATTTCCTCATGAAGTCCTCATCCTCCATGTTCCCCAGCACTGGGAAAGTCCTATGCACACTTGGTCGTGTCCTACGTATTCTGAAGGAGGACACATGTAAATTTGATTCACAGATGAGATGCGGCAAACATCTTACATAGTGACTAACACAGACCCAACATTGACAGGAACCTGAAATCAGCTTAATGCACAAGTCACATGCACAGACACCTTGATCTCACGTGGTTATTCATATGGGCACGATGTACATACTAATTACTTTCAAATCTGAATCCGCCTATGTGAATGGTATATGATACACTCCTACAATTTGTCTCACCAGTCCTGGGTGTAGCTGACACAGCACATGTGGCAAACAGCACCAATGCTGAGTTGTACGTAGCTGCTGTTCCTGCACAACCTTGATGCTTTAATCTCACTAAGCACAGCATTATTACAAAAAAGCACAGAGAGTGTAAGCTCAAGATAAATACATCACTGTATACAGTGATATAGGCAGATTATGTGGTCGGTCCATCATGAATGTGGTATGAGTTGCCATTTCATACATTGGCATGTTCACAAAAATGAGACTCAATTACATTTCAAATTTGTATACATGCACACAAAGATCACATTTGACATGTGAGTAAGTACATACCAATGCATGTAATCATGTGTATTGACATGACATGTGTGTGCATCATTGAGTTAAAGTTCACACTCTCATTTTACTTTACACCCAGGTGCAACAATATAGTGTAAATGTATAGTGATCAGTGATGCAATTTGTCAAGTGACAATGCTATAACACAATGTGTTCATAGGTGCGGTAGGGGTGCAGCAACACTGCGGTCACAGGCATTGGCCACAATTGAAATATCCTGGATTGCAGTAGAGATCACCTGGCCCCGCGGTGTGAAAACACCTATGCGAATGTCATTGCAGCGAATGGGAACCGCCATTACGGTAGTGTAATACATATTCGAAACTTACCGTAGGCATAAACCGCCACTGCGGTCACAGGCATTGGCCACAATTGAAAGATGCTGGAGTGCGGTAGAGATCACCTGGCCCCCATGGTGTGACACTGCCTATGCGAATGTCTTTGCAGCCAATGTGAAATGCCATCGCGGTAGTGCAATACAAATTTGAAACTCGCGGTAGGCGTGCTCCGCCACTGCAGTCACAGGCTTGGGACAAGTTAACGGCATGTCGTCAGAAGAAAGAGGAGAGTGTGTCTGATTTTTTCACTCATATTGAAGTGGTGTTCTTGGATTTCAGTGGGCAGTATTTGTCAGTCAAATGCGATGTTTGTTTGTTAATAGGTTTGTTACTAATCTGCTTCCTAAAATAGCAGCTCGGCTGCAAGCTTCTAAGAGTACTTGTACTACTTCCTCCCCTTCAGTGATATTGAGTATGGCTCAGTATTTTGAGCATCAAGAAAATGAGGAAAAGGATAAGGTGGAGAAGAAGAGTAAGGATTTGAAGACAAGGGTGTTGCTACAGCAGGTTGCAAGAGGGTCCGGAAAGTACCGAGGTAATGGTCCGGCTCAAAGGTCACGGGGTGCTGGTAGGAGTGTGCCCCCCTAGGGCCGAATCAGTGTGCGTATTGTAAAAAGGAGGGACATTGGCGAAGCGAGTGTCCGGATCTGTTGCAGATACTAGCAGTATCGAGGGGGCGGGTTCAGGCAGAATGGGCCATGGGGAAGTTGGTCGGGATGAGGATCAAGTTGGTACATTTTCAAGGGGTCGTTCAGATCAGAATTATTTTGATAAGCTCAAGGGAAGGGAGTACTATCATGACGAATATGATATGGATGAAGTTACAGGGATGTTCTATAGCTAGGAGAGCAAGCACAGGGTGAGGGACCAGTCCAAATTCTTGTAGATCAACGTGGTCCTTATGTCACGGCAGATTTGCATGGTTCAGTATAGAACTTTTTCATGGATACAGGTGCAATGAATAGCTCTGTTTCTTATTCGCTGTCCCCGGGGCAGCCCTGTCTGGCCGTAATATTATTTTCGTTGTTTGTCAGGCGTACCGGTTGTGAGCCCCATTTCCCGACCCCTTGCTTTCACTGTTGGTCCTTTTACTGTGGACTCCCTGTTTTTGTTGGTGGCAAATTGTGAGGAAAATGTATAGGATTGGATTTGTTGAAGAAGTTACATGCTACCATTGTTGTTCCCCGGATGGTGTTTATATGAATTTCGGACCTCATTTGGTTAGTGCAAAACAGTGTTTGGCGAAGAATGCACCGCTTCCTGTTGAATCTAAGGATATGCGGTCCTCATTGTGGACCACTGGGGATACGGATGTGGGGTTGTTACAGATACCACCGGTTTCTTTAAAAGTCAAAGATAATGTTGTGCTCACTGGTATTCCCCAATACAAAATATTACAGGCTGGGGAACAGGCTTTGATACAGATTGCAGGACTTGATAAAATCGGGGGTGGTTGAGGAGACAGTAGCGAACGTGTGCAATAGCCCCATTCTCCCTATTCTTAAAAAGACACCTGTGGATTCCATACCCCTGATGCACATCCTGATGTCTATTTTTTTGTAATTGATTTGCGGTAAATAAATGAAATATTTGTCCCTCAGTTTGCAGTTGTCCCTGATATTACTGTCCTTTTAACAATGATTCCTTCCAAGGCTAAATTATTTTCTGTCATTAAGTTGAAAAATGCTTTTTTTAGTATTCCTGTTCATCCAGACTGCCGGTATTTATTTGCTTCGCTCTGGCTGGCAGGAGTTTTCAATTCTGTAGAGTTCCTCAGGGGTATACTGAAAGTCCTAGTATTTATAGCCAAGCTTTGAAAAGTCAATTGGATTCTATCTCTGTTCCAGCAGGTAATGTAATATTGCAGTACGTAGATGACCTTCTGATAGTCTCCGATACCAAAGAGGGTTGTTGGGATGCCACAGTACCATTTCTAATGCATTTTGTGAAAAATTGACATTTTGTGGGTCATTATGATGGCGGGCGGAGGCACCTCCATAGTGCTGGTGGTGGCAGAAAATGACATTTTCCGCACGCCAGCAGCGGCCCTCATGCCCTCTATATCACAATGGGCAAACATAGCCCATTTAGCGTCTGCTGCGGTGCGACGTGAACCGCAAAAAAACTGCGCCCGTCACTGTGGCGGTGCTAGCCAATAGAGACCCACCGCCATGCGGAGTGACATCCCGGCCGCTGTGCAAATCAGGATGCCCCAAACAGCCCGTCACACCATAGCAGAGAAACAACCCAACCCGATTCGGTGGAAGCACGACAGCGGAGCGCCAAATCAGACTCCCGGTCCCCTCCACCCGGTCCTGACAACAATGGATTCAGCTTTACACGCCTTTCCGGTGCTGTACCTGATCCACTTCCAGCAAGCAATGCACCGTGGCGGACAACGCCGCAGGTACGCAATCACACAACTCTGCACACAACTCATAGGCTGATATATGGTTCCTGTCCACACCAGACACTCTGGTGGGGGCAGGAACACATCCACAAGTGTACCCACACATGTCCTACCTGTCACAAAATCACCCCTCCGCATTTAGGTCACCCATCCACTGTGAAATCACTGCAATTTCCTGGTCACGTCACCGTAGCGGTGCAGACACAGGAAAACATGCGCACAATGTAGTAGGCAGGGCCAGCACCAGGCATGGGCAGTCCACAAAGGTCATAGGGCTACACTTCCAACTTTCACACACTAGGCCCCGCACACTCATTAGGGGACATGCTGTGTGCCCCTCCTGTGCCCCCCTCCACAATGAACCAGTCAGGTATACCCAGACCCTGCACCACACACATCAAAGAACCACGGAGCCTGTCTCAGAAGGTGGGGGTGAAGAGAAACACCCTGCTCAGAGGCTCAGGGTCAGGGCACCCCCCTCCTCACATCTACTCTCCACTCTTGTCAAGCAAACTGAGTCCAATCACAAAATGAACACTCATACTAGAATATGAACAATCACTTAACTGTACACACTGCCTGTCAAGTCACCCAGGCACACCCCACAATGACACACAGCCACATACACATACCAGATGCCAGCAGCAATAGAGGAAAATAAATGGGCTAGCCAAAAGTGAGGTGGACAGTGCTGGAAAGCCATGGAGCAGGCCACAAAGCATGTGTACATCACATGCAAAAGAAGGAACATATCAGAACACCCTTAGGCCATCAAATCAGACATGACTGGCACAGTAAGTGAAATTAAATCACAGTGACCTCTGTGCAACAACTCTGGGAGACAGTAAGGCAAACCATGCATAGGCCCAGGGATGATAGGAAGTGTCTGTAGTCAAACAGTGATCAGACACACATCTGTCTCACATTACTTGAAATGTGTGTATCATCAGCACAACACACATGGCTCATTGTCACACTCCATGACTGTCAAACACAAGTTGGATTCTTCACACATACCCCTCCTCCGCCCACATCACACTTGCACCATCAAACACCAGTGTTAAACACACAGAATGGTGCAAATAATGTCCTGTGAGTAGACTGACAAACAATCACACAGCCTGGAGTGCATCCACAAAATCACACACACACTCCGGATGCCTGAACCAATGCTGGCACAAAAAAAATAGCCAAACACAAACCACATGAACAACATATGCAGAAGAACAACAAGCCCACATATGGACAGCCAAACAGTGGAAAGGCAATGGGACCCCAGACATAACAGTAGTACACAACATTGTCACTCAGGACCAATGCACAAACACCATACCCCAACACAAACCAGAAGTCCATCATCTCAAAGCAATCATGGACACAAACTGGGATCAATGGGACAATAAGCTAACATCGACAGACATACCACACCACCCATCAAGTCAACATGGTGTCATAGTGTACCACATGCATGCACATACACAAACCACCAATATGTACTCAAAACAAGTTCAGGAACAGGAATCCACCTTGCTGCATGTGTCAGACAAACAATGAATGCACACTACACTTGCAACACACATCTGAATATATCACAATGCACAAACAACTCACACACAATGTAATACAAATAGAACATCACACACAGATCATCTGACGGCTGAAAGAGCCAACACAGACCAAACACTGCATACACCCACAACAAAAACACAACAGATGCACATGCCGATCCGTCACATTGCAAATTCAGCTGGACATCAGGGGATGCACACCCGGCAAGTACAAGGCAACATACACCGACAGAACTGCATGCACAACAAGCAGTGTGTGCACACCAACCAAATTAGTAGCACACACATCTCAGTGCCACACCATGTACTCCATCACCACAAATCAGCACAGCACACAGAAAACATTACACTCAGGAAGGGTAGCAGTACCTCAGCAAACACACATAAAGATAACCCAGCACCCACAGATGCACAACTCAGGGTCACCCAGGTGCAAACATCATGACCATATCACTGTGAAGTTGCAGTGCACATGAGCAACCATGACTGCAAACCAGTTCAAGAAAATCACACATATCTAATTGGGACACTGTCATGCGTGGCACATTGGTCCTGCGCACAGATCAGCACCACAAACCATAGTGTAACAAAGTGGTGGGGAGGCACAGACACTGGTATCTCAAGGGGATACGCGACATGACAGTGAAGTGGTGTGTACGTCAGTAGTGGACAGGTCATGAGTGTACAATACACAAATACATGGAGGAGTCACTCACAATGGGTAGGCATCAGAAGCAAAGTTAGGGGATGGTATAACTCCACATCCCACCTACCATACTGGAGCCAAACATGGCTCAAGTGACAGCAGTGCATGAGAACACTCACACACAATGTCAGTGTGGCTGAGCAGGTCTGCACAGTGAGCACAAACAGTAACAAGACACATTGCTGATCAACAAAACACAACACAGACTTGGCTTTCACACACTTTGCATACTCACAACTGGCAGCAACAACAAGTAGGTGTCCCCCAGGAGTGCAAGGACACACCAAAACACTGCATAGTGCACAACCTACAACTCCCACATGTGCACACAATCACAAGCACAGGGATGACAAATCAAGCTAACACGCACTCAGCTCCTGGGTGACACACGTGTGCAGTAGCCATTGCAGGGGCACACACACATCCACACTACTGTCCAAGTCACCCCCTTAACACTGCACACTTCATGACCACTCAAGTGTGCCACACACCAACACTGCTGTCCTTACACCAAGAAATATCACACAGACATGATGGACCCTAGCCAGCCTGCCAGCCTGCAATCATGTGGATAGAATCCCCCTCTGTGCTGGCAGGTAATTTATTTCCTGAGAACAGAGATTGTGTAGACAAGCTTGTTCTCAGTAGGGCAGCGGACCTGGAAATGAGCAAACCAAGCGAATAAACGAGAAGACTCTTTACTTTTTGTTCCTCTTTTTCTGTCTTTACCTGTCTGGATTCCTCTCTAGTTGATAATTTTACATAATAAGAGCGCTAGTTAGGCGCTTCCCCACATGTACTTTTCGGAGATGTAGGTGTAAATATGGGATTTGGACACAAGATTAAGAGGGTATTTTCTTTACTTTTTCTAACAAGATGTCTTGGTTATGGCTCTCTGTGGTCTTCCTCTTCCTTTACATACAATAGTGTGGCCTCCTAGACCTGAGCTGTGTTCCAGGCGAGCTGAGGCGCATTCCTCGTACTTCACGGGTGAGCAAGAATTCAATAGTCTTTCATATTTTAGTGAAATATTAAGTTATTTCTAGCCAGAGGTTATATATGTTGTTAGACCTCTTATAATCAGTCTTTTTTGTTCTAAACAATGATGTTGTGCGTGATTCAATGTATCATTACCACTGTTCCAGGTATATTTAAACCTTGTGGGTACAGAGGAGACACATTTGATAGGTGAGATTGTATTAATTCCAATCTATACGATGAAGAAACTTTCATTTTTAGAGAAATGAAATTGGAAAATACTATTATATTTTGGTTTGCACTTAGTTCACAGTATAATATCGGTGCAGTAGCAACACTACAAGAAGGTCCTGACGAAAGCTAGGGAGAAATAATCCCGAAGGGTGAAACATGTTCACCGGATAATACAGATGGTGATGTATGAAACTGCCTGGTTGCACTGTGTTTAATGAGGATTATAACTAGATTTCTAATAAAAAGTTTTTTCTGTTATAAATCCTGTTTTAATCTGCACTTACACTTTTGCACTGCACACAATATTTTCATCACAACATCCAGTGGGTAGGACTATTTTACATGGTTTTTTTCTACTTAAATCTTTTTTCTTCTTCTGTGCTTTCTTTAGACAACCTACTTTGTGATATAATCCACAGCTGAATCCTCATTGATCATGAGGAGTAGTGGATGGAAGGCTGGATACCCAGATGATATGATTGATCACGTTTGCGGTTGATGGGAATCCAACTACTCATAAGGGTTGTGTTTCTATCCTAGAGTCATTCTTGGGTAGTTATTAGGTGATGATCATTGTATGTGCAATTTTCACAGACTGATAGGTATAACTAGACATCCTACGTGATAAACAGCAAGGCCAGTGGCCAGTACTAAGTAGAACAAAGTACATGGGAGCATGAGAAACTGCACAGGGAATGTTTATCCATAGTAACCAACAGCAAGGCCAGTACATTGTAAAACAAAGTACAGGTGTACTTGAGACACTGCACAGGGAATGGACATCTATAGTAACCAACTGCAAGGGCAGTGGCCAGTACAAAGTGCAGAGTAGTACATGAGAACCTGCACAGGAAATGGGCAAACACAGTAATAAACAGCAAGGCAAGTAGCCAGTCCATAGTTCAAAGTAGGGACATGTGTGCATAAGAACCTGCACAGGGAATGGGCGAACACAGTAATGAACAGCAAGGCAATTGGACAGTCCATAGTTCACAGTAGGTACATGAGAACCTGAACAGGGAATGGGCAAACACAGTAAGAAACAGCAAGGCCAGTGGCCAGTCCACAGTTCAAAGTAGGTACATGTGTGCATGAGAACCTGCACAGGGAATGGGCAAACACAGTAATAAACATCAAGGCCAGTGGCCAGTACTTAGTTAAAATTAAGAAACAGGGAGGGAGTACACTCCTGACCTCTCAGCCGGGTCGCCCCTTCGCATTCTGGTACATGCAGTTCATACGATTCAGGACAAAGTTCGTAAGGATTACACCAAGGTTGGTGCAAGCAGGTGCTTAGTACAAGGTATCTCTAGACACAAGACATGGCTCGTGTTTCAGGATTGTATCCTTCAGCAGTAGAGATCAGTTTGGGGTAGCTAAGAGGCTGCCAAACAATCCAGGCTTCGTTGCCTCTCGGGCGCGGAGGTGCTTTGCCTATAGCTCGTCAGCTACGGAGGCTCACGGGAGCCCTAAACAGGAAACCAGGAGGGAGCACACTCCTGACCTCTCAGCCGGGTCGCCCCTTCGCATTCTGGTACATGCAGTTCATACGATTCAGGACAAAGTTTGTAAGTATTACACCAAGGTTGGTGCAAGCAGGTGCTTGGTACAAGGTATCTCTAGACATGAGACATGGCTTGTGTTTCAGGATAGTATCCTTCATCAGTAGCGATCAGTTTGGGGTGGCTAAAAGGCTGCCAAACAATCCAGGCTTTGTTGCCTCTCGGGCACGGAGGTGCTTCGCCTATAGCTCGTCAGCTACGGAGGCTCACGGGAGCCCTAAACAGGAAACAGGGAGGGAGCACACTCCTGACCTCTCAGCCCGGTCGCCCCTTCGCATTCTGGTACTGTCAAGAAGCGTACCTGAACTCCAGTGATTCCGTGGGAGTGGATGACGTGAAGATGGAAACCCAGATGCTGATTTCCCAACTCCCCCACACCCCTGGACCCGAATCTCTCCAAGACCAGGAATGACGGGGAAAGGGGAAGTGGATATTAGAGAGAATGTCACACAGGTGTCTTCGACAACTCAGCAAGGCTGACCGGCGATTACCTAGAATAATAAGCACACTTAGTACCGTTCCCTAGATATTAGTACTCTCCTACCTACAAATCCCCTCTCTGAAGTTATGTACCTGAATATGTGTGAAGCTTTGCCCCTCTCTGAAGATCTTTAGCAGTGTTCGAAGAAACGTCAGGTTTAGTAGGAGTTCAGGATGTTCCTCGCATGTAGACACTCTGGATGGTGTAGACACTAGGTTGGTAAACAAACGTATCTATCATATGCATATAATAATACCCCTGTATACTATGCGGCTGGCTGTTGCTCCCTTTGAACTGGGCTGAAGAAATACTGTCTCTGACAATTCGAGTACATTACTCGCAAAACGTGAGTATTGTCCAAAACTCTCACATGTACTCTGACTGACAAATTTCTGCTGTTAGCAAAGTCTCTGGATTACTCTGGAACTCCTGGATACTCTCTGACACTAAATCCCAGCAATTCAGAAAGTTCTTTTATCACGAAGAAAGTTCCTCTTACCGCTTCTCTGAAGGGCGGCAAAGTTCAAACCTGGCCACGAAAAGCGCTGGAACAGCTGACAGCTTAATCTCCTCAGCGCTGCACCAGAAGCTCCTGTCAGGGAGAATGCGTCACAGAAGCAGGAAGGGAAACGGGACCTAAGTCGCTGTGCGGGGAAATAACTGGGAGTTCAAAAATTGAGGACTCTTAATTCCTCTCAAAGCTAACTGGAAAAAACTATGAAATGCGAACGCGTAACGGGAAAACACCTCCGTACGCTAGAATTACTCAGTTGAAGTGCGCCGCGTATAGAACGCGAGCGCACGAAATGGCCGACCTAGAATTAAACTAGAGCGCTAACCTCTCTTCTAAATGGAACTACCAGGAAGCGCATCTGGTCGACCAGGTTGATGCCAAACGCTGTCTCCAACTCCATAAGGAGAGTGGCAACGATCGCAAGGCACTGGCTTTGAGGGAAGGACCTGGAGCCCGACTATCTGAACTTTGCTGGATTCTGACAGTACCCCCCACCAAAGTCCCCTCTCTAGGCTTTTGTGGATGTGTCTTGTGAAACTCCGAAACCAATCTGGGAGCATGAACATTTTTACTTGGCTCCCACGACCGGTCCTCCGGGCCGAAACCCTTCCAATCCACCACCACCCAGATGACAGAGAATCCCTGACTCGAGGGTAAATCCACAATAAAATCCATAGAGATAGTGTGCCAAGGGGATGGGGCGACTGGCAACGGCTGAAGCAAACCCTGCGGGGACTGTCTGGAACTCTTGCCCTTTAGACACTGCTCACAAGTAGCGACGTGCTGTCTCACCTGCGCTTCCATCCCAGTCCAAAAAAAGGTCCTCTTCACCAGTTCTAAAGTCTTCACTGCACCTTTGTGACCTGCCAACGGGTGTTCATGAAACTGCCGGAGGATCTTGTTCTGTAACTCTTCACTTGGAATAAACAACTTCCCTTGAAAGTAAGGTTTCCCATCTTTGACTTCGCGATCTTTGCCTTCTTTTTCCCAATTTGAAAATTCACTTCCTTGAAATACTTCTCTGACTCGATTTTCCAAGTCATCCTCCACAACTGTGGCAACGATCTTTTCCTGCGGAATGATAAAACTTTCTTCAACTTTTTCGGAATCATCTCCAAGACTGAGACAGAGAGGGGCATCTGCTTTCCCATTGGCGGATCCAGGCTTGTATGTCAAAACAAAATCATAATCTGCAAAGAAAAGGGACCACCTTAATTGACGTGGAGTTAAAGTTCTGGCCGACTTAAGAAACTGCAAATTGCGATGATCGGTGAACAATGTGATCACATGCCCCCAGTAGGTAATGCCTCCATACTTTAAAAGCATCCTTTACTGCCAACAGTTCCTTATCTGCAATTGAGTAATTGATTTCCGCAGGGGATAGCTTTCGAGAATGATATGCCACTGGATGCAACTGACCAGTTTGTTTCTGCCGCTGGGACAAAATTCCTCCTATAGCCAAATTGGAAGCATCTGCTTCCACAAAGAAAGGCTCACTTAAGTCTGGATGCTGCAAAACAGGTGCCGAAACAAACGCATTCTTCAACAATTGGAAGGCTTCTTCTGACTCTTTGCTCCAAATGAATCGCTCATTCTTTTTCAACAGGCGGGTGATTGGACTTACTTTCTCTGAAAAGTTCTGAATGAACCGCCGATAAAAATTGGCAAATCCCAAAAAACTTTGTATCTCCTTGACTGATCTAGGAGCTGGCCAAGATTTTATTGCCTGTAATTTGGTATCATCCATAAAGACACCCTTTGGGGAGAGAATAAACCCCAAGAATTCCACTTCTGAAGTGTGAAAGACACATTTCTCCAGTTTGACGTACAATTGATACTTCAGCAAACGCTCCAAAATGATTCGCACATGATGAACATGTTCCTCGAGATTCTCTGAAAAGATGAGGATGTCGTCGATATAAACTACTGCAAAACGATCTAAACATTCACGAAGTACATCATTCACAAAATGTTGAAAAGCGGCTGGGGCGTTACAGAGGCCAAAGGGCATTACTTGATATTCAAACAGCCCCAGCCAAGTTCGGAATGCCGTCTTCCACTCCTCTCCTTCTGCCATCCGCACCAGATGATAAGCCCCCCTCAAATCCAATTTTGTACATATATTAGCATTCTTGACTTGATCAAGTAGCTCCGAAATGAGGGGTAATGGATAGCGGTTCTTCTTGGTGACCTGATTTAAGGCCCTGTAGTCAATACAAGTTCTCAAAGACCCATCCTTCTTCGGAATAAAGAAGAGAGGGGAAGACACCGGGGACTGTGAAGGTCGGATGAAGCCTCTAGCCAAATTTTGCTCGATATATTCCTTCAAATGTAGATTCTCAGGTTCAGAGAGAGCGTAAATGCGACTGCAGGGTAAAGAGGCTCCAGGTTCAAGCTCAATCCGGCAATCATATTCCCTATGAGGGGGTAATTTACTAGCTTCCTTTTCATTGAAGACTTCTTTCAAATCCAAATATTCCTCTGGAATTTCAGGGACTTCAATTGTACAAATCATTTGCACTTGCTTAGCTAAACTTGCAGATACAGTTGGTTGAGGAGGGTCCAAACGATCATGAAAACAGTGTTCAGTACAAAACTTGGAATTCATCTCCACAGATCGCTTGGCCCAATCGATCTGAGGGTTATGTTCCGTAAGCCATGGCAAGCCTAAAATCATTTGAAACTGTGGAGCATCAATCAAATTGAAACTCAGATGACTCCGATGCTCTCCAGGACCCACGACGGTTATCACTTCTGTATCAAAGACAATGGGACCAGATGATAGTTCTGTGCCATCTACTGCACGCACTGGTTCAGGCTTCAATTTCTTCTCAAACTTGATCTGCAACTTCTTAGCAAACTGTAAGTCACAAAAATTTCCGGTCGCCCCGGAATCTAACATTACTGATACAGTTTCCTCACGACTTCCTCCAAATCTGATAACACAAGACAGGATCAAATGCGTATTTGCCAACTGTTGAGACTTTGGAGTTGACTCATGAACCGCTTCCACCAGAGCAACTCCGTCTACTGGTGGAGCCTGTCTTTTACCGAAGGATTGGATTTGGGTCTTCTTGGGCATTCCTTAACAAAATGACCGGACTGGCCACAGTACATGCAAAGTTTGCCTTGACGTCTCTTCTCTCTCTCTTCCTGAGAGAGAGGACCTCTGACAGTTCCTATTTGCATTGGTTCCTCACTGGAATTCCCATCACTGTTCTTTGGGGGATCTGAGCGAACTCGATCAAATCGAGGCGGAATAGGTTTGAAGTCCCTTCGCCTCTCACTCCGACGTTCAGACAGCCTTTGATCAATTTGCAGGACCAGATCAATCAATGCCGACACTTCGGTTGGTCTCTTCGGGATTTGAGCTAGACCATCCTTGAGCTCATCCTTGAGTCCACGATAAAAAATAGCCGCTCTTTTTTCGCTGGCCAGTTGGTCTCAACGATTAACTTGTTAAATTGTGCCAGATATGCCACCAAATCCCTGTTTCCTTGCTTTAAGTCCAGCAACTCATTATCTGTGGTCTGGGAAACAGTACGACGGTCAAAGATGCGCAGGAATTCTGCTTTAAAATCTTCAAACTTATACAAGACTGGATCATTAGAGGATACCAAAGGCAGGGACCAAGCAGCTGCGTCTCCACTGAGATAAGACAGCACGAACGCCACTTTGGACTGGTCTTCTTTAAACAAAATCGGGACATGGCTCGTGTTTCAGGATAGTATCCTTCATCAGTAGCGATCAGTTTGGGGTGGCTAAGAGGCTGCCAAACAATCCAGGCTTCGTTGCCTTTCGGGCGCGGAGGTGCTTCACCTATAGCTCGTCAGCTACGGAGGCTCACTGGAGCCCTAAAGAGGAAACAGGGAGGGAGCACACTCCTGACCTCTCAGCTGGGTCGCCCCTTCGCATTTTGGTACATGCAGTTCATACGATTCAGGACAAAGTTCGTAAGTATTACACCAATGTTGGTGCAAGCAGGTTAAAAATAACCCTGGACAGTGAACTATGCTCCGTTCCCAGAGTTTGCGAAGTAACGGCAACTTCGCGCTTCGCAGTGAAAGCGAAGTTGTCAAATACTTTGCAATCTGCAGCGTAGTGTAGTTGTTTTTCTTTCTCGCCACTCAATAGCGTTCTCACGTGCGCAGTAACGACTTACTGTGGTTCTACATTTGCCTTCTCGATTTTCTCTCCCGTAGTGTGCGCCATGACGTTTGTGATCTGGCCGCACAATCCCGCAAGACTGTGCGAACGCGATCATGGCATTTGGACGCACAAACACGTCCTCAGGACGCGCAATCTTCCTTCCAGCGCAATGCTCGTAAGATCGCGTTTCCGAACACGAAGAAACTGCAATCTGGCACAGAATATCTCTCGAGCATGATAAAACCTTCTAGAAAATGATCATTTTGCTCAGGAAAACCCCTCAGATTGTGATTTGGCTGTATTTTTTTGTGCAAGGAGTCCTCTTGCATCTGAGTCTCCACCTTCCTGTTCCTGTCCCCCAGGCTCCTCCCAGTGCTTTGTCCATGTGCTGTTCACTTTCATTTGAATTTGGAGCTGGAAGAATCACTTTTTGTATATGGCTGCTGCATCTTATCATTTGATTGGATTTATTGAGGACTTTTGGATTTGAAATTTTCTTTTACAAGTAAGTTGGAGAATTGGTGCACATGTTTGTTTGATTTTGGCTTTTTTAACTACAGTTTTCTGGGCTTTTCAATCCTTGTTAAAAATTATTGTTGAGGGAGGCCTGTACTTTCATGAGGGGCCAAGTTGTGTTTTTTTTTTATTTCATCCAGTAGGCCTAGAGTTACCAATGGGTCCAACCATGTTTCTGTGGTGTCTGTTGAATTTCTAGTTTTCAAACATCATGGATGGCATTGGATTCAATTGCAAACTGTGTTTTTTGGAGTGGAATTTCAGTTTTTGTGTGTAATTAAATATTGGCTTTTTAGTTTTCAGCAAATAGGTAACCCTAGTAGTTCATATAGTTATGGTAGGCCTGCTTGAATTCATTGTATTTACTTTCTGTGGGTGGCCTGGCCATGCGGTGGCGGCCATTGTGTGTTACCAGCCACTGTGCTTTTGCCATTGGCCTCCAAGCTTGTGGCCTACTCTGCCAGGAGGCCCAGAGGTACTACTCGAGTCATCATGGGTGCATGAAAGTTAATCAACTGTTTTTTTGGTGTTTGTTTAATTTGTAACACCATGTACGGCATGTATGGCTTTGGATTGATTTTCAAAATGTGATTTTTGGTGTGGAATTTCAGGTTTTGGGTGTGTGTTAAATAATGTGGCTTCTTCTGCCAGTGGGTAACCCCAGGAATTCAGCTCGCGTAGTTTTGGTAACTTTGCACAGTGGGACAACACAACCTTACAGTTTTTTTTACTTCTTCGCGCGATCAATCTGCGTGCTTGGGCACGCGATAACAATGTATCGGACAGTTCACACTGCCGAACAGGCAGAGTTTGCGATCTCACGAGCAATATGTCACGAGTTGCATAAAACCTTTTCGAAAATGTTGATTTTGTTCATTTTGCTAAAAAAACTCCTAAGGTTGTCATTTGGTTGTAGTTTTTGGAGCATGGAGTCATGTTTCTGTTCATCTTTTTTTTTTAAAGAGGAAGGAAGTTCCCCAGAGACCTCAACTTCCTGTTCCTGTCCTTTGTATGTACTTTGTTGTTTGAGGGTGGGCTGACCATGTGGGTGGCGGCCATTTTTTGAAGCCAAGCATTGTCCTTTTGCCATAGGCATGTATTGTCTGTCTTCTCTTTCTTTTCATGTTGTTGTGGGTGGCCAGGCCATGTGGTGGTGACCTTCCATCATGCTTTTGCCATAGGCCTCCAAACTTTTGGTCTATTCTGCCAGTAGGCCTAGAGTTGCAGAGGTAGTCAGCGGGGGTGCTTGATGTAGCTGTTTCTATGTTGTCTGTTCAATTTAACATCATTTAGGGCATGGATGGCATTGGATTAAATTCCCAAATGTGGTGTTTGGGGTGTAGTTAACTTTTTGGGTGTGTGTTAATAAATGCCTTTGTTGTATGTGTTGTTTTTGTGTAACTTTCCAACCTTTTTAGCCATGTGGATTTTATTTTTTGCATTCAGCAGTGATGTGTAAATAAAATAACAGGCATCCTCCTTTGTCTGGCCATACAGGGATATTGTCCTGCTTGAGTTTATTGTATGTACTTTCTTGTTGGTGGGCTGACAATGTGGGTGGTGGCCATTTGGTGAAGCCAGGCATTGTGCTTTTCCCATAGGCATGCTTTGTCTGTATTTTATTCCTTTCTTATTTGTATTCCTTTTCTTGTTTTTTGTGAGCCCCTGGCCATGTGGTGGAGGCCATTTTGTGGGAACATCCGCTGTGTTTTTGCCATAGGCCTCTAAGCTTGTGGCCTACTCTGCCAGTAGGCCCAAGGGTACTATTCGAGTCATCATGGGTGCATGAAAGTTAATCAACTGTTTTTGTGGTGTTTGTTTAAGTTGTAACATCATGTATGGCATGGATGGCTTTGGATTGATTTGCAAAATGTGGTTTTTTGTGTGGAATTGCAGGTTTTTGGTGTGTGTAAATAATATGGCTTTTTCTGCCAGTAGGTAACCATAGGAATTCAGCTCGCGTAGTTCTGGTAACTTTTGTCTGTTGAATTTAAAAGCATTTAGGGCATAGGTGGCATTGGATTGAATTACCAAATTTTGGGGTTTGGGGTGTAGTTAACTTTTTGGGTGTGTGTTAATAAATGCCTTTGATGTATGTGTTGTTGTTGTGTAACTTTCCAACCTTTTAGCAATGGGGATTTTCTTTTTTGCATTAAGCGGCGATGTGTAACAGGCATCCTCCTTTGTCTGGCCAGATAGGGATATATAGGCCTGCTTGAGTTTATTGTTTTCTGGGCTTTACCCATGTGCCTGTGATGAGTGACCATGTGGCTGGGATCCGTGGTGGTAGTAGTAGTAGTGTGCTGTTTTGTTTTTGCCACATAGGCCTCTGCGTCTTTCCATTGTTCCTGTTGGCTTACTGTTTACATCCCCATTGGTATCTGCTGCAGGTCACTGATGCTGCATCCATCCGACATGATGCACAAATTAAGGATAAACAAGTTCCACTTCCACTACATTTGTATTTTAGTTCTTTGCTATTCTTACTCCTACTGCGTGTACTAACACTACTAGTATTTAAAATTAAAGCTCAACAAATTCCACATTTGATTGATGTTCTTCTGTCTTCTTTGCTTGTAGGTGCACAAAAGACTGAGGAGGAGGTGTCTGTCATCATTCATCGCCCGTTGTACTGCCAGACGGACGTCCTTCTGTTGTACGTGACGTGTGGTGTGACCTGACCAGACATCTCTGCAACTTGTGCAATTGAGTGCTGCTGCTGATATCTGAGGAAGATGGGCCCAAAAAAGCAGGTACCAGGTCCTCCAAGACCAAGAAAGTTGCTGAGAAGAAGATGTAAGAACAGAAGAAGGAAGTGACACTTAAACCTGGTATTGACCCCAAAACCTTTTTTGGGAAAACAAATATTACGCCAGCAGCAGCGGTGTCCGGGGTGCAAGATGGGACCAGCACCTCCGCATCAGTGGGCCCAACCCACCAACTCAGGCCCAAGCAGATGAATGTGGAAGAGGTAGCCAACCTAATGGTGGAAAGCAGTGGTGCTGAGCCTGACCTAAACTTATCGCTATCTCAAAGTAGTACACAATCAACGCATGAGGGAACACAGCAGATCAGTGGTGAACAACAACCACTGCCCGCAATAGTAGTTGTTCCACAATAACAACCACAACCACCGCCCACAATAGTAGTTGTTCAGGGCAGTTCAGGAAATTGAGCCTCATGCAGAGCAAGAAGAAGAGGAAGGCACTCATTCAGGAGATCTATTGTCTTCCGAATTCTCTCCAAGGAAAAGGAGGGTTAGTCCATCGAGTTATTTGCCAAGCATCCCTTCTGATGATCTAGATCTCACTTGGGAGCCACAACAATCTGAGCATGAGAGGGAGAGACATCCCAAGACCAGGCTTGGGAAAAGGATGGTTCCAGAAAGCCTTACACTTATGGAGGTCAATGTAGAACAGCAGGATAATGATGATGATGAGTCTGACCCAGTCCTCACAAGCATCACTCCTGCCCCCGAGGACATGGAGATCAACATTTTCACCCTATCCTTGAATGGCTGCAACTAGTAGGGATGTAGCATGCATACCTCCAACACAGGCAACACCAACACGACCTCCAGCTTCTATTTTTACATTACCAAAGGGCTGGCAGCGTCCTACATCCAGCACAAGCACCACCTCAGAAGTAGGTAGTGGTACTACTGATCAGCCACATATTCAAATTCAACACACACCCTCCTGTTTAACCGGCATTGGAAGTGGCACCTCTAGCAGGAGACAAAAGTTAATCTCCCCAGAGTGGGACTTCTTTACGGTTGGTGCAAGGGAGGACAACATTGCTATATGCTCCATTTTCCATTCCTCTGTTAGTCGTGGTAAGCTTGGTACAAACTATGGTACCGGAGGCCAAATGCCCCATTTGAAAAAACACCACACAATAGTATAGAAACTGGAACCATTGATGTTGGTGGAGATAAACTAGTATAAGGTCCACTCACGGTCAAACAGGAAGAAGAAGAGGGAGACATTCTATCTGGTAGTGGTACACCAAGTACCCCTGTCCCCAGCACTGCAGTGGTACATCCCACATCCTCCGCATCAGCAACATCTCAGTGGCACAGGAGTAAGAGTCTGCCGGAGACATCAAGGAGTAGTGCTGCGAAGTCTGCGATGCAAAGTGCTGCATCCAGCATAACCAAAAGAAATACCAAGCAGCGTACCATTCTTAGCATGTTTAGGCATGAGGGAAAGTATGAACACAACCACCCAATAGCACGTTTGTACAAGGCTAAGCTTGCTAAAATGTTAGCACTGGACCTTCTCCCTTTTTCTTTTGTTGAAGGGGTGGGTTTTTTGGAATTTGTGACAACCATCTGCCCAAAATGGAATGTTCCCAACTGCTACTATTTTGCCAGAGTTGCTGTTCCAGCACTACATCACGACGTGCTGGAATTGTTTGGAAAAGCCTTACATCAGAGTGCTGAACATAGTATCCACCTGACAACAGACATGTGGACCAGTTGCCAAGCCAATGATTACATGTGCATCACTACACACTGGATCTCTTTTTCAGGTGTTAGAGTCAAGCTATCTGCAGGCGTTGACACTGTTGAGATTTTTAATGAGACTCGCAGACATGTAACTGTAGCCATGTTTGCTATGGAGAAATCTCATACTGCTGCAATCATTTTGGCTGAGTTTAACAGCAAGGTCTTGGAATGGCTGCAACCAAGAGGGCTTAACATTGGTTATGTTGCCACGGACAATGGCAGTAATGTAGTTAAGGCCATGAAAGATGGTAACTATTTCAGGGTCCCGTGTTTGGCACACTGCATTAACATTGTTGTTCAAGACTTTCTGAAAACTGAAAGCAAAGTCAGCAACTTACTGACCACCTGCAGAATAATATGCACACATTTCAACCATTCTTTTAAAGACGGAAGCAGCTAAGGATCATTCAACGTGAACATAAAATGCCAGTCAAAGCACTCATCCAGAAGGTCCTAACACGTTGGAACTCAACTTATTACATGCTTGATCATCTGTTTGAGCAGTACGTACCACTTAATGCTTATGTCCTGACAAGAAGATTAGGGGATCCTACTGTGAAAGCCATGACCGTTGAGATGGGGAAATGGAACCTCATTAAATGCCTGACAGAGATGCTACATCCTTTTGAGGTCTTCGCACGTGCAGTCATCAGGGAGGACTGTACTATGGACCAAGCTATCCCATTGTTGTACATGCTATAGCAAGAGCTGAAGGAGGTGTCTGAAACATACGAAGGTTTGGTAGAAAAAGTAGACGCAAGTTATTTGGCGAACGCCTTAGCCGCCGGTTATCTAACAATACAAGGATTCAAAATAAGATTGTGTCACATCAACATTATATTACTGCCACAATTTTGGATCCACTGTACAAATTATTTCTGAACAGTAATGCAGTAATTCCTTTTTCCAAGGGGATGTTGCCATGTACAAAACTTTAATAGCTGAGGAAGCCTCTGATTTAGAAAATGAACGGCTCTCAATTAGAGGCCTGCCAGTGCTAGCCCAGGACAGTGCAAGTACTACAGGGCAGATTCCAGAGTCAAGTTCTTCCTCAGAGCAAGAGAGCAGTGCGTTTGCTTCCCAGCAGTCACCGACACTACCAATTACATCAACAACAGCATCAACAGGATCTGATTAATCAGACACAGCAAAACAAACAGCTGCTTAGTTCCTACAGAAAGGGATGGGTAAGTCCGTTGCTGGTGCAAAGTCAAAAGATGCCAATCAAAGCGGAGCACCAATGAACATTGAGCGGATGATCCAGGCCTATCTGGATGACACAACAGAGGTGTTAATGTAACAAAGCCCAGTGCTCAGCAGGCTGGCGATAAAGTATCTGGCTTGCCCTGTCGCAAGTGTCTCTTTTGAGCGTGTTTTCAATGCTGATGGTGCCATTGTAACTGTGAAAAGGACCAGTCTCTCGCCCAAAAGCGTGGAGAGGTTTACCATGATCAAAATGAATCAGCACTTCATACCACCGGACTACAAAATACGTGAATCACAGCAGGAAGAGTAGAGCGACTCCGAAGACATAAGTAGTGGGTTACATGACCTACTTCTGTCCGAACCACCAGGGATTGAGGATGAGCTCCTCTTCCCTGACAACTAGGCTTTCAAATTGTTACTTTCTCCCTTCCTTTATTTGTGTGTATATCTGTCTTTCTTGCTGAAATAAAACCACAACAAATCCATCACCACTGTCTCTTATTTTTATTTACCTGGAGTTGCACGTCTGTGCATTTAACTGTCCACTCCACTCCTCTTAGTCCTGCTCCATCTTCCTGACTTGCCCTAAATACATTTCCATCTTGCCAGGCATTGGATGGAGATGGAGAATAGTACAATAATGTAGCCTCTAACTGTCCCTCCATAACAAGTGCAACGTACGTGACTTTAGCCATCTTCTGTTTTATTTCCAATCCGAAACTTATCACTGTCTTAATGCTACCACCTCTGTCTGCAGGCATACACAACTCTTCACTATCAGAACTTGAGCAGACATCCACAACTAACGTAAACTTGTCATCACTTTCAGAAGGCTTTGCATCTCTGATCTGACAGCCAAAGAGAAGAGCAAGACAGGTATATGAAATGAATGATGCGATGCATTGCATTGGATGCTTGCTGACTCTGTGCAAATGTGCATGAAGTAGAACTATACTAGTAGTTTAAATAATAACAAAGTACTTGTGACTCAAGTGATAGTCAATATTTCCATGTTGTTTAATAATATTAGCCAATTGTACTCCTACTACTGCAGGTGCAGTCTGGACTTACTTAATCGGAGTCACTCACAGACTGAGTTGCTGTTGGTCTGTTGGACAACATGTACATGTACCACACCTGATGATGATGATGATGACCATACTATCTTTGCACGCAGTCAGTCAGTAGGATCTGAGATGATTGATGGAATACATTTCAGGAAGTGGAATAAAAGGTAAACACAACCAATCAACAAGAACCACAGCATACTAGGCTACATGTCTGTGCAGTGGTGGAGTTGAATAGTGGTATGATGACTGACAGTGGCACATTGATTTAGTTACTTGATTTGGAAAATGCTAGGTTGCTGTATGTTATGTTATGGTATGTTATTAAAAATTTATAAAGCGCACATACGCCCGAGAGCTTCTTGGCGCTGGAAAGAGATAAAAAACATAACAAGGGGTGAGTCTGCGAGAATCTTTATTTCAAGTATGCCTGTGTGAAGAGGTGAGTCTTAAATGCCTTTCTAAAGGCAAGGAGGTCCTTACTCTGTCTGAGGGCTAGTGGCAGAGAGTTCCATAAGGTAGCTGCTAAAAAATGGAAACTGCTGCCTCCTTGTCGTTTTTTCTTAAAGCGTGGTACCTCAAGTAGGTCTTTGTGGGCCGATCTCAGACTGCGTGAAGGAACATATCTTCCAATCAGCTGCCTGATGAATAGAGGTCCCTTGCCTTGCAATGCCTTAAAGATGATACACCCAGCTTTGAATTCGGCTCTTTGAGCCACAGGTAGCCAGTGCAAGGACTCTAAGCCTGATTTAATCGATTCCCATTTGGATACATTGCAGATCAGCCTAGCGGCCTGGTTCTGCAAGTACTGCAGTCTTCTAAGTTGGCCTACAGGTAGGCCAAGATATAGGCTGTTTGAGAAGTCGATGTGGGAGAGGACTAGGGCCATGACCACCTGAATTAGGGCGGAATGGGTGAGGAAGTGTGCGATTTTCCTAATTTTTCTCAATTGGAAAAATCCAGAGGAAACCACAGTTCCAATCTGGGATTTTAACGTGAGGTCCTCATTGATGGTTATCCCCAGGCTTTTTACAGTCAGAGATTTCTTGGGGGGGAGGCCCATATCAACAGGCCAAAAGTTAGGGCTCCAACTGATTTCGCTCTTACCGGGCAGGATCAGCTCAGTTTTCCCCGGGTTTAATTTAAGATGATTTGAGGACATCCAACTCTGGATTAAAGTCATAGTGGCTTGAAAGTCCTCCACAGCATTTGGGGAATTAAGTACGAAGACTAGCTGCAAGTCATCTGCATAATTGTATACAGTGACTTTGTGCTTTCTTAAAGCAAAAAGAAGGGGCCGCATATACAAGTTAAACAATAAGGGAGATAACGAAGAGCCTTGGGGCACCCCGCAAAAGGACTTGATTTTAGCAGCAGAAAAAGAACCTAGGCTGACAGACTGAGTACGATCAGAAATGAACGATTTCAACCAGGCTAGAGCAGAGTCTCTAAGGCCTGCCTGTTCGACACGATTGACCAAATCAATGTATGTATATGCCTTTTGTCTGGCTCTGTCTAAAATTAAGGTAAGTGGAGTTTGGATCACGGAATCACCGGCGGCCCGGTGCCGTGGGCCTGTTCAGTGCTGGCTCCAATCTTGATGTTCTTCTAGATTAATGCTGTGTAACTAGTACAGTAGACACAATGTATCCAAGCCGCCTCAGTCTGAAAGTCTTCTCGCTCAGGAGTCTTTTTTTTTTTTTTTTTAGTCCTCATCTCACCTTGTCAAGTTTGATCATTATACTCTATCTGGGCACCACAAGTCTTCCCACATTCACTTGGGTTGCCTGACCTTCCCTTTTTAGTACGGGGACATGGTGTAATCATTGGACAAACTTGATGAGTCTTAGATTTCGTCCCCAACTCGTTAGAGGATGCCAGATGTTAGATAGCTTATCCTCTACAACCTCATACTCCAGCCGGGCCATGGCGAAAGCGGCTTTGAGCCAGTCCTCTCTTTTCGGGGGAAGGGGGTCTTTCCATCTCCTGCAGATTTCTCTCCTTGCCAGTAGGATCATATATAACAGCAGACCTTTATCTTGCCATGAAGTGGTCTGAGAGAAAAGGCCGTCATCCCCAAATAGGATCAGGGGGAGATTTACCTCCACTCTGGTCTTAAAGATTCCCAACAGGGTGTCCCCAACCCCTTCCCAAAAGAGGCCCAGCTCTCTACGTTCACAAAAGATATGAATGTAATTTGCTAATGGAGTATGACATCTTGGACATTTGGGTGGAGGCGTTTGAGCAAATTTTGCTATTTTATAAGGCGTACAGTAGAGTCTATTGATGACGAAAAAGTTGTTCTTTTTCAAGCAGGCGGGTTTTATAAACCTATATAATATCTTCAAAGATGGTTCAAAAAGGGTCTCTGCCTGCATTGCCATGGGGGATTGACTCATTGCCGCTGGGATCCCAAGATCTTCAGTTTTTAATAGATGGCTATACCAGATCGATATTTCCTTCTTAACTGGTAGGGTGGATTGACACAGCCTCTCAATTTCTCCGTTTCCTTTTATCTCACCCTGCTCTGCAGTAAACCAGGAAACTAAATGGAGATATTTAAATCTTCATAATCCAGTCCCTACCTTTGCCCTCAGATATTCCCATGGGTGTACCCCTTCATCGTCAGTCAATTTTGACCACGTGGTGATTCTAGCCCTCTTTATTGGCGCCGCTAGGGTATCTCTTAGACATTCCGGGGGTCCGGGTGAGTCCTAAACAGGGGCAAGATCTGAATAGTAGCCGATCCCCCAGCTAATCCTTACCCTATACCACCCCTCCAGGGCTGCTCTTAGAACCTTCAGGCGTACCCGCTTGAAAAATCTCGGGATCCAAATTTGTGCAAGAAGGCCTCTCCTCCACCACCTCCATCTGCTCTCACCATCTCACCCAACACACTTTCCCAGGTTGACCCATCTGGTTTAATAAGTAGCATCTGAATGCTCTTAAATTGAAATGCTACTACATACAGGTTGATGTCGGGAAGAGCCAACCCTCCTTTAAGCAGTCTTCATCTAAGCTTTTTCCAGGTCAAACGAACCCCATTGCCCCCCTATACAAAGCTTCCTATCTTGCTCTGCACCTTACTGATGTTCTTTTTTGGGAAGGGTAGAGGTATAGTAGAAAATAGATAGGTAAGCTTGGGGAGAATTACCATTTTCACAAGGTTAATTTTACCATAGATGGTTAATGGAAGATTCCTCCATCTACTAAATAGACGGTCAATTTCTCTGATCACCCTATTTAGATTTAGCTGGGGAATTTTGTCCAGATCCTTCACAATATATATTCCTATGTATCTGAACTCAGAGCTCACTATGCCCCTCCATTGATATAAGTTCCAGCACATGACCTCCGTTTTTGATCCGTTGACCTCATAACCTTACATAGACCCGAATTCTACGAGCAACTCCTCAATCTGAGGTATCGTCACAACCGGATCGCTTGTATATAGGATCAGGTCATCTGCGTATAAGGCCAATTTAGAACTATAGGTCCCGGACTGGAATGGAGCTATTGATTCTTTTAGCCTTATGGCTTGAGCTAAGGGTTCGATATATAGGTTAAATAATAGCGGGGAGATAGGGCACCCCTGTCTAGTTCCACTCTGTATGCTGAAGCTGGATATTAACAGGCCATTGAGGAGGATCCGCGCAGAGGCACCTCTGTAGCAATTTTGTAAAGTCTGAATGAATACGGGGCCAAACCCCATTTTCTCCAAAACTGCCCAGAGGTACACCCAACACTCTATCAAACGCCTTAGCCTCGTCCAATGTGACTGCAGCCAAGGGATCTGATCTTTGTATGGCTAGATCTATATTCACAATCAGGAGGTGAGTCTTCTGGTCTGTGTGGATCAGCCTGGGAGACAGTTTGGCCAATCTCCCAGCTAGAACACCCATAAAGATCTTATAGTCGGCATTCAGCAAGGAGATTGGCCGATAGGAGTCTGCCCGTAAGGGGTCCTTGCCTGGCTTCAGGATCAAAACAATTATTGCCTCTTTCCATGAGTTGGGCACTCTCCCTGCAGGGGAATAGACTGAATTGAAGATTGTTCCCAGCATAGGGGACAATTCTTCTACTAGGTTATACACTTCACTTGGAAGTGAATCCGAACCTGCAGCTTTCTTATTTTTCGATTTCTTAATCTGCTCAGTTATCTCGTCCAGGGTGATGGGGGCATCTAGACTGTTCCTGCCCTCCTCAGACAATGTTGGTAATGTTTTATTGCTCAGCCATATATGTATATTTTCAAGGCATGGGGCAGTCCTTTCTTTATATAAATCTGTAAGAAGTCAGAGGAGGCAGGTTTGCATATCCTCATCTTTGCTTGATATGTCTCCATTGCTATTCACGATTAGTTCTTTGATATCGTTCTTAGCTCGATCTATTCTGGCTTTCCATGCCAGTAATGCTCCGGCCTTCTCCCCATACTCAAAATTTTCCATATTCCTGGAATCCCATTGGGCTTTACATCTTGCGTCTAGTTTTCCCCTATACTGCTGTCTTACTTCTTCCAGTTCCTGCAGATTTTGCAAAAGTGATTCTGAGTCTTCACTATTCAGGCTGATTCTGTCCAATTCTTACTGAGTAATTTTCCCCTCAATGTCCTTCAATATCTTAGCCTCTGCCCCGTTCTTAGAAAAGATGATGCCGTGTAATCTACCCCTTAAACAGGCTTTATAGGCGTCCCAGATAAAATCCCAGGTTGAAGACCCAATATTTTGTGGTAAGAATTCTAGAGAGAACGACTTAATGGATTTTATTACTTCTGCGTTAAGAAGCATAGTTCTTTTCAACGTCCATCTGGACTGTACCTGCAAACTTCTGCTCAAGAGGACGAACTGCAGGGGAGCGTGATCTGAGAGATGACTAGGCTTGACAAGTATCTCCTTGATATTAATAAGAGATTGTCTATCTGTGAAGACATAGTTGATCCTGGAAGAATGCCCACATGTATTGCTGTAAAAAGGGAAACCCTGTCGGAACCTTCTTTAGCTCTCCAGACATCCACTAAATCTAAATCATGAATCAGATTTAATAACGTTCTACGAATCTTAGAGGCCCCTATATAATGGCTCAGGTTAGTCCTATCGTTTACGGGATTCAATAATACATTGAAATCTCCGCCGAGGATGTACGGTGGAGACTCCAACATCAAAATTGATTGTAGCTTGAGCAAATATGAGGCGTCGTTGATATTGGGGCAATAAAATAAAGCACAAGTTATGTCTGCGTTATTTAATGTCATTTTGACAACTAACCATCTCCCTGATATATCTGTTTGAATCCCCTTAATAGAACATGAAATACCTTGTTTCACCAGTATTGCTACACCTCTACTATGTGAGGTCTGATGGGACTAAGCATGAGCGGATTTTGCGGATTGGCAATCCGCGAATTTGCGGATTTGCGAACTCGCAATCCGCAAAATCCGCGAATTCCCGCGAATTTGCGGATTTTTTTTTTTTTGTGTTCGCCCGTGTTTCTGCCAGTTCGCGAGGGTTTTTACAATTTCGCAATTTGCGAACTTACCTGTCGGGTCGCAAGTTTTGCGAACTTGTTGTTTCTACGTGTCCAACCTGTTTGGGACACTCTTCTTCATCACTGCCACTCTCTGTCACCACTGCCACTCTCTGACTACTCATGCCACCCTCTGGCCCACCCATGCCACCCTCTGTTTCATCACCACACCCTCTGGTTGTCCAGTGTACATTATTTTCGGCAAAGCAAAGCACACCTTCCCTGCCTCAAGTGACCTGAATTAATTTGGGGCTGATTAATGTGTCACAGAATATTTTTTTAGCTGGCACCTGCTTCCTTAGTGCGCCCTGATTAGTGATCTTTTGCACTTGCTAAGTGCTTTCATTGTTGCAAAATTAGTTACAACACCTGCCCTGCCCCAACTGACAATAATGAATTAGGGGCTGATTAATGGATTTTAACTTCCAGCCTGGCTCCTGCTTGTCTCCCTTAGCTGTAATTCATGACCTTTGTGGCATATGTGTAACTATTCTGAGGTTCAGAGCAGGGTCACATAATAGTTTCAACTGGCAACTGAACTCTGGAGGGGCCCCTCAGGAAGCACTACAGGAAATGGCTACTAATGATGTGCCTGAACTTTTGAACCTGGTAAGTAGTTACTTTCAGTTTTGCTTAGATCATATTTCTGCAATTTCGCACTTATTCGCGGGGCGCGAACTCACGCGAACAGTGCGAGCAAAATCCGCTGCTCGCGGATTTGCGGATTTTGCAGGAAATTCGCAAATCTCGCGGATTGCGGATTTCCCGAAAATCCGCAAAATCCGCGAGCGGAACGGATTTTCCGCCCATGCCTAGATGGGACACAGTAAAGTATTTTATCCAATGTGCTTTGGAGAAATTAGCCGACGTTCTGTTAGACTGAGATGGGTCTCCTGCAATACACAGATTTGAGCACTCGACAATTCCAATTATTTAAGGATTAGTCTCTGTGTACGGGGGCACCTCATACAATTAACATTCTAGGAACTAAAGGTGGTTTGTCTGCCCCTTAATCCTTGGTCCCCTGACATCTCTTCAGTTGCCTGCAAAGCTTATATTCCCGACTATGATGAGATGAGGTTATTTTTTCTTTTTTTTCCCCTATGCCCCCCACCCGGGTGACCTCTCCCCACCCCCTCCCCAAGATCCCAATGGTCGCTCAGGAGTCTTGTCTACTTGCACTACACCGTAATTGATTTTTATTTTTTTGTTTATTTATTTTTTAATACCCTTTTGTGTTTCCATCATAACTTACAGGCCGCCCTTAACCCAGTACTATTATACTTGGAGCAACAACTCACACTTACCTTACCCTCATCAGCCAGCCAGTGGCATCCAAGAATGATGTTCAGAGTGTCCATGGAAGGGAGGACGGAGATATATGACGAGAAGATACAACTACACATTTGGGCCTGGATAATACAGTAACTTTAGTATCATTTTCGTATTGTTAATAATTTTGATTCCTTTTTTCTCTTCATTCATTTTATGACTGTGTGACCTTTTTTGGTAATTACTTAAACAATTTTTTTATTTTCTTTGCTAGCTTTCAGGCCGGTACAGCACCTAATTAGGGTTTCTCTGAGGGCATACAGCCAAGGCAAATGTCATATATACTTTGTTGTACTGTTGAATTGTGTAGTAGTAGTTAAGTACTACTCATTATTAACCAGTTATCTTCATCATGTATGCATTTTCGTTTTCTACCTTTAGTTTATAGATTTATTCGGTAGTGGATCATCAATCATCATCTTCATTGTTTTGCTTCTGTTGTCTCCATGCGTACTGTTTTTCTTTGTCAAACCTTTCCCCAAACCCCCCTTCACATACATTCATCAAACCCTAACCCTCTTCCCCCGGGCTGTGTGGTTTTATATTGAGGTGTGATGTGACTATATTAAATCTATACCAAAAATTGATCACACGCTTGCTGGGCAGATATGGTGAAAGCAACACTAATTAAATGTCAATGAGGCAGGGCGAGGATCTTCTTCTGCTTGCCCACACATGCTCAGTATATGTACAAGCCAGTTAATTTTCCTAAGGGACCCACCGAATACATCTTATTAATTGCCGGCATTGTTTGGATGTTATTTTACAGCATTAAAGTTTACGAATTAGGATTGTGTTTAAGTCACTCCTTGAACACAACTACAGTTTAACTTCTTATCTTCTTGTACTAGGCTGTCTCTGACACCATTGTTTTCATTTAGTTTAGCAGTTGCAATATTTTTTGTGTGTCAGTCTTCTTATGTACTGTACTTTTCTACCACTCCCACAGTCTCTCTCAGGCAAATGACTGTCTCTTTGTTTTTGTTTGCAAATGCTAGTGCCAGTATCTACTACTACCACCACAACCACAGCATGTTCTCCATTGTCTTAGGAAACCATGCAGCCATTGCTGTGCCAAACTTAATCATCAACAATCACAGGTAAGATACGTTTGATGGGAGGTATAATGGAGTAGGAGGAGCGACTGGTAGTACTAGTAGGACAAATATAACTCAGTGAGAGGTATTCTGTTTGCATATTACGAAATTGGCCAATTATTTAAATCAAACACTGGCTGCTGCCCTGCATCTGCAAGTAAACCTTGTGTAACGTACATAAATTTGTGAAACAGTAACCCCACCACAAAACATTAACATCATATGTGTGAGTTTAAATAAATAACATGTATTTCCATTAAAAAAATAGCCTATCCCACACCTCACCCACCCCTCTCCCTAACCCCAACCAATTTCCAAGTCCAACGAATGTCCAAGAGAAACCCCAAAACCCAATTCCCACCCACCAACAAAAGTATTAAAAAAGGGGCAAATATAAACAGGGTCCATTTATAATCGGCGGGCTTTAAGGTGTTTATCCACCAGGATGTTCACACGCTCCTCTAATTGACCCTCCAGCTTTGCCATCCGGAGGAGAAGTTGTTGCCGAAATGCATGGCACCTACATTTGCATCCATGTGGGGGGCAGCAGATGTTGACAAATGGCGGCGGTGGGCGGCTGCCTGACCGCGGCGCCGTACTCCTGCAGGGGGGCCTGGCTGGGGCCCGTGGCATTGGAAGAGGCAGCAGCTGCTGCCGCTGCCTCCTCCTCCTCGGCCTGAGCCACCAGCCGGCGGTATTCCTCCACGATGGCCTGCAGTTTCCGTTGCCGGGCCCTGGCTGCCAACTCCTTCCGTGATGGTTTTTGGGAAGGAGTATCTATAAAGAAGGAAATAGAATTGTACCCGAAACTCTTAGCAAAACAGTAACACAAAATTAATTCAACACATAGTGGCACAGTAGCACTAGCAAGCACAGTACATAACATTTATGGTAACTTTAAGTATCTATCATCATGCTTCCCCGGCCTCTAACATTTGTTGGAGTTTTTTTCCGGCATTATACTTGCCCAAGTAGTACTATGGATGGACTCCAGTACATAGAAGAACACCAGGCTTTTTCGTATCTCTAGGTTACATAAATTAGATAACCTTGTTGTAGGCTGTAACAGGCAAGTCAGCTAAGCTTGCATCCAACAGCAACATACAGGATACGCAGACGCCTGTAACTTTTTTAACTAAGCTGCAGGTGGGAAAGCTCTTATATTCTTCGATTACGGGTGGCACTGGCCATACTCTCTGTTACACCAAGGGCAATTGCTCAATTTCACTTTCACTGGGCCCTGGCATCTGGCGACTACAAAAAAGCAGAATTAATATACTTATGAATTGATTCAATGATCATTACTTATATGGAATGAGATATCAATCCAGTAGCGGTCAGAGGTGGGAGTGCTGGCGAGTGGTGATGTGGAGAGGGGCCGGGTGGGGGGGAGCAAACTATGGATTGTGGACAATTACTGGTAAGTAAACATATAAAAATCGAAAAAAAGATAACATAGGTAGGAAGTGATCCTTGGATTAGGAGGAAGGCGCTTGATAATATATATGATGTGCTTGCAAACTACTGAGTCATCAACTGTATTCTGAAATGAAATCCTACTTTTATATAATATATGATGACCCTCTGCTTTGCTACTCTGGCGCAGCTTCTTTTATATTATCTTCAAAGTAAGACTCTGCATCCAGTGACAGTCTCCACCTATGATGAATACAATCTATCCAGGGGACATACATCCATTAAAAGTAAATGTCTATCATTCTTTATTAGGTATCACTTAACAAACCTTAGCTGGTTTCACTCTCACCAACAACCACCCATGCGTCCACTCCTTCCTTCCTTGCCTTGGCTTTGTGTTTGCCACAAACACCGCTGATGATTCTTGCTATCCACTATCCACCCATATTGTGTCGCCCACCCAGGCAGGCATCTTCTTTCATCATCCATCCATCCTTCAACAACCCATGCATCTGATTCCTATCAGCCACCTGCATGCTTCTTCCAAAGTATCCTTCTATGCTAGTCGTATTACATCTCTTTCGTCCTTCCTCCTTCCACCCTAGGTCACTTCTTTCCCTTTTTGTTCTGATCTGACTTTTAGTGTTCTCAATAACTTTCACAGCTGAGTTGGAGTCTGCTAGAAGAGGCCTTTGTTTACTCAACTCACGCAGGTAATGGTATTGCTAATGCTTTGGTAATGCTAAGTGAAGGGTGTCTTCTTCAACTGTTGTATATTGTCTAGTACAACTTCAAGTTCATACTTACCTAATAAGTCTCACAGTACAATGAGGGAAATGTTCCCCTTCCAGCTAGTAATGCCAATAAGTAATGAATATACCTTACCACCGCCCACCACTGCTGTTCCCCCCCCACTGGTGCTCCTGCAGGTGCTGCATCTCCTGCCCCCTCCTGGATGGCAGCATTAGCATTGCCGCTGGCCCCGTCAGCACTGGTGGTTGGTAGTGGTTGTGCACCTATAAAAACAAGTACATCTCTTTAGATGCTTGCACACCTACCCCTATTTTACTCGTTTTTTTCAGCAGGAAGGACGATTGAAAAAACAGTTAAAGTACAACATAAATCATCACTAGTCAAAATTGCGTACTACAGTAGAGTCAGTAGACAGACATTAGTAGTATTAATTTATTATATGGTCCGTAGGGTCATCTCATCTCTACTCCTACTCTAGTCTTTGGAAAGTTAGTCTGAGCCATGTAACCATTTGAGATTCATGTCTACTGTTTTGCGCATGTTACCTCGCAGCTTGTTGCGCTGTAAGACGCCTTTGAGGCCACATGAGTGTTGCATACAACTGAAGAGGTTGAAAAACAAGGCACTTTTTTATTTAGTTTGGGTAGTCCCTATTGCCTAGCCATAATGTTACATTTTTTTGGCTTGACTGCAAAAATCTTGCATAATTATATTTTATACTGTCTAACTTGCCCCATTTTTCTCATAATAGGCAGATGAGAAGATTGCCTTTTACGAAGCAGATATTTGGAGAGCTTACAAAAGATGCATGTGTAACCAGTATACGTTCAACGGTGAGGGGTCTCTCACAATTCACACAGTTCTCTATCGTGCACTAGTTGTAAATATATAGTTTTAATCTTCTTCATTTTGCATGGTGGAGCTGGATGTATTTCATGGAACAACTTACAAAGCTTGTTATTGTTTAAAAGAAATAAAGCTTTTGAACTTGCACATAGACTCTGTGGTATATTTGGAGTGTCTGTGGTGTTGTGGACTTACAAGAATGAGTGAGAGAAAGGGTGTTATGTTCTGGGTTGTGTAATAAAATCATTGGGTATCTTTGTGTGGGGGTCGGGACAAATGACTAATGACCGAGACACTATAGCTAGTCGGTCAGTGAATTGTGGGTTCTGAGTTCTGTGACGGAGGTGTAAGTAAGGTCCAACGTCCCATCACCAACATCCTATTTCCTTGTGCATAGTTCTGTATGTAGCGGTGCAGAATACCAGCAACAGTAGTTCTAGATAAACATCTTGCTGCGCATTTAGTTGGTGGGAATTGTCAAAACTTAGAGATTAAAGAGGACAACGCAAAGGACAGGAGTGGACTCAGTGGCTACAGCTATTCTATCACAGCTTTATTCAAAAGAATACCTTACCTAAAGAGTGGCCAACAGGGCAAGCTTAGCTACAGACAGTCTAATAGTAGTAGTACAGAGAGCCAGAGCAGAGGCAGTTGGAAGGATCTGAAAAGCAGGGAAACCCAAAAGTTGGAAACCAGATAATGAAGATCAAAGAAGCTTTTGTTAAAAATGGAATTAGGAGCAAGCTTAATTATTAGTTTGGAAACAATAAGGTGCGTTAAAAGTTAGGGAAATATAATTGTTAATAATATAAGCACTGGAGGACTTACTGGTGCCAGCAGCAGGATCCTCGGTAGAGGAGCGCTTCTCTGGTGGTTGTTGTCCCGCCGACTTGGACGCCGTCTGCTTGCCCCCGGGTACTGATCATGTAAGAAAAAATAAAGAAAGAGAGAAACATTGAGTGCTGTGAAACAAAACAAAAACAACAACAAAAAACACTCAAACATTTTAGGAAACAACAATAGCAATAAAATTTACCTATCTAAACGACTACTTGCTTGCAGGATTCACAGACTGTTTACTTATATGAACACTAATCAAATGTTCCATAATCATTCTGATTGCAGAATACTAACTAACAAAGCCAGTACCACCTGACCTACACCACCTATTCCAGACAGGCCAATTGTTCAGTAAGTCGGCATTTCCATTTTATTTTTGCCAGCAAAAATGCATAGATGCGATGGAGGACACATGCATAAATATGTGCATACACCAAATTGTTAGTTGGTTGCGTCATATTTTGTTCTGCTACTGACTGACAGTGGTATTGCTGCTAAGCCTACCGCTCACTAAACAAACTACAAAAAGGTTCTATGTAGGACTGGGGTAAGAACTAAGCATTCAGTGACAGAGGAGGCATCACCCAGACCGCAAAAAAAATATGACCTAATACTAAGTAAACCTATATCTATCCTCTACTATTTCAATGAAAGACAATGGAAGGACTAGACTCTAGCAATAGCATTAACTAGCTTCAGTTCTCTAAAGTAAACTCTAAAGTAAACTCTAACATCAATAATCAGCCAAAGCTAGCGCAAAGTTACAAACAAGTAAAAGAAGTGCCGAGCAGCACCTGTGTCATACAATCACAGAAGATTTTGAAACGGAATTGATCTGCAATGTAACTAAGCGCCCAAGTAATCGTGTTACTTATTCGTCCAATAATTGTACACAATACTTATACTACTATATATATATTACTAGCTACTCACCAAGCCCTACGACCTCGACACCTAGCAGGTCCAACAGATCCTGGTCCCAGTCCAGAATGTCTGCCCACCGGTGGGCCAGCTGCTGGTGGGTGCGCCGGATACCCGAGCAGCAAAAGACTGCCCGGCGCACCTTCGCCCACTGGCAGTGATGCTCCTGTGTAAGGTAACCAGAGCCTGGCCTGCCGCCTGCTGCCAAGGTCAAGGGGAGGTGGCGCTGGATGAAGAAAACCAGGGCGGCCACCTCCGCCTTTCCAAAAAGTTGGAGGGCCTGCACCCCTGTGTAGTGTAGTTCCTATATTCCCAATAGGTTCTGCGCATTGGAATAACATAAACAGCAGTGTAGACGTAGGACTGAGGTCATCTAGGTCTCTACTGACTATGTTAGACTTAATTCGTTTTGCCAGCTAGCTCAGAGGTCACTAGAAACTTTCTCGAATGAATAGGGAGGGGTTAACTTCCCTGATTTAGACAAGAAGGGATTAGCTTCTGACAACCATGTAACATGACATATGTGCTCCCCCACAAGAAGGAGTAGATCTCCAGAGTCGTGTGAAAACAATAGACAGCTATTTCACTCAGTCAATCGTGCATGCTTAATTTCACCAGGGTACAGAGAAATAGAGAGGCAGGCGTTTTCAATAAAAGGTGTTATTTTATTGAGCAGTCTTCTTTCTCATGCAAGAGAAATGAATTGCCACAATTGCAATACTTATTATGAAGTAAAGTACGTACAGTAAAAGGAGTATTATGAAATAATGTGTGTGTTGGCATTTATATAGCGCACTGCTACCCGTAGGCGTCCTGGCGCTTCGACCGCAGCGAAACCCTTCCTGGCTTCCCTGAGAGATGGTCCCTTAATGGGTATCTCCAGGGTGCGACCAGGCATCCCCGGCGGTCTGGGGGGCCGTTAGTGAAGATGAGGCAAGCTAATGCCCAGAGTTGCCGAGTGTGACCACTGATCAGAGTGGGCACCGAGGCGAGAGAATTATCGAGTCCGCTGACCCTGGTCCAGAAACCTGCCGCGCCGGGAATCGAACCCTGGTCCCGGGCCGTTCTCTGCTCTCGGGTCTGCCGCCTCTAACCAGTGAGCCACACTACTTCACTGCAAAATACTGCAAAAGCATTGATATGATTTCTTAGCCATATGATATTTTAAAACGGATAAAATATTTACATACATAAAAACATTGACTAATGATCTCAACTGGTGCTTCTATGATACGCCTACCCCGGTGTACCTGACCTAAGCCTAATATGTGGGAAGGAGTAAGTAAGCTGCAGTTTTAAGTTAAGTTGGGTTTTTGCCAAGAATCTGAACCAAGAATTCTCTTTAAGGTTTGAATCAGCTCCGTACCTTGGTTATAGAATGAAGGAGGTCTTGTATCTCATTTCCCAGGACTCGATCTCCAAGTCACCCGCATGGGTGACTGCAAACACCGGAGCTGGATTTCTCTGCGTGAGAAAAGGCAGCTTCTTTCCCGGTGTGTCAAAGGGAGGGACGGCTTCCTTCGGCTCTCGCATCAGCTGGGCTTCGGATAAGTAGATAGCCGCTCTGCTCCACACCACCGTGTGTTACTTAAGGCAAGTGTTGGTATAATTATCCCTGGAAGGTTGGACATAAGACGTCAATAAAAGATGTCACTAAGAATGGGCGGTTCTTTTAGTGCTCGCAGGAGTTCTATGACAAATCAAAACAAAGGCATGGGGAATTCCCAGGTTGCTGGAGGTTTGGTACGTTGAAAGAACTCGTTGTGCTCTCTAGGAGTCTAAGGAAGTAGCCTTACCGTATTTGAGCTGCATGGGCTATGACTAAATATGGGTATGACTCTTATGCCTTTATAAGGACATGATTTTTTAAAACCATAAAAGGGCATAAATCTGGACTATTTACTTAGGGTCCTAGATACATTCACAACACCCACTCCACATATAATGTCCATCATTACTAAATACTAAGCAATATAGAAACATATAGGTATGCATGTGTTTTCCAGCCCACCCCAAAATACAATGGATGCATTTGAAATGGTATAGATACACGAAAATGAGTATTATACTGTACGCTTTCAAGCAGAGTTATCATTCAGGAAATATAAATAGAAATATTGGCTGAATGAATTGCGAAAATTACATTTATGAAATGGCTCTGAATACAGAAAAAAGGTGGAGACCATTTCATCACATAGTCATACAAGATTGTACATATGCTAGAGGCTGACTCAAAATATTGTCTCTAGAGTCTCTAAAAATAGAAGTTCTGTTCTCTAAGAATAGTTCTACTTTAAGCAGAGTACCATGTGCCAAAAAAAAATGGTAAATATTTTGGAAATGTGGGAAAAATTATTTTGCTCTCAGGAAGGGAGAAAAAAATAGTTCCACTGTTTTTATTTTTGGAGTTCTGTTTATCAAAATCTGAAGGACGAATTCAGAGTTCAGGGAACGTTTTGAGCTCGATTTTTCAAATATTATTCTCGTTGTTAGGGGAGAACATTACTTCTGATAGGCCGGCAAAATATGCGTCTACAACAGTAGGCCTTGAGACCCCTCCGGGTGAGTAGCGCGCTATACAAATGCTATGATTGATTGATTGATTGATAGGTGAAAGGTGGGCCAACTCCGAAAAGGTGGAAAAAGTGCATTTGTGCGATGCATTGCCATCATCGATGTCAGGATCAGCAATGTTCACGGAAGGTTGTACCTGTGTGGTGCCGCTTTCATCTCGTACCTCACCGCCACCTAATCGTAATGGTGAAGTCTCAACGAAAGCCGTCATCAGGATAGGTAGCCGCTGGGGACATCACGTTGCATGAGTCGTTACAGGACAAAGCAAACCATCGATATCCATTGGTACTGCTGATGGTAGTGTAAGACAAACGTCCAACACGCATTCTTCTCCGCATAGCAGACATCGAAGCACAGGTAAGATACAATTTTGCCAAATTCGTCTGAATGAAAGAAACCAGGTAGTATTCAGATCTCTTAGCCGGGCCAATCCGAGGACTTTAGTGATGCGTTCTCGGTATCATATTGCTAGATCATTTCTTCCATCGTAGCCAGAGTTTTGTCTGTGACTTGGCTTGCCATATCGGAGCAGAAGGAACAAAAATAAAATTCCTGCTACGAGTCCCAAAATAAGAGGCAGGCCACCGAAGAGCGAATGCACAAAATTCGGGAAGATGCCAAGAGCTGCTTCGAAGGGTGTTAGCAGTCCCGTAAAAATTGTCTTAAATACATGTGCAATGCCACTGGTATCTGGCATGTTTAAGATTTGACTTAACATTTCTACGAAATGCACGGGGCAATTTGTCGATAATAGGGTATGTATCTCTGCCACTGTCCTTGCAACTTGCAGGTCATACGTCTCTTTGTGCAAGGTTAAAGGCACAGTTGTCTGTAAAAGAATAGACTTCATTCTGCATAAAGTATCAATTCGAATAGAAGAGATATTCACAAAATGCCATATTGTCGCCTCCATGTCTAGATTGCTGTTTGGATACAATACTTGCATAGAGCAAATGACCCTAGACGTTACAGTTACGAGATAGGGTTTTCCTGGCACCATTCCACAACAGCTGTGGTCACTTATTAGAATGTAGCTACCATTGGATAGTTGTCTGAAAAATGGCTCTATCTGTGTAGTAGGGGTGCCCTGCTGATGAAATGAACGGTTGTTCGATGAACCTTCGCAGGCCCCATGCAAGTTAATACCTTGACACAGGAGAGTATTGCTCAGTGACTTTTTACAATTATTACCACTAAGAAATACCTCTTTTTTCACTTCACTGTAACATTTCTGTGTATAAGGTAAATTCCTGGTTGATTTGATGTATCCTTTACCCAACCTTTCATACAGGCCTGCTGGTATATATTTTTGGCAGTATTGAAACTGAAAAGTTGTTATCGGGAATGTAATGGTGCCATGTATTATCCATTCAATGACAGGTCTTTCTGACATTGTCAATGGTAATCTCTCAAGTTTTTCAATGCTCAGTTTTGTATAGTCTGCTCCTTTTTGTGCCAAACTGATTTGTTCATCAGTAAGGTTAAAGATAGAAAATAATGACGTTGTGTTGATTAAACTCCATGGCACATAGCCTGAACGCAGGTTTTGCAACGTCCAGCCTAGTTGTACAATAGAACGCAATTGGGACTGGCCATGTTGTAACATTAGCATGTCCTGCTCAATTATATCAATAGCAGATGATACAATGCTGTCCAATTAATAGATTCTGGAGGACAGAGTCGTTAACCCATTGTCCACTACAGAAAGGGATTTCTCCAAATTAACACAATCAATTTCTCGTATTTTTTCTGCAGTTTCAATTTGTTTTAATTTCCAAGCTTCATTGTAAGCTGCGTATATACCGGCGTATATGAAACGTTTTTGACGCTGTTTGCGAGGTCCCATTATGAAATCTCGCAAGTCAGCACCTCCTTTAAGTAAAGCTAAGTGTTGCTTAATTTCGGGAAGTGTGGATTTCTGTAGCCAGTCAAGGCATAGTTTTCCTACACTATATGTTGTAACTTCCCTGGATGTTGTCTCTGGGAATATCTTGGGTCTGGCCTGTTCTGTTTGAACCCCTGTATTTTGTTCAGGAATCTATCATGACAGTTATTAGTGTCTGTGGGCCAGATCAACCATTTGTTCCAATCAGGAAGTGTTCTGTTTTGTTTTAAAATATAGGCCAAGCCTAACCCCTCTTCTGTAGGGGTGTTTCTATCAGGCATTGGCTTTGGTATAGACGGGTTGTTTAAATCTTTTATCTTGGCTAAACCAAGACAGGTTGTTTGTTGAATGGTATCATTCAGGAATAGTATTTGTTCTGGGATCATGCGGGCTCTGAATAATGCTTCTAGACCTTGTGCCTGCCATTCTTTTGTACCCCAGATGATTTTTGTTTCAATGTTGTTTTTTCAAAACTCAAAACCAAATGTAGACATTTTATCATAACATCTTTCAGAATAAATCAATTTAGTATTTGTCAACATGTTTTTCATTCCTGTCTTAACATTTTGAAATAAAACGTTTCTGGATCAGTGTAATTAAACCCTGAAAAGTATGGGAATTTTCATAAAATGTTTTTGAACTGCCTATTGGTGGAGTTGGACAATGTTCCCATTGGCTATAAGTAAAAACATTTCTAGGATTTGCAGACTTATGCAGATAATGATGACCATAGTGGTTGTAACAAAACATTTCTTCATAATTCGATGAACCCTGTAAATATTTATGTTCTGTAAATTTTGCTGATATTTCTAAATCTGACATCATATTATTAATATTTTCAAAGTCCCAATCATCAGAGAAAGAACTTGGTGTCACAAAGTCACTTGATGAAATCTTGAATTGGTGTGGATATTTCAAGAGCTCTACCAGGCCATAGTCAGTTCTGCCCCATGCTATACCACCAGGTACAGGTTTTGCTGTGATGTTCACTGATGATAGTTCTCTTTTCACTATGTGAGAGGATCTGTGTGGTTTCAGGACCAAGTTGACGTTATGACTTGCTGTGTCCATTGTACAATAATAAATTTACCCAAAACTAAAACTAAGACGAGCCAAAGTAGTAGGAAAAGTACACCTAACACAATCCATAGTTCAATCCAAGGGGAAATCAGATATGTTTCTTTGAGTTGATGAAAGAGCTCTGTAATTTTCTTTTTCAAAGTTTTTGTTACTGGCTTGTCACCATGTTCACTCGGATCTTCGGAAAAGTCATCAAAGTTGATAGAGTAGCCAGATGCAGTTCTGTCAATTGGTGGGATTTCTTCCGGATTTCCATTGATCTTTGCATTTTCTTTTGTTACATTTGTATAGTCCGAGGCTACATCATTGTAGACTAGTGTTTCTTCATGAACTGTTGCAATTTGGGTTTCAAGAGCCACAAGTTCCATGGCTTTGTTGCATAGTCCTTTTTTATTCACTGAAGGTTTATCGACAAAACGCATTATGAAAGGAAGACCAGGGGGTCGCAGCTTCCCATACCTGGCAGCTAAACACTGGAATGACCTACCACAAGAACTCCGCCTCACAGAGAACTATCTTATTTTCAGAAAAAAACTTAATACGTACCTGTTCTCTGGAAAATAATACCGGCCACCATCATGAACCACCCATAAACCACTCAGCCATTCACTACAAGTCCTAGCCTGGCACAGTGATATCCTTTGGATGAATGTCTCATTTTATAAATACAAATACAAAGTAGCTGCACATGCAAATGGCATCCTCATAGTCACTGAGAATGCAGCAGCATCTATTCAAGGACACAATAGACTCCTGCTCATTCATATCTGGACACTCTCAGCACATATCAGTCTGAAGTCAAACCTCTAGATAATTTACGCTTTAAAGAAGCATTAGGCATTTCTGGCCTTACCTGGAAATTAAAGGATTAACAATTAAAACAATTTCAATTTACTAGAGGGTTGCTCACTGGAATTTCTATCTTGGACGGTGAAGGCTAGAAACAATAAAAATGCTGGTGACACCAGCAGTAAAGTGAGTATGATCCTGTTATTGCTTTCAAACGACTTCCTCCACAAAAAGGACAACATTCTCAATCAATTCCTTTGGCAGAACAATCACCCTAGAATATAATATAAAACCTAATATTACCAAAAGAACAAGGGGGATTAACCTAGTGAATTAAAAAAATAACCAGAGTGTTTTCTTGTTCAAACAAGACAACTTATGGATCAGACCTGGAGATTCATATTATCCTAAATGGTTAGAATTAGACAACTAAGGGCCCGATCTAGGTGGCTCATTACCGGTCGGTAACCCCGAAATTCGGTAAATTTCAGGCTTACCGACCGGCATTGAGCCATTTGCTATGTAGGTGATGATTCGGAAAATACTGAATCGGTATTTACCGATTCTGTATTTACTGACTCATTATTTACAGATTCAGTATTTACCGAATCGGTAAATGGCATTTAGGAAGCACATTTAAGAGTGCTTATGTGCTTTAAGGATTCGTTATTTACCACCAACTATATGTTGGTGGTAAATACCGAATGCCTTTGAAAATGCAAATCTGTGCATTGTTAATTGTGTCATGTGGCAGACATACATGCCCTTAGGGCGTGTATGTGTGACACGTGCACACAAGCACAATTATGGGGTGCAACAGGGTGTCAAAGTGACACCCTGGCACCCTTCAATGTTTTTCCCCTTTTAACAAATCGGTATTTACCGATTCGGTAATTCACATTCATTCCTATGGGCCTCCATGCCCATATGAATGAATGGGAAATACCGACCAAATCTTACCGATTCTGTAATACTTACCGAATAAATACCTGCATCCCATTTACCGATTCTAAAATACTGAATCGATAAAATTCGGTATTTTAGAATCGGTAAATCTTCATTACCTACATCTGGCCCTAAGTATTAAAAACATTTACCCTAACTGCATTTCTCTGTGTAAAAATATAGTACCCCCTGACTTAAGAAACAATTAAGTTGGCAGCAAAAAAAACATACTAAGAGGGGCTTGATCCTTGGAAATCAAAATATGAAACTCTAACTTAGCATCAATTTGCCCAAATACATTTTAGATGTATCACTCTCAAATGGCACGATGTGGCATTTAAAGGGATTCTAGTAATCAAACACCCTGGATCCCATAAGAACCCATAACTATTTGCAAACTTACAAGACATCGCCGTGAAACTAAATTCTTGTCTGAAAAAAAACTATCTTCCTAGGATAAGGACCACTTCATACTGCAGCTCATTTATAATCTAAACCAGAATGGACAAGTCGTCTCCAAAACGTATACACTCTTATGCCCAACAACATGAAGTTGTTACATCGTGCACAACATAAATGGAGAAAAGACTGTATGTTAGCAAATGAGAACAGATGATAGTATGGGGTTCCCCTTTTAAACAAAAAATTGCATCGTCCTCAGCCCAGAGTACATTTATGTTTTTACACTTAATATTTAGGATGCTACAATTTCAATATAAATTAACATTATTTGACAATTCAAACTGCTGGTACCGTAACTCTAATACAGGAGCTCTCTCACTTATGCTCTTTTACTGCCCTATAGTAAACTCCTTTTGGATAACTATATTTATATTCCTTAAAGAAATCTCCCAAATTTAGCGTACCAAATAATTTGCGTACCTCATCACAGAGCCTTTGCATCCAAACCTTAAATATGAGGCAGGCAAATACTCACTCGACCTAATGTTTACTGTTGGTTATACAACCAATGTCAATTACAGGAAGGTTACTACCAGCATCTCCTAAGATACCTGGTAAGAATGGCTTACATTTATCACATGGGTGGGCAATATCTCCCTCCACCAATCCCCCTGGAGATCCCCCAATTGACCTCTCTGGACAAAGCTTCCTTGAACAAAGATGGAGTCACTTGCCTTTCCATATCATTTAAAGGACTTCATTATAAGAAATATATGCCTCTTCGCGAATCCTTGTCAGTCCCTTACTTGAGTACTGTAACCTCCTGCCAACATTCCAGTCAACCTGGATCTTTACTGACTCAGATATGTATAGTGTCATCAGCAAGCACACAATTCACACACAATTCCTGCTATCATTCTAAATACAATTTTTTATGCATCCATTCAGGACATATTTTTTTTCTGACGCTCCTACAGGCCACTCCCTCACTGCCTCTCTTCGAGTCCTACCTACACTTATCTACCTAAAACTATAGTAGCATATTATTATTGACATGCTCTAATGATGCTTTTATATGCACTTTTTTCACTTGTTTTTATTGTATTTCTTACTAATATATATTGTATCCTTAGAAATAAAATAAAAAAAGGCAAGATAAAATAATGTATTATTCGCTTCTGTTAATGATAAGTTTTAAATCAAATTACACGCATTTACTCTTTTGACTTTTCCTGTTGTTTACTCGCTGTGAGCTAACGCGCAGGAATACTTCATGTACGGGGAATGCTGCAAAGTACAACAAAATTAGCTGCTCTGCTTTGCTGCCAGCTTCGAGACATGCCTAGCCTTTGCGATCAATGCTCACAGAGAAAGCGCTGAGCGGAATCAAGCCTACAGCTGTGAGAAACTCATCATAATCACTCAAGTTGTTAAGGGAGGTGGGTCGCTTGCGAGGTTAAAGATTTTCCTGTCTTTGGTACAGTTTATTAATAGAATCTTTTAGCTTATGGGAGAACCTGCACTGTAGATGAGGCAGTTGCAATAACAGTTCCCTTCATGCATCTGGGGCCACCATGCCCCGGTACACAGGTTTGTTAAATACAGCCGAGTAGCCATTCAAATACTGCTAAATTATAATTAATACTTTCATTCTCTAGAGGAAACGCATTCAGAGATCCACGAACAACAATTATTCGACGCCAGAGCCTCAATTCACCTCCTAAACATTTTCTGAGCCAATTTCCTGTCAGTTCTGCCCCCTCAAATCCCTTAGCCTTGAGGCTGAGAATGGGTAGCAGGAAGAACAAGAGCGTGCAAAACGATTTGAATCCACATTTTCAAATAAAGCATTGTGATTCAGAAAACGAACGTATTGCAAATGAAAAAGCTAAATGATGAAATATTAGGATTTTGCACTTTTGCTAAAATTTAAACCGTGTAATTTAAATATGGGAATTACGTTTGTTTCGGAACTCCCAGCATGCAAGGCTTTGTAAACCACTGATTATCCCACACGAGACCCGTAGTAAGCGCCGATGCCTCCGAGCAATTTAAAGAAGGAATGAAAACATATGTTTACGTAATAAGTTAAACGCAACTACCAGTCCCACAATGCTTCATAATGGGCAACTGTGGTGACTAGGTATAAGTGGATGAAACTCAAAAGGGACTTGTCTAACTACAGTGATCAAGAACTGCTTTGTTCAAAACGCGAAGGTGGAGGAGAGAAAGGTCTAATAAATCAAGCTTGCAAATCCAAGAAGAGTGCAGCTTATTTGTGAATTTGCGAGAATATATATATATATATATATATATATATATATATATATATATATATATATATATATATATATATATATATATATATATATATATATATATATATATATATATATATATATAAATATATTAAACACAAAATCCTGTCCGCCCCTTACTTCGGCGGAACTCCAGGCACGGACCTCAACACTCCTGAAGGATATTACGAACTTCCACGCAGATTAAGGGATGAAGCAGTGTAGGTTTTATTCAAATTGAAAAATCCACAGAATACACAGACATAGTGCCCGCCATGACACCTTTCGCTCCTCCCTGGGAGATTGATCACATGATTAGTCTCCTCTAGGTGAATTCATTAAAAAGTGAAAGTAAGCACAACTACCTGTAAACACAAGCACGCAGCTCAAGTGTGTAAAGACAGACTATAGCACTTTCCTAGTCACTGTATCATGTAACTATATATACAGCAATAAAGATGCAAATAAAAAAGCTGAATTAGGTGGTAAAATCATGAGAGTGGCGAATATGTATCTAAAAACCCAATATTGCTTAAAAAAATACAATAAATGTATTGAAAACCACTCTTAAATAAACCTACAACAGAAACAGTCAGTGTTGCAGTCATAGTATAATAGGCAAGTGCCTAATGAATGGTTTAAGAATAACACCTGTCTGAAAATCGTATCATAAAGGCAAAATATAACTAGGAAATAAATAGTACAAAACTTGACAAAAGACATCCTGTCCAAACATACTAGAAATTAACTTATGAAATAAAATCAGATTGAAACAATGGGCTATAAATAGCTCATAAATCAAATTAGCAGCATATAAGCACCTAATAAAACAGATGTAATGCATAGTGTCATCATTCCATATTAAAGTGCAAATGCAAGATAACTTGAACGGTCAAATTCATTGTAACCAGCTGCTAAAAAAACAAATCTGAATAAAATCTAGTTGTTTCACATAAGTACAAAATTCCAATGCCATACGATGTTAGATAGTCTGTTTAAAAAAATCAGTGCAAAGTGAAACAAGTGCAAAATCGTGCTATGCAAAATACCAGTTCACGAGCAGCTAAGGAGAAACCTTAAAATCATTTAAGCCTAAATGATCAAAAAGTGCAAGTGCAACACATAGTATCAAGTTTACAGATAAAACCACATCTATAGTGAGCATGAAACTAAATACAGACACATAAAACACAATTGATAATAAAAGCAAGGTTATAATCACATTTGAATAGACAATGCTAATTAATCACTGAAACAAGAATTATTTACAGAAAAAAGTCCAAAAACAAAACTAGAGAATCATATCATCATCATAAAAAGTTATGCAAATCCTCACTCATATTGAAGCCATTAGGGACCATTGTGTCGAGAGCTGAAATAAAATGTGATTCACGTTGTCTTAATAGCTTATCTCGATTACCTCCCCGTCTGGGGCTTGCAACTGACCCTAAGACTGTGTGGTCCAGATCCTTCAGTTTGTTGTTGTGAACTAATTTAAAATGTCTGGCGACCGGGTAGGTATGATCAGAATTAACAATGGCCCTTATGTGTTGGAGGATATGTTTATGTACTGGGAGTTTGGTAATGCTAATGTATACCAAGTTACATGTTCATTTCAATTTGTAAATAGCGTATTCAGTGTGACAAGTAAGATGTTCTTGGATGGCTATCTCCCTCTCACTAAAAGCTGTCTTGTAATGTGTACCATTTTTTGGCAAATGTACAAGCACAACAGGAATTGCATTAAAAAAACCTGTCTTAGTGAGCCAAGTGCTTTTACGCAAAACCTCTGACATTGGTTTCACACGGTCATCTCTCATAGTGTTGGATAGGATTTTAGGACCCTAGTGTAATATTCCCGAATCATGCCCTATATAGGTATAAATCACCCTATCCTTATATAGGCATAGAAATCATAACCATATTTAGACATAGCTCATGCAGTCCAAATACGGCATGGCTACTTCCACTAGTTCTGAAAATCCACAACGATTTCTTGGAAAACTCGCCTTCAGCAGTCAGGGACTTCCCCTTGCTTGAATATTGATTTGTCCAAGAACTCATGGAGTTTTCAAACAACTGAGACTCTTTGATGACGTTATTATGTCCAACCTTACGTCAAACTCTGTACCTTGCTAGGGCACTTGCCCTAGCAAACACACTGGTTTGGAGCAGTTTGAGTATCTACTTGCCCGACGCAGTTCGCTACAGCAAGTGCCGAAGGAAGCCTACCCTCCAGCAGGCGCACTGAGAGAGACGTTGTCTTTTCTCCCGCCGAGAAATCCAGCTCCAGTGTTTCCAAGCTACCCTTGCGGGTTGCTGGGAAATCAAGTTCAGAGACAGACAGATACCAGACCTCCTTCATTCTAAACCAAGGAACTGAGCTGATTGGACCCTAAGAAAAATCTTTGATAGATTCTTGGCAAAAGAATACTAGATTTGTGCTACACCTCACTTAACTACTTCCCTCGTACTAGACTTAGGTTAGGAACACCAGGGTAGGCGTATTTTAGAAGCACCAGTTGCGTACTTTTAGTCTTTATTTATTCATGTATGTATTCTATATATTTTTGTGGCTTATAAACCATACCATGCTTTTACAGCATTATTTCATAATACTCTTTTTGCTGTACGCATTATACTTTGCAGCCAGTATTACGATTGTAACAGTTCATTTCTTCTGCATGAGAAAGAAGACTGTTCATTAAATACTTTTTATTGAAAATGCCCGTCTCTCTATTTCTCTGCACCTCTGGTGAAATGAAGCATGCGCGATTGACTGAGTAAAATATCTATCTATTGTTTCGACGACTCTGAAGATCAGTTTTATCTTGGGGAAACAAATTTGTCATGTTTTTGCGGGTGTCAGAAACTAATCCCTTCTTGTTTATTCGAGAAAGTTTCTAGTGACCTCTGAGCTAGCTGGCACTCATAATTAAGTTTAATATATTCAATCGAGACCTAGTCGACCTCAGTCCTACGTCTAATCTATAGGATATATTATTCCAATGCGCAGAGCCTATTGGGAATATAGGAACTACACTACATGGTGCCCAACTTTTGGTAAGGCACTAATTTAACGCTAGATACTAGAGTAACTCAGTCGTGCTTTTCACAGAAACCCCTTTTTCCCGTAAAATACTCCAATAGATGTCTGGAGGGGTGAAAGGATAAAAAATCCGCCATAACTGAGTAGGACGAAAAATCCTATGTATTAGTTTTTGGTTAATTCAACGTTGAAGGATACAGTGTTCCAAAATATTGTGCACCTTATCTTTGTTTCCTTGAAACTTGCTCAGCAAACTTTCATTCAACAATGTCGAATAACGGTGACAACAACGCTACCAGTGGAGCTGCAGTATATGCAAACCACCCGGGCTTTGACGTTACAGGGTTTAATGAAGACGACAATGATGATATAATCATCCCGGAAAACTTAAGAAAAACTATAGCTATAAAGCTTAGATAAAATGGCCTAGTACCAAGAGGTGGTAGGGTAATCTTTGTCTTGAAGGGACATGAATATCGGCAGACAGAGGTATTCCATTCATGGATTAACTTTCCACAAGCAAATCCAACAACACATGTGTTCCACTTCTATAAGATAGAGGAACCTCCAGAGGAATACGTTCCTTTCGAGGACGTTGAAATTCCACTAACTTGCCAAGAGCATCAGCTCTGGTTTAAAGGCGCCCTACAAAATCACAATCACATTACCAGGCTCGGTCCATTAGGTAGACCAGAAGCAACATGGCCGGTACTAGCCATCTATACGCCACATCCTGACATTGAACAAATGACAGGTCCAGAACTGTTAGCTCAGCTAAATTAATTATTAAAAATACCTAGACAATTGGTACAACATGTCATGCGGACTCTAGCAGTCCAACCTGCTATAAGAATTCCACAGCACACCCCTCATCAAAATTACACCGCAGACTATACAGTCAGTCATTGGTAAATTGCCCGCAAAAAGGGAACAAATTCCATTCTGGTTAGCTCAAAAAATTACTCAAATAGTGGCAGTATTTCCGGATAGTACACCTCATGAGAAACACAGGATTCTAACAATCGGTTTACCAATGGGGTTAGCACCACAGGTGGAAGACTGTGACACTTGGGGTACAGTCTTTGCTTCAATCTACACAAAAACACATGGTGTTCCGTCTATGGCGGTAATACCAGACGTCCTGAAACAGATTCAAAATGAATACGGACCAGAACCTGCCTTGAATCTTGGTATGAAATTACTAAAAGATCACAAACAGGTCTCGGCTATATTATTCGCTAACATTAAAGGTGAAGCAGCATCCGTGGCAATCCGCCAAAAATTAAAAGAACTTGATGGAACTGAGCAACTGTATGAACTTGCGAGGATAATAGAAAAATCCTATGAAGAACTAGGTAGAGATAGTTTGGGAGGGAAACCAGTTAAGCCCGAACTAACAGAAAATCCTGGAAAGGTTTTTATTAAAAACAATCCCACCACTCCTGAAAAGTAGCGGGAAAATACTAGAAAGACTCTTCCTAAAGAGAAGTGTTCCCAATCAAGAGGTAGGTCTCCTCAAAGGGAGCCCTCTGAAAAAAGATATAACCTCAGAAATAGGGATAATTTGAGAAAACCTGATAGATATCAAGATACTGATGCACGTTCCTCTCGTACCTTTCAGACTTCCTCGCAGAAATCCAAAAGAAGAGGATAATCAGAACATAAAGAAGAACGCGTGAAGTCCAAAGACAATCAGCACGTTCCAAAAAATAAGAAACAACAATTCACAAAGAAAAAGGTAGCAGGTCTAAAAATCAGACATGCAGAGGATCTTCAGGACACAACTCAAGAATGGGGAGTGGGCCCAGACAATGCTGGACAGCGCAGCAGAAGTTACCATAGCTCGCAGGATCCTGAAGGATCATCTGGAGACAGTGGACTTGAATGAATGCATTCAAGTTGAAACTGCCCACACCAGGGTTAGTGTACCCCATAAGCTATATGAAGTAACGCTCCAGATGGAGGGGGACATAACTAGGAAAATAAAAGCACTGTTTTGGGAGAAGCTCTCTAAGGGTTATGATATTCTTATGCCAGCCTTCTCCAATCATATTCCAATTCATAAAAAATACAGCTATACCAGAAAATGGGCTGTAGCTCAGGCTCCAGCATTATATAACAATCATGTGGGATGGGATGAGGATTCTCCTCAACATAAAATCCAGTTAAAAAATCAACCACTTGCTCAGAGGCAGTATCCAGTTAAGCAGGAAGCTAAAAAACAAGTCAGGGATATCTTAGATCAACTTGAATACCAAGGGGTGATTGAAACATGCACCTCGTCCATGAACAATCCTTTGTTTCCTGTATCCAAACCAGACAATACGTATCGTCTAGTTTTGGACTACAGACACTCAAACTCTTGTTGCAAAACTTTTGCAGTACAAAATGCACACAGTGCAGCACTGATGAATAACATTGTGCACAAAAAATATAAAACTACATTAGATATTTCTAACGGTTTCTTTTGTCAAAACATTGCACCAGAAAGCAGGTATTTGACCGCTTTCTCAATCATGGGGACACAGCGTCATTTTGACGTCTCCCTCAAGGATTCAAGAATAGTCTAGAGTTATTTTCAGCCAGAGTAACAGAGTTACTACAAACGTATGATGATGAGGCATTATCTTATGTTGATGACATCTTTCTTACAGACGATGACTTGGATGTGCACTTGAAAATAGTGAACACCATAATACTTGGGTTCACTTCTGAAGGGTACAAATTAAATTTTGAGAAATAATGAATTGCACACCTCAACATCCTATTCTTAGGATACAAAATTTCAAGTGAAGGCAAAAGCCTAGCAGCTAAATTTCTAGAGAAATGTGTGCTGCTCCAACCTCAAAAGACGATGAAAAACTTACAGTCAATTCCAGGTTTCCTGAATTTCGGAAGAACTTACATTATAAATTATGCAGAAAGGGTTAAACCTCTCTACAAATTAATCAAACCTGATTTCAAATCAACTAATTGGACTCAAAAACACACAGAAATTTTGTGTTCAGTACAAACAGACATGTTAGCAACAAAACATTTACAAACACGGGACAACGTACGCAACCTTGTAATCCGAATCATCCCAGGGAGATGCAGATTCACATACCTAACCTTTAACGAAGATGAAAAGGTACCATTAGCTTACAAATCACACTTGTACAAACAAGCTGAAATGAAATTCACTTCAACAGAAAAAATTCTGACAGCGGTTCAAACTGCAGTAGCAAAAGAGAGCACTTGCGAAGGGCAAATGCATAATGGTCGTTACGCCTGTACCTGCCTTGGAGGCAGTGACAAAAGCGAACATTCCAAATGCAAAAGCTTTACATCCGAGATGGATACAATGGGTTAACTCTCTTGCTGCAACAGAAGTTGAATACGTTTTTGACCCCTACTTGAAAACTCAAGAATTTCTACAATATGAACAAGAATGTCCTCTGCCCATTGAGATTCAGCCTCTAGAACATTACGGATGTATAATATATACCGACGGGTCAGCACAGCCCGCAATTGGGGGCAAACAAGCTTATAGTGCTGCGTGCGCGATTGTTAAAGGTCGCTGGCGCGATGGTAGATTCAGACCTTGGGTCACAAAAAATCAATCACTAGGAGACTGTACAGCTCAGCAAGCTGAACTATGAAGTTACGCGACCCCCAGCCTGTCAGCGCTATGAGACCCAACGGGTGAGCTATGCGCGATACAAAAACAAATACAAAAAAAAAACTACAGGCGTTTTCAAGATGGCGCTTGAAAATACCGATCAGGAATTCCCCACACTCATAGTGTGCGATTCGTATTACTGCGTCCAGTCTTACAATGATTACTTGTAGAATTGGGTACAAAACGGTTTCAAAGACACAAAAGGTGGCACAATGAAGCATACATTGCTGTGGGAACAAGTAGCTATATTACAGAAAGAACTACAAAAGACTCACGTGATACATACACTGAGTCATCAGCGTGACATCAGCGTGATGGCGTACACGTTGCAAGGAATTCAATGGCTGATGAAGCTGCGAAGGCAGCTGCGCAATTGGCTTCCGTAACTGCAATCACTCGTTTAAAAACAAAAATAGACGGCAAAACAATGCTAGCTGTCAATGCCACAAGCAAAGGCAGCGGAGCTGCATTACCTCTAAACTATCTACTCGAGTATACATACATAATTGATGCCAACTCCGTTCCTTTTGCTCGAATCCCTGGAGTGGGGAATAGAGTAATTCCAAACAGGAATTGGAGAGGTGCTTTGATTCAAGAAGCACGTATGGTAGAGAGTCTGATACATCAAGGGATCTCAAAATCTCTACTAGAATTAAAGGACATGCACTGGTGGCCAGGGATGGGCGCCCACATTTATGAATTAATTGCGATGTCTGTTATAGAGATCATAGCTTTGAAAGCCACCAGATACCTGACTACAGTGTAGCCAGCCCAGTTCAGACACCATTTTTAGATAGCTTTAGACTTTCTACATGCAGACATTCCTATGGACAAATGCGGTCCCACAACTACTAGGACAAGATTCATTTGGATGTGGCCTCAGCGCTCGGCTGACGCCCAAACTGTTATAAAAGATTTGCGAGGCCTTATCGGCACATACACAATCGGCACGCTACATTCTGCCCCGGGTCCTGCATTTAGCTCGCAAGCTTACAAAGAAGCCATGGCCAGCTTGGGCATTGCATTGCGGTACTTAAGTCCATTCCATCCTGAGGGAAATGCGGTAGTGGAAAGAAAAAAACGAGACATAAAGCAATCTATAACAGTTAGGGTATTAGGTTCGGTTGACGGGTGGGTCAAACATCTAATAAGTGTCCAACGTTGTCTTAACAATCTGCCAAGAAATTCTCTGGGTGGAAACACTCCTTATGAAATACTTATTGTTACTAGAATGCTTGTCCAAGACCTTGATCGTCACACTTCAGTGGTAGAACAAAAACCCGTTGATATAAAAGAGCATTTGGCTGTTTTGCAGGACTTAAATGAAACACGAAGAAGTCTGAGCAAAACAATACAGAAGCCAACGACCACTGAAGAAAGACCACCTGTCCCAGCAAGACCTGTCTGGCAGGATTAAAAAAATTGGAGATCTAGTCAGGGAAACGATCACGGTCAAGAAGGAATTTGGGCCTTCTTACAGAAAACGAGTACCTGTCTTAGCAATCCACGGAAAAAGATCAGTGTTACCGCCGCCCCTTGCTGGAAGAAAGAAGAACAGAGTCGTGTCCATAGACCTGGTCAAACCACATCATGCGGCCGATAATTAGTAGTAGGCCCAGGGGACTCCAAAGAAGTAGCAGACAACCAAATCTTGCTAATATCCAAGAGGTTCAAACTGAAAGACTCATCACTTTTGAAGAATCTACAGTGAGATAGAAGGATTATGCATTAAAACCATGGAACCTTTGCCTCTTGAAACCCAAATAACAGTTTGTCAAGACACTCCTGTCTACAATGATGTAGCATCAAACTATACCAATAGGTCAAGGGAACAAGCAGCTCCTGCAATTTCAAATAATCTGGATGCAATACCAACAATTGACTTAACTGCCTCTGCCGATTTCATCAACTTTGATAACTTTTCTGAGGATCCAAGTGAGCCCAAAACAACACCAGCAAATAAAACATTCAAGGAACAAGTAATTGAACTTCATCACCAGATGGCAAATACATGTCTGGTTTCACCATGGGCTGAATTTTGGATTGTGTTAGGTGTACTTTTTCTCCTACTATGGTTGATTCTTGTTTTAGTTTGGGAAAGATAATAGATGGAAAATATAGTAAAATGGACACAGCAAGTAAGAACATCAACTTGCTCCTGAAGCCACACAAACCATCTCATCGTGAACAAAGAGACCTCTCATCGGTGAACATCACAGCTGTTCCCCTACCTGGTGGTATAGCACAGGACTGAACTGATTATGACATATATGGTCCTGTTGAGCTGTTGAAGATTCCACACCAATTTAAGGTTTTCTTGAGTGATTTTGTTTCACCCAGCACATTTTCTGATGATTGGGACTTTGAGACTGTTAATAAAGTGATGGCAGACTTAGAAATGTCAGCAACATTTTCAAAACATGAATAATTAGAAGGTTCATCAGATTATGAACAAATGTATTGTTTTAATCATTTTGGTCACCAGTATTTGCATAAATCTGCATATCCTAGACATTTTTTAACTTATAATCAATGGTAACATTCAATGTGGGAGAATGGGTTTGGATGGGTGTAAGGAAGTTCTGGCGCTGTGCGTGTTCCTTTGGTTTTGGTTGTGGATGTAAAAGTAAAAGTCCGTGCATTCAGGTCAGAGGAACAAACCCAACGGAAAACCAGCCCCTGAACGGTGAGGAGACGTGTCTCCTGTACCAAGATTCATAGGCAGAGTCCTGTGCACATAAAAAGTAGAGTGGTTTTCTGGTGGAGACCTTGAATAAGCTATGGTATTAAAAATGATTCAAAAAGGATTCGTCTGGTTTGAAATAAAGAGTTTAATGGCGAAATGAAAGATCAGTACATCCAAGTAGAATGTTGTACGTGAAAGAATAATAAAGCCGACACGTGTTTCGTCACAGCGTGTAGCAGCTGTGACTCATCAGGGCTGAATCGCAGCGGTGGTGATCAAAAGGGTCAGCGGCGTGCGTGGTGATCGCAAGCCTCATGTAGGTGAGTGGAAAGACGGGTATGTCTCCACACTGCTTTCAAACGAAAAAATGAGGCACGAGTCCATGCGGCGTGTCTATCCTCATCCATCCACCCATCCATCCATCCATCATGCATCCATCCATCCATCCACCCATTAATCATGCAACCACCACCCACCCATCCATCCGTCCATCCAACCATCCATCATGCATCCACCCTTCCATCATGCACTCACCACCCACCCATCCATACATCCACCCATCCACCCATCTATCCACATGTTTAGCCATCCATTCATCCACCCATCCATCCACCCATCCATCATGCATCCATCCACCCATCCACCCATCCATACACCCATCCATCATGCAACCACCACCCACCCATCCATCCACCCATCCATCCATCCATCCATCCACCCATCTATCCACACATTGAGCCATCCATTCATCTACCCATCCATCCACCTATCCATCCACCCATCCATCCATCCATCCATCATGGATCCATCCACCCATCCATCATGCAACCACAACACATCCATCCATCCATCCACCCAGCCATCCACCCACCCATCCATCATCTATCCACCCATCCACCCACCCATCCATCATGCATCCATCCACCCAGCCATCCATCCATCCATCCATCCGTGCACCCACCCATCCATCATGCATCCATCCATCCATCCATCCACCCACCCATCGTTCATGCATCCATCCATCCGCCCATCCATCATGCATCCATCCACCTGCCCATCCATCATGCATCCATCCACCTATCTATCCATCCACCCACCCATCCACCCACCCACCCACCCATCCATCATCCATCCATCCATCCAACCACCCATACATCCACCCATTCATCATGCATCCATCCACCCAGCCATCCATCCATCCACCCGTCATGCATCCATCCACCCATCCATCCATCCGCCATGCATCCATCCATCCACCCAGCCATCATGCACCCAGCCATCATGCATCCACCACCCATCCATCCACCCACCCACCCATCCATCATGCATCCATCCACCCAGCCATCTATCCATCCATCCGTGCACCCACCCATCCATCATGCATCCATTCATCCATCCATCCATCCACCCACCCTCCATTCATCATGCATCCACCACCCCATCCATCATGCATCCATCCATCTATCCACCCATCTGTCATGCATCCATCCACCCATCCATCCACCCACCCATCCATCCACCCATCCATCATGCATCTATCCACCCAGCCATCCATCCATCCACCCGTCATGCATCCATCCACCAATCCATCCATTCGCCATGCATCCATCCATCCACCAAGCCATCATGCACCCAGCCATCATGCATCCACCACCCATCCATCCATCATGTATCCACCACCCCATCCATCATGCATCCATCCACACGTCATGCATCCATCCACACGTCATGCATCCATCCACACGTCATGCATCCATCCATCCATCATGCATCCACCACCCAACGATCCATCGTGCATCCATCCATCATGCACCCACCAGGCAACACACATTAAAAAGAAGCACTGTAAGAGTCCACATTCTCTCCATTTCTGTCCAATTTTTTGTGATTGTCAAGAGGCTCAAACCTTGGTTTCCAGCACCAAAGTCGGCAGTGCTATCCGTCAGGCCACATCCTCTCCCTTTGTGTGGGCCTGCATTTTGCACATGTTTAAGTTATTCCCCTGTTGGGCCGAAATTGCTTTTAGACTCCGAGAACCCGCTTCTAACCCCTGACCCCCCACTGCCACCCCCCGCCCCCGATGCAAAATCTTCTCTTTTTATTCCATTATTTTTTTTTTGTGCTGTGTAAATGTATTATCTAAATGTCAAACTATAAATGCCTGTATTTTTTTTTAATTATTTGCCAATTATATTCTTTTAGACTCCCCATTACTGCGGCATATATATATATTGCAAAAAGTCTTGAAGTTGAAGTCGCTAGCTATGTAATCGCTAGCGATGTAAACTTCCATGCAATGTTATAGCACGCGTCCTGATTGCATGCGTTGTGAAGCCGGCCACAATGTTATAGTCGCGTTGTGATGGCAGCGCAATGCTATCCATTCGTTGTAACGGGTGTTTCCCGTTTGATGATGTTATTATGTCCAAACCTTACGTCAAATTACTGAAACAAGGAAAACCTAAGAAAGATTCTAGTGAAAAATGTAAAATGATAACCACCTGTTCTAATTAAACCAATGCCTTAAGAAACATCTTGAAGAAAAACTGGGACGTATTGAAAACTGATGCAATAATAGCAAATGACATTCCTGCGGGTCCATTAATCACTTATAGGAAATCCCGCTACTTGAGGGATAACCTGGTATATAGTCATCTGGACAGCCCCACACCAAGAAAAGGTACCCTTAAAGACATGAAAAGGTTTTTCCATGTGGAAAATGTAAAGCCTGCATGTCAAGTAAAAAGGATTTATCCTATGAGATCAAAGGTTTGAAGATAGATAAAAAGATCAATAAGTTCATGACGTGCCAGATTACCTATGCAATATATTGCCTGACATGCCCCTGTGGGTTAAATTACATAGGGAGTACCATAAACATGGTAAAATTAAGGGTGTTGGAACATATGCGCGCTATTAATAAGAACGCTTTTAGTTATCCTGTGGCGCATCACTTTTCAGTAAAACACAACAGCAACAGGGATCTGTTGAAATATTTCTGCCTAAACTGTGTACCTTCACATGCCAGAGGTGGTGGTCGACTTCTTAAATTAAGGAGACTGGAGTCCCGCTATATCATTGATATGGGGACTAAAATACCTAATGGTTTGAATGGTGGGGAGGAGATGGCCATTTGGGTAAATAAGGATGAAATGTAAATGTAAATCGGTAACTGATGATGAAAGGATAAGTCACTATTTTACATGTGAATGTTTTTAACATATATGTAAACACACTGAGTTCTTTTTTCTTAAAGCAAAAATAGGGAAGCATTATTTGAAAGCCGATACACGGCGTAATTTGTATGGACAGCAAGGGTAGCAGCCTTGATTTAAATAGGCTGCAATAACCGATCCACGGCTAGATCACTGTACAAAATATATTGCATCCCATGAATTGTTTTGTTGAGATGTCGGTATTTTAAATCGATTTCTACAAATGATGCCGTTATGTTCAAACACAATATGTTTATTGTTTAAAGATTGCACCTATGTAAATGACAGGCGCGTTTAGTCCCATGTTGATTACCACATGTAACGTGCTTCTCTTTAAAAATGGCCGCGGCAAATGTATATTTGTAAAACAACACTGACGAAGGAGACATAATCTGAAACGCGTCTGTTTGAATAAACTGCTGCCAAAAAACGAAGCACCGTGAGTGCCGTTCATTTCCTTTTGGGATAGAGGAATTGCGAGCTGGATATATATATATATATATATATATATATATATATATATATATATATATATATATAAGAAAGCAGTCGAGGTCCCGTTCAAATGAGGCGGGACTGAAAGGTCAGGACCTCAGAAGCCCCACGCCCAGCAAACAACCATAGCCTCGCAGAAATCAGCAATCCGGCAATGGATGACAGGGAAGACGTTTATTAGAATAAAGGTGACGCGTTTCACTCTACACGAGAGCTTGTTCACACCATATATATATATATATATATATATATTTATATATATATATATATATATATATATATATATATACATACATACATACATACATACATACATACATACATATATATATATATATATATATATATATATATATATATATATATATATATATATATATATATATATATATATATATATATATATATATATATATATATATCCACCAAGGATTACGCGCAGCCCTTAGCAGCGTAAAAGCCAACCACAACAGCATGATTTCAGGTCTTTTATTTCCAGGCAAGAATGTTTCAACAAGCAGGATGGCATGACGGGTTTCGAGGTCAGTTACCTCTTCCTCATATGATCATATGCATAGTCTCAGGGATGGGCTCGTTAGACATTTAAAACGTAGCTGGGACATTGAAGAAGGACAACAGTCCATACATTTAAAAGAGGCAGTCAGTTAATGCATTATTAACGGTTATTAACGGTGTTCTTCGAGTTAAGGTCAAAAAGTGTCCAAAATCAATCTTTTATTTTGTTAAGTGCAGATGTTCACTTTCCATATCATTGGTTTACCTTAACTCCCTTTTACAGTCTTAAACTCTTTATTTCGACTTCAAGGTCCACAATGCCTCTTACTGCGCTTCCGGCATTATTCCTTTCTCCAATGTCGGTCGTGGCAAACTCTCCACAGCGTCAGCCCTAGCCAAATGCAATATGCTTTCAATCGGCAGGGTTTAATCCTCACTTTAATCCGATGGCTAGAGCGACGCCGAAGCAGGTTATGACCACCCCGGATAACATCTCCTTACTTGCCATCACGGAATTGTTCACGATTTCATGTTGTGCTTTTAGGAAGTCCTTAAGCAAACTCTAGCTGTCTCATAAGTTCACGTCAATGGTGAGGCGGGCCACACACGGGGCCCTTCCAATCAGCCCTTTAAGTAACAAATGTTTTCAGCCGGGGGCGCTTCTGTACTTGTTTCTCACAAAGCTGCAAAATGCTGACAAAAGAAGCGCCTCTCCCTTGCGAGTCTGGGTCGGTTCACGGGGTGTGTCAGACACTCCAAAAAATCCACCAAGAACTACGCGCAGCCCTTAGCAGCGTAAAAGCCTACCACAGCAGCATGATTGCAGGTCTTTTATTTCCAGGCAAGATGGTTTCAACAAGCAGGATGGCATCACGCGTTTCAAGGTCAGTTACCTCTTCATCATATGCATAGTCTCAAGGGTGGACTCGTTAGACATTTAAAACGTAGCTGGGACATTGAAGAAGGACAACAGTCCATACATTTTAAAGAGGCAGTCAGTTAATGCATTATTAACGGTGTTGTTCGAGTTAAGGTCAAAAAGTGTCCAAAATCAATCTTTTATTTTGTTAAGTGCAGATGTTCACTTTCCATATTATTGGTTTACCTTTACTCCCTTTTACAGTCTTAAACTCTTTATTTCAACTTCAAGGTCCACAATGCCTCTTACTTTTTTGCGAGCTGTCATTCCCAGGGCAATGGGAACATCAGAGGCAGTAAATGCATGGCATAGACTGCTGCAGTTAATGGTGTTCTGGTACTGGTATGCATGCACACAGGGGTGCATATCTTTTGCCCCCCTGTGTGCATCCACATGGCACCCGGGTGCACTGCCATGAAAAGTGTGGCGGTGAGGAAACACGTAATATGCAAAGCATATTGTGGCCTCAAGACCACCACCCAATGGCAGGGATCTCTGATTACTGGCAGTTTTGGAGGTCCCCGGGTCGACCAACTGTCTTGGTCCTAATAGGGAGGTTGGGAGAACGCCACCTCTGTGTCCCCGCAGGTCTGGCAGTCTGATGACCGCCAGTCTTGTAATAAGCCCCTTGGAATCTAGAAGCATAGAATACTTTTTCCAAAGCAGAATGCATTTTTATGTCTTGCATTTTTCAATACCTTTTGATTTTACTAAAATATTATATATATATAAAACTTACTTTAACAGACTAGAATCATGCACTTATTTTACAAGGACTGTGTTCACCTACGTACGTTTAGATGCAGAGACCTCAGCAAATGAATACCTGCATTTAGGCAAAGATCTCCTCACTATAGTTCACCATTTGCTTGCAGAGATTTCCCCCTAGATTTCATCTTAGCCTCCATAGCCATAATTTTGTGGGTGGAGACACTCATTGTCAAATATGCTACAGTAAAATGTATTAAAAGTAACTTTCTTCTATTGTGGAAATCTCCATCACAGCATTGGCGGTTTCCCTGCAGGAATATTACAGAAAAAAATGTAATACATTTCTGGCAAATAATATATATGAAATGTATGTAAAACATGTAAAAAATTGTATTTGGACAAAATATTGCATTAGAAATATCCAGTTGCAGAAATATTGGAAATAAATATTGTGATATCAAAATATTGTAATGTAGGAATATTGTTGTCAAAAATATTGATTGTTTTAGGTATGTAATATTGTTTTTAATAATGTTATTGTTAATATCATTTTCAATAATATAGTTGTAAAAAAATCTTATTTTAATGATATTTATGTTAGTTCAAATAGTTTTATTATTATTGTTTGTATTATTTATAATATTAATATTTTGAAATAGAGTTTATAACTGTAGGTGACGTATAAGTATTTAATTTCATTGCTAATAGTAATTTATATGGTTTTAATGTGTTGCTAGGTTTGTATGGGTGTTGGATGGGAAGGCAATTAATTATAAATATTTTATAATTATTTAATTGATAAATAAATATGTACAGTTTGTAATAGTTATAGTTTTTAAGTTATATATTAGATGCGGCTCCTGGATTTGTAGGACTATAGGGTGGGCAGTAAATTAAGTAATCAGTAGCTAACAAATGAATAACAATGCATTATTAACTATTTAATTGATTTTAATACATATATATATATATATATATATATATATATATATATATATATATATATATATATATATATTCACTTAAAAAACCATAGGTTTCAGGCCTTATATAGTTAGGAATTAGCATTTAAAAAAACATTGAAATTGCTCCTATATAGTTAGTTGTACTAACTATATTTCGCGCACCCGCAATCCACTGCTGATGATGTCACATATTACATCATTCATGACATGGTCAGTGACATCACTGATGACATCTCATTTGACATCACTGATGACATCATCCAGTGACTGTGTGTTTCTGTAAAGTTTAAATATGTTTTGCATATTGAAGAATGAGTGGATGTATAAGTGTCTGGATGAAGGATTTAGTAGGTGCGTAACTGACTGTATGAGTGAGTGATTAAATGTGTCTTACTAAATGCATGGGTTAGTGACTAAACTGTCTGAATGTGTGCATCAGTATGTCTGTTGTTGTGTAAGCTGCTGCATGTGTTGATCAGTAGCTATATGAGTGGCTATATGGGTTATTGATTGGTTGCCCAAGTATTTGAATGGGAGACTGTGTGTGTGTGGGGGTGGCTGGGAGGTGTGTGACTCTGTGCATAGATGTGTGAGAGCAGTTGATTCACTAGGTGTATGAGTTCAAGAGTGCATATTGAAACATCTATATGGGCGGTTGACTGTGTGCATGGGTGTGTTGGTGAGTGAATAGATATCTCAGTGCTACATGTCCAAGTAAGTACATATGTACAACACAGTGCATGTGAGAGTTGGCATTTATAAATGACTATACATGAGAGCCAGTGAATGTGCGAGTGGCTGTATGGATCATTGTGTACTTGTATCAGTGATTGTATAATTGAATAAGTATGTGTTACTATATGTTTGAATAAGTAAGGTGTTGTGTGTATAACTGTATAGTTGAGGAAATGGAAGTGTGATTGATTCTTTGCTTGACTGACTAGGTGTGTGAGTAACTCCATGGATGAGTGGCAGTGTGTGATTGTCTGTATAGGTGTATGAGTGCATATGATAGTGTTGTATTGATGAGTGACTGTATGTAGGAGTGATTCTATGGGTGAATGAGTGAATGTGTGTGTAGACCTAGGAATCAGTGAGTGTGTATGTAGTAACTGGTATTGATGTGTCAATGGTTTCAAGAATGGTAGTCTGTATTTAACAGTGGGTTTTATTAAAGGTTATATTAGAGTGTGTGGAGGTGCATTGTATTATCACATGAATGATATCATCAGTGATGTGATCAGTGATGTCAAATGAGAAGTCATCAGTGATGTCATCAGTGATGTCATTTGAGATGTCATCAGTGATGTCATCAGTGATGTCACTGACCATGTCATGAATGATGTAATATATGGATTGCGAGTGCGCGAAATATAGTTAGTACAACTAACTATATAGGAGCAATTTCAATGGTTTTTTAAAATGCTAATTCCTAACTATATAAGGCCTGAAACCTATGTTTTTTCAAGTGAATTTGCAAGGTTTTTAAAATGCTAATTCCTAACTATATAAGGCCTGAAACCTATGGTTTTTTAATTGAATTTGCAAGGTTTTTTAAATGCTAATTCCTAACTATATAAGGCCTGAAACCTATGGTTTTTTAAGTGAATTTGCAAGGTTTTTTAAATGCTAATTCCTAACTATAAAAGGCTTGAAACCTATGCTTTTTCAGTGAATTTGCAAGGTTTTTTAAATGCTAATTCCTAACTATCAGCCATATTCATCAACCTGAAATGCGCTCGCAAATGGCCAGATTCTGAGAATCTGGCCGTTTGTGAGTGCGATTTTTGCATTTGGGATTCATCATCCCAAATGCAAAAATCGCTATTTGCGAAATCGCATATTTGCGAGGAATTGGATTTAAGGAATCTCTAATAGAGATTCCTTAAATGCAATTCATCACCCTAATTGAAATTGCGAATTCGCAATATTTGGTCGCAATTTACCATGAAATCTGACTTCGTGGTAAATTGCGAAAAACGAGTAAAAAGCACTTTTGTGCATTTTTTACTTTTGCATGTTACACACACACATGTCCTCTGGACATGTGTGTGCGGAACACCTGTTCAAATGTGCATTTGAGGGGTGCTACAGGGTGTCCTTTGGACACCCCTGGCACCCTTCACATCGCAATCTTATTTGCGATTAGCAAATTGCTAATCGCAAATAAGGAATACTCCCCATTCATTCCTATGTGCCTTTTGGCCCATAGGAATGAATGGGGAGTTTTTCCTTATTTGCGATTAGCAATTTGCTAATCGCAAATAAGGAATCAGTAGGAATCGCAATAAATTTTGCTAATCCTAAATGAATCCCGTTTTGCGAGTCCTTAATAGCGAATCGCTATAATTCGCTATTAGGGCCTCGCAAAACGGGAGATTGATGAATCTGGCTGTATATCAGGCGTGGAACCTATTTTTTTTTTCAATAAATTTCAAAGGTTTTGTAAATGCTAATTCTATTAGCGGATAACGTTTATATATGTTATTATCCTTCTGGGTCCACATGAGCAGCCATCTTGTTTCTCAGGAGAAGTGAGGCACAAGAGAGCACAAAACAAGAGTGGAAAACGTGAAAAGGGGGCAGGGTTGAGACCCCCTAGCCCTTCTCAGGGGGTCCCAGAAGGACCACCAAGTGCAAAAAAATTTTTTTACATTGCGGGTACGCGCACGGTACGCGTACCGTACGCGTGCCCCGTGATTTTTTTGAATTTTGTTTTTGTTTTTTGTTTTGCCCTTGGGGGTCCTTTTGGGAGCCCCTGAGAAGGGCTAGAGGGTTGGGGGGTCTCTACCCTCACCCCTTTTCGTGTTTTCCACTCTTGTTTTGGGCTCTCTTGTGCCTCAGTTCTCCTGAAAAACAAGATGGTGGCCAACACTTCCTGGTTTGGACAGTTTGGAATGTTGACAGTCCACTGCCAGCCAATCAGAAACTCGCTCGCGGTGAGCGCATATAGATATATAATTTCCTCAAATTCAATGTTCTCAACAACTACCGTAGGGATTTTCACCAAATATAGAAAAGGCACTACTGCATACCTGTCCCTACCATTTTGAAAGTTTGGTGTAATTCCGTTCAGCCGTTCGGGCTGTAGCCGTGTCTGAAGGTCCCATAGAAAATGCCATTTAAAAAATGTCAAATTCAATTTTCTTAAGAACTACTGGAGGGATTTTTGCCAAACATAGCAAAGGCACATCTGCATACCATGCCCTACCATTTTGCCAAGTTTGGTGTAATTCCATTCACCCGTTCGGGCTGTAGCCGTGTCTAAATGTCCCTATGGAAATTAACATGGGGAAAACTCGTTTTGGGACCCCCCTTTCGGCCCCCGCTTGATGAATCCCCCCGAAACTTTCAGGGAAGGAGCGGAGCGGAGCTGGCCAAAATTATGGAAAATTACACACAGATTCCATAATCAGCACCAAAGTTATTCCCAATAGAATGTTGAGCGCATATAGATATATAATTTGCTCAAATTCAATTTCTCAACAACTACTGGAGGGATTTTCACCAAATATAGAAAAGGCACTATTGCATACCTGTCCCTACCATTTTGCCAAGTTTGGTGTAATTCCGTTCAGCCGTTCGGGCTGTAGCCGTGTCTAAAGGTCCATAGTCAAATTCAATTATCTCAAGAACTACTGGAGGGATTTTCACCAAACATACAAAAGGCACTGCTTCATACCAGTCCGTACCATTTTGCCAAATCTGGTGTAATTCCGTTCAGCCGTTCTAGCTGTAGCCTTGTCAGAATGTCCCTATGGAAATTAAAATGGGGAAAACATGTTTTGGGACTCTCCTTTTTTCTCGGCCCCCGCTTGACGAATCCTCCCGAAACTTTCAGGGAAGGAGCGGAGCACAGCGAGCCAAATTTTAAGAAAATTACAGGCAGATCCCTCAATCAGCGCCAAAGTTATTCCCAATAGAATGTTCAGAATTTCCTATGGTAACTAGGTCCTAACTATATATATATATTCATTGAAAAAACCATAGGTTTCAGACCAGTTATAGTTAGGAATTAGCATTTAAAAAACCTATTAAATTCACTGAAAAAACCAGAGGTTTCACACCAGTTATAGTTAGCTGGAAATTTTACTGACATAAAACCATTGAAATTCCCACGTTATAGTTAGTTGGACTCACTATAACTTGCGCGCCTGCAATGCACTGCTGATGACGTCACATATTACATCTCTCATGACATGGTCAGTGACATCACTCATGACATCACTGATGACACCATCCAGTGAATGTGTGTCTTTCTGAAAAATAAATATGTTTTATATATGTATTTGTAAAGGTCGGTGGAAGAATAAATGTTTAAATAAGTGTCTAAATGGATGTTTTTTTTAAAAAAAATTGATTGGCTAACTGGCTTATTAAGTGTATCTTAGTGAATACATATATTAGCGAGTAATATTTAAATATTTAAATATATGTATCAGTGTTTCACTTTGTGTATAAGTGGCTGCATGGGTTGGTGAGTAGCTACATGTGTGTGTATATGGGTTATTAGATGTTTTTTTAGTATCAGTATGAGTGTCTGTATGGTTTGGTGGGGGTATTGTTTAAGCACATAGATGCATCAATGACTGACTCACTGTTTGTATGTGTTTTGAAGACAGCATATGTGCAGGACTGTATGGGTGGATGAGTGTGTATATGTGTGTGTTAGTGAGTGAATGACTGTCTCACTAGTGTCTTTATCAGTAACTACTTATGTTTTAATCTAGTATATGTGAGTATTGATGTATATAAGTGAGGATATGTGAGAGTGAGAGATTGTAAGAGTTCCTGTTTAAATAAGTATGTGTTTCTATAAGTGATTGTTTAAGAGAGTAAGTATGTGTAAGTTTCCTTAGAAGTAAAGCTGGTTGTGTGTGTATAGCTGTATATGCAAATAAATGGATGTTCAATAATTTATTTGCATGTGTGAGTATGTGTGTAAGTAAATTTTGGATGACTGTCGGTGTGTAACAGGATGTATATTTGTATCACTACATATGATGAGTGAGTATATGTATGAGTGACTAAATAGAACTGTTGGCGAATGAGTGGATGTGTATATAGATGGTGGAATTACTGAATTGGTTGTTGTAACTGGTATGGGTATTGGTGGATTCCACCTGCCCAGACACTGCAGGAACGTAGTATAGCCCAATCCACTATCCTTACTCAAATGTTACCGACGCGATATATAACCATGAGAGAACACTGGAGCCTAGGACAGGGGGTAGGAAAACAAAACAAAAAAAGGGGAATGGATGTCGGAAGGTTTTTACCCAGACCTGGACTGCGGACCACACTTGCCACCACCTCCACGCTTCTGTACTTGTTGGCTGTACAGGATCAGCTCCGGGAGGTCCAGCAACAGAGAGAGCACAGTGTTTGCTGGAGGCGATTCCTAGACCAGGTAAATGTCACGGTTAAATTAATCCTTCCTTCTGGGACTTTACTTCAGTGCACAGGTTATTTAAAGGGGGTAAAAAGCCTTTCTGTAGGCACAAAAACCCCCGAAGGACTGTCCTCCTGTTACTATTCAAGAGTCTTGAACAACCACGATACAAACAACACCCAAACACCGCATCCGGGATCAGTCGCGTTCTGTGCGATTTCCAGTGTGTCAGATAACGACCAAGCAGCCCAAACCGATGGGGACTGGCTACACCAAACGCGGAAGCCGAACGCGCCACACCGGATCCTTGCAGCGTCTATGAATTACCCTCGCAGACAACACTTTTCTTCCTGCGGTGAGTGTCCGAGGGACTGGAGCCCCAGTAGCCCTCGGAAAGTCCAGACAATATTTCAAAAGCAAACGGCAGGATTCGGGATGAAATCAGGGAAAACGAAATGACAGGGAGGGGACGGGGCAGTAGGTAGAGCACAGTAATTCAAAGAGGGAACAGGAAAAAGACTAGGAAAGGAACACGAGCCCGTGAACCTAATTCAGACGGGAGCTCAGCACAACAACCCCACACCTGGAACTCAAAGCAAAAAAAGATACCAAGCACTGAATCAAAGGTGGGGCTGTCCTTAAAACACAGCAGGGCAGGTCATGTGATGGTGAAGTATGGCCATGAAAAGCGGACTAGACCTGATTCCTTAACAGGTATCTCCATTTTTTTGAAAATTTTAGTTTCAATTTTTTAATATTTGTTTCGGGTGTTACATTACACTGAAAGGAGGTCTGTCACTCTGTCACAAGGATGGTGTCATCAGTGATGTCATGAGTGATGTCACTGACCATGTCATGAGTGATGTAATATGTGACGTCATCAGCAGAGCATTGCAGGCGAGCAAGTTATAGTGAGTCAAACTAACTATAACGTGGGAATTTCAATGGTTTTATGTCAGTAAAATTTCCAGCTAACTATAACTGGTGTGAAACCTCTGGTGTTTTTCAGTGAATTTAATAGGTTTTTTAAATGCTAATTCCTAACTATAACTGGTCTGAAACCTATGGTTTTTTCAGTGAATTTCATAGGTTTTTTAAATGCTAATTCCTAACTATAACTAGTGTGAAACCTATGGTTTTTTCAGTGAATTTCAAAGGTTTTTTTAATAGCAAATTTCTATAGCTATGTAATGTAATATTTTTTAAAATGAATCCTATATTGTATATTTATGTAATACTATTTTTTTATGTATATTCATATATTTTTATTTTTTTATTTTTGCCCTGGAGCGCTCCCCGTTCGCGTACCGGTGAGCGCACCAGTAAGCGCAGTATTCCGGCACGCCCCAGTGTGAGTACCGGGGCACGTCCCGTTAGAGCACCCAAAAAAAAAAAATAATAATGACGAAGTGAGCATAAAGAAAGGGGAAAGAAAGTGTGGTGTTACGAGAAAGAGAGCTAGGGGGAGGAACACAGAGGGACTGTGTAATAGATAGTAAGACAGAGAATAGGTGTTAGAGGAAGTAACTGAGAAAAGGAAAGACATGGGGAGTGACAGAAAGAAAGGACAGAGAGAGAAAAGGAAGGAGTGACAGAAAGGGACTGAGTGAACCAAAAAAGAAAGGAAAGTGAGGGAGTATGGGTGAGCAGGAGGACTGAAAGAAGTTGAATGTGGTAGGAAAGTAAGGAAAAGAGAAGTAAACATGGAGGATAAGAATAAGTGTGGGAAGCAGAGTAAGGAAACAGGGGTAAGGTAGGGTGAGAGAAAAGTAGTGAGGTTAAAGCAAAGGATGATGACAAACTACAATTTTTTAGTCACACTTACCATATAATTAATGTCAACTTAATTACATTTTTTTTCTACACTTTGTATCTGTGAGAGAGAGAAGAAAAAATAAGTTATAATTAGTAGAATATATATTTTAAAATAAAAGAGACAGGTCAAGAGGTTAAAAATCATAAAAGTTTACTAAGAAATAAAGCAAGAGTGAAGGATACAGAAAGGGAAATAAAGTAATGTAGAAGGACAAAAAGAGGGAAAAAGAAATAGAAGAAGAGCAAATTACTAAGAGTAAGGCAGATAAATGCAGTGACAGAGAGGAAGAGAAGATGAGAGAAATGAAGTGAAGGTAATTAAGATACTAAAAGAATGTGAGTTAGCAAAACTAAATCAGGAAAGAGAAGTAAGTAGAAGGGGAATGAGTGAGAGGGAAAGGAGTCTGATTGAGGATCCATTTACAAGAACGAGGAATGGAAGATGACTGAGAGTGAGTGAAGGGGAGTCACAGAATGAAGGGATGAAGGGAGTGAGGATAATATAGAAGGATTGAGAGAAAAGGAGTGAGTAAGTAAGTACACGGAGGGACTAAGGGAAGGAGTGAGTGAACTGGAGTACAATGAGCAAGGAAAGGAAAATGAGTAAGGGAGCAAAAGAAGGTAAGAGAGGGGAAGAGGACTAAAGCAATGGTACTGAGAGAATGTGATTCAGTGATGAAACTAAAGAGAAGGATACTGAAAGATATGAAATGCAGGAGAGTAATGGAAACATAAACATGGCTGGATGCGCACTCCGACCCGGAAATCATTCAAGCACTGCCGGAAGATTATCGAATGGTTAGATTGGATAGATCTGAGGGCAGAGGAGGAGGCATAGCGCTTGCATTTAAACATCACCTGGCCTGTCAACTGGAATTAGTCCATTTGGCGGCAGGTGAAGTGGGGGTGTTCACAATAAAAATTAATGGGGGTACCACGGTGAAGGGTTACTTAGTTTATCGCCCGCCGGGCCCTCTGGCGAGGTTTAAGGGCACTCTCATAGAATGTGTTACGGAGATAGCGCTGCGGAGAGACAAGTTTTTGCTACTTGGAGATCTTAACATGCATCTCGAAGATCTATCCGACATAGGTACGAGGGAGTTCTTGCAGGATCTTCAATCACTTCAATTAGAGTTAAAAAGCCAACTCCCTACACACCAACATGGCCACCTACTCGATCCAGTATTCGCAAACTGGGAGGAAGTAAGTGTGGCGCCCCCAGTGCCTCTTCCGTGGACTGATCATTTTTTGGTACCTTTTGAAATCCACCTCCCCAAGCAAAAGGTGACCGATTCCACTCCTCTCAATTATCCTAGACGCAAATGGGCTAGGTTCTCCCTGCCGAAATTCCATGAAGCTCTCACGGCTGAGGGCCCCCCTGGAGGTGACGATGCGGATTCGGCAAATAAATTGCTCAACGATCGCATCACGGCTGCATTGGATCGCACCGCCCCACTGGGTCATACTAAGGAGGGCGGGCGCAAACAGAGATCGGCACCATGGTTTAATGAGGAGCTGCGCGGTGCCAAGAGGGAGTGCAAGCGAGCGGAAAGGCAATGGAGGGAAGCCTTTGATAGTCAGGCGAGAGAGAGATATCTCGTCAACAGAAGAGTATACCATAATCTGATCAGGAGAACTAAGACCGCCCACTATACCAGTAGAATAATGGATGCCGAGAACTCAGCGAAAGAACTGTTCAGTGTATACAAGTCTCTGGCTGTCCCCAATTCATCAGCGAGGCCAGAGGACTGCTCTGCGGCCACCTGTAATCGCATTGCCGAGTATTTCGCCGACAAAGTGTCCAAAATTTACTCCGCCTTTCCCGCCCAACCAATAGTCGGAGGAGAGTTCGTAGCTCCTGATAGGGAGGTGAACGGACAAAACTTGCTGCTCAATTTTTCTACCCCGTCAGCTGAAGACCTGATTAAAATTTGTAGGTCAGTGAAGTCAGGCTCCCCACGGGACCCAGCGTCTCCGAAACGGCTGGCCGACAGCCTGACGACACTAGAACCATATATCAGGCACCTGTTGGACATCTCCTTCAGGTCCAGCACCCTGCCTCGTGAGTGGAAACAGGCAGTTGTGCTTCCCCTCCGTAAAAAGCCCAACATCAGCTTCGAAAAGCTGGAAAATCTACGACCCATATCCCTCCTTCCCTACTTTTCGAAAGTGGCGGAGAAGGTGGCCAATTTGCAGCTAATGCAGTTCGTGGAAGAGACAAATCTCCTCCACCCCACCCAATTTGGATTCAGACCTCGACATTCGACTGAGTCGGCACTCCTCATGGCATCTGAAGCCATCCGACAGGGGGCCGACGAGGGCCATACCATGGCTCTGATCCTGCTGGATCTTAGCGCTGCATTCGACACTGTAGCACATTCCATCTTGCTACAGTGTCTGAACATAGCAGGGGTAGGCAATGCAGCGCTAAAATGGATTCAGTCGTTTCTGTCGGGCCGAGGTTTTCAAGTCAGGCAGGGCGACTGTTACTCCAGGAGAGTGGCACTGGACCAAGGGGTACCTCAGGGCTCGTCCCTAAGCCCGACGCTTTTTAACCTTTATGTTGCCCCGGTCGCCTCCATAGTTGAGAGACACGGCCTGCGCATGGTGTCCTACGCTGACGACACGCAGCTAGTCATCTCCCTGTCGCGAGCGCCCGGTCTTGCGGCAGACATCTTCAGAGCATGCATGCAAGAACTTGCTGCCTGGATGTCTGCCAACTGCCTTAAACTCAACGGCGACAAGACCGAGGTGCTGGTGGTGGGGGGTGATCGGGCGGCGTGGACGTCAGCGTGGTGGCCGCCGTGCTTGGGACCAGCTCCTATTCCCTGCCGGGAGGCGAGGAATTTAGGTACTTGGTTCGATTGCGATCTGACCTTTGGTCCCCAGGTAAACAGGGTGGTTGGCTCCTGTTTCGGGATCCTTAAGACCATCAGGAAGGTATTGGAGCTCCTTCCCACCGAAGCCCGCAGGACACTAGTGCACGCTTTAGTCACGTCCAAAATGGACTACGGCAACCTGCTCTATTTGGGTACCCTTGAGAAAAACCTGAGTCGTCTACAGGTTTTTCAAAATGCCGCTGCCCGGCTGGTGCTCAAACTGCCGAGAAGATCAGCCTCCAAAGCCGCTCTCCAGGCCTTACACTGGCTCCCGGTCAGAAGCAGGGTGGAATTTAAGGCCCTCTGCACCTGTCATCGGATTATTAACGGCAGGGCACCCTTTCCACTTCAGGGTCTCCTGACTCTTTACGAGCCGACACGCGCACTCAGATCCTCTGGATCAGGGCGCCTTACCATTCCCAAAGTGACCAGAGCCAGGATGGGCGGCAGGTCCTTCAGGTATCTTGCCTCATCCAGCTGGAATAAACTTCCGGTTGCGCTGCGCTTGGAACCTACTGAGTCGATATTTAGAGCAAAGCTAAAAACACTCCTATATGTGAAATAACGGCCTCCCCTCAGCACCGCCTCTTACCATGCTCGTATCGGAGCGCGGGGATACGCCGTTGTGCGTCACCATGCGCTTTACAAGACCCCCTATTATTATTATTATTATTATTATTAGTAAAAAAACTGGGGTGAAGAATGATGAGAGAGGAGCAGTGAAGTTGTTGTAAGAGAAAAGATAGAAGGTAGATAAACACAAATGAGCATAACACAAGGAGAGTGAGGGACTGAGGACATAGAGGTAGTAAACGAAAAAAGAGGATAAAAGAAAGAAGCAAAAAAAGATAAGTGAGAGAGAATGGGTGAGTTATAGTGACAGAGTACGAAAAAAGAGATGAGTGAGTAAAGAGGAATTAGTAAAACAGCAAAGGAGGAAAAGACGGAAAAGGGAAGTAAAGCAGAGAGACTGAAAGCTGAAAAGTGGTGCAAGGGACAGAGGGGATGCAGACAGTTGAAATGGGATTGAGGGGTTGTGAAAGAAGTGGAGTAAAGGAACGGGGATGAAACAGAGTGAGAGAAGGGCAGTGTGAGTGAGTAAAGAGAGCTGAAAAAGGGTGGAAAAAGGAAAGTTAGTGTGAGACAATGGGAATACAATATAAATTACACAATACAAACTATAGAATAACCTGTACAATATGTTACATAGTTTATTTTTGCTGTTCTCAGAATATATTGAATTTCACTAAAAACAGTGAGTTCAAACTATTCATCATATGACAGCGGGGAAAAAAAAACACAATCTAAAAGATTGTGTTTAAAAAAAAACATATAAACTTACAAATCACATATTTACACTAATCTTTAATTCACTTACTTTTCCTTGAGGCCATATAGTATATGGTGAAGATCCTTTTCATTGGAAAATACTCTGCTGTTCTCTAAAACTTCCATTTCATCGACTTTCTATAAAAAAACTCTAAGAACATCTGAAATATGTCTCAATTTTTTCATTTTCTCCTTGTGTTAAGTTATGACGCTTTGCTCATTCCTACACTATTCCTTACGGCCAAATAGTGTCAGATATATCAGTCTATTTTCAAATTTCTCAAATCAAACTCTGAAATTACTGTTTATCCGATGTTTTGAAAGAAAAGCTCATACTACATTTTCACAATGTTTGACTATTCATATTCCCATCTCTGGATCACTCATGTTCAACATTTCCTATAATACTGATATCACTTACTATGAGATCCACTTACAGTACCTATATGAGAACTGGATTTTTTATATTATGTTCATCACTTTTACTCACAATATAATTTTAAATAGCAGAGTAACTTTTATTAACTGGTCCCGTCTTCATAGACCAATTACCTTTAGTTAAATTTCGGTTCTAAAAACACTAGGTAAGATTTTTTTAAGTCAAAAGGCAAACGTTGTTTGAAAGTCAAATGAGTATCATTACAGAAAGACCAACCTTTTCGACATTTTAAATAAGCTGTATAATGCCCTGATGTTGTTGAAGGACCGTCATGATAAATAATAGCTACAGTTATAAAGGTTCTTCCTGAAATTGATAACTGAGAAGCCACAACATTTTTAATAGAAGTTGTCAATTTAGTTCCTTCAGGTCTACATCGTTGAAACATTAAAATGACATACTGTCCATAAGTTTGTATAAATAATGTGGACAGCATTGGACACTTACATTGGGAACAAACCATATTATGATCAGCTGCTTTAACTAGATTATTAAAAGACACTGATTTGCAGTCTGGTAAAGTCAAATATATAAATCTTTCAGTGTCTATTCTAGTACTACTTGATAAACTACAATTGTCGCAGTCATGCTGCCATTGATAAGAAAGCCTAAAAAGATTTTCTACATCTACACCTTCATCTTCCAATACACCAAACATATACATTAAAAATTCCTGACAATCCTGCTGAATATTTTGTGAAATTTTATTTTGACCTGAACATATGTCTAAAAGATTTCGAATTTCTGAAACACTTTCTATTTTTGCTCTATCACTGCTACATTTCTGAAACACAGAATTCAATAAACTGCAGAATCTTTGATCCCGATTTTCAACAATCTGTTCATGTAAAGTTTTAAGAAAAAAAACAACATTAACCACCACATTAGCATAGCAGTTGGCACCAGAACTGTTTTCAAACTGAAATCCAACAACATCTTCAACAGAATCCTTTTTCTTTCTGCTTACAATTACAGTTTCATCTACTTTTTGTCTTTTTGCCAGTACCTCACTGCAGTTATTCTCATTTCTTCTTTTTCGGCCTACCACACGTTTTTCTAACAGAGGATATTGAGGCAAATGTGGAGCATACTCTCTTCTTAACCTATTGTATTCTTTAACACAATCTAGATCTGCACAAATCTTTGTCTCATCACACTCAATCAAGTACAATCCTGATAAAGTTCTGACTCGTGATAATGCCACATTAAACACAGATCTTCCAATGTTCACCAAATCACTATCTACAGTAAAACCTTGAGATTTATGAATTGTCACCGCATTTGCCAAACAAACAGAAAACTGTTTTCGGCGAACATATAAGTCTTTTACAAACAAAATTCTAGCAGAACAACAACTGATTTGTTATACTTGCTCAATGCCATCAAATTTAATTTTTTTTAATTCAATTCCATCTCTATTTCTGTAATTCACAAAATAAACAACATGACCCATTGCTCTATTTACCATACCTCTTTCAACATTTAAATTCCTTCTCAAAATGATACGACAATTTAAACACACATTCAGAGTCTTTTCAAAACCAGCAGTTTTAGATATACTCTTCTCTAATGAATCCAATTTTGTTTTCAAATTTTCTGACAAAATAATTGTTGCACCCATACGCTCTATTTTATCTATTGCTTCCAGTTTCACAATCTCTTCATTTTCTAACTTTAACATTTTGTTGTTGAAGATGGAACTTTCTTGCAGAGTTGGCATCAAACATATCCCAGATTTCTTCTCAGTAATATTCTTACAAATATTCTCTGGAAGAATGTTTTCATTTGGATACAAATTTGAAATTAATCGAGCATGTAAAGCTTCTTTCTCATGCTCACTTACTTTTCCGATTCTTACATCTTGTAAAATATTTTTATAATCTTCATCCTTTGCCTGTCGCATATTTTGAAGCAGTTCAGCATATTTGAAATTTAACCATATATTAACGTTTCCAATGCTTCCAAGGGACTTCCTGGTATCTTCATACGTGAGCATTTTAAACACTGGTTGTCCTTTTACTGGAGTCAATTGCAGTAGATCTCCAAAAACAATAATGTGTTTTACTCCAAATAACACATCATACTCCGTTCTAAGAATTTCTTGCATTCTTGAATGCACAAAAGCAAGCATTAGATTTGAGACCATGCTTACTTCATCAATGATAAGAATTTTCATTTTCTTCAGGACTCTTGAAACTTCAGAACATGCATCTCCAGATAGCTTGTTGCAATGCAATTTATTATCATGCTCAACTGGCAGCATCAGTAAACGATGTAGAGTAATCCCTTTAATGTTATGTGCTGCCAGTCCAGTTGGAGCGGTTACAACACAAGACAGCGGTGATTTAGTCCTTTTCTGCAGATAAGTTGCAATGGCTTTAATAAAAAAACTTTTTCCAGTTCCCGCTTCTCCACTTACGTACAGTCGGACAGGCTTAAATGATGTACATGAGCACTCTTTTTTCTCATGTCTGAATCCATGTTCAATCTGTTCTGTGACTACGTCATATATCTTTTTCTGCTCAACGTTTAGTTGCTTTACCAAATCTTTTAAGGTAACTATATCCTCAGTACTTTCCACAACGATGGGATTGAAAACGTAAAACTTGTTGCCTTAAACTGTTTTCTTCAATAGTTTTCGGAACAGCACATGTTGAATACTCTTCAATAAAACTCATCACTGTGTCATCTGAATCAATTCCAAATTTGGGTGCATCTTTAATCCATAACAACATATGTATGTGAGGAGCACCTCTCGCTTGATACTCCTTCCTCCAAAAGAAATCCAAAACCTCTCCAAGGGGAGGATTTTTTTTTGTTGGTAATAAAAGACATCATAGCTTCAAATCTATGATTAAAATATCTGCAAACATTCACTGGATCCAAAGAACACAGTTCTGCAGGTGTTTTCAATTCTACATTTTGTATGTTTCCATTTGCCTCTCGTAGAAATTGAGGTACATCGTCCCATGCATATTGAGCACAGCTAAGAGTGAGGAACCATGTAGGAGTGCCTAAGTTTCTTAGCATACATTTCAATTCCCCATGACGACAGAACCAATACTCGTTTGTTTCACGCTGACATGCCATGAGATTGATTAGCTGAGATTCCAAAATACTGTCTTGCAGATTGACTTTCTCCATAAAGTCCCTCGCCGAAACATTTTGCAGATGAGCTCCACTTTTCAGTATATGATTAACTGCATAAGAAAGCCCAGACAAATCACTTTCATACAGTAGATGAAACAAATACAGAATGCATTGACAAAACCTTGGATCTTCAGTATATAATCTTAAAGTCCGGTATTCAGCTGCAGGAATTTGAACCGGTCGATCGTCATATCGTCCACCTCGACCTGATGGAAATAACTGTGGAAAACAACGAGCTTCCAAACTTTCTTCCCATACACTGATAGGAGTTCCTTTTGCTGCTTTCATTTGAAACAAGTCAATTGCATTCCCCATTACTTCTTTGGAATGCAAAGGATGAACAGTATAATGTTCATATATTTCTTCACTTCTAGACACACCAACTTTTTCAATTTGGCCGGCTGAACAATCAGCGTCTTCTTCTGTAGGTATTTCCTCTGCTCCAACACATACATCTTTGTAGTACTCATTGTTTTTGACCAAATACAACGTTGCCTTTTTGACTTTCCTAACATCCACTAAATCTTGCCAGATTTTCTTACTCTTTGTCGGAACCTCATTAACTAGAATAACCAGAGGATCCTCTTCTACTCTTTCTACACCAATTGTATCAATATTTTTCTTGACATCTAGAGGCAAATAAACAACTCTTCCCTTTAATCCTCTTTGTAAATCTGTAGGAGGCAATTTCCCTATCCTAGGCTCCATGCGAACAATAGCCTGAAAAGGATGGACACATTGAATCAAAATAGATTCAGAAGTATTTAAATCCATCAATTCAGAAGGAATATCTATCAACTGAAGATTATTATGAACACCTCTAGCAGGCATTCTATTTTATTTTAATTTTTTAAAACAATAATTACAAATGCGCTGATCAAAACTCAAATCAAAAGAATTCTCCACCAACTTACAAAATCCTTCCATTCACTATTGTTTTCCATTTCACTTTTTGCATATAAATCAACGAACCTAGTCTGAATCTTATAATGAGTCCGTCGACAACACACACAAGTTAAATTAGGCCTTTCACTTGATTTCACCTTAAACTTGGTAATTTCCTCGTCAAACTTTTCTATACTTGAAATCTGCACATTGTCTTCCACATTACCATCTAATACTATATCCATTTCTACACTGTCCTCTTTTTCCCCAAAATAACAAAACTCAATTTAATCGCAAATACTCTTCACATCTACTTCAGATACATGCAAAAGAGCACTGTTTAAGTGTTTAAGCGCAGGACTTTTTGCATAATACAACCTTCTCACTAATTTCCTCACGTTATTATGATGCACTGCTAACATCCTAAAATGATGAAAAACACTCTGACATACATTTCTAGAAAGACAAGCCTGTGAATGCCCATGCAAACCTGTGTTTTCTCTCACTCTGCAAGGATCTAACTCTTGCAAGATCTTCATTTTTTGTTTTACACTTTTCTTGCTATATGTACGTAAGAAATTTCGAAGCTAATCGATTGAATCCTGTTGCACACTACAAATACTGCTGCACTTCCATGTGTACACTGGACCCTTAGTACGTCTCCCTAAAACTTCATCAGCTAACACCTCTTCTGCATCTCTAGAAACAAGTTTCTCTTTTTCCATCAGACAACAGTCTTTCACCTCATATGCTCGACCACTGGTGTCAACTGCATGCACCAAATCATTCTCGTGGAAGTAATTTTCCTCATAAAAAATGGCTCAGAACTTGAACTATGCATCCATTCTCCTGAAAATACTTCACAAAAATTAGTCCGATTAATTATTCTTTTCCATCTACTGTTCGATTTGAAAACATAAATTGCCTTGTTAAGTATCCTAATTCTATTGATTACTAAAATAAATAATTTTTTCTTAACTTCAAAAGCCTGATCAACAATCTTGTCTACACTTTTCTTTTTCTTGTAAAAAGCAGCTCTCTGTTTACGTTTCTTTTCATTTTTTAGCAAATTTAAAACTACCCTATTGCGAAACATTTGTCTACGAATGTCCCTAAATTGATTTTGCCTTCTATTCCTATCCATACTGTTCTCTCCTGCTCCAGTAGTAACATTTGTGGGGGGGCCTCGCCTTCCTTTTCAAAATTTGCTCTCTCCTTCTGGATCTTCACATTCTCATTAACATTTTTTTTCCTCTACATATGTTCTGAAAAAAAGACTTAGTTGTCTTACCAGGAGCTTTTTTGTGTTTTTTGAAGTACTTGTTGTAGGGGAGTGCTTTAATTCCGTTGCTGATTTTGTTTTTTTCCGTATGTTATCTTTTCTTCTCCTTTGACTTGACGGCATATTTGCTTACTTTTGAAATGTTGATTTAAATCTGTGGTAAAGAAAAAAATAACACATTATAGACCACTATTAGCAAACAACAAAGCAATGACAATAAGCAAACGATATAAACACTAATTTACAACATATCTAAGTTTATACCACAGCAACTATGTAACTAGGAGTAAGACAAAGAAAAACAGCTAGAGGGATTAACACAAAGACACAGAGATACTCAGACAAAGAAACAGATAGAGGAAGTAAAACACAGAGGAGGACTAAGACAGAGAGAGTACATAATATGTTGTAAGACAAAAAAAGGATGTAATAGGGAGAGGAAGTAAGTCGAAAAAGGGAGTAAGTCAGAAAAAGGATGTTACAGGGTGTAAAACAAAGAGAGGGTGTAGGTGTAACAGGATGTAAGACAGAGAGAGGGTGTTAGAAGGGAAAAGGTTGTAAAAGAGACTAAAACAGAGAGAGCCTGTAAAGGGAGAGACAGAGAGTAAGTTTGAGAGAGGGTGTAAGAGGAAGTAAATCAGAGACAGGGTGTTACAAGAAGTAGGTCAGACAGAGGGTGTAACAGGAAGAGAGAAAACAAGTCAGAAAGAGGGAGAGAGAGGGTGTAAAACAGACAAAAGATGTAATAGGGAGTAACTCAAGGGGAGAGAATATTACAAAGAAAAAGGTTGATTAGATAGTATCTGCATGATTCAAAAAATATATTAGCACATTTCACAATCATGTCACCTGTGTTTCCTCAGATTATTCATGTTTTTTAATAATGCTTGGTTAAAACATTTTGCTACATAGAGGAATTGTCTTTTGTGAAATAGTGAAGTTTCAGTAGTGAAATTGAATGCTTGTAAATAGGACCTGTGCTGTGTTTCTAAAATGTAATTTAAAAAACGATTTTGGGGTAATTGAATGGCTTTTTATATTTTTGAGAAGGAATTAATAGTGTTTACCTCATTAAATAAATATATTTTAACCTTTCACAATGATGTCACCGCATTACCTCAGATTAGGATTCAGATTGAGTTTCTTTCTTGTTGGTTTGTGTCATGTTTTTGGATAATGCTTGGTAAATAGGTTTTGCAGCGTAGAGGAATTACATTATGTAAAATGTAGTAGTTTCTCTAGTGACATGGAATGCTTGTACATAGGACCTGTGCTGTGTTTGCAAAATGTTCTTTAAAAAACGATTTTGGGGTAAATGGATGGCTTTAATATTTTTGAGAAATAATTAATAGTGTTGCCTCATTAAATAAATATATTAGCACATTTCACAATCATGTCACCTGTGTTTCCTCAGATTAGTAAACAGATTGTGCAGATGAGGTGAGGCCTCTCCAGAAGCGCAGAGGAGGTGAGGCCTGTCCAGGGGAACAGAGATGGTGAGGCCTGTGTCTAAGAATGCAGTGGACTAGACTTCATGAAGCCTCTCCCCCACTGCATTCTTAGACACAGGCCTCACCTCCTTTGCACCTCTGGACAAGCTCTCTCAGACTACACTCTTGAACACAGGCCTCACCTCCTCTGCACCCCTGTACAAGCCTCACCTCATTTTCAACCCTAAACAGGCTTCACCTCATCTGCACCCCTGGACAGGCCTCACATCATATACACTATTTATTCCTTTCCAAAAATGTAAAAACCAATCATTTGCCCCCAAATCGTTTTTTGCATCACATTTAAGAAACACAGCACAGGTCCTATGTACAAGCATACAATTCCACTACTGAAACCTCACTATTTCATAAAAGACAGTTCCACTATCTTCAATATGTTCAAGCATTTCCAAAAAAAACATGCCACAAAGCAACAAGAAAGAACCTCAATATGTTTCCTAATCCGAGGTAACACAGGTGACATCATTCTAAAAGGTTCAAATATATTTATTTATTGAGGCAAACACTATTAATTTCTTCTCAAAAATATAAAAGCCATTCATTTACCCCAAAATCGTTTTTTCAATAACATTTTACAAACACAGCACATGTCCTATGTACAAGCATTCCATGTCACTAGTGAAACTTCTCAATTTTACATAAAGTAATTCCTCTATGCAGCAAAATCTATTTACCAGATTAGGAAGCACATTAAGCTTTTTTATTCTTCCTTTGTGTCATATTTCTTGATAATACTTGGAAAAAAAATGTTAGTGCATAAAAATTGTATTTTGTAAAAAAGTGAGGTTTCAGTAGTATAATAAAATACTTGTACATATGACCTATGCTCTGTTTTTTAAATGTTATGTAAAAAATGATTTACAGCACATGAATTGCTTTTACATTATTCACAAGGTTTAGATACTGAGTACATGATTGCACGTTTCACCTGTGTTTCCTCAGATTAGAAAGCAGATTGTGCAGATGAGGTGAGGCCTCTCCACAAGCGCAGAGGAGGTGAGGCTTGTCCAGGGGAGCAGAGGTGGTGAGCCCTGTGTCTAAGAATGCAGTGCACTGGACTTCATAAAGCCTCTCCCCCACTGCATTCTTAGACCAAGCCTCACCTCCTTTGCATCCCAGGACAGGCTTCTCTCCCACTACACTCTTGAACACAGGCCTCGCCTCCTCTGCACCCCTATACAAGCCTCACCTCATCTACAACCCTAAACAGGCTTCACCTCATCTGCATCCCTGGACAGGCCTCACCTCATCTACACTATTTATTCCTTCTCAAAAATGTAAAAACCAATCATTTGCCCCAAAATCGATTTTCACATCACATTTCAAGAACCTCAATCTGCTTCCTAATCTGAGGTAATGCAAGTGACATCATTGCAAAAGGTTCTAGTATATTTATTTAATGAGGCAAACACTATTAATTCCTTCTCAAAAATATAAAAACCCTTCATTTACCGCCAAATCGTTTTTTAAATAACATTTAAGAAACCCAGCACAGGTCCTATGTACAAGCATTCAATTTCACTACTGAAACTTCACTATTTCACAAAAGACAATTCCTCTATCTTGCATATGTTAATATCAAGCCTTTCAAAACAAAATGCCACAAACCAACAAGAAAGAATCTCAATCTGCTTCCTAATCTGAGGTAATGCAAGTGACATCATTGTAAAAGGTTCAAATATATTTATTTAATGAGGCAAACACTATTAATTCCTTTTCAAAAATATAAAAACCATTCATTTACCCCAAAATCGTTTTTTAAATAACATTTTAAAAACACAGCACAGGTCCTATGTACAAGTATTCAATTTCACTACTGAAACTTCACTATTTCACAAAAGACAATTCCTCTATCTTGCATATGTTAATATCAAGCATTTCCAAAAAACATGCACAAACGAACAAGAAAGAATCTGAATCTGCTTCCTAATTTGAGGTAACGCAGGTGACATCATTCACAAAGGTTGAAATATATTTATTTAATGAGGCAAACACTATTAATTCCTTCTCAAAAATGTAAAAGCCATTCATTTACCCCAAAATCGTTTTTTAATTAACATTTTACAAACACAGCACAGGTCCTATGTACAAGCATTCAATTTCACTACTGAAACTTCATTGTCTGCTTACAAATCTTCTCCATAGAGCAAACGAGTCTTGAGGTTCCGTGACAATCGTAAGTGGTGTTTTCGACTCGCACGAGTATGGTCAAGTCTGGTATCTATGAACTGCAAATGACGAGTTTAGTGGGTGTACGCGTTTTCGCTGTGCTAGCCTAAACCGTTCGTCTGTTTCGTGGGTTACTTCATCTGAACCCACGGGTTCCATCTTAGATACGGCATCCATTTTGTTTCTTGCCCTCAAGTAGCCAGCGAACGGACGCTGTCCGCTTCGCGACCCTGGGATTCCCAAGACTCTTGCTGAAGACACGTTTTCTTTGAAGGTGTCTTTATGATGAGGGGGATGACACTGTAAGGCAGATGGCCCCGCTCGAGGCTCATCTTGCCGTGCCGGTCTATTGTCTTAGTTGTGCATTCATTAAGCACGTCCCCTTTGATGCCTGCAGCTCGTGTTTCCTGGTACCACCCCTTTTACACCCTTTTCGATCTGCTCACTGTTTCTGTCTTCCTTTGCACCTGTTCCTAACTTTTCCTCGATTTGTTTATTGTTGATTGGAATGTACTTATGTTCCGGGCCCTGAATACATGAAAGCGACCCCTTATGGTCTTTACGATGGGAACCAAGTTGTAAACCTTTGTGTACTGTGTTATCCTATGCATGAAAACTGTATAAAAGGAGCGATCCACAGATACAAATCGAATCAGGCTCCGTGAACTTACATGTTATGTACTTCTCGTGACTTCTGTGTTCCCTGCAGTAATAAACCTCTAATCTTTGACGCCGAAGGAAGTGTCCCGTGTCTCTGTCATTTTTACGCCGGAACAGGTTACCCACGAAGGTTTTAGGTGTTATCCCTGGCACCGCTGGGTCTTAGAAAAACCCAGTCCTTCAGTTGGCGCCCAATGTGGGGCTGCATCAGTGGTACCGGTCCAAGCCCGACGATCGTGAGGAACTTCGTGTGAAATCTCCGAGGGAAGATGCACCCGCTTCATCGATCCTATTGTCGAAACAAGTGGCCCGACGACTTTTCCCGCGAAGATTCCCGCCTCCTGACGGCTGCGACGGACTGCTGCCCTGACTGTAGACCTGTTTTGGCGCCTGGCGTAGACCTTGGTACATCGAGACGATTGACGGGCCTTCCTGGTGACGCCATCGATCTTTGAGTTAAGTATTTGTGGGTCGCTCCCATAGTCCTTAGTTGTGGGTGCTTAGTTGTTGCATGGTTCCATTGCATTTGTGGTCCTTGGTATTTGGTTCTTTGTTGTGATATTTGACGTCTGCAGTCGCCAAAAACTGAGGGTTTTTGCTCTTTGCAGGGACATCGTAAATCCTATAACCCTTGAAGTTTGTGAAACTCGGCTGGTGTGCAAGATGCCTGGCCGTAGTACTTTGTTCAGTTGTTTTAGAAAATGTGGTGCGGATTCCCGATTGGAGGACTCGTGTCCAATACCTCCGGTTGGAACTCCAACTTATGAACTGTACAGTAAGCACGGATTAGGTCCAATTACATTCAATGAGTGTTGGGTTCGTTATACTAAGAAGGATGGTGTAGTCAGTTGGCCATCCCATGGTAGTTTTGAGACCCCGATTTTAGATAATCTTGAAGATAAATTGTTCCAAAGAAAAGCAAGGCCGGCCATGTTTGATTCCTTTCGGTTATGGCGTAAAGAAGCCAAGCAGAGAGAAATCAAACAGGTAAAACGTAATAAGAGAGAAGGAATTGTTACAACGGTAAAGAATGCAGAGCAGTCCCAGCGAGATAAGGAGGAAAAGGAAAAGGAAGTTTTCGATAGATTACAGCGTATGACTATAGATAAGTGTTACCCCGTTTTACCGACGGGTACGGATAAGAAGGAGGAATCAGTAAAGGACCCCTTATTGTCCTATCTCTTGAAGTCACCACCTCCGTACGCACAGGGTGCCGCAGCTCCTGTGGTTCCCCCTGTCCCTGTTCCTGTACCTGCTCCTCAACCTGTTCCCCAACCTGTACCCGTTCTTCCGTCTGTTCCTGCTCCCTTGCCTGCTTCTGTCCTTACTGCTCCTCCGCTTGTACTTCCTCATACTCCTGCTCCCGCTGCTTCTACTGTTCTACTTACTCCTGCTGTCCCTTCTGTTTCCGACACTTCTCTTGTTACCCCGTTGTGTTACTCTTCTTCTCCATCTGTTCGACGTCGTACTCCTTCTGTTGCAGCTAACTTCTTTAATTCTCTTGGACCTATTCTTGAGTCAGCTGGTTCGGATGGTCCTCAAAGACGTAGTCAGCTTCCCGGTAGTAGGGAACGTGACACATTGTATAATATGGCGATGGGTTGGATGAAATACCCCATTAGAAATCCTCCACGTGTGGTGCTTGATACGTTTTGTCAATTCAACGTACCGACACAAAGGTTCGTGTTTGAAGAAATGTGCAAGCTCTTACGTGACCAAATATCGGCTGATGCATCTGACGATGTGTTGACTGCTTTGACTAATCTTCAGCTTCAGTTTGCGAGCGGAATGTTAGTGGGCACCAATGTTCGACGTGCTGTCGAGCAGTTGTTGTCTTTTCGTCCTTCTATAATGCCTCGGGCATTGTTTGTAGAAGACATTGAGGGACCGGGGGTAAAATGCGGATACGTAAAAAGTTTTTCGACCATTGTCCCTAGGGGATGCTCACCATGATGTCTTGCTACTAATTGGGATACTGTGCCGCCCGGCCTCCGGGATGCGGGCTGAATGGCTATGTACGATATACGCTCTTATGTTTGATGCGGGGGGACACCATGAGTGGACTGGTTGAGCAATTGTATGCTATGGTTTCTAATTCTGCAATAAAAACAAATTAAAAAAAAAAAAAAGACATTGAGGGACCGCTAGGAGCGCCTGGCCAGTATCCCATGCGCGAAGTTCCGCCAGTGTGGATGCCGGGTAATCCTGGTGGTAATCCTGCGATTTTGCCACATTTCCAGAGAGTGTGGATACACCTTCCATGGAAACGGTCAGAAGTTTTGCAAGTAAAACAATCATTGCCTGACCCTCGCAAAAATCCGGCAGGGTATTTCAAGGAATTGTCGCAGTTATGGATGCTACGATAATGAATCTTGCCGATATCGATATGTTGTTCGGTAACGTAGTACCGCAACCGGTATGGGCGAAGATTCGTCAGCAAGACCATGCAGCAGTATTAGGTGGCGACTGGGCGGTACTCAGAGCTGCAGATGACTTACAAGTCGGTGGGGCTAAGCCTGACCAGCTCATTACAGATCTTCCGCAGAGAATAATCACCCTTATGAAAACGCTTATGCCAGCTATGAAGGTGAATTGGGACAAGTTGTCCGCTTGCAAACAGAAAAAGGACGAGAGTGTCTCTGATTTCTTTACGAGATTTGAGGAGGCATTCATCGATCATAGTGGTCAGGATATGGGTACCGAGGGAGGTCAGAGGTTGTTCGTAGACAAATTTGTGTCTAATCTGTTGCCGGACTTAAGCAACAAATTAAGAAATTCTGGGAGTGCGTGGGCTGTTTCTACTTCTGCTCAAATATTGGCTACGGCATAATATTATGAAAATAGGGAGAAAGTGGAGAATGATCGTGCCGACAAAAAGACAAAAGAGCTCAAAACTAAAGTGTTGTTGCAGCAAGCGTATCCTCCGCGTTCGAATCAGAATGATTCGCAACAGCGAAATCGATCACAGTCTCAGTCAAATAGGTCATGTATGCGACTTTGTTTTGTTCTCCTGCGGGGGTAAAGCTTACTTTGGGTGAGCGAGTTATCTCTCCAATGTACTTGTCTCTCGATAAGCTTCCGCCGGAATTGAGTTCTCTTCCTGCATCTTTGTGGGCAACAGGTCCCAACGACGTGGGCCTGCTTGATATCTCCCCTTATGTTGTTCACTTGAAATCTAATGTACGTTTGCCACGTATTCCCCAGTATCGTATCTCCCTTGATGGCGAGCGAGCATTGTTAGCAATCATCTATGATTTGATTGAGAAAGACGTCATTGAGGAGACTCGGGGAAACGTGTGCAATAGTCCTGTGCTTCCTATTCTGAAACGTACTGATCCATCGAAGCCCCCTGTTTATCGTTTTGTTATCGACTTACGGGAGGTGAATAAAATTGTCATTCCTCAGTTCCCTGTGGTGCCTGACATTACGGCTCTACTGACTCTGATTCCAGCTTCTGCATCTTGGTTCTCAGTGATCGATCTGAAGAATGCGTTCTTCAGCATTCCAATTGCTGAGGAGAGTAGAGACCTTTTCGGTTTCTCTCTTGGTGGCAGCAGCTTTAGGTTTAAACGTGCTCCTCAGGGCTACTGTGAGAGTCCATCGATATACAGTCAAGCCTTGAAAGGCCAACTTGATGCGTTTGTGTTGCCGGCCGGTGCGGCCTTGATCCAATACGTCGATGACCTATTGGTGGCTGCAGATACTCAAGACATTTGCAAAATTGCTACGGTGTCGTTGTTGCAGCATCTCTGTGACTTACATCACAAGGTGTCACCCTCTAAACTGCAATATTGTTGCCAAGAAGTAACCTATCTAGGTCACTTATTGTCAAAGGAGGGAAGAAGGTTGACCCCAGAGAGAATTGCAGCGATTGCTCGAATGACTGTGCCAACGACTCAGAGAGATGTGCGTGCCTTTTTAGGTATCACGTCATACTGCAGGCAGTGGATTCCAAATTTTTCATTGCTAGCGAAACCATTGGTGGCTCTTACGTGCAAGGATGTTCCAACTCCTTTGCCATGGACGGAAGAATGTCAGAAAAGTTTTTCTGAATTGCGTGACGCGTTGTGTTCGGCTCCTGTGTTAGGTACCCCTGACTACAGTAAGCCGTTTACACTATACGTTCACGAGAGGGACGGTTGTGCGTTGAGTGTTTTGACGCAACAATTCAGCGGTAAGCAGCGTCCATGTGCATATTTTTCTTCGACCTTGGACCCCGTAGCTAGAGCATTGCCGAGTTGTTTGAGAGCAACTGCGGCAGCTGCGGTGTCCATCCGACAATTAGCAGGATTGGTCATGGATAATATGCTTACGGTGATGGTTCCGCATGCAGTTGACACTCTCTTGAATCGTATGAAAACTCAACACCTGACGAGTGCAAGGTTGTCTGGGTACGAGTTGACGCTGTTGGCAAGTCACATTCAAATAAAACGTTGCAATGTCTTGAACCCGGCGACTTTGTTGCCAATTAGTACGGAATCAGATGAAGTAGCACCTCATGACTGCTACTTACGGACCGAGGAGGAAACAAAAGGTCGTGTGGACCTGAAAAATACTCCTTTGGAAGAACCCCGATGGGACTTTGTATGTGGATGGGTCGTGTTTTAAGTTGCCGAATGGTGATGTGACGACTGCGTATGCTGTGGTAACATTGAGTACTGTTGTGGAGACTGCGAGATTGAATCAGAACTCTGCTCAGGCGGCAGAGCTGATTGCTTTGACTAGAGCGTGTGTGTTGTCGAAAGGGAAACGGGTGAATGTGTTTACCGACAGTCAATATGCTTTTGGCGTCGCACATGGTTTTGGACGGTTGTGGAGAGAGAGAGGTTTCATGACGTCGCATGGCACCAAGATTCAGCATGGACAGCTTGTGAATGATCTTTTGGATGCACTTACATTGCCTAAGCAGGTGGCGATTGTTAAATGTAGTGCGCACCGTAAGGTGACGGATGATGTTGGTCGTGGTAATGCGTTTGCGGATGAGACTGCTAAGGAGACTGCTCGAAATCTTAGCACTAGAATGTATGTGACGAGTTCGGTAAGGTGGCCTACAGAAACGGGTATGTGTGAAGACACCATCGAGAGTGTGAAAGCGATTCAGAACGAGGCTACTGACACTGAAAAGACGAAGTGGAAAGAGAGTACGGGAAAGTTGGATGCGAATGGCTGCTGGATCGATCTGTCGGAGCATAAGAGATGGATGTTACCGGATGCATATGTGCTAGCTGTCGTGACGATGGCACACGGTTTAGCACATATTAGTGCGAAAGGTATCTGCAAATTGTTGTCCCCTGTGTGGAAGAATGACGGTATTACTAAATGTGCTGAGAGATTGGTTAAGAATTGCATGATATGTATGATGTACAATCCTGGTAAAGGAACCCCTACACCTCCTGGCCATTTTGCTCCCCCTTCATGTCCCTTTGAGGTGATTCAGCTAGACTTCATCCATATGGAGCGATGCAATGACCTGAAATACGTTTTAGTTGTGGTTTGCGCATTCTCCCGATGGATTGAAGCCTACCCTCTCAAAGATAACACTGCTCTGTCCACTGCAAAAATCCTACTGAAGGAATACTTTCCTCGGTATGGAATGCCACGGATTGTATGGTCTGATAACGGAAGTGAGTTTGTGGGGAGTGTGATGAAGAGTGTGTGTAAGGGCCTTGGAATTACTCAGAAGTTCCACAGCGCCAATCATCCCCAGTCAGCAGGTTTGGTTGAAGGGTATAATGGCACCCTTAAATTAAAGTTAGCGAAGATTCAGGCTACGACTGGTCTCTCGTGGCCTGACGCTTTGCCTCTAGCTCTTTTGTCAACAAGGGCGACTGTACACTCCCGAGTAGGGCTCAGTCCCTACGAAATAGTGTTCGGCCGTCCTGCTAATGTTTGGGGGGTCCCTAGACCGAGTGTGTTTTCTGATCTTGAGTACCCAATGTTGATCGATTATCTTCATGATCTGACTGCTAAACTGAGGTTAATTCATCAACAGGTCTTTGAAGCACTGCAGACGCAGACGGAGGGTCCAGGCCACCAGCTCCAGCCCGGAGACTGGGTGGTAACACGCAACTTTGGATGAAAGCGTAACCTTGAACCCCGCTTTACTGGACCCTACCAGGTGCTCCTTGCCACGAGAACTGCTGTTCGTTTGGAAGGACGGAAAAACTGGGTGCATGCCACCCATACTAAAAAGGTACCTATACCTTTATCAGCAGACACGTGGGTGAGGAAGGGCATTGCCTCGTCTGAAACCGAAACGTTGCCGACCTTCGTTCCTTTTAGCGACGCTCAGCCTGTCGGAGATTCCTCAGTGCAGCTGAACCACATTGTTGAACATTTGTCATCGCAAACTCAAGATCTGAACAATTGACTGATCAGCAGAATTCTGTCCCATCATCAGATCCGTTGTTTGACGAACAGACACGTCCTGGGAGAAGCCGATATTTTCTGCGATCCAATATCAAAGACTAATAAATTCTTGCTTTATCCCTTGACATCCACGTTACCCAATTGCCCCCATTCAGTCTGAACACACTCGTATAACTGTGATTTTCGTAACATTGAGTTTTTTCCACATATGTGCTTTTGCTTCCACAGCTAGGAGATTTTGTATATATTTGTAAATTAAGATACCTTAAATCCGGGTGAGCCGTAGGGCCGCGCGGGTACTTCCTTCTGGTTAGTAGGTCTTGACACCAGGTCGGAGACCGTCGGTTCCTGGGAACTCCTGGGGATTGACTACTGCTACACAGAACGAAGTACGTCAAAAACGTTGCGGACGGTTTTAGAGGATGGCTTTCTCAAAGCTGTTGGATTTGGAAAAAGCTCAGGCCCAAAGATTCAAACTGCAACAAATTACTCGTACAAAATGCTTCATGTTTCAGTTGTTCCTTCTGTTTTTAACTGTTTCCTCGTTATTGGCGGGTGGGGTGTATTACTTGTTACAGTCATTCTTGCCTTCTGCCTCACCTACCCCTACTTCTGAACCTGAACCTACCTCCACTGTTTCTCCTCATTCCTTCCACATCTTACCCCAACACGAGCAGGTTAGACGTGCGGAGTTCATGAACAATTCCTTCGTTCAGCTCCTTCATCAGCATCAGTTAGTGGTGAACACTACCAATTGTTGGGTGTGTGGGTTAATGCCACATACCACCGATAAGGGAATTCCATACTTGGTCCTTCCTTATAGTTCCCAGGGTTCAGCTCGAGCATTCCAAACAATGTTTCGAAGTGCACTAGATTCCTAGCCCAATCGAGAGCCACGTCCTCCACACTTTGGTCCCGGCCCGTACCATAAGTCTTTGGTAATAGCGATTGCTGATTTAGATAGGGATATCTATGATTCTTCGCTCATTCCAGAGGAAGAGGTGCGAGCTTATAGGGATCTGAGTGAGGTTGAGTATAGTGCGCTCGTAGGCGATAGACAGCTTAGAAGCTCGGCTCCAATATGGGTCGTACCCCACCTTGGTAACTTCTGCTTGAAAGGTCGTGGCCGAAGCCCGAGAGCTCACCTTGGAGAGAGTGCTTGCTCTGAGACGTATGTCTTACCAATGCTCTCTTCCCCTGTCTTCCTGACTGCCAAGGGTACGTACTTTGTCTGCTATGACCGTGCATATACATGGTTGCCCCTGGACTTCGCGGGCACCTGTTATATTGCAAATTTGTTGCCTCCGACGTTTACCGTCGCCGCAGATTATCACAAGACTAGAGTTGTGAGGGGCGTGATTAGCAAAGAGGACACTGCCGGTCAAGAGGCAGGAGACTTTTTCAAGGGTTTCTTTCCGTTTTGGGGGCCTATGGTTAATAGTAGGAACCTGAGACAGTTGACTCGAGTGGTGGAATTGACTGCTAATATCACTGCCAGTGCCCTTGGCAACATTACGGCAGAGCTTCAGGCGGATAGGCTTATGACGTTACAAGACCGTATGGTTTTAGACGTTGTCCTAGCAGATCGAGGTGGAGTATGTAGGGTGATCCATTCGAGTTGTTGTATATTCATTCCAGACAACGCTCCGACTGTCTATCAAGCCATCTCAAAGTTGCATAAGATCTCTGAGTCCATACACGTGGACGTAGGGGATTGGACGCTCCTTGGGTGGTTTTGGGGCCTAATGTCGACTTGGGGTTGGAAGATTCTGATGATCATTGGGGTTGTTGTAGCATTCCTGTTCACGTGTTGCCTTTGTGTGCAGTGTGGTCCTGCCTTATGTGGCCTCTGTGCTACAGCGTGTATAAGACAGCCGCCTGTTACCAAAGGAACTCTGATGGATAGAGCTATGTTGCAGCAGCATCTAGATGGTCTGATGAATATCGAGATCGATTATGATTCCGACTAGTGCTTGCCTACATGAGGGCAAAAGGAGCGTCTGAGGTTCCGTGACAATCGTAAGTGGTGTTTTCGACTCGCACGAGTATGGTCAAGTCTGGTATCTATGAACCGCAAATGACGAGTTTAGTGGGTGTACGCGGTTTCGCTGTGCTAGCCTAAACCGTTCGTCTGTTTCGTGGGCTACTTCATCTGAACCCACGGGTTCCATCTTAGATACGGCATCCATTTTGTTTCTTGCCCTCAAGTAGCCAGCGAACGGACGCTGTCCGCTTCGCGACCCTGGGATTCCCAAGACTCTTGCGGAAGACACGTTTTCTTTGAAGGTGTCTTTATGATGAGGGGGATGACACTGTAAGGCAGATGGCCCCGCTCGAGGCTCATCTTGCCGTGCCGGTCTATTGTCTTAGTTGTGCATTCATTAAGCACGTCCCCTTTGATGCCTGCAGCTCGTGTTTCCTGGTACCACCCCTTTTACACCCTTTTCGATCTGCTCACTGTTTCTGTCTTCCTTTGCACCTGTTCCTAACTCTTCCTCGATTTGTTTATTGTTGATTGGAATGTACTAATGGTGGGAAGAGGTGCTTTTACAGTTGGGAACTACCAAACGCCACTGTACTTATGTTCCGGGCCCTGAATACATGAAAGCGACCCCTTATGGTCTTTACGATGGGAACCAAGTTGTAAACCTTTGTGTACTGTGTTATCCTATGCATGAAAACTGTATAAAAGGAGCGATCCACAGATACAAATCGAATCAGGCTCAGTGAACTTACATGTTATGTACTTCTCGTGACTTCTGTGTTCCCTGCAGTAATAAACCTCTAATCTTTGACGCCGAAGGAAGTGTCCCGTGTCTCTGTCATTTGTACACCGGAACAGGTTACCCACGAAGGTTTTAGGTGTTATCCCTGGCACCGCTGGGTCTTAGAAAAACCCAGTCCTTCAGTCTCTATCTAAATTAAATGAATCATTACTTACCTTTACAAATGCTTTGGGAGATTGAGAACAGTGTCAGACACACACACCAATTTTTCTTTAGCAGAGCAAAAGGTATGCACTCAAGACACTGCAACCATGACTGGCACAGAAAACCTCTAATTCTACACACATATGCCTGATTTCAACCAATCAAAACTCTTCCCTCACTATTTTCAAACCAACACCCTTCCCCCCCTCAGACCTTTCTACCCGTTAACATAGCAACTCCCTCCTTACTGAACTCTCAGGTTCAAAAGTTTATTCTACAATGTTGCAAATGAAGTCAGCAAGGATGTTTGACCTCTCAATACACCAGCTTATCCAGTGCATTATTGCTTTAATTGACTTTTCTTAACCATTCAAATTGCTTCTTTCACAAAACACAACCATGCACCCTAACTTTTAGTTTTCAACTATCTAAATCCACCAATCATTGCTTGTGATTCAAGAGCAGGGAAACTCCACAGTTATTTTTTTGTAAACTCCAACTGCCATTTCATTCCCACACTTCATCTGACTGCACCAGAACCATCTCTCACCATGTATTCTGTCTGTATTATTGGACATAGCTGCATCCACTGGGCTCAAAGATATGCAGCTAGCAGAAATTTTCAAAACCTTGATTTATCAAATGTGGAAATCAAGTGGATTGGCCAGAGAGGATTGAGATGTCACCAATTGATACCATTGGTGAAAACCTTTTTGCATCTGCCAAACCCTGACCTCATAATAGTGCACTGCGGTGGAAATGACTTGGGCACTTTGACTGGGGTAGGTCTGGAAATGCTTTTAAAGGACACCTTTGGTCAATTGATGACACTTTTTCCACAAACTGCCTTGGTATATTCCAATATATGTCAAAGACAGAAATGGAACTGGTCCAACCAATTTTGTCCACAATTTGAGAAAGCACGGAAACATGTGAATAAATCTGTTTCTGCTTACATGAGAGACTATGGAATGGGTTCAATATACAACAATAACTTGCGTTACAACATGCAAGATAGCTACAGAGGAGATGGTGTGCACTTCTCAGATGAGGGGAATAGAATATTACTCCTGAATTTAATGCATTGGAACCTACTTGTAGGTTCCTAAATCAGACACAGAACCCAAAAGCTCTTTTCAGGGCTACCCTACCTCTGATCACTCAAAATGATTATTTTACTCTAACTTTTTTCACTATTTTTCACCAAAGTACGCTTCCCAGTACGCTCCCCGGTGCGCTTACCGGGCGCTCCCCCGCGAAATTTGTAAAAATAAATAAATTTTTTGGGGCCTATATGGGCCTCCTAAACTCCCCTCAGAAAACCTAGGGGGTCAGGGGCTGTCTACCGTGCCCCCTTCTACCCATTCCCAACGTTGTTTGTCCTCCATCTTATGTCTCAATTGTACCGAAACACAAGATGGCGGACTCCCGTAGCGCTCCCAGTGCGCGTACCAGAGCGCGCACCGGTAAGCGCTCCCTAAAAAAATGTGGGAAATCAATTTACATAAAAACCACAGGACATACTTTCACCAAATATAGAATAGGCCCTGCTACATAGCAGTCCCTACCATTTTCCCAAATTTGATGGTATTACATTGAGCCGTTTAGGCTGTAGCCCTGTCTAAATATCCTGAGGTAAATTACATGACAAAAACACATATGAAACTGTTGGAATTTACAACCAATTAAAATGTTACTTACATTTTGTACTTTTATGTGCTGACATTTGATTGGTTAAGTACATGAATATATATGAAAAATGAGAGGGAAACACAGCCATTTTGACTAATACTACCTGAGGTACATTTTGAAAGAATTTTGACAGAAAACTTCAACTACTTTGAAAAATGTAAGTTGTTAATTTGGAAGGGGAACTATGTTGTGCACTTTAAGTTAATTTGGGAAAACGTTTTCTGATAGTTATATACTGTCCCTCTGGAAGAGTTAGAGATTGAGATAGACTTCTCTGTTATAATTATGGATTGAGCTAGGCTTATCCGGTATAATTATGAATCTACTTAGGCTTCATCACATGCACTTTTTAATAATTCTACTTCCTGCCTGAAACCATACAATGCCCAAAAATTACTTCACTGTTAAAAACTCAGAAGTACCTGTCTGAACTTAAACCCAACAGTACCCTAACTCTACCAATATAGTTAATTTTTATACAATTTTCAGAAAGAAAATGGAAGGAGAAAAACAATCAACTGTTATTTCTTTCGAAATAAAGCTGGAAAATCCTGAAGAACAAAAAGATGAACTTGATTTCATAGATGAATCTTTGGACCAACAGTTAATAGAATGTTTGGAACAAATAGAATCATGTACTAATAATTATGAGGAAATTCCAGACAATATTATGTTAGAAGTTTTATTAAATTTTGAAAAAGAATCAGAAGAATACATTTATTTTTAATAATTAAAAATTGTTTGAGACATTATTCATTTTTATATGTAATTCATGAAGTAGTACCAAAATAATTATATTATAAAATGAGACTTATAGTATACTGTGCAACTTTTTTGTGTTACATAGTAAGTTTACTCATAGTTACTACCTTTCTCCCACTATATTATCTCCAATGTGTATTTTACATCTCTTTTTCATCATAAGGGAGCAGGATAGACTACCCATGATCCCCTAGGACTTCTCAGGGAGTGCTTAAAGGATCTGTTTCTGCTTTCCTGACAGACTATGTTATGGATTCCATATACCACAATAACTTCTATAACAACATGCAAGATATCTACAGAGGAAATGGTGTACATTAAATTTAAGTCTCTACATTGGTACCTACATGTAGTTACTTAAATAAAAATAAAAAAGCAACAAAAAGATTTTTTTTTTAAAACAGCTACTTTCTTTTTAAAACTGTCATTCTTTTTTCCCCATGGTACGCTCCCCGGTACGCTCCCCGGTGCGTGTAACGGGCGCTCCCCCCGCGAAAATCGATTTTTTTTAAAATTTATTTTTTCTTCCGCGGAGCCCTTTTATAGCCCCCCCATCAAACCTAGGGGGTATGGGGGGGGTCTACTCTGCCCCCTTATGGTCATTTCCCCCTTTGTTTTTGCCACCTCTTGTGTCTCGATCTTACCGAGACACAAGATGGCGGCCGCTCCGGACTGTTTCGAATGTTTACAGACACCCGAGAGCCAATCAGCTTTCTGCACGCAAGTCGCGTAGCACGCCCGGTGCGCTCTCCGGTGCGCGTACCGGGGCGCGCTTATAGATATATATATTTTTTTTAACCTAAATTACTCAAAAACCACTGGAGCACATATCTTGAGACATAGCAAAGGCACATCGGGCTACCAGTCTCTACAATTTTGCCAAGTTTGGTGGAAATCCATTCAGCCATTCGGGCTAAAAGTGAGGTTGACCGCCCTATGGAAATTAACATGGGGAAAACACGTTTTGGGACCCCCCTTTTATCTCTGCCCCCCCTTGACGAATCCCCCCCAAACTTTCAGGGAAGGACCGGAGCGCCGCGAGGCAAATTTGAGGACATTTTCAGGCAGATTCCTCAACCGGCGCCAAAGTTATTCCCAATAGAATGTTGAGATTTTGCACTGAAAATAATCCTAACTATAACTACCTACTGGCGACCGCCAGTAGGTAATATATATATACATGTATATATATATATACATACATCTGCCCCATCTTAAACCCTGGGAACAAAATTGACACCTTTTATGATTTAGTGTTGGCTGATCTAGAGGAAATGAAACAAACGGAAAACAACAATAAAGAAAACCTCAGAGCGTTTGGCATTAAAAACCCTAAAAGACAACAACTCAGTCGAGATCAAACCAGCCGACAAGGGTGGAAATATAGTAATTATGGAGAAAGTGGACTATGTGGAAGAGGCCATGCGACAACTAGGTGACACCAAAAGCTACATGTGTCTGGCCCATGACCCAACACCAAGACTTAAAAATGAGCTGGCAATGAAATTACATAGCTGGAAAGAAAAAGGACTAATAACCGAGGAAGAAAAGAAATTCATAATGGTAGAGCATCCTGTCACACCGACTATATATTTTCTTCCCAAGATCCACAAGACTCTGATCAAACCCCCAGGGAGACCGATCATTTAGAGTTGTGGTAGTCTATATGAACATATGAACACATGTCAGAATACGTCGATCATTTCCTAGCCCCGATAGTACCCACTCTCAGTTCGTACATCAAAGACACTGGGGATTTTTTGCGTATCTTGATGGATACCCAATGGCAACCTACATACATGCTTGTGACTATCGATGTCATCTCGTTGTATACATCAATAGAACATGAGATAGGCATCAAAGCAGTACTCTATTTCCTAATGCAGCGACCAATCACAGAACGAGACCATTCCAAAATGCTTATAGACATGATCAGAATCTGTCTATACAACAATGTTTTCCTTTTCAATAAAAAGGTCTACATGCAAAAGTGCGGCACCGCGATGGGAGTTTCCTTCTCTCCAAGCTATGCCAACCTCATGATGGGGTGGTGGGAGAGGAGCATAGCTTGGAGATAAGAAAACGAACAGTACATGGCCAATGTAGCGTTATGGTTACGCTACATTGACGATCTCTTCCTGTTATGCAAAGGAAAGAGATCTGAATTTCTAAGTTTCTTCGAAGAACTCAACAACAACACAGTTGGCTTTAAATTCACCTACAACATAAGCAATAAAGAAGTGGAATTCCTGGACACAAAAGTATATATTCAAAACAACCAAATACATACTACAACTTTCAGGAAGAAACCAGCCACAAATAGTATTCTGCACGGACGAAGCTTTCATCCTGAAAAATTGAAGAAAAGCATCCCGTATGGTGAACTATTAAGAATGCGGAGAAACTGTTCTGAGGAAACAGAAATGGAAAGAAATTTCGATGACACCAAAAAAAGATTCCTACAACGCGGTTACAAACACGAAGACATCATCCAGGGAGAAATAAAGGCCAGAACGAAAAGCAGAGCCAAAATACTAGTACCGAAATCATCAGGAATGGATCTGACCAAGGAACAAACCAAGACCAATCCCCCAAGGATGATCATTACATATAGCAAGGAATGTCACAAAATACGCAAGATATTAAGCAAGTACTGGCATCTGATACAGAAAGACCCTGATATAGGCAAAAACATAGGAGTAAGACCACTAATGACCTATAGAAGAGCTCCAAATCTTGCGGATCACCTGGTACATAGCCATTACGAAGGAAAGAAAACGACTAATTGGCTTACCGAAAAGAAGAAAGGTTTTGTAAGATGCAGTACATGCAAAGCCTGCAAGATAGGAAAAAACATGAAAACAACCAATGATCCCAAAGGCAAGACTTACATTATCAGAGAACACATCACATGTGAAACTAGCTTTGTAGTCTATATGTTACAATGCTATTGTGGAAAGCAATACATCGGAAGTACCACCTGCACCCTAAAGAAAAGAATATTGGAGCACATCCGTGCAATAGAGAACAAGGACTTCACATATGCTATGGCTAAACACATAGCAACCCATGCCAACAAAACATGGAAGGACACCCACTTTTTTGGTATGGCAGCAATACAGCAACATGAAGGTGGAGGTAACAAAAAACAAAATCTAAGAAGATTAGAATCAAGACTAATCATGCGTTCCAAAACAAGACAACCAATAGGATTGAACGAGAGCGAAGAACTCTATTTCCACCTTTGAACCAATGTACTCTCAAAATATGCAGAAGGAAATCATGAATCTAATTGACATTGGGAACCTTTATATGACTACATGAAAACATTTTGATTTCTCTAATTGGTGCGTTTGTACTGTATTGTGTCTAATCATTGGCAGTGACAAGGGCACTCAGCCCGAGAAATGATAAACTGTGTGCACAGCCGGACACATTAACTTATGGCATAAATACGGAGGACATATTTCCACAAGTGCACAGTGAAAGACACTGCCTAGACACACAATCCAAGTGCTTAAAGAACATTGAATCGATGTATGGCACTAAGCCTACAACTTAGTAAACTGTGTGCATGCATAGAAATGATAACATGATAGAAATGTTGCAAACAAACAAGCTAAATCAGACTTGTACTGCATGTCCCATAATGCACTATTAGAAGCACTAAAAGATATATAGTTGCAAGTAAAGTAGGACAACTGTGTAACACTGCCGTGAAAAGGAACCATCTGGTACGAAATGCGTAGGCTGTAACAGTGTCTGAATAAATCTACAATTCCAATGAGCGGAGTGCTGGTCTTTCTTTTCGTTCGGGACCCGGTCCTGGCCCCGAACCAAGCACCGACTTGCTAAGCTGTTCCCTCTGCGACGGGATCGTTCGTGAATAATATATACATACATATATATATATATTAAAGCTCCGCAAGTCAACAACCGGCAACAGATCGGCACTCACAGCAGAGATTAAACCATGTACGGTTTATTTAGCGCATATATATATATATATATATATATATATATATATTACCTACTGGTCGCCAGTAGGTATATATAGTTAGGATTTTTTCTCTATGGAACTATTGAAAATTCTATGTCTAATAACTTTGGCGTTTGTGGACGGAATCGGCTGAAATTTTCAGGAAAATGGCACATTTTGTTTCTGAGCAGCCCCTGAAAATTTGGGGGGGGTTCGTCAAGGGGGGGCCGAGAAAAAAGGGGGGTCTCAAAACGCGTTTTTCCCATGCATTTTTCCATAGGGCGGTTGGCCTCACTTTTAGCTCGAACGGCTGAATGGATTTACACGAAACTTGGCAAAATTGTAGGGACTGTTAGCCCGATGTGCCTTTGCTGGGTCTCAATATATGTGCTCCAGTGGATTTTGAGAAATTAACGTTTAAAAAAACAGATATATCTGTGACAGCGTCCCGGATAGCGCTCCAGATCGCGTACTTTTCGCATAACGGAGCTTTGTGAAGCAAAGCTGATTGGCTCTCCGGTGTCTGTCAACATTCTAAACAGTCCGGTGTGGCCGCCATCTTGTCTCTCAGTAGGATCGAGAGACAAGAGGAGGAGAAAAACGAAGGGGGAATTTAATGAAAGGGGGCAAGGTAGACTCCTCTTGACCCCCTAGGAATGATGTTGGGGTTATTAAAGGGTCCCGTGGGGCAATTAAAAAAAAATTGATTTTTCGCGGTAGAAGCGCTTCTCGGTTCGCGAACCGGGTCGCAAACTGGTAGCGAAACGGGAATTCGCCATTTTGTGTTTCGATTTAATTAAATTACAAGATGGAGGAAAAGCAATGTGAGTATTGGGTATAAGGGGGTATGGGAGACGTATCCTGACCCCCTATGTTTTCTGAGGGTGGTTGAGGAGGCTCATATATGTTGATACTTGTCTTCCAGCGGTTGCGCTTGAGCGTTTTTTGGTTTTTTTTGCTGCGTGATTTCTGTTAACGTTCGATTCGAAGGAAATCAGGAAGTGTTGACCGCCATTTTGACACTGCGAGTAAATATATTGTTAAAAATAATTGTTATAAATTAATCCGTATTGATAAACATTGTCTGCGCCATCTTGCTTTTTTTCCAATGCCACACTTTTGTCGTGCACGGCAGCCATTTTAGATGCCTTGACCAGACCCACTCTCTGCACGCCGCCGATACTCAGCATGGCTCCCCACCCTCGCAAGCATCTCCCCCATGCACTGGTCACCCACGCTTTCTCTCTCATGTATGGGCCATAAACCTCCTCCCATATGCGCTGCTCTTCCCTGAGAATCACACCCCGTGCTGAGGAAAATTCAGCCCAGATTACAACTGATGCCCAGGCTGCTGGCACAAGACGCCACTTAGTTCCCATCTGGAACGGTTACCAAATAAAGAGACGGGAGCTGGAAGCAGGAATACAAGAACAGAGTTTTATTTCTCATGAGGAGAGCCTGTCATTTCACTCTACATATCATACAAGTACCAATCAGCCCCCCGGCCCCCTAATCCTGAGGCAGAATTGCCACTGCAACAAAGGACTTAAACTCCTGCAAAGAACACCATGTAACATTTAATATCATTTACCACCAATGTTTTCATATATCAGTGTTGCTGAACTCACTCAGTGAAATGTCGCTCATTTCATTAAATCACTTTTAAAGCATGCCTTATAACAATGCACCCAATCCTATTTGGAAGTGCTTATATTAAACATGACATTGCTTTAACCAGGATAGACAAAGAAATGACACAGTGATGTAAAAGTTTCTGAAAGAAATGCCAAGAACGTCCCATGTGAAAGTGAATTTTATCTGGCAATTTTTTTCTTTTCCTTCACATGAAAAGAAAGTTAATGCCAGTTTCGTTACCTGCCTCATCTGCAAAAAAAAAACTCTCGAGAGGGACCGAAAAAAAATATAGCTATGGTAATCATACCATGCATCGGCACATGGAGAGGTGGCACCCTCTTAATTATTCTAAAGCACAACTTCGAGATTTGGTGGATAACCCCGTACCGGCAAAAACATCCACCAATGACTTAGCAATAAGTGAGTCAGAGGCAAGGGAAACGGTCCCAAATCTGCAAAAGAACTTTGGGCAGATGAGATTGACTTGTGTAGCATGTGGAAAATTAATTTCATGCGGAGTCATGAGTATTACTTTAATAAATAGATCATATGAAAATCATCAATGTCCAAAACGTCCTAGAAAGTAATTTTTGTCATTTTTGAGGAAGAGAGATAACCTACAGTGGTACGGGGTTGTTTTCGTTAGTACTAGGGGGGCCAGGTGACATTCCTTCGGGGTGGCTTAGGGGCATTTAAAACAACTTCCCTGATACAGGTAGCATATAAAGTAGAGGCTAAATACCAGGATCTTTATCGATTGCTTTATGCTGTACAAAAATGAAAAACACATACAACAAACCTGGACCATTCATATTTTCAATGTTTCTGCGTACTATACTTTTAAACCCTTAACTAATTGAGCTGCTTCATTTCACCTGCTTTTTAAAAAAAAAAAAAAAAATCGGAAACAGTGGCAATTTATTCGAAACTTACCAATCTATGCGTTACAACTACGTTTGCTTTTTCAAAAACCTTTAATAAAAATGTTGGTGCCCAAATACAGGCCTACAACCCCGTGGGCCGGCCACGGAGCAGGCTGGAACTGTAAATGGGGGGGGGTAATTTATTTGTGGAAAACATAACAGAGTCAGTGGTCGTTGATTTCATAGTAAAAAGTGCGACAAGTGCAACAAAATCATATCGATAATTCATTGTGAGCAAGTACCAAAAGTGTCGACAATTCGAACCTTCAATAATAAATACAGTAATCAATGATGCATTAGAACTTAATATCAATTCATTGTTCAAACGTGTAATCAGTACCCGTCCCATGTCAATTCATTGTTCGAACGTATAATCAATACCCATCCCGGATCAATTCATTGTCTGAACATATAATCAGTCTTATCCCATATCAATTCATGTGCTAAAAACTGCATACATATCTCATGATATCAAGGCTGAGCAATCGGGGCACAACAAGGAGTTGAGAGTTTCATTTGTACCGGCGCCATTTTGGGTGAGGTCAGGAAGGTCCAAGTATAGTCAAAATGTCTCCACCAACTCGTGGTTGGACCGGGACCTCTTTCGGCAGTCCAAAAGTTTTCGTTGAAGGGTAGCAGAGGGGACTGGCGACATGAACCATCAGTCAAAGTGGGGTGGGAGGCAACAATCTCTCCTACCGGGTCATACTGGTGTCCCACCGGAATTGATCAAGTTGGTAGTCTTGCAGGATTTTGATCATTTCAAGACTGAGGCCGGCGCCGGCATGAGCGCGCCGACGTCCCTCGGCTACATCGTGGTCGTTCCGTGGGTGATCATGGCAGTCATTCCCCATCGGGGGTCGGGGGCCCCCGTGGCTCTTATAGAATCTTCAAAGTTGAGGAGAACGTTTCTGGACGCAGGACTCATTTTCTAGCTGAACTCAAAAGCGTTGTTGTACCGCAAAAGTAAACGAGACCCCCGCTGGGTGAGCGGAGCATCATTGCCTCGCAAAAGTGGACGAGACCTTTTGTTGGGTGAGTGGAGCGTCAGGGGTGCGCTGGGTGGGAGAGGCTCGTTCGTGCCGCCTCTCCCTCCCAGAGCACCCCACGCCGACACCTGGCGTTGATATCCGTGATGTCCGGACCAGGCGATAAGAGGGGGGGGGGGGTCGGAGGCAGAGGCAAGACATCCACCCCCGTGGCCTGCAGGGCGCCAGAAGAGAATGGGAGGACCAGTACATTCCGGGCCGACCATCCCACGACTTCTCCGGCTGATGGCGGCTAGTCGGGCCCCGCCCTGCACGTGTCGAGGCCTCGTCTTCCGGATGGGCGTAACCGTGGACCTGTTGCACTTCGGGAGTTTCCGGAATGGGGGTAGGTATCTGCTGATTTGTATCTATTTCATGTTACCGTTATTGGGTGTGGTGGGCGGTGGGACAGACATGCTTGGAGCAGTGGGGGGGTGGCGGAGGTTAGCTACCTCGTGGCTGCCGTAACGTCAAGCTTGGCTTCTCTCACTACTTTCATGTTTCTTATTTCTAGCGAAGTCAAAAACTCATCAGTGGCCTACTGATTTTGTTTGATTTCTTTCCCTTCCTTTTCAAGTGTGTTTCATGCTAAAGTTTCTGTTTCACAGGATACAGTGATTACTTCGTATTTTACATATGTCTTCTTTATTAGGGCTACCCTCCGGTTGAGCCAGATGATGTACCTCTAATAAATGGTCCGGGTGGAACTAGTTTATCAATCAGTGGGGAGTAGATGGGCATGGCAGATTACAACGGGGGACAAAAGTCTGCATTACCTATCCTTCACTATCTGCATAGGGAGACAGAATATTCCTATTCTTCTCTGTTTGTAGACAGGGAATATCTCAAAGACCAATAATCGATAAAAAGTTAGTAGGATTATAACACTTTAATAACTTATAAATATATACATCGCAACAAAAACAGTAAACACCTTAAAAATTTTTTTATTAAAACAGAAGCAACTATGACAACTAACAGTAGTGATATCCTGGGCGGGTGATGGAACTGGGATTGTTAATGGAAAAAGATCTACAGAGAAAGCTATTGGTGAATTATACTTCTCCGGAAATTTAAAACTCACAAATGTTTCATTTGTGTAATCGGTTCAGGTCAAACGGATTGTGGGACAATGTTCAGAATGGAATAGTCACCAAAAGGCAAAAAGTTCCGCTTGACCCCGGGAGCCGGCCGCCTATGTCGGGGGCGATCTCAGGCCACACCAGGGCAACAAGACTTGGGGAGGGGCCGGAGCCAAGCGCCCCCTCCGAGTCCGCGCCATCACACTGCCCCTCGGGGGCCTCCGTCAAGCGGTTTAGGGAGGCACCGTATCACATTGTTTTCAAATGCAGTCAGGTCCACAAACGGCCCCCACTTACTTTGAGAATAGTGAAGCTGCAGCAGGTGCAAATAAGCTTCAGACAGTGTTATAAGTGCTGCTCAGAACTCTGAACTATGGCTCCCAACATCCAGGACTTATGCCATTTGTGCAAGGCAGTGACATCGAAGCAACTCAGGGACCAAAACCATGAATGTACACTCATGTATGAAAATCTTACTATTGATGCTTGACTGAGGCCAAGGAGATCAGAGTGCATGAGTCTCATGCTCGATCGATTGAGCTAGCCGGATCGGGCAACAAAAAGTATAAAATAGTTATGTAAATAGTTATTTAATAAAATGTTTTACCCTGTTACTTTGCTGGTGTGTTGTATATATTTATAATATTTGCATAGGGTTTGTCGTTATTTTGGGTGGGTGGCGGAGCCGAGCTGTCTTGCAGCCATCATCGTGTGGAGCTCAGTTCATCTCACTAGTTTCGTATTTCTCATGAGGGGTTGTTCTTAATGTTTCTATTTTAGCGAGGTCAAAAAGAGATCCCATTAGTGGCCTACTGATTTTGCTCGATTCCTTTTGTTTTTTTAAACGATTTTTCACTATCTGTAAAGACTAAACAGAGTATTGCGACTCTGTGCTTGTTTGTAAATATAGAATGAACCAAAGAGAACCAATTCTAAAACAGTAAATGCTTGGATAACAATCAATCAAATGGAGAGAGAAGCAGGCACGGCGGATTACAACGGGGGCAAAGGCCTGCGTTAACTAGCCTTCACTATCTGCAAAGAGAGAGTACTCCTAAGAGAAAAGAGGGGGGGGGGCAGCGTTAAAAGCACATCAGCGTGCATAAACACGAAAATGTTTTTACCTATCACGTACTTGACATTTGACAGCTTTTGATATTTGCTATTAAAAACCATTGAAATTCACTGAAAAAACCATAGGTTATAGACCATATATAGTTAGGAATTAGCATTTACAAAACCTAGAAAATTCACTGAAAAAACCATAGGTTATAGACCATATATAGTTAGGAATTAGCATTTACAAAACCTTAATTTACTCGCACAAAACCATAGAAATTCGTATATATAGTTAAATGCAATAACTATATATCGCGCACCCGCAATCCACTGCTGATGATGTCACATATTACATCATTCATGACATGGTCAGTGACATCACTGATGATATCACTGATGACAACTCAAATGACATCACTGATGACAACTCAAATGACATCACTGACAACATCACTGATGACATCAATCATGTGATAATACGATCAACCTCTTCAGACTCTAATATAACCTTAGATACACTCAGAGTAAACAGACACTCACAGACTGTCACTCATCCATGGAGTTACTCACACACCTAGTCAGTCATGCACTGAATCAATCACACCTCCATTTCCTCAACTATACAGTTATACACACCTTACTTATTCAAACATATACTAACACATATTTACTCTCTTATACAATCCCTGATACAAGTTTTCAATGATCCATTCAGCCACTCACACATTCACTGGCTCTTATACACAGTAATTTATATATGTGAACTCTCACATGTATTGTGTTTTACATATGTACTTACTTTGACATGTAGCACTGAGATATCCATTCACTCACCAATACACTCGTACACCGTCAACCACCCATACAGCTGTTTCCACATGCAGTTTTGAACCCATAGATCTAGTGAATCAACTGTTCACACATGTATGCACAGAGTCACACACCTCCCAGCCACCCCCACAAACACACTCACTCTCCCATACAAATACTTGGGCAACCAATCAATAACCCATATAGTTACTCATATAGCTACTGATCAACACATGCAGCAGTTCATAGAACAACAGATATAATGATGCACAAATTAAGACAGTTTAGTCACTAACCCATGCACTCAGTGAGACACATTTAATCACTCTCTCATACAGTCAGTCATGCACCTACTAAATCCTTCATCCAGACACTTATACATCCACTCATTCTTCAATATGTAAAAAATATTTTAACTTTACAGAAACATACAGTCACTGGATGATGTCATCAGTGATGTCATCAGTGATGTCACTGACCATGTCATGAATGATGTAATATGTGACATCATCAGCAGTGAATTGCGGGTGCGCGATATATAGTTATTGCATTTAACTATATATGCGAATTTCTATGGTTTTGTGCGAGTAAATTAAGGTTTTGTAAATGCTAATTCCTAACTATATATGGTCTATAACCTATGGTTTTTTCAGTGAATATATATATATATATATATATATATATATATATATTCACTGAAAAAACCATAGGTTATAGACCATATATATATATTCACTGAAAAAACCATAGGTTATAGACCATATATAGTTAGGAATTAGCATTTACAAAACCTTAATTTACTCGCACAACCATATGGTCTATAACCTATGTTTTTTTCAGTGAATATATATATATATATATATATATATATATATATATATTTTTTTTTTTTTTTCACTGAAAAAACCATAGGTTATAGACCATATATAGTTAGGAATTAGCATTTACAAAACCTTGAAAATTCACTGAAAAAAACATTGGTTATAGACCATATATAGTTAGGGATTAGCATTTACAAAACCTTAATTAACTCGCACAAAACCATTGAAATTCGCATATATAGTTAGTTTCACTAACTATATATCGCGCACCCGCAATCAACTGCTGATGATGTCACATATTACATTACATTACATGGTCAGTGACATCACTGATGACATCACTGATGACATCACTGATGACAACACCCAGTGACTGTATGAATCTGTAAAGTTAAAATATGTCTTACATATTGAAGAATGAGTGGATGTATAAGTGTCTGGATGAAGGATTTAGTAGGTGCATGACTGACTGTATGAGTGAGTGATTAAATGTGTCTCACTGAGTACATGGGTTAGTGACTAAACTGTCTTAATTTGTGCATTATTATGTCTGTTGTTCAGTAAACTGCTGCATGTGTTAATCAGTAGCTATATGAGTAACTATATGGGTTATTGATTGGTTGCCCAGGTATTTGTATGGGAGACTGAGTATGTGTGTGGGTGGCTGGGAGGTGTGTGACTCTGTGCATAGATGTGTGAGCAGTTGATTCACTAGATGTATGGGTTCAAAAGTGCATGTGGAAACAGCTGCATGAGCAGTTGACTGTGTGCATTAGTGTATTGGTGAGTGAATGGATATCTCAGTGCTACATGTCAAAGTAAGTACATATGTAAAACACAGTACAGTCATTGCCTCGCAAAAGTGGACGAGACCTTTTGTTGGGTGAGTGGAGCGTCAGGGGTGCGCTGGGTGGGAGAGGCTCGTTCGTGCCGCCTCTCCCTCCCAGAGCACCCCACGCCGACACCTGGCGTTGATATCCGTGATGTCCGGACCAGGCGATAAGAGGGGGGGGGGTCGGAGGCAGAGGCAAGACATCCACCCCCGTGGCCTGCAGGGCGCCAGAAGAGAATGGGAGGACCAGTACATTCCGGGCCGACCATCCCACGACTTCTCCGGCTGATGGCGGCTAGTCGGGCCCCGCCCTGCACGTGTCGAGGCCTCGTCTTCCGGATGGGCGTAACCGTGGACCTGTTGCACTTCGGGAGTTTCCGGAATGGGGGTAGGTATCTGCTGATTTGTATCTATTTCATGTTACCGTTATTGGGTGTGGTGGGCGGTGGGACAGACATGCTTGGAGCAGTGGGGGGGTGGCGGAGGTTAGCTACCTCGTGGCTGCCGTAACGTCAAGCTTGGCTTCTCTCACTACTTTCATGTTTCTTATTTCTAGCGAAGTCAAAAACTCATCAGTGGCCTACTGATTTTGTTTGATTTCTTTCCCTTCCTTTTCAAGTGTGTTTCATGCTAAAGTTTCTGTTTCACAGGATACAGTGATTACTTCGTATTTTACATATGTCTTCTTTATTAGGGCTACCCTCCGGTTGAGCCAGATGATGTACCTCTAATAAATGGTCCGGGTGGAACTAGTTTATCAATCAGTGGGGAGTAGATGGGCATGGCAGATTACAACGGGGGACAAAAGTCTGCATTACCTATCCTTCACTATCTGCATAGGGAGACAGAATATTCCTATTCTTCTCTGTTTGTAGACAGGGAATATCTCAAAGACCAATAATCGATAAAAAGTTAGTAGGATTATAACACTTTAATAACTTATAAATATATACATCGCAACAAAAACAGTAAACACCTTAAAACATTTTGTATTAAAACAGAAGCAACAATGACAACTAACAGTAGTGATATCCTGGGCGGGCGATGGAACTGGGATTGTTAATGGAAAAAGATCTACAGAGAAAGCTATTGGTGAATTATACTTCTCCGGAAATTTAAAACTCACAAATGTTTCATTTGTGTAATCGGTTCAGGTCAAACGGATTGTGGGACAATGTTCAGAATGGAATAGTCACCAAAAGGCAAAAAGTTCCGCTTGACCCCGGGAGCCGGCCGCCTATGTCGGGGGCGATCTCAGGCCACACCAGGGCAACAAGACTTGGGGAGGGGCCGGAGCCAAGCGCCCCCTCCGAGTCCGCGCCATCACACTGCCCCTCGGGGGCCTCCGTCAAGCGGTTTAGGGAGGCACCGTATCACATTGTTTTCAAATGCAGTCAGGTCCACAAACGGCCCCCACTTACTTTGAGAATAGTGAAGCTGCAGCAGGTGCAAATAAGCTTCAGACAGTGTTATAAGTGCTGCTCAGAACTCTGAACTATGGCTCCCAACATCCAGGACTTATGCCATTTGTGCAAGGCAGTGACATCGAAGCAACTCAGGGACCAAAACCATGAATGTACACTCATGTATGAAAATCTTACTATTGATGCTTGACTGAGGCCAAGGAGATCAGAGTGCATGAGTCTCATGCTCGATCGATTGAGCTAGCCGGATCAAGCAACAAAAAGTATAAAATAGTTATGTAAATAGTTATTTAATAAAATGTTTTACCCTGTTACTTTGCTGGTGTGTTGTATATATTTATAATATTTGCATAGGGTTTGTCGTTATTTTGGGTGGGTGGCGGAGCCGAGCTGTCTTGCAGCCATCATCGTGTGGAGCTCAGTTCATCTCACTAGTTTCGTATTTCTCATGAGGGGTTGTTCTTAATGTTTCTATTTTAGCAAGGTCAAAAAGAGATCCCATTAGTGGCCTACTGATTTTGCTCGATTCCTTTTGTTTTTTTAAACGATTTTTCACTATCTGTAAAGACTAAACAGAGTATTGCGACTCTGTGCTTGTTTGTAAATATAGAATGAACCAAAGAGAACCAATTCTAAAACAGTAAATGCTTGGATAACAATCAATCAAATGGAGAGAGAAGCAGGCACGGCGGATTACAACGGGTGCAAAGGCCTGCGTTAACTAGCCTTCACTATCTGCAAAGAGAGAGTACTCCTAAGAGAAAAGAGGGGGGGGGCAGCGTTCAAAGCACATCAGCGTGCATAAACACGAAAATGTTTTTACCTATCACGTACTTGACATTTGACAGCTTTTGATATTTGCTATTAAAAACCATTGAAATTCACTGAAAAAACCATAGGTTATAGACCATATATAGTTAGGAATTAGCATTTACAAAACCTAGAAAATTCACTGAAAAAACCATAGGTTATAGACCATATATAGTTAGGAATTAGCATTTACAAAACCTTAATTTACTCGCACAAAACCATAGAAATTCGTATATATAGTTAAATGCAATAACTATATATCGCGCACCCGCAATCCACTGCTGATGATGTCACATATTACATCATTCATGACATGGTCAGTGACATCACTGATGATATCACTGATGACAACTCAAATGACATCACTGATGACAACTCAAATGACATCACTGACAACATCACTGATGACATCAATCATGTGATAATACGATCAACCTCTTCAGACTCTAATATAACCTTAGATACACTCAGAGTAAACAGACACTCACAGACTGTCACTCATCCATGGAGTTACTCACACACCTAGTCAGTCATGCACTGAATCAATCACACCTCCATTTCCTCAACTATACAGTTATACACACCTTACTTATTCAAACATATACTAACACATATTTACTCTCTTATACAATCCCTGATACAAGTTTTCAATGATCCATTCAGCCACTCACACATTCACTGGCTCTTATACACAGTAATTTATATATGTGAACTCTCACATGTATTGTGTTTTACATATGTACTTACTTTGACATGTAGCACTGAGATATCCATTCACTCACCAATACACTCGTACACCGTCAACCACCCATACAGCTGTTTCCACATGCAGTTTTGAACCCATAGATCTAGTGAATCAACTGTTCACACATGTATGCACAGAGTCACACACCTCCCAGCCACCCCCACACACACACTCACTCTCCCATACAAATACTTGGGCAACCAATCAATAACCCATATAGTTACTCATATAGCTACTGATCAACACATGCAGCAGTTCATAGAACAACAGATATAATGATGCACAAATTAAGACAGTTTAGTCACTAACTCATGCACTCAGTGAGACACATTTAATCACTCTCTCATACAGTCAGTCATGCACCTACTAAATCCTTCATCCAGACACTTATACATCCACTCATTCTTCAATATGTAAAAAATATTTTAACTTTACAGAAACATACAGTCACTGGATGATGTCATCAGTGATGTCATCAGTGATGTCACTGACCATGTCATGAATGATGTAATATGTGACATCATCAGCAGTGGATTGCGGGTGCACGATATATAGTTATTGCATTTAACTATATATGCGAATTTCTATGGTTTTGTGCGAGTAAATTAAGGTTTTGTAAATGCTAATTCCTAACTATATATGGTCTATAACCTATGGTTTTTTCAGTGAATATATATATATATATATATATATATATTCACTGAAAAAACCATAGGTTATAGACCATATATATATATTCACTGAAAAAACCATAGGTTATAGAGCATATATAGTTAGGAATTAGCATTTACAAAACCTTAATTTACTCGCACAACCATATGGTCTATAACCTATGTTTTTTTCAGTGAATATATTACCTACTGGCGGTCGCCAGTAGGTATATATAGTTAGGATTTTTTCCCTATGGGATTTCTGAAAATTCTATGCCTAATAACTTTTGCGTTTGTGGACGGAATTGGCTGAAATTTTCAGGAAAATGGCACATTTTGTTTCTGAGCAGACCTTGAAAATTTGGGGGGGTTTTGTGGAGGGGGGGCCGAGAAAAAAGGGGGGTCCCAAAACGCCTTTTTCCCATGTTAATTTCCATAGGGCGGTTGGACTCACTTTTAGCCCGAACGGCTGAATGGATTTTCACGAAACTTGGCAAAATTGTAGGGACTGTTAGCCTGATGTGCCTTTGCTAGGTCTCAATATATGTGCTTCAGTGGATTTTGAGAAATTAACGTTTAAATCAAGATATATATCTGTAACAGCGCTCCGGGCAGCTATCCGGTTAGCGAACCTTTCGCGTAACGGAACTTTGCGATGCGAAGCTGATTGGCCCTCCGGTGTCTGTCAACATTCTAAACAGTCCGGAGCGGCCGCCATCTTGTCTCTCGGTAGGATTGAGAGACAAGAGGAGGCCAAAACAAAGGGGGAAATTACCATAAGGGGGCATAGTAGATCCTCGTTGACCCCCTAGGTTTTATGTGGAGGTTTTAAAAGGGCCTAGGGGGGTCCAAAAAAAAAAATTTTTTTTTGCGTGGTAAGCGCCAAGTTCGCGAACCGGATAGCTTTCTGGGCAGCGAACTTTATGGATAAAAGAATGAAAGACTTTTCTAATACTGTATGTTAATTGTTTGTTGTTTTTCTTGTTTTTTTTTGTTTTCTTTTTTAAAAAAAAGAGGCCTCACCTCAAAGAAAGCTCTTGAAAGCACACATCTTATTTGCATCCTAAAACAATCATTTACAATGTTAGACACAATTTTATGATGGCTTTACATCTTTTTTGCGCTGCTATTGCATCACTATTGTGAGACATTAGCAGTGCAAGAAAAACATCATGTTCCAAAATAGGCCTCAGTTCAGCAATATCAAGATACAGTTTCTTTCGAATATATATCTTTAGGATTGTGTAGGGGACGTAGAGAAGCAGAGACTTCTGTAAATGTCAAAGTTGTTGAAAAACTGTTTGTTTGTGAACCTTTTCCCTTGTCTTTTCTAATTTTTAAATACATGTTTTAATATTTTTTGAAATGTTTGTTCTTTGTTTTACAGATTGAAAGTATGAAAAAATATTTAAAAAAGGTAACAAGAATTATAAGGTAAATGTTTTCCACTCTTTTTACCCGCAATGCACTGCTGATGATGTCATTGACACTATCTCTCATTTACTCTCTCTAGCTGTCTTTCTTTTTACATTATTCTCTGTTTACTTCCCTTATACTAACTCTTCTTTTTTTTAAAAAAATATTTTTTTAGTTCGCTTAAAGTTCGCGAACCGGTCAGCGAACTTGAAGCGAACCAAAAGAAATAGAGCTTGCCAGAGTGATAAACATTCTAGCAATTTTGTTTGAAAGGGGAGGTAGTTCTGAAAAGAACTGTTTTTTTTTGTTTTTGTTGTTTTATATATTTTTTTTATTTTTTGAACATTTTTTGATTTTTTTGTATTTTTAGAACTGTTTTATGTTTTTTTTGTGTTTTTTATGGAGGCGAGACAACAAAAAACAGGCTTTCAAAACGGCTCAACTGGAGCAAAAAAAAGAAAATTACTTTTTGGGTGCATTAGGGCATTTATGATTTTCATATGCAATGTTCATGAGGTTGATACTCATGTTGCCATATGACAGCATATCACCACAGTAAACACAAGATAACTTTATGTGCTGGAAGTTAGGTTGGATGTTTGGCACAGTCTCTTGTGCCTCTCTTCCCGTCAAAGACAATGTAGATGTAGATCTTGCCACAGGAGTTGCCGTCGGATTGTCTACAAGATCCCTTAACTCAGCCCGGCTGTAGTTCAAGGGATGCCACCTGCTCATGTGACGATGCATTGTATAGTTCCCCATACTGTACTTCTTTTCTGTGCCTCTCGACAATCTGTAGTCACAGATGAGGCAGGTGGCATATTTTGCATTCACTTTCTTTGTTCCAGGAGGGATGGTGAAAAACTGCCAGATGAAACTGGATTTTCGTTTAGAAACCCGGGGCAACTCATCAACAAATTGTTGTTCCTCTCTCTCCTCTTCTTCTTCTTCCTCATCTTCCTCCTCTCTGTTAGTCATAATTTGACTAGGTGGTCCTCTCTTCTTATGAGGAGGTGGAGGTGGTGGTGGGGGTGCACCAGCTGCAGCAAGAATGGAAGCCATTGTGGATCTTCAGATAAATGGTCTTTCTCTCACCAAGATGAAAGTCAGAGTGAGGAAATAAGGAGGGGTTTACATGATTTGGGGAAAACAAAAGTTCTGAGCCAATGAAAAGTGTTATTTTTAGGTCACATGACCTAGTCATACATCATTTGGAAACCAAAAGTGAAATGAACCAATGAGAAGTTTGATAAACAAGTCACATGACCTGTTCCGCTTACGTTACGCGGCGCGCGCCGCGTCCCAGATCGCTTCCGGTTCGCGGTCCGGAGCACTTCCGGGAGCGCTAACGCGACGCGTCATTAGACGCATTACGCGATAACGTGATATGTCGCGCTTCCGCGACGCGTCACTGTTCCGCTAACGTAACGTTGACCGGTTCGCGGACTAGATCGCGGCATCAAGATGAGCTAACGGAAAGCTTCCCGGTTCGCGAACTAGAAGCAAAGAAAAAAATATTAAAAAAAAATTATCAATAAATATCTATATATATTTTGGGATTTAAAGAATAATACATTTTACAGCTACAGATGTTAGCTTTTAAAAAACCAATGAAATTCACTGAAAAAACCATAGGTTATAGACCATATATAGTTAGAAATTTGCATTTAAAAAACCATTGAAATTCAATGAAAAAACCATAGGTTATAGACCATATATAGTTAGGAATTCGCATTTACAAAACCTTATTTTACTCGCACAAAACCATTGAAATTCCATATATAGTTAGTTGCACTAACTATATATCGCGCACCCGCAATCCACTGCTGATGATGTCACATATTACATCATTCATGACATGGTCAGTGACATCACTGATGACATCACTGATGACATCTCAAATGACATGACTGATGACATCACTGATGACAACATCCAGTGACTGTATGTTTCTGTAAAGTTAAAATATCTCTTACATATTGAAGAATGAGTGGATGTATAAGTGTCTGGATGAAGGATTTAGTAGGTGCATGACTGACTGTATGAGTGAGTGATTAAATGTGTCTCACTGAGTGCATGGGTTAGTGACTAAACTGTCTTAATTTGTGCATCATTATGTCTGTTGTTCTGTAAACTGTTGCATGTGTTGATAAGTAGCTATATGAGTAACTATATGGGTTATTGATTGGTTGCCCAAGTATTTGTATGGGAGACTGTGTGTGTTTGTGGGTGGCTGGGAGGTGTATGACTCTGTGCATAGATGTGTGAGCAGTTGATTCACTAGATGTATGGTTTCAAAAGTGCATGTGGAAACAGCTGTATGGGCGGTTGACTGTGTGCATGAGTGTATTGGTGAGTGAATGGATATCTCAGTGCTACATGTCAAAGTAAGTACATATGTAAAGCACAGTACATGTGAGAGTTGACATATATAAATAACTGTGCATAAGAGCCAGTGAATGTGTGAGTGGCTGTATGGATCATTGTGAACTTGTATCAGGGATTGTATAAGAGAGTAAATATGTGTTAGTATATGTTTGAATAAGTAAAGTTTGTCTAACTGTATAGTTGAGGAAATGGAGGTGTGATTGATTCTTTGCATGACTGACTAGGTGTGTGAGTAACTCCATGGATGAGTGACAGTCTGTGAGTGTCTGTTTACACTGATTGTATCTAAGGTTATATTAGAGTCTGAAGAGGTTCGTCGTATTATCACATGAATGATATCATCAGTGATATGATCAGTAATGTCAAATGAGATGTCATCAGTGATGTCATCAGTCATGTCATTTGAGATGTCATCAGTGATGTCATCAGTGATGTCACTGACCATGTCATGAATGATGTAATATGTGACATCATCAGCAGTGGATTGCGGGTGCGCGATATATAGTTAGTGCAACTAACTATATATGGAATTTCAATGGTTTTGTGCGAGTAAAATAAGGTTTTGTAAATGCGAATTCCTAACTATATATGGTCTATAACCTATGGTTTTTTCATTGAATATATATATATATATATATATATATATATATATATATATATATATATATATATATATATATTTTTTTTTTTTTTTCACTGAAAAAACCATAGGTTATAGACCATATATAGTTAGGAATTAGCATTTACAAAACCTTGAAAATTCACTGAAAAAAACATTGGTTATAGACCATATATAGTTAGGGATTAGCATTTACAAAACCTTAATTTACTCGCACAAAACCATTGAAATTCGCATATATAGTTAGTTTCACTAACTATATATCGCGCACCCGCAATCAACTGCTGATGATGTCACATATTACATTACATTACATGGTCAGTGACATCACTGATGACATCACTGATGACATCACTGATGACAACACCCAGTGACTGTATGAATCTGTAAAGTTAAAATATGTCTTACATATTGAAGAATGAGTGGATGTATAAGTGTCTGGATGAAGGATTTAGTAGGTGCATGACTGACTGTATGAGTGAGTGATTAAATGTGTCTCACTGAGTACATGGGTTAGTGACTAAACTGTCTTAATTTGTGCATTATTATGTCTGTTGTTCAGTAAACTGCTGCATGTGTTAATCAGTAGCTATATGAGTAACTATATGGGTTATTGATTGGTTGCCCAGGTATTTGTATGGGAGACTGAGTATGTGTGTGGGTGGCTGGGAGGTGTGTGACTCTGTGCATAGATGTGTGAGCAGTTGATTCACTAGATGTATGGGTTCAAAAGTGCATGTGGAAACAGCTGCATGGGCAGTTGACTGTGTGCATTAGTGTATTGGTGAGTGAATGGATATCTCAGTGCTACATGTCAAAGTAAGTACATATGTAAAACACAGTACATGTGAGAGTTGAATATATAAATAACTGTGCATAAGAGCCAGTGAATGTGTGAGTGGCTGTATGGATCATTGTGAACTTGTATCAGGGATTGTATAAGACAGTAAATATGTGTTAGAATATGTTTGAATTAGTAAGGTGTGTATAACTGTATAGTTGAGGAAATGGAGGAGTGATTGATTCTTTTCATGACTGACTAGATGTATGAGTAACTCCATGGATGAGTGACAATCTGTGAGTGTCTGTTTACACTGATTGTATCTAAGTCTGAAGAGGTTCATCGTATTATCACATGAATGATATTATCAGTGATGTGATCAGTAATGTCAAATGAGATGTCATCAGTGATGTCATCAGTGATGTCATTTATGATGTCATCAGTGATGTCATTAGTGATGTCATTTGAGATGTCATCAATTATGTCATTTGAGATTTCATCAGTGATGTCATCAGTGATGTCACTGACCATGTCATGAATGATGTAATATGTGACATCATCAGCAGTCGATGGCGGGTGCGCGATATATAGTTAGTGAAACTAACTATATATGCGAATTTCAATGGTTTTGTGCGAGTAGATTACGGTTTTGTAAATGATAATCCCTAACTATATATGGTCTATAACCAATGGTTTTTTCAGTGAGTATATATATATATATATATATATATATATATATATATATATATATATATATATATATATAGGGCCTCATTAATATATCAGTCGGAAAGGCTCCGAACGATGGTGCTCATTAGGATGGCGGACGGACCTTCGTCCGTCCGCGGCCCCAGAGGAGGAGGGACCATCTGCAGGGGCAGCGGTACTCCCTCCAGTGCAATTAGGATGTGACCGCCACCCTGGCGGTCACATCCTCAATATTTAACATTGCGGCGGGTGCTGCTTGAAGCAAGGGTAAATATGCATGCTACGCATTGCATGCTGCTTTGCGCACGCAAATGCAGGGGGGTACCATAGGTACCCCCCATGTGCACCCCCCGCAACGGGCCCCCAAAGAAATCATTGTATGCCTTTCCACGGCGGTGAAGCCGCCGCGGAAAGGCATCTCTTTACCCCCATCCTAATATGGCTGGTGGTGTCTGTTAGACACCGCCTTTATATGAGAGCTTTTCCACCGCGGTCGTAAGGCGACCGCGGCGGAAAAGCGGCGGATGGGCTTTCTGACCACCCAGCCATCCTAATCTGGTGGGGGGTCTTTGAAGGCTCTGCAGCAGTTTTTCCGCCTCCTCCAGGCCGGCGGACAATTCCGCCCGCCCAGAGGATGCAGAAAAAACGCAATCCTAATGACCCCCGATATTTGGATTTTCCGAAACCATGTCTGAACCTATGTTTCTGTCCGACTCTGAAACATTTCCAACTGACAGAATATAATGGAAAGGTAACCGTTTGGTCAGTCGGAAACTGTCAGTCGGTCGGCGCTGAATCTTACAAGCATATGGACCGCGTTTCCGATCGACGTACTATGATGTCGGATTCAGACAGCTTGTTTTGTTGGTCGGAACACAGGCTTTCATTGTAGTCAATGGGAGTCTGACCGAACGGTGTTCGGAAACATCATAATCGGTCAGTCGGACTTCCCAAACCCTACTCTGTCGGAAATGATCCCGACAAGAGGTCAGTCGGAATGCTTTCTGACCGACATCGTAATGAGGCCCTTAATCTATCACTAAATATTAAATTGGTTAATACATGTCTAAATAGAGTAATCATTGTATTTTTTTTAATTATATTTTGGTTGCTGGCTATTGGTCTGTAGGGGAAGTTAATGAAATAATAATTAATTAATAATTAAATAATGTATTATTAATTAATTGATTTGTAATTATGTAAATTGTGTAATATTAATATTTTTTAAGTTATATATTAGGCGTGGGCTGAAGAATGTTTAAGGGTGGGACGTTAATTATTAATGAATTACTGATTCATTGTTACAAAATATTAATGGTGCTACATTTATTTATTTGAGTTATGTTTTAAGTGTGGTTTGTGGGGATATAACGTGGTTATTTAATTAAGTAATTATTAAATGACAATTCAAAAAATGTATCCTTTAATACAATTTATTTACTAATCATGTTAATTGTTTTTATATACTTTTTTGTGTTAATTATTAAAGTTCATATTAGGAGTTAAGTATTTGGTATAAATTAACAGGGTTACGTTTCATACATGTAATGTTCTTGAAGTGAAGTACTTTCCCTGCTGTTGCTCAGACTAGAGTGGGAATCGTAAATGTAACCCATCCGAATTCCAACACTTTCACTACTGTTGCACAGACTGGAGTGGGAATAGTAAATGTAACCCCTTTGAAGTCCAAAGATTTCCCTACTGTTGCAGAGTCTGGAGTGGGAATAGTACATTTTACCCCTTAGGAGCACAATGTTTTCCCTAGTGTTGCAAAGACTGGAGTAGGAATAGTAAATTATCAATGATGTTAACTGCGCTACATTTATTTATTTTAGTTATATAGTGTGGGTTGAAACATTTTTGGGGGTATAGGGGAATAGTGTGCTAAATTAATTATTATATATATATATATATTTATAGATAGATACAGATATATGTATATAGATATAGATAGATAGATGTATATATTATATATATCTATATATATATCTTTATATAATTATTTTAAAAATAATTTCAGTAAGTGTTTTTTCACATTTTGTTTATTTGGTAATTTATTTCATTATTTGTAATTGATTTGGTAATATTTGGTATGTATTTCTATATAGAAATATAGATACATATATATATATAATATATATGTATATAAATATGTATTAGTAGAACAAATTAAAACACCAAAATTTAATAATGTTAATAATAGTGTAATTTTATGTATATGTATATATAAACAAACACACATATATATGCATGTGTGTATGTTTATATAAGTGTATATTTATGTTTACTAATACATGGTGCTTACATATATTTAATTGTCATTATCTTAATGTTATATATTAAAATGTTTAAGATTTACTATTTTAAACTGTAAATATATTTTTAATTTTTAAACATTTTAATAATAGAGAGATACAGTATATTGTTCTGATATTTTTGTATATACCTTTGTAAGTACCTTCTGTTTGAGTGCCCAATGTATGTAGCACCAAGGCGGAAGTGGCTAAAGCCGATGTGTAGGACATTGGGAACAAGGGAAGGAATGACTGCAGTTAGACTTATCCGTACCAGTCCTAATATGTCTGTGTATATTGCGGTGGCAAAATACCTAGGATTGGCATGGACGATTAGAGCCCGACTCCTGAAGGAATAACACAGTACCTAACGCTGTTGGCTGGATACCTCTCGTAAGAATAATATTTTGCACTGTTGTACAGTTTTTAATGATTTTTTTTTTTACTATTTATTCATGAAATTGAAAATCTGTTTTTAAAATGGTTTTATTACTAGAAGTTAATACATGTACTTTTATATGTGGAACATGCTTTTATGACAATTGTCAAAATAAAGCTTACTTGACTTGTAAGTATAGAGAAACGTGTGTAGTTTGTCAACAAACTGCCAGTTCTTTCACATCGCCTCAATATAGGTATTGTGTATTATCAATAATCAACGAACGCGCATTTTTAATCGATGTGTTAACTTTGGTCAGAAGGATTGAAAAATATCTAGTATGTTTTTGTGTATGAATGTACCATCCATGTACAAATATTTAATGTATTCACTGATATAGATGACAACTAACAAACTTTTTGAATTAAAATCGACCCCAAAAAATATATATTATAAAAATACATAACAAAATGATAAATAAATAATTGAGTGATATTAGTTTTTGTCAATATTGCTTATTTTGCTGTAAATGTCTGAAAACTGTTCTAGATCTTGTTGTCCGTAATAATAGCTATAGTACTTGCCCAGGTGTATTTTCTCATTCCATGTGATCTATATTATGTCAGTGATCCATAAAAAACACCTTTCATTAACACCTCTTCGCCTAGGACTACCTAAGTAATAGGACAAAATGCACCAGTTCAAAAACGTAACATACTGTCTAGTTATGATTTAATGTTACATATTTCAATTATTTTTAAGTAAAATAAATTAATTACATTTTTAATTGTAATTACCCCCACATTACACTATCAGTTGTATTCTATATATTAAAAGCTTGGTTGAAATTTAATTTTCAGTTCATATTATATTTAAAATAATTACTATTTAAATAAAATTAAATCAAAATGAATTTTAGGTGTTAATACATGAATTTAAACTATGATATATATTTCTGTTTACAAGTATTTAAAAAATGTAAGAGCTTTTAAAAATATTCAAAAAAATTGGAATATTTGTATTTATATCCCTAATAGTGTTATTACCTGCCTCCATTGTTTTATATCCACGTGGACTAGAAAATCAGCCAAGGGCTGACAGGCATACTTCAAACGTGTTTTGTCAGTAGTACAACAAAAGTAGTAGATAGGTGATTGTCTTACTAATTTTTTGGTATTTTTTTATGGCATGTTCTTTAATTTCCCTAAACCCCACCCATTTTGTTGCAATTATCCCAAATGTTTTCATCCCTTTTCCTTAACACTTTCACATTTAATACTAAAACCTATATCTGTGTGCAGACATTTTCACCAGCAGGGTGGAGATCTTCATACAGAAAAGATAGGCTGAGGTGGAGTTCATTGGCCAGAGGTTTGTAAAATAACATTTTCTAAGCTGTTAAAGTAATGCTACTTTATCTACCCTAAAATGGCTTTTGTTGCAGCAGCCCATAGTCTCCTTCAGTGCGATTTAAATAACTACTTTTAAAGACTATTTTTGTTTTAAGGCAATGTTTTCTTTCTTAATTGGTGAGGTCTGTAACTCCCCCAACAATAAAGTTTTACAAAAGCCATGATAAAATCAATGCAGGCATTGGCAAAGTCATAAGACAGGCAGCCAATACCAGACCATTTTACTTTGCCAATGCTTATTTTAATATATCTCTTAGACGACTTGATAAATAAGTATTAATTGGGCGCTGTAGGCATCTGTTATATTTTATGTCTAGATTGGATTTACTTTCTTTGTTGTTGCTGGAAGAGTTGGAATAAATAGGAAACCCAGACCAGATCCTGATGTGTAGGAAGGAAGAATATTGCACTGTTTATTTTGTGTTTGTTCAATGAGGGCTCAAGGCTTTACTATTGCTTCTCAGTAGATTTGGAGGTACTTGTGGGGCCGTACTCCATTATTTAATCAAATTCAAGGCACCAGTTTACTTTGACTCTGCATGGATGGTTTCATGACCATAGCATTTATCAGCTCTCCACAAAAAAGATGGAGCAAATGAATCACTACATGACTTTGCATTAAGCAGACTTCTAATTGCAAAAGAGAGGCAACAACACAAAACAACCTCCCCCCAGAAGATTACACAGTGCCAGATCTACTACACTAGTGTGACAAGGTTTTTGTGAAATTCCCTCCTCAAATGAAAGCAAGCACAATGGACGGATGGGAATATTTTATGATATTACCACACATGCCATGCATAGTTGTGGGGTTAAAATTGTTATGTTGCTTACCCCTCTTAGTTGTCACAGAAAAGAAATGTATAGTGATATCTTATTTCATGAACACAAATGTAACACAAGACACTGATGTATTGCCTTCGCAACATGATGCAACTCATGGCTCCACACTAAATGGCACTTTTACATGAACATAGCTGATGCCATCATCAGCATGCAACTGTTTGTAAATAAGGTGCTGTACATTCATGCAAACAAATACTCCATATTGTTATGCATTGCTGCCCTGCTCTAAATGTAATTGTTTTTGTACATATGATGAAGCCTTCGTATTTTCCTTTATGTATGTAAATGTTCTGTGGTATTGAATTACTTCCCTCAGTTTGGGGACATTTTCTAGCATTATTGTTTTGAGTTGGGGTTATTGGAAACCTTGGTCAGGCCCTGTATACCTTCTTGATTTTAGACCTTCAGTTGTATCGTGTATCTTGAATGAGGGATCAGTTGCTTGATGGAGACATTTTACTTGAAGAATTCCTGCCCATTGGGCTGTCTTTGCCTAGATACCCCAGGTGGGTGTAGATGGATTATCCCTGACTGAGTACCAGATGAGCAAATGCACTTTTCTTTAGCAAGAGTTCATTTATGAATTGGTTTGTAACATGCCTATATTATGTTTTATATATTCTGGGCATTTGTCTATGGACATCCATGCCCAATCTGACCAACTGTCACATATATTGCTTTCCTCACTCCAGAGAGTGCATCAGTAGGGAAAGTGTTGGATAGTGGAGTGGATAAAATTGCTATTCCCACTCCAGCAAGTGTTACAGTAGGGAAATTGTTGGATAGCAGAGGGGAATAATTTACTATTCCCACTCCAGGGAGCGCAACATTAAGGAAAGTTTTGGATAGCAAAGGGGAATAATTTACTATTCCCACTCCAGTGAGTGCAACAGTAGGGAAAGTTTTGGTTTGCATAGAGGAATAATGTACTATACCCACTCAAGAAAAAAAAGTAAAATTAATTAACAAACAATTAATTATTTTTAAAAAATTACCTTCCACCGTATTCCCCTATGAATGACACCACAAATATTGTAAAACATAACACGATTACCATAATTAATTAATTAATGAAAATAACAAGCAATTTAAAAACAATCAATAATACATTAATTCACACTATTAACACTATAAAACAACTTCAAATAAATATTATCATAAAAATAAAAAATAAATATTACATTTAATTTACTTCCCACCCTGCTCCCCTATAAACCTACAATCCGCTCCTAAAATAACGCAAAGAAGATATTTACCAATGAATTATTAATAATTGACAATCAAATATTAATAATTAACAATCAATTAATTACTAATTAATAAGTAATTAATTATCACAATTAACAATATACAATATTAAATACATAAATACCAATTCATAATCATTATTTATTAATTAATTATAATTAAATTACTTCCCACCCTATTTCCCTATTAACCCACAACCCGCTCCCAAAAAATAACACAATAAGATATTTCCCAATTAGTTATTAATAATTAGCAACCAATTAAATACTAATTAATAATAAATTGATTACCAAAATGAATAATATAACATATTAAGGGGCCTATTAGGATGGCCGGAGGACCTTTGTCTGCCCGCCACCCTAGCGGTGCTGAGACCAGCCGCCAGTGGTGTGGCGGTCCCGCATTGGGAATTAGGATGCCACTGCCCTGGTGCTGTGGATGCACCATGTGCATGTAGAATGCTGGTACCCCCCATGTGCACACCTCACCCCCCAACACCCAGGGGGCTGGCAATCCCCGCCTGAATTGTAATATAGGTGGCGGTATCTTGCAGACACCATATTCAGCCCCTTTACTGTCCGGTTGACTCGTCGACAGGCGGAAAACCAGCGGACGGTCTATCCGGCCGCCGGGGTCCCCCTGGTATCGTGATATGGAGGGGGAAATGGGAGGTGGGTGGTAGATAATGGCGGTCAGATCGCCACCACCCTATTCCACTATAAACCCACAACCCGCTACGAAACAAAAATGCAAAATGTAATTAAAAAATGTAAAACTTCAAAAAATTATTTAATAATTAATTATAATAAAATTACTTCCCACCCTAGTCTCCTATAAACTTACAACCCAAGTTTCAAGTTCAAGTTCAAGTTCAATTTATTTGAATTAGTTCTCTGCTGTGAACAACAAATTTCAAGCAACACATTTCTTATAACAATATACCTAAAAAAAATCAGAACAGATTTAAAAAGCTTTTAATGAAAATGTATCTGGGGAGATTTAAAAAGTGAGATCAGACTGTACCAGTACACTGTTATATCTATATTGGATTTTCTTTAAGTAGCGCCTTCTAGCCTCAACCAATTTCGAGGTAGGGCATACCGACAATACATTCTTCAGATCTTGCAAATACCGCATATACTGGTAGCATTTTCTTTATGAGTTCATTTAAAAGTCAAGGAGTTAAAAGGGAGTATCCCAAGCTGCAATAGAATTATACAATGCCAGATTCCATGCCTTAAAGAAAAATGAATATATTTTTGAACCTGTTTGTATGCAATTGATTCAGCATAAAATGCACAATGATGCAATTTAGAACAGTGTGAAATGTCCAGTTTAGAGCTGATCCTCCTGATATTTTAGGAAAAGCTTCAATTGGGCAGTAGTCCATGATTTCAAGTGATCAGTTGTGCATTCTGACAATTTAAAAGCAATAATGAGATTCTGGCTAAAAGTAGCTTGTAGATTTGGGCTCCAATGTCTTCATTTTTAATAAAAATCTTTAGGTGCCTTGATCCGCATGTAAAAGATTGTAAGCCCATCTTAAAATATTGGTGATGGCTCTGGTGAAAGAGCTGACTAAAGAAAATTTCAAAGGCAGGCTTGTACAGGGACAGCTTGTTGGACCTTAGCCAATTTTCGGAGGATTTTCCCTTCTTTATTCCAGAGCGTACAATAAGATAGGGGGAATCTTAGAACTGTAAACCTGCAGTAAGGAAAATAAGTGCCTTTGCCTGGAAGAAGAATATAATCATTGAAGCGCCCCCACATGAATGTCTGCTTTACGACTCAAGTGCTGCAGGTGAGGAGAGTTTATTAATGATCCAATCAATCAATCAATCAAGGCATTTATATAGCGCACTACTCACCCGGAGGGTCTCAAGGTGCTAGGGGAGGGGGGTCCGCTACTGCTCGAACAGCCAGGTCTTGAGCTGCTTCCTAAAGGCAAGGTGGACCTGGGTCAGGCGGAAGTGGGTCGGGAGGGAGTTCCAAGTCTTGGCAGTGAGGAAGGAGAAGGACCTTCCCCCTGTGGTGGCTCTTCGGATGCGGGGGATGGCGGCGAGGGCATGGCCGGTCGAACGAAGCTGGCGTTTGGGAGCGTAGAAGTTGAGGCGGCTGTTGAGGTATCCTGGGCCTTGGTTGTGTAGGGCTTTGTGTGCGTGGGTGAGGAGATGGAAGGTGATTCTCTTGTTGACCGGGAGCCAGTGCAGGTCTCTCAGGTGTCCGGAGATGTGGTTGCGACGGGGGATGTCCTGGATGAGTCGTGCTGAGGCGTTCTGGATCCGCTGGAGCCTCTTCTGGAGTTTGGCGGTGGTTCCGGCGTAGAGGGAGTTACCGTAGTCCAGACGGCTGGTGACGAGGGCCTGGGTGACCGTCTTCCTGGTCTCGGTGGGGATCCACCGGAAGATCTTTCGTAGCATGCGCAGGATGTTGAAGCACGTCGAGGAGACGGCATTGACTTGTCTGGTCATGGAGAGGGAGGAGTCCAGGATGACGCCCAGGTTGCGTGCGTGGTCTGTTGGTTTGGGTGCGCTGCCTAGGGCGGGGGCCACCAGGAGTCGTCCCAGGCGGAGGGTGAAGATCCCAGGATGAGGACTTCCGTCTTGTCTGAGTTCAGTTTCAGGCAGCTGTTCTTAATCCATTCGGCTACCTCTTTCATCCCTTCGTGTAGGTTGGCTCTGGCGGTGGCGGGGTCGTTGGTGAGGGAGAGGATCAGCTGGGTGTCGTCGGCGTAGGAGATGATGTTGAGGTTGTGCTGGCATGCGATGGCTGCGAGGGGGCTCATATCGAGGTTGAAAAGGGTTGGGCTGAGCGAGGAGCCTTGAGGAACGCCGCAGATGACTTCGGTGTCTTCTGATCTTAACGGGGGGAGGCGGACTCTCTGTGTCCTTCCGGCGAGGAAGGAGATGATCCACTCCAGTGCCTTTTCCTGGATTCTGATGTTGCTGAGAAGCTGTACTGGGGTACGGTGGCAGACAGTGTCGAAGGCCGCGGAGAGGTCTAGGAGGATGAGGGCCGCTGTTTCTCCGTTGTCGAGCAGGGCTCGGATGTCATCGGTGACTGTGATCAGGGCGGTCTCGGTGCTGTGGTTGGCCCGGAAGCCAGACTGCGAGAGGTCAAGCGATCCGTTCGTCTCTAGGAAGGCGGCGCTTGTTGACGGTCTTCTCGATGACTGTTGCAGGAAACGGGAGCAGCGAGATGGGGCGGTAGTTCTTGAGGTCGGTGGGGTTGGCTGATGGTTTCTTAAGCAGAGCGCTGAGTTCGGCGTGCTTCCAGCTCTCAGGGAAAGTAGCGGAGTCGAAGGAGGTGTTGATGATGTCCTGCAGGTGGGGTGCGATGACAGTATCAGCCTTGTTGAAGACGTGGTGAGGGCAGGGGTCGGTCGGAGATCCGGAGTGGATGGAGTTCATCGTGCTGGCGGTGTCTTCGGTGCTGATCGGGGTCCAGGCGCGGAGGGTGGTAGTGGGGGGCGGTGGTTCGGTCGTGGCGTGCGTCGGTTGAGTGCTGAAGCTGTTGTGTATGTCTGTGATCTTGTTGTGGAAGTAGGAGGCGAGGGAGTTGCAGAGGTCTTGCGAAGGGGTGATGTAGTTGTTTCCGGCGTTGGGGTTGGAGAGCTCTTTAACGATGTTGAAGAGTTCCTTGCTGTTGTGTGCGTTGTTGTCCAGGCGTTCCTTGAATGCAGTTTTCTTGGTGGCGTGGATCAGTTGGTGGTGTTTTCGGGTGGCGAGCTTGAGGGCAGTCATGTTGTCTGGTGTTGGGTCTTTGCGCCAGGCTTTCTCGAGGGCTCTGCAGTTCTTCTTGGAGCTCTTGAGTTCGTCGGTGAACCATGGGGCTTTCTTGCTGCCGGGTCTGCTAGGCGGGGTCCTCAGAGGGGCGAGGTCATCTGCGCAGTCGCTGATCCACTTCGTGAGGTTGGTGGCCGCTTCGCTGGGGTTCGTTGCGCTGGTGGGTTCTTGCTCAGGGAAGTTGCGAGCTGGTCGGCTGTGAACTTGTTCCAGCTTCTGCATGCAACCTGTTGCTGGTGGTGGTGGATCGTGGTCCTTCTGAAGCTGAAGTGGACGCAGCTGTGGTCCATCCATTGGAGTTCGGTGGCGTGGCTGAAGGTGATGTCCTTGCTGGATGAGAAGACGGGGTCGAGTGTGTGTCCGGCGTTAGCCACTCTGCCATATGTGGAGAGTGGGGGGGCGGAGCGAGGGAGGGACAGCTGGGAGGTGGGAACGGGGCGGCGAATGGGTAGGGCTGCAGAGGGAATGGGCAGGGCCGCAGGGGGCAGCGGCGGGGAGCGGGGAGGTGGCGGGAAGCGCGGCAGGGGCGCCAAAATCACAGGGGTACAACAATAACAGTATGGGGAGACAGAAATTAAACAGAGAGCACGAAATACACAGGGGGAGAAAAATCGGAATCAGAATCACGGAGGATCAAAAATAATTCAACAGGGGGAGCACAGAATAACAGGGGACAGAGAACAAACCGGGGGAAAGATAAGCAATCGGATTCGCTATTACAGACGCGGCGCAGGCGGGGCAAGAGCAGCAACAGCGGTGTCACAGGGTTACAGCTGCGAGCGGCGGCGGCACTTGGCAGGAACGAGGGGCAGCCTGGGCTCACTCACGAGGAGTGTGCGCGGTGCGTGGGGGTGACCGGCCCAGAGGGACAGAGGTCACTGCTCGCCACCTCGCCCACCTCGTCCTATATGGCCCAGTGGGAGGGAGGGGCAGCTGGGAGGCGGGAGCGGGGCGGCGAATGGGAAGGGCTACAGAGGGAAGGGGCGGGGCTGCAGGGGGCAGCGGCGGGGAGCAGGGAGGTGGCGGGAAGCGCGGCAGAGGCCGGGGCGCCAAAATCACAGGGGTACAACAATAACAGTACGGGGAGACAGAAAATAAACAGGGAGCACTAAATACACAGGGGGAGAAAAATCGGAATCGGAATCACGGAGGAACAAAAATAATTCAACAGGGGGAGCACAGAATAACAGGGGACAGAGAACACACCGGGGGAAAGATAAACAACCGGATTCGCTATTACAGACGCGGCGCAGGCGGGGCAAGAGCAGCAACAGCGGTGTCACAGGGTTACAACTGCGAGCGGCGGCGGCACTTGGCGGGAACGAGGGGCAGCCTGGCCTCACTCACGAGGAGTGTGCGCGGTGCGTGGGGGTGACCGGCCCAGAGGGACAGAGGTCAGAGTGAATATTCGCCCCAGATAGGTATAGTCTTTTACTACTTCTATCGTAAACCCACAACCTGCTATGGAACAAAAATGCAAAAGTTACTTACATTCGAAATATGGAACACATATATTAAAAAACAAATGCAAAACTTGCACAACAAAATAGAACACAGACATATAAAATACATGTAAAATACACACTAAAATATATAACACTAAATCAAACAGTGATGTTTTTAACAATGATACTTTTGCTAACAATATTAATTACTTTGATATTTTGAAAAACAATATTACTTACCTTCAACTCGATATTCTTGACATCGATATTCTGGATTTTGGACTCCATATTACTGCTACTTGATATTTCCTACTCGATATTAGTTCTATATAAAAAGAATTATGCAACCAGACATCCTCCTGTCTGCCCATTGGGAAAGTAATGCACTACAGTACAGAGAAAGGAGGGATTAAGGAACAGGATATTGTATTTGGCACGTTCATCATTGACTATCCCATCAGCAAAATGCAAAGGCACTTACACTTAATCACACTTTACTCCCTGGCCTTGCCCTCCATCACCACATTTGACATTACTTGTTTCCAATAAAATATATTTTCTTGGCAGTAATGAAAACAATTATTAACTTAGTCTACTGCTGGTAAATTAGAAGGATTAGGCTGGATAGGTAGACGTTGCACTGATCATCATCATTAAGTGCCTAACCCTTTGCTAGTAGTGAGTCACTTTGTTCAGCACTTGTTGAAAGGGAACATTGGAACTGATGTAATCCGTTATGGAACCAATAATAAAATATATCACTTGGCCATAGGAAAATGGTGCATGCAAAGAATCTTTTTTCAAATTTTATGGAAGGCTGGGACAGAAGAAACTTAGGAAAGGACTCAGAGTTATGTACTAGGAAGTGACTTGGAAGGCACTGGGAGTGAAGTGAAACAACTATTTTTGCATTGCTATGAAATTTGTAAATGAGCCTACACATTAACTAAAGGAGATGCACATTGCTCAGCCAACAAAGCAGCGCCACTGATGTAGCCATTTAGCCGATAGGTCACACATGGGTGTCACTGGCGAAATGCCATGGGTAGGGAGGGAGGAAGGTGATTGATGATGACGGGTGGGTAGGAAGAATGCATAATATATGTTGCGCTTGAAAACTACTGTGTGTCTAGGGAGTAGTCTGAAATACCACCATTCTCAACACTTTGAATCAAAAACCTTGATAAAAACACTCTAAGCAAGTAAAAGTGAGAAGAACGCCACTACAGAGAAGCACCCTAGTCCCTTGTTTACACTTCTTCCCAAGGTGTTTTACATTCATTACTGCATAGGTCTTCTAGTATTTGTATTCTTCACCCTTGGCTTTGCTACTCAACCTTTAAGTTTTACATTCTCTCAATTCAGTCTTCACCATTATAAACCATCCATCCATTGATATATCCATCCATCCAAACATGGCTCTCAGTCTCAATGAGTCTTCCTTAAACCAACATACATTTGTCATTTACCCATCCATGTGTCCTTTGACCCATCAAACCCACTGGATGATTCCTTTCACCCACCCAGGCAGGCATCCTTTCACCTATACCCTTTCATCCACCCAGGCAGGCATCCTTTCATCTTTCATCCATCCTTTACCCACCCATGCATCCTATCAGCCCTCTGTAGTACGCGCATCTATTCCTTTCACCCGCTCATCCTTCTCTTCCAGTTACTTGACATAATTCACCCCTCATTTCTCCTTTCATTCTTCTTTCCCAATTCCATCAAACGATCATAGTTAAAGACCTTCTAGAAACTTTCATTGCTGAGTTGAAGATTGAACAGGCCATTAGTTACTGTATATGCTAAGTAAGGAGGGATGCAGTTAATTGTTCACAAGTCAACAGCACACCCTTGCAGTGAGTATATAATTATTTGTCAGTAAGCAAGCAATATGACTTACCACCACCCACCATTGCCTCACCCCCTATCACTGCGGCATTTACTGACTGGCTGGCACCTCCATCTCTGCCAGCCCAGGCACTGGTGGTTGGTGTGGCTAGAAAAACATTACACATTTTTTAGATGCCAGATACGCCTCCCCCTCATTTTTTTTATACCAAAGTATACCACTCACATCACTAAAATTCAAATACAGACAGTATCTTCTATAAAAAATATAGGGTTGGGCATTTTGTTGGTGGTAGTTTTTGAAAAGCCTCAAGACAAACTGTAAATCAGAGATTTTGAACAGAAATACAAAAGTGGACATCTGGACCTATGGTCTTGGTTGGCAAATGCAATGGGGCCATCCCCCTCATACTTCCGTCCAGCCATGGAGCATAGTCATCAGTTCACCAACTGCTGCTAATAATGCTAGACACAAAGCACGCAAAGAGGGTTGAGGCAAGAGCCCGCACCTGTCACTTCAAATGGCTATCTAGTTTGGTGATGGTGCTTGAACACCAGAAAGTGCACCCTTCTACACTTCCTATTTGGGTGATTCCCCAAAAAACGAGCACATATAAAGTGGAATCAGCACACATTAAATTAAAGTATTGTTTAGATGTTAAAAGTATATCAATTGTCCATGATGACTTGAAGAAATTACCAGGTCCAGATATCTCTTTGTAATCAAACATATTTCCTTTATTGATGAATAAGTGCAGTCATTAAAATCCAATATTCACACATTTTATTGAGCCATGACGATTGGTATGTGTGAACGTGTGCAAAAACGTAGGCCCTTTTAAATGAGGGTTCTTTATTATTCAGAGTAAGTTATTTTTGTAATTTAGGGATTTTATTCTCAAGCAAAGGTGTCTGGACCCAGTAGGTTCTAAATGTTAGATCAAAGATGAGTAGAAATTGTAATGGGGTTTTTAAGTTTTCCTAATCCCTGGGTATTCGACCTGTTAAGGAGTTAGTAGACATATATAGGGCCAGAGGGGTGTCTACTACTACCTTTGGGGCAAGGCTGTTGGGTTATACCCTTCAGATAGAAGAAAATATAGACCTTAAACATTTGTTATGCCTACCTGTTAAGCCTCATCCCTGATTGCTCATAAGGAAGTTGATTTGTAATACTTGGTGGACCTGCTTTTGCTGAAACCTCCATTACTATGGTTTTCTAGCTGGTCTATCTGGTTTATTATCTGGTCTCTTATACTTCCTGGCTTACATACATTAATACATCCTTTAGTACTTTGCTAAATATCTCTGTATTGCAAGACCCATCTCAAGTTATTCTTTGACAGGAGTTTTATCAATGTAATTTTTTTTAAATACATATGATCAAAGAATGTATGATGAGTCTAGGAAATCTACTATTGCTTTTTATAAGTCATTTAATCCATGGGAAGGATGTGAATTGTATTCGTCCTTTGTAACTACCCTCCAGATACGATATCCTGTCCCTGTAATGGTTTGTCCAAGCAAAACACACAGTACTTTATGATGATCCGCGGTTTTTATATGAATTTTGGGAGTTATTACCTTAAACCAATTCTTACGCACAAAATATTAGAGACTGTAAAAATGCACTGAGCTATCTGTTTACACATGGGGGTCCCCTTGTATGCTTTAATGTTATTTTTATAAGGTGGGCCATCCAACTAAGGGAAAGTATTATGTATTAGAGATGACAATGGGAAGAGATAGGGTTGCCCTTTTAAATGTGTTTTTTGTAACATGTTTTTAAACTATTTTACTGTATGTACTTTTATGGCTGATTTCACAGGATTATTTTTAGGAGCATATCTCATCCTTTCAGCCTTCTCAGGGGCCAGTAAGGTATCCCTCTCAACAGTGGGCATATGTTTCAACAGGCTAGCCTCCAGACCTCCTCTGGGACTTAATACATGCATAAGGCCACGTTTTAGGTGTAAAACCACTTGCCAATGTAATCCCCCAATAAGAAGCTAGTTACTAGGTCTTTGGGGATTTGGACCTCCTCTAGGCGATTTATTGTGGTTGCTACCATCTTCAATGGACTCCGAAGCCCTCTTGGCCTGCAGGCACAGGTTGCTCGGGCTTATTTAATAGGTAAAAATAAACAACAATAATCCACCAAATGGTATGAAGTGTTCCCTACAGTGGTGGGGAGAACACAGTGTTTTTTTTTTAAACATTCACGTACTCACTTTACCTCACCACATACTCACACCCAATCCCCACATGCACCACGCATAATCAAATTATCAGTGCTCCCGCGTAGCCGTAGGTCGTAGCACGCCGCATCCCGTAGAGGGGTGCGAAGACCCCAATGATGAAGCATGACACCAAGGGTCCTTTTGGTCTGTGAGGGGTATTTTAAAAACACTTTGTGCTCCCCACCACTGTAGGGAACACTTCATACCATTTGGTGGATTTTTGTTGTTTATTTATACTACCTGGGAGAAGGAATCCACTCTTGTCTCTCTCTCCCCCTCCTTGTTTTTTATATTATTTAATAGGTAAACATAACATTCTTCTCCTCTAATGCCAATGCTAACCTTTCCTCTGCAACAGCCATCTTTTCTCCTCTAGGGCTAGATCTGAAGCTGCTTTTGCTCTTTTCGATTTTAGAAGCTAGGGTAGCCTCCTTTTCTCCATGACTAGGGTAGCCAATTGTATTTTTATCATCCTCTCCATTTTCCTGTCTTCCAATTCCTAGAGGGTCAGGCTGTGGGCGGACTCACTGCTTCCAGATCTGGACAAGAGATGTAACCCCACTCCTGTGGGCACTCATTTATTCTCTGGCTCAGTAGGTTTTGCAAAATCATCTTTTCCCCCTCACATCTTCATCCTCTAATACATCACCTCTTGCTCCTGTGCTACGTACAAACTGAAGCCTGCAGGCCTCGCCCCAGACTCAGGTACTCCAGCATCTTTGAGCCTTTTATCAGCTTCAACAAACTCCCTTTACATAACCTCATCGGCTCCGCCATACTGAATCTCTCAATGTTGCTGAGGTTCACCTCCATTCTTGCAAAAATAACAAGTGCAAAATATGGGAATATGGATGAAATTGAGGATAAATAAAAAAAATGCCAACTTAAAATAAGAGTAGGATTTAAGAAGCAAAAATTAAATGGATTTTTGTTTTTAACTTAAATCTCTGGGTGATATTTCAAATGATAAGTCCGAAATCCCAGCACAGACCTGCTATGTAAGAAATTGGCATATTGGTTGAGGGGGGTGAACTACCCACCTTAATTAATAATAACAACCCTTCTCAGGGGGACGCTCTAAAGTCACTAAATGAAACTGAGCTCATCCCGCTGGAAGCTATGGCACGGAGCAGAGAGGATAAACTTAGAGAAAATGTGAAAAATGTTCATGCAGTACCAAAACAGTAATACAAGTCGAAATACAAAACAAATTAGGAAAGTGAAGTAAGATTTAATAAACACAATGCTACCAAAATGGCAAAACTCCAATAAGGGAAAGCAGGGTTATCAATATTTAAGTTTTATTTGAAATAGTGCCAAGAAGCACAAAGTTCCAATTATATTAAATTTTTGTGGTAAAATAGGACCAAGATGAAATTTGGCCTTGCTGGACACAGGTCAGATACACTAACCAGGGTCACCCTGATCAAAGATATTACCTTCTGACTTCAGTCTGCTAAGTCTCAATCCACCACAGGATTACACTTATAAAGCCCCCAGGACCTCAGAAGAGGCATTTAGAGACATAGAGGCTTATTTACAAGCCCCTTGCACCACAGGTAAGTTACTTTTAATATGGGAAACATTGACGTACCAGAGGCGCAAGAGTCCTCCAAATAAGCCCCTCAGTGTGGCAGAGAAAGGACGAAAAGAGGGTCCAGTTTAAGTCCAGTTACCACAAATCAGGTGGGCAGTTGCAGGAAAATGCCTCCTGTGGCTCATTGTGTCCCTGTAGCTTTAAAGGGAAATCTGTTTTTTGAACTTTGGAGCCCACTTCTTTGCCCTTGGCACAAGAGAAAGACCAGGTCCAATCCTCCAGGCCTCTTCTTAGGTTGCAGCAAGCAGGCTCAATTCTCTTCTGATCTTCCTCAGTCTCAGGAATTATCTGAAGTGGGTGATTAAGATGCCACAATTATGCTTGGCATGAGCTAGTGAGTGGGAATGACCCCTGTGGATACCCTAACCAACGGGAAAAAGGGTCCCAGGGTGAACCGTCTCAATTTCGACCATCCTAAATTTGGGCTCTGTGGTGCGGAGGATGTGTGTGCGGAGTGTACTATGGCATTCCTAGTGTCATCCCACAATAAATTAAGTTTTTGGCAGTTGCAGTAACCACAAGAAATTCAGAGACAAAGTAAAAGAATAAAACTGAGCTTTCAGCAACCAGACATTGGTTACACAAAGTTTTTTGCCAATACGTTTCCCCCCTGTGAAGGGTCCTCTGAACGGTTTGTTGCTCAAATATGTACCTTGAAAAAACATAGACAAGAGGTGTTTGGTAAAAAAGTAACAGTTGGTTTAATTAAACATTGTAGCCGATAGTGCAGCATACAGAAACGGGTCTGAGGACTGGATCAAGGTGCAATCTTTTGGAGCGCCTTCATATACATTTCTTGGAACATCCTAAAACAATGCATAGATCTAGTTTAGGGTGTGGAATGCATGCCTAGTTATGGAACCTTAAATTATTTCCACCTAATAGCAAATGCAAGTGGCTCTCAACCTTGAATGGAGACAATGCAGGCCAGTGGGTAATGTGTCTAGATGGCTGGCTTGGAGAGTGCATGATCACTGTGTGTGCTGTGTGTGTGTGCTATGTCATGATTGGCTGAGTGTTCCTAATTTCATGTAGCATCCAGCTCTATGGTGTTCTGGGAACGCACAGCCCTCCGGCCATGTGTGCTGTATTGGGGCCAATCTACAGGGACCTTTGTGGTGTCACTACCTCTCTGTGGAAATAATTTGGCTTTGCCTGTTTGCAAATTTGTTCTGCTAGTTACGTGGCACCCCACTTGTGATCGGTCAATAAGTTATCCCATGCTTAGGTCAAAGGGCCTGCCTGACAACATTTTTCTGATTAATGGAGAGGGTATATCAAGTGATTTCGACAACAGTGATCCAAGTTCGTTTTCCTGCACATATGTATCATTGCATACATCCACATGAATATTAACATTTATATGTAACCTCAAAAGACCTGTAAAACAGGCTGTGACACTGTGATGGCCAAGAGAGTCATGTTGTGAGTAGAGCCTGTTTACCTGAGAGAAAAAAGGAAGGCCTTGTCCAAGTGTTAGCTAACATTTGCTAGTGACAAGGGCCCTTTGAAGTACACCTCAAGTGTCATATGACATACCCTGACAGAGCTGTAAAGCAGGTCTTGGCACTTCAGAAGTATCCAACACTATGATATTTATTAATGCCTTATGGCTAGAGCTGTCAACCTCAAAGCTGGGGAACTGGGTTCAAGTCTCAGCAATGACGCTCAACATCTTGTGATTCTGGGCAAATAATGTAATATCCCCATGCATAGCAAAAATGAATGTGTTCATCTGTAAAGAAACTTGTGCTCATGTAAAGCTCATTGAATACTCGATTTCTCGGGTCTAGTTTAGGCTCTATAAAACTCTAAAAACGATTTATTTTAAATACAATAAAAAAATACTGTATCCCAATGCTTCCATATAGAACAGCCAACCCTAAGTCAGTGAAAATAGCTTTTTAACTTAATTTACATAACCCAGGCCCTGAAGTTGACCTCAGACTCTTATGAGGACTCTGAAGCGTTTATCAATAAAGCAATTCACCGGCTGAGGGTTGAGCTGAAATGCCTTCCTGTGGTCAGATCTGACATTGTGCATGCTAAAAGGTATTCTTCCAGTATAATGACTCATGATTACATACACGTTACTTTTAAGTTACATTTGGGTGTTATATTTGGTTCAAAATCATATTAATTTTGAATTGCGCACTAGCCATCTAAATGGGAGCAAAGCGCTGGGAATAAGAATGAAGGCATCGCTACAACCCACAGAGACCCTAAGAGACATTGTTGTTGGTCCAACAAACCTGGAAGAAATTGACTGACTAATGTGTATTCCTAGACCAAACTGCCATAAACTCAAAATGTATAATCAGCAAAATATCTGGAACTCCTAAAGTATTGGTAACTGCTAATGTATTTGGGTGTACTGATGATTCTGCTTGGACAGTTATTAACTCAAGTAAGTCCTCTGTTCAATATGCTGGGACTGAAGCTACCGAGTCCCGGGACAGGGTTAGGGAAGGTACAGCAGACTCCTACCCAGACAAGGAATTGTGAGCTTAATGATATAGTGTCGGCATTACCATTCTTCTGTAAACCAGATACTAATCAGATAACCAACAGATGTGAGTATGTTCTCCCATTGGAATAATTTTCCCAGTGAATACAGGCAAAGTTGAGATACTAGATGTTCCATCAGGAAACCGTTATACTGGGCAGACCTACCCCCTACCTACCATTAGATTATTATCATGGACAGTAGCCGGGTTAGGGTACAAATTGGCTGACTTAGACTGGTTGACATATATAGCAAAACATGACATCTGTCAATTACAAGAAACTTGGGCAACAGACAAAGTATTTATTGATGGGTTTACTTCCTATAGCGTAGACGCAAACCCAGCAGAACAAGTTGGGAGAGCAGTTGGTGGCCTTATGATTTTAATTAGGAATGGATGTACTAGCAGATCCATGTTGATGGTTATTGATAGTCTGGATGAAATGGTGATTACTGTGACTTTTTCTTCTGGATTCTGCCTAACTATTTTTAATATTATTATTTATGTAAGGAATGTAAGGGAATCTGACCAAGCCTTTACATTATCCCTTCAGGAAGAAGCTATGGATACTCTACGACCAAATACAAAGATTGTAGTAGCAGGTGTTTTAATGCCTCGTTTGAATCCTGTATCTACCTAAATGAGATTACAAGAGAGGAGGATAAAATATGGGGCATCCCTCCATTATTAGGACATCCAAAGAAATGTTTTTCTAACCTTGAATTAGAATTAGCATCTTTAACAATTAGTAGGGGCCTCTGGACATGCAACAGGCATTCCCCTACAGATCCCAATAGAGCTATAATATTTAAAAGAAAGAAGGGACTATACTACTGTTATAACCAAACTACATTGTGTATTATTTCTCTTGTCCTGAAAACTTATCGTGCTATAGCTCAGGAAGCAGCCCTATATGGGGCAACAATTTAGGGCTGTGCCAACTCCCATTCATTGACAATTGTTGAAAACCATTTAATTAGGAAATTACTTAGTCTACCATCCAGTTCACTTCTTACCCCTATGTATTTTGATGTTGGCATGAAAAGAGTTGCCAACCTGGCTGTTTTAAAAACCTTAGTATATTGAATTCAACTCTGGACCACACCAGAACTTGGAGTCTTCAAAGACTCATTAATAGATCTTTTGAAATCCCAAGGAGTAAGGATTATCCTATGGATTAATTCTGTTTCGGGTTGGCTTTGTAAACTTGGAATGAAGAATCTTTGGGATGATTCCACTACCACTAGTAAAATAAATCTCAAATTGATAAAAGCCTGACATTGGGCCTTCATAAATGTGCGATACGTAAGAACTTTTCATGGAGGGTCCTTCACTAGTAAATGGCATATGAATCAAGATTTTATCATTTGTCCCGCATGTGGTTGGAGCAATGAAGATGAGAAATATATAATGTTCTTTTGTACGAGGTATCATATTTTACGTCGTAAATGGCTTGCTCCAATCTGTCATGACATGGGCACTCACAGTCACTTGGTAACTTTTAGGATTTTAAAAAGTGACACATCGTTAAAAATAGTATTTGCAGTTAGCAAATTTCTACAAGCAGTCTAGTTCAAGGGAGCAAAAAATGTAAGTGTTAATCACGGTATACAGTCAAAATATCGAGTTTTTAATATCGAGTTACATTAATATCGAGTTAAAAATATAGAATGGACACAATATTGAATGGACAGAATATAGACTACAAAAATATCGAATAGGAGGTAAGTAAGTTAATATTAATTTTTTATAGTATTTTGTATGTTAGTATATGTGTGAAAAGTGTATATTTATTTTATAATTTATTTTAATGAATTAATTTCATGGTATTTAATTTTTGCGTAATATAATTCTGTAGCGGGTTGTGGGTTTATAGGGGAATAGGGTGGGAAGTAATTTGAATATAATTATTTAAATGCTTAAATGTATTTATTGGTATTTATTTTGAATTAATTGATATTTAAATTTGTAAATGTTAATTAATTAAAATATAATTGGTAATTCATTTTAATTAATTGACTAATTGATAATTATGTAAATTGTATTACTGTATTTTCTGTAGTGGGTTGTGGGTTTATAGGGGTATAGGGTGGGAAGTAATTTAGATATTATTATTTAAATGTTTAAATGTATTTATTGGAATTTATTTTGAATTAATTGATATTTCATTTTTAATTGGTAATCAATTAATATATTTGGTAATTCATTTTAATTAATTAATTAATTTATAATTATGTAAATTGTATTCATGTATTTTCTGTAGTGGGTTGTGGGTTTGTAGGGGAATAGGGTGGGAAGTAATTGAATTATAATTAATTATATTTTTAAATTTATGTTTTGGTATTAAATGATATATACATATTTAATTGGTAATTAATTAAAATATAATTGGTCATTAATTTTAATTAATAGTTTAATTGTTAATTATGTAAATGTTATTCATTCATTTTCTGTAACAGGTTGTGGGTTTCAGGGGAATAGGGTGGGAAGTAATTTAATTGTGAATAAATAAATATTGTTATTTATTTATTGGTTTTGTTTTGTTGTAGTTTTTTATACATTTTTAATTGTTAATTAATTAATTGTTAATTAGTAAATAATTTGTAATAATAGGTAAATATTTGTAATATTTTTTGGTGTGTTTTTACTTTATTAATAATTATATTATATAAAATTGTTAATTACTTTTAATTAATTTGTATTTACTATTAATATTTAATTTATTTTTATTCATATATGAAGTATTTACTTTCTCTACTGTTGCACTCTCTGGAGTGTGAAAAGTAATTTTTACCCCTACGCTGTCTAACACTTTCCCTACTGTTGCACTCTTTGGAGTGGGAATAGTAATTTAACTCTCCCGCTATTTAACACTTTCCCTACTGTTGCACTCTTTGGAGTGGGAATAGTAATTTTTACCCCTATGCTTTCCAACGCTTTCCCTACTGTTGCATCCTTTGGAGTGGGAATAGTAATTTTTACCCCTACGATATCCAGCGCTTTCCCTACTGTTGCACTCACTGGAGTGGGAATAGTAATTTTTACCCCTACGCTATCCAACACTTTCCCTACTGTTGCACTCTCTGGAGCGGGAATAGTAATTTTAACCCTCCCGCTATCCAACGCTTTCCCTACTGTTGCACTTTCTGGAGTGGGAATAGTAATTTTTACCCCTACGCTATCCAATGCTTTCCCTGCTGTTGCACTCTTTGCAGTGGGAATAGTAATTTTTACCACTATGCTATCCAACGCTTTCCCTACTGTTGCACTCTTTGGAGTGGAAATAGTAATTTTTACCCCTACACTATCCAACGCTTTCCCTACTGTTGCCCTCTCTGGAGTGGGAATAGTAATGTTTACCCCTACGCTATCCAACGCTTTCTATACTGTTGCACTCTCTGGAGTGGGAATAGTAATTTTACCCCTCCCACTATCCAACACTTTCCCTACTGCTGCACTCTTTGGAGTGGGAATAGTAATGTTTACCCCTACGCTATCCAACGCTTTCCCTACTGTTGCACTCACTGGAGTGGAAATAGTAATTTTTTCCCCTACGCTATCCAACGCTTTCCCTACTGTTGCACTCTGTGGAGTGGGAATAGTAATCTTTACCCCTACACTATCCAACACTTTCCCTACTTTTGCACTCTCTGGAGTGGGAATAGTAATTTTTACCCCTACGCTATCCAAACCTTTCTATATTGTTGCACTCTCTGGAGTGGGAATAGTAATTTTTACCCCTACGCTATCCAACGCTTTCCCTACTGTTGCACTCACTGGAGTGGGAATAGTAATTTTTACCCCTACGCTATCCAACACTTTCCCTACTGTTGCACTCTCTGGAGTGGAAATAGTAATTTTAACCCTCCCGCTATCCAACGCTTTCCCTACTGTTGCACTTTCTGGAGTGGGAATAGTAATTTTTACCCCTACGGTTTCCAATGCTTTCCCTACTGTTGCACTCTTTGGAGTGAGAATAGAAATTCTTACCCCTGCGCTATCCAACGCTTTCCCTACTGTTGCACTCACTGGAGTGGGAATAGTAATTTTTACCCCTACGCTATCCAACATTTTCCCTACTGTTGCACTCTCTGGAGTGGAAATAGTAATTTTAACCCTCCCGCTATCCAACGCTTTCCCTACTGTTGCACTTTCTGGAGTGGGAATAGTAATTTTTACCCCTACGGTTTCAAATGCTTTCCCTACTGTTGCACTCTTTGGAGTGGGTTTAGTAATTTTTACCCCTACGCTATCCAACGCTTTCCCTACTGTTGCACTCACTGGAGTGGGAATAGTAATTTTTACCCCTAAACTATCCAACGCTTTTCCTACTGTTGCACTTTCTGGAGTGGGAATAGTAATTTTTACCCCTACGGTTTCCAATGCTTTCCCTACTATTGCACTCTTTGGAGTGGGAATAGTAATTTTTACCCCTACGCTATCCAACGCCTTCCCTACTTTTGCACTCTGTGGAGTGGGAATAGTATTAAATTTCCCTACGCTATCCAACGCTTTCCCTACTGTTGCACTCTCTGGAGTGGGGATAGTAACTTTTACCCTTATGCTATCCAACGCTTTCTATACTGTTGCACTCTCTGGAGTGGGAATAGTAATTTTTACCCCTACGCTATCCAACGCTTTCCCTACTGATGCACTCTCTGGAGTGGGAATAGTAATTTTACCTCTCCCGCTATCCAACGCTTTCCCTACTGTTGCACATTCTGGAGTGGAAATAGTAATTTTTACCCCTACACTATCCAATGCTTTCCCTACTGTTGCACTCTTTGGAGTGGTTATAGTAAATTTTACACTTTCCGCTATCCTATGGTAAAAATATTGTAAATATTTTATTAATATTACGTTTATATATATATATACTGTTGCACTCTCTGGAGTGGGAATAGTAATTTTTACACCTACGCTATCCAACACTTTCCCTACTGTTGCACTCCCTAGAGTTGGAATAGTAATTTTTACCCCTACGCTATCCAACGCTTTCACTACTTTTGCACTTTTTGGAGTGGTTATAGTACATTTTACACTTTTCGCTATCCTACGGTAAAAATATTGTAAATATTTTATAAATATTACATATATATACATATATATATATGTATTAACACATTAATTAGTAAAAAAATGTAACTTACAATAATTACTTATTAATTTTAAGATTATTTAAGTAGTTTAAGTATGTTTAAGTTAATTATATTTATTATTTCATTAATTTTTAACCCCTTCACTGCGGCGGCTATTCCGCCGCAGAGCTAAGGGGGTGGGGGGGCCGCACGGCCGTCCGGTGCTCGTGACGCAACCGCTCCGTCACGGCACGTGGGTGAGCTGTGCTTGTGACGGAATGGTGCCGTCACGGCCCCTCCCGCTCAATAGAACGCGCTACGCAGGCGCGGAATTCGCGCTGTGCAGGCGCGGTGAGCGGGCCGTGACGGAACTGTTCCATCACCAGCACAACCCACTCGAGGCTCGTGACGGAACGGTTCCGTCACGAGCATGGGAGGGGTTAAATAATTTAAAGCATTTTTTAAAATTCTATATTTTAACTAACTATATTTTTTACATCGATATTTTTGATTCAATATTTTTGTACTTACCTGTTTGGAGATAGGAGGTCGATATTTTGGTATTCTATATTTTTACCTCGATATTTTTGTAACTCGATATTCTTGACCTCGATATTGTTTCAGTGATCCGTTAATCGCTGATGATATTGCTAACCAAATATGTCTTTCTTATTGAATTGCTGTTTGCACATTAGTACTCATGCACTGTGCACAGTCACTTTATGATTTTATTGTACAGTCATTTAAAGTTGACCAAAGTATACTGTTCTATGAAACAACATTGATAGTCTGTATATAAGTTACTCAACACTGCTCTGGTAACGATAACTAAGCTTGTAGCCAATTGTTTTTATCTTGTTGTTTTTAGTGAAACACATATCCTAATCTATTTTGCACAGTAGTTTTTGTTGCACTTTGCACGGCCACTTTACAAATTTATTACACTAACATTCATTGCTTAAGTACAGACGATGATTAAGACATCCTTTCTAAGAGGTGTTGATTAAATGTAATTTTAAACCGGAAGCTGTGATGATTTCTGTTACTTCTTTTACTCAGACTTTCTTAAGATGAGTTTGATATGTATTATGTTTTATGTATCAGGTGAAATTGTGCTATTGTATTTGGTTGTGTACACTTTGATGGTTATTCATAACTGAATAAAGTATTTTACTACTACTACTAATAGCTTTAAGTGCTTTTTCATCGTAAACACATTTAACATAACATAGTTACTTGTTCTACCATGCACCTGGCCTTGTGGGCAGTAAGGCCTAGTTAGCGGCGGCTTAATAATATTTAAAAGGAAGGTTTACACATTTCAAAAGGGGCTATATCGACAGATCGAATATGCAGTTTTAAGTATTCACAGCCAGGCTACAATGACCTGGAGATATATTGTACTGTAACACTACAGTGGATGGCACAAAGAGTGCGACAGTCCACTAGTAGCATTTAATTTACATGGCCTGGGTAAACTTAGAACCATATCAGGGATATATGATTAAATTAGTTATGATAATCAGGAGTATACCATTTTTACTAAGTTGAAAGAAAGAGTTCAAGCACTTTACCAATAGTTAATGTGCAGAGTTCTACAAGAATCTCCCGAAGTCCTACCCTCTTCAATGTATACATGATTTCTCTAGGCAGCAGTATCCCCTTTCACGATATCCATGTCCTCGCCTACCCCCACAAGACGCAACTCCTTCCCTCACTAACAAGACGCTCATCACCCTGATCAAGTTCAATGTATGTATGACTGAAATCGCCCTCTGAATGAAGACTAGCTGTCTGAAGCTGAACACCAACAGGATGGCAATTATAATCTTTTGGTAGAGCACATCAGCTTGGCACTCCACCTAATGGCCAACAAAGTTAGGAACGACAACCACGCTTACTACACCCACCACCCACACCAAGGACCTCGGAATCATCGACAACAGCAAATTCAACATGATTGCCCAAGTAAAGGCAGTCAGTGCCTCGTTTTTCTATACCCTGAAAATGCAGGGATGATTTTCAAATGTCTCCCAATCAGCACCTGAAAAAATAACATGCAAACCCATGTTACAAGCAAGCTAGACTATGGGAACACCTTCATTGCCGGTATAATAAATAAGCTCACAAGAAGGCTGCCTACCATTGCGAATTTGGCAGCTAAAATCACTCTCAAACTTCCACACCACCCTCACAGCACACCATATCTGAGGGATCTCCACTTGTTCACAAACAAACAACATTCAAACTCCTCACCCACACTTCGAAGGCACTACAAAATACTGCCCCAGCATAGCTCAACAATTGCATCTGCTTCCACAATCCTTCCAGACATCTCCGCTCATCCATCTTCAACTTGGGCAAATCCCACGCATATGGTAAAAACAGATCCAACAGGCAAGCCTTTTCCTACATGACTCCTAAAAAGTAGAATGACCTGCTGCTACACCTAAGAGCCTCCTCTTTACATCTTGAATTCCATAAGAAGCTGAAGAGCTGTTTTTTTTAGTAGTCTAATAGTCCCTAGCAGTGCCTAAACTCACACCTGCTCAGTCCTGGGTGTTAGTGAGCCATACAAATCTACATTACACAACATAACATAACATTAAATACATAACAAATCATTCCGTATTCAGCAAAAAACTGAATCATCAGCAAAAAGACAAAGAAATCCTGGGGGACCCTGCAGAAAGGGCCTCCCTCACCCAAAAGCTAGGGTAGACTCATCAAAATCATCATAGGCTTCTTACTCAGACAATAGAACGTTGACATTTTTACTGGCACTTGTATGTCTTTGTTTATAAAGAAGCGGTACAAAAGGGGGTGGTGATGGACGGAGCATCTGCATCAATCAAACACTCACACCCAGTCAAAAGATCTGGGTTCAATCCATCACCGTTCTTTAGCCCACTCTGCCACTCCAGTTCAGACATGGCTATATGCAAATCAGTCTGACCCTGTGCCTCATGGAACAGTCCAGCCCGAACTGCCAAGCCATGCCTTCCCTGGACCGGAAACAAGCTTCCGAGGACCGGTTTCTGGCATTCCAGCCGTCTTCAGCCAGGCTTGCTTGAATCCAGTGGCAAAGTGAGCAAGGGACTCACTTCTGAGCATACCCTGCCAAACTTATGGCGGCCAAAAGCGGTACAAAATGGGGTGGTAATGGACAGAGCATCTGAACCAATCAAACACTCACACCCAGTCAATAGATCTGAGTTTAATCCATCACCGTTCTTTAGCCCACTCTGCCACCCCAGTTCAGACATGGCCATATGCAAATCAGTCTGACCGTGTGCCTCATGGGAACAGTCCAGCCCGAACTGCCAAGCCATGCCTTCCCTGGACCGTCCCTTACTCACTTTGCCACTGGATTCAAGCTATCCGGGCTGAAGACGGCTGGAATGCCAGAACCCGGTCCTCGGAAGCTTATTTTCGTGAGGCCAATGTACTTTCTGCTAAACTACGGTGCAGGGGCTACCCACGCCGCTTGGTAAGAAATGCTATGAAGAGGGCGTGGAATTGTCCATGGGAGACCCTCTTAGAACCCAAACCTAAGAAATCCACTGAGAAACTGGTGTGTGTCACTACCTTTTCCCCCATTTCCAATAAAATCCGGAAAAGCATAAAGAAAAATGGCACATCTTGAACTCAGGTACGCTGGAATGGGAAGCCCCCATCTTTGCATTCAAAAAGAATAAAAACTTGAAAGATCAATTAGTAAGAGCAGCTCTCCCTTCAACCACCTTTATCAATACCACCCTTAACGACCATTGGGATTTACCTCCACTGAAAGGCCACTATACATGTGGAGCATGTGTTGTGTGTGACTTTTCAATTGACTGCAAGGAATTTGTTTTTAAAGATGTAAAGAATGAGTTAAAAACTTTTACAAATTCCAACAGCTGTAACATTGTTTATGCCATCTTCTGCCCCTGTAATTTGATTTATGTGGGACAAACAAAACAAAAAATCAAACTGCGGATCTCCCAGCATCGGAGCCAGATTAGATGTAAAATGGCCAATGCCCCTCTGGTTGAAAATTTCACATAACAAGGACACAATGAAAATGAAATTCTCTGGACTGTGATCAACCAAGTATGCGTAACACCAATAGGTGGAATCTTGACAAAAATGCTCAATAAGGAAGAGTTAAAATGGATACTTAAAACAGATAGTCTCAACTCTGGAATAAATCTTCAAGAAGACTGGACAACCTAGCTATAAACCTCTTCTGTCTCCATCCTTTTAGATGGACTCGTTAGAATTGCGCTGATGATTATAATCTGTGACATGTCAATCGTATATAATCAGCGTACCAATGTTTTGTATATAACTGTACTTTCTGCGTACTCACTTTTTTCCATCACCTAATATACCCAAGCAATGCTTGTCACCATCACCCCCTACTTTCTAATTCTATCCTTTCCCTTAACAACCGGCTGATCCATTGCCCTTGTTCATACCTATCCCTACCTATACTCATTAATATCCCTCCAACATGGCTGCCCTTAGCCTAAACCCTTCTCAATTTCCTTAATCCTTCCCGCAACAACCAATCAGGCTCTACTTCCTTATATTTTACGTAACTCCTCCCCCCACCTTCTCCTCCGCAATTGCAATGAAGATCACAATGCTGACTAAACCGGTAAGCCACTTAGCAGTTCCCCATGTGTGGTTTTGTGCATGGCTTATGGAACAATTTCTTAATAATTCCCCCGCTTCCATTACAGGCACTTCCCTTTTCCGCGCTCTGAAATTAAAAGACGCGGTCACTTCCAAGCTCCCGACTCTGGTAAGAGCTGTTTTAGTTGGGTACCTAAGTTATCCGTAAATCGTCCTTGTAATTTACTTTTCCTCCGTTTCATCTCCCAGGGCAGCCAGCGCATTAATTAAGAAGCGCGCCTGTACAAGGCTTTGCACCCTCCTGCCTACTCCTCGGGCATACCGGGGATCTTCCCTCGGTAAGCCTTCTCTCCCCTTCTTTCAATCAATGCGCCGTAATTATCATGGAAACTAATCACTTCTTGCCACTTAATATTTGTATTTCACCGCGCCATTCAAATAATTATACTCCTCGAACCTTCCGGTCTTTTAATTGCACTGCGCCGTACCAAACAAGGATCTCACTTTCAAGGCACTTTCTAAACTCCAGCAATTGTCACATACCTTCTCCACACCACTGGAATGTTCTTGGTGTAGACACTTTAAATACTCATGCAGCTCGTACTTCTCGTCAACCACATGGAATGTGCTCCTTATCATCTCGAACATTGATTTTTTCCACACTACCTTTGTTATTTCGGATGATCTTCACCTGCTTGAGCTACCTGCTTGCTACCATGTACACTGCCTTTCACCTAACTAGTTTGTGAGAATGGTAGATGTCAACTGCACAATGTGTCCTCACCACTTAGAAGCACACCACTGACCACCCTGTTATTTTAGTCAATATAGAGAGCCTAACTCCACCCTCACCACTTAGTACCAGCATATCCTTCTGTGTAACTAATGTTTGTTATTAAATGTCATTAAGCCTTTTTCCCTTCCTCCTTCTAGGCAATAGAGGCTTATAACTGTTAGGCATTATACCAATGTCCTGATGATGGTCCCCATGATTAAGTAGTGGGACCGAAACGCTGTCAACCTTTTGTGCACCTTACACATTAACATAAAATGTGTGTCATAATTAAGTGAAGGTGCCAACTTGAATTTTCTGTGTATTTGTAAAACTACAGAAATCTACAGCTTTTGCCTAAAAAGCCCTGTTTTGTTATGTTTTCTTCACTGTATTGATCTGTAAGTGCAAGGGTACATGTCTGTGCCATACTACGGTGATTTGTTGAAGGAATTCTTCTTGTGCATTTTTCAATTAGTAAAGATTGAGACCCCTGTCCGGCTGGACATGTCAAAACTAATATAGAATCGCCTGTGTCTATATTTATTGTTTTTGAATATTCTTTATGTCTGGGACCACTGTTGTTCTGATAAATTATGTTCCCCAAGGTCCTGTGCTGACTCATTTGGGATCCTCTTGTTGACTTTAAAATATTATGTTTTTGTACTGCAATACTGAATTGTGTTAGTCATCTGTTATACTGTGGTTGTTGTGACAGTATATTATGATAACTTTTGTGCTAATCTCCTAGTGCCAGATGTACCTCAATTGGCATTAGCTACTCGCAAATTGAGAAAAATTGCAAGTCACAATTTGTAAGTCGCTAATGCCAATGAACAACAGTGTCAGAGACACTGTTTGCGATTCTCAAAGGGGTCCTAAATTGCATGCCTCATCAATATTCATGAGGCACTCGCCACCCCATTGTGAATGGATGGTTCTCCCAGGTATGGTTGCCTGCTAGGCTCAACAGACCTCCATGTCTGGGACTGCTTTTAAATGTTTTTTTTTTAAATGCAGCCCATTTTCCTTAAAGGAAAACAGGATGCACTTAAAAAAAGAAAAATTATACGTTTTCGTTTCATTTTTTAAGGACAGGTTGTGGTCCCTGGGACAACTGCATGCCCCTAAAAAATATTTTCTCCTGCATTCACAAAAGGGAAGTGGTCCCCTGGGGATCCCTTCCCTTTTGCAATTGCTTTACTACCCTCTTGAGGAGGGTGGTAAATTGCAAGTGTTTCGCGACCACAATTGCGGTTGCAAAACATTCTCACAAAGGGTAGCCCTTTGCTATTGGGAAGCGACGTGCCTTGGAAGGCCCCTTCCTAAAAGTGAGTTGCAAATACTATTAAGCAAGTCGCAAATAAATTGCGACTCGCTAGATAGCGTTTGTACATGGCTCAGTGGTGTTTTTGAATGCACAAACAGGCCGCGTGCTCACTACACCACTACACCACAGCTAGTCTGGCTGATGAAGGGTGATTCCCTGAAACTGGTCCCAGGATGCGTGTTTCCAGTCTAGGGAGGACCTGGCTTGGCAGTTTGGGCTTGACTGTTCCCACATGGAACAGGGTCAAGGCTGATTTGCATATGGCTTGGTCCAAACTGGAGTGGTGTGGTGAGCAAAATAATTATGTATTTAACCCAGATCCTTGTGACTGGGGGCTGAATGTTTGCATTGTCCAGCAATCTGTCCATCAATTGTTTTTTTTGCAAATGTACTACAGTTTCAGAGACACTGTTTGCGATTCTCAAAGGTGTCGCAAATTGCATGCCTCATCAATATTCATGAGGCACCCCACTATGTGAGACCCCATTGGGAATGGCTGGCTCTCCCTGGTATGGTGGCCTGCTAGGCTCAGCAGACCTTCATGTCTGGGACGGCTTTTAAATAACAGTATTTTTTAAAAAAATACAACCCTTTTTCCTTAAAGGAAAACGGGATGTACTTAAAAAAAAGAAAAAATAAACGTTTTCATTTCATTTTTGAAGGGCAGGTTGTGGTCCCTGGGACCAATGCATTCCTCTAAATAGTTTCACCTGCTTTCACAATGAGGAAGGGGTCCCCTGGGCACCCCTTCCCTTTTGCAAGTGCTTTACCGCCTCTTGAAGAGGGTGGTAAATTGCAATTGTTTTGCGACCACAATTGTGGTCGCAAAACATTCTTACAAAGGGTAGCCCTTTGCTATTGGGAAGCAATTGCCTTGGAATGCTCCTACCTAAAAGTGAGTTGCAAATACTATTAAGCGAGTCACAAATAAATTGTGACTCGCTAGATAGTGTTTGTACATGGCTTAGTGGTGTTTTTAAATGCGCAAACAGGCTGCGTGCCCACTACACCACAGCTAGTCTGGCTGATGAAGGGTGATGCCCTGAAATTGGTCCCAGGATGCATGTTTCCAGTCCAGGGAGGACCTGGCTTGGCAGTTTGGGCTGGACTGTTCCCACATAGAACAGGGTCAAGGCTGATTTGCATATGGCTTGGTCCAAACTGGAGTGGTGTGGTGAGCAAAATAATTATGTATTTAACCCAGATCCTTGTGACTGGGGGTGAATGTTTGAATTGTCCAGCATTCCGTCCATCAATTGTTTTTTTTGCAAATGTACAACAGTTTCAGAGACACTGTTTGCGATTCTCAAAGGTGTCGCAAATTGCATGCCTCATCAATAAACATGAGGCACTTCACAATGTGCGACCCCATTGGGAATTGCTGGCTCTCCCAGGTATGGTGGCCTGCTAGGCTCAGCAGACCTCCATGTCTGGGACGGCTTTTAAATAAAAGTTTTTAAAAAAAATACAGCCCTTTTTCCTTAAAGGAAAACGGGATGCACTTAAAAAAAGAAAAAAAGAAACGTTTTCATTTCATTTTTGAAGGGCAGGTTATGGTCCCTGGTACCAATGCATTGCCCTATTTAGTTTCACCTGCTTTCACAAAGAGGAAGGGGTCCCCTGGGCACCCCTTCCCTTTTGCAAGTGCTTTACCACCTCTTGAAGAGGGTGGTAAATTGCAAGTGTTTTGCAACCGCAATTGCAGTCACAAAACATTCTTACACAGGGTAGCGAGTCGCTGTTAGGAAGGGACGCCCTTGGAACGCCCCTTCTTAATAGCGAGTTGCAAATACTATTAAGGGAGTTGCAAATAAATTGTGACTCGCTAAATAGGGTGTGTACATGGTCCAGTTGGTATTTTTGCACACGCAAACAGGTCGCACAACCCGTTTGCGCATGCAAAAATGGGCCGTACATCTGGCCCTTAGAGATTTTATTGATTTTTTATTTTGCTTTATTATGTCATTCTGCTTTGTTCTGTGTTTACCTTAGGAATGCCAACATATGCTACTACATTTCCTGTCAAAAGCAGCACAATCATTTAATCGTCCAATGACAAACTACCATTTACCAGTGAATAAAGTATTACAATTACTAAGGTTGGAGTTGTTAACTATTTAAGACACCAGACAGGCTAAAACTGTGGCTATGATCCGGCTTGCATTAATACTTTTAATCCTCACTCTATGTGATACAACCTGAAATGTCTTTTTGGTAGCAGACTCCTTTCGCCCAGGGTTTTTTCCGCACAGAGCTCAATATATTAATTGCTACCTCTAAAAACTATGGGGCAGTTCTAAAAGAACTGGCGCATCTCTGCATATCAGCAGAGATCACCAGTTAATTTGCTTCACGCAAAAAACACTTACCCCATCATGGATGTGTCGTATACACAATGCAGCGCACCATGTCGCAAGGATTGATAGATGCGTACCCATCGATTGTCGTAAAGGCAACGCATTTCTGGAGTCGCGTCTCAAGCACAACGCAACTCCAGCAATGCTTCGGAATGCCTATTTCTATTATGCTGTGTCACACCTTATGCCTGCTTCAAGCAGGTATAAGATTCTGAAGCAGTGGCATCGTAAAAGTCACTCAGTGAAATCTTGTAGATTTCACTGCGTCACTTTTACAAGGCTTTCCTATGTCGGAACGCCCACCCTGCCTACATTATACCTGATGCAGCTATAACTCAGTGCCGGGCATTCCAATTGACACATCTCCCTAGATGCGTCACGTTGTAAAGATGTTGCAACGTGGCGCATTGTTTACGATGCCGCTGCTTCACAGAAGTGAAGCAACTGTGTCATAAAGATGTCGCAAGGGGCTTGTAAATCTGCCCCTATCTATGTATTTATCTGCTTCTGTTTCCCTTCATTTTCCAGTTCTAGCAATTACTAAATGTAAATTCTGCTTTTGCACGCTTTATCTGTTTAGAAATGGAAATTAGCCTTTTAGGTAAGCATAATGTCCTTCAACATTTCAATTGTACAGATGTGAGCAACCGCATTATTGTTTCTATAATGACTGCACTATCTGTCCTTGGAATTATAGGAGAGGTTTTACTAATAGTTTGGTCTAAACAAACCGTATTTAACAGGAATAGCGTAAGCATACGTAACATTGGACAGCCCCCACGTTTTTCTTTATTCTCTATTAGAAAATAGAACAACTAAATCTTTTGTTAGTAACACTACTAAGTACATGTTGTGCAATGCATTTCCCAGAATTGTGCATATCCCGAATCACATGCTTTTCAGACTGAATAGGCTTTTACGAATCCATTTACATTGTTATATTTTTTCTGTTTTACATTAGTTGTTCCTGTTATTTTATCTCTTTTAGAGTTTTTGTGAATAAACATAACCCGTTCCTACAATTATTTTCAATATGCTATTTTAATTCAGCTTTTCTCATCCTTTAGTAGACACCTTACGCGGTTTCCTGCAGCAATTGCAATAATATCATCGAAGGTGCCACTGAATAAATGACCCCTTCTTTTTACAAATGCCGCGGAATTTGGAATTAGCTCTGAGTTGGGGACATGCAAATAAGATGTTTTGAATGATATAAGTGTAGTGCACTCTTGCACACAGACCATTGTATCTATGTTTTATGCAAGTTCTAAAAAGTGAAAAAAGAAAAACATGGCAAATCGAATTGCTTTTATTCTTTGTGAAACATGAATTACATTTGTTCCAAAGTGTAATTAACAATACAAAAGGACTAAGATAAGGGGGTAAATGGGTTTCACATTATGTTTTCTGTTCTTACAGAAGTAGAAATAGATGGTTTCTGCTTCTGAAATGTGGAAGTGCAATATTGTACACTATAAACCTTATGATCTGGATGCTGTTGTTGATAAGATGAATTGTTTTGAAGCAATAACTTAAACAAATATACTCTTTCTCTCTTTTTATTTGATGAATTTCAAAACATATTGTATTTTTGATTTTCAATATATTGAATCTTAATGTATTATTTTGGCACTTTCACTTTTATCTTATGTAGGGGTGGGCGGAACTCTTTCACTCAGTGGAATTCCACGGTTTTACGTGAGATTTCGCAGAGTTCCAACCACTCCTATAAAACACAGTAGACTCAGCAGCTAGCCAGACTAAGGGCCTGATTACGAGTGTCAACGCAGGTGGTGCGGCTACTGTTGCACCATTGGTCTGAGGGCCCTATTACGAGTTGGGCGGTCGAACCACCATGGGACTGCTTCTACCGCCAGGGATCTGCAATCCCTGGTGGTCTTGAAGCTGTCTGAGGCAGGCAATATGCTAGCCAAGCATATTATGAGTTCCTTCACAGCAACAGTTTTCACGGTGGTAAGCTTGCCATGAAAAGTGTAGGGATGAGGAAACTAAGGGAGCCCAGCAAAGCCCCCTGTTGCCTCAGAGCCTGGAGATGCATGCAGCGGGGCACACCATGTGTCCCTATCTCTATGCACCCCCTGTTCCCGCATGACATGGACTGCACAGTCCATGCTGCACAGAAACATGCTTTGGTGTTCCCATTGTAGTGCCTTTCTAAGGCTCACCACCTTGGACAGCCAAGGCACCACCTGCCAGACCAGGAGAAAACTCCTAGTCTGGAGGGCTAGTTCCGGCTATGGCGGTGCCCTAAGTCTGCAGGAGGGAGACACCACTATGAGTCTTCCGAATAAAGAATGGATTTGATTTGCAGCAAAGTCTGTGAAATTCAAGTCTGTCTATAAGCAGACCTTCGTGAGTCTTCAGAGTTGACGTGGCCAATTCCGTCTGACTGTAAGACTGTTTGTTTACTGAAAAGCCATTGCCTCAGTCAGGTTCAATTGTAGCACAAAGGTAGGGTTCAAAAGCAGCTCTCTAAACTTAGGCTTGAGGTCATGTGCCTCCCCAGGACCTTCTCCTGACTGTATCAAGGCTAATGCTCCCATCAATGATACATGAACCTATAAAAAATAACAATTTGATGACTGTATAGATTGTTTAGCTGATCTCTGCAGAAGTACGTGCCTCAAAGTGCACTTTAGCCATTTAACCTATGCAGCGAGTACAGAAAATGAGCAACTGGTAACTGGCGAAGCGTAGTAAATGGCTCTTAAATTGATATACGATCTTTTGATCTTTTCATTATTAAAAAATCAGATATGACTTGAACTAATGAGTTTGCTTAGGCGTAAGCATCTGAATTGTTGTAAAAAATCTCGTGGAAACCAATAGTTTCTAATTTATATTACACATGCAATTGCCATATTTTCTTTTTTTATATAAAAATAGCTGCATTTAGAACACTTTCCTGCCTTCCCATTTTCGGGAGATAAGAAAAACTGAGACCAATTGGGGCAAATGGTTATTTGGCAAAGATCATGCAATGACCCAGATTTTGTAACACTGAAGCAGTGCCACATGGACATAGTCTTAGCCAATTCTACCTAACAAATGCCACTCTCCAAATCTCTTTCTTACAGCCTCTCCTGGGGGACAACCTAGGCTCCATCTTTCGGCCTGCTGATAACGTTGGCACTGTCAACGTGAGCAGTATGGGGATCCTCACTAACACAGGTCTCTGAAGGAGGCTCCGCATAGTGATGGCAGGGTAGTAAGATGGTCCAGGTGAGTGGAGGTCCTGCCTGCTGGTTCACCACCCAAGGTAGGCCACCAACCCACTATGAGAAGCAGTAATACCATCCTCCTCATCACAAACAAGGCCAGTTTTGGGGCATTATTGCATCATTGCATTCAAGCTAGCCTGGCTGATGTGTGGTGATGCCCCGAAACCGGGCCAAGGATTCTTATTTCCGGCCCAGGGATTGATCTGGCTTGACTGTTCGGGCTGGACAGTTCCCATGAAGACCAGAGTCAAGACTGACTTGCGTATGGCTGGGTCCAAGCAGGGGTGGCATGTTGAGAAAAAGTACGATGGATTAAACCCAGATGTTTGTGACTGGGGTGAATGTATGTATTGGTCAGCATTCTGTCCATTATTTGTTCTTTATGCCTTTGTCCCCCTAAGTGGGAAGGGTATGCCCAGGCATGGGTCCCGTGCTAACTTTGCCAATGGATTCAAGCTAACCTGGTTGATATGGGGTGGTGCCTCAAAACCAGTACTAGGATGCTTGTTTCGGGTCCAGGGAGGACCAGGCTTGACAGTTCAGACTGAACAGTTCCCATGAGAAACAGGGTCAAGACTGATTTACGTCTGGCTGGGTTTAAACTAGAGTGACGTGTTGTGCAAAAGTACAATGGATTAAACCCAAATCTTTAGGACTGGGGGTGAATGTATGCATTGTTCAGCATTTCATCCATCATTTGTTCTTTTTGCTTTTGTCGCCCTAAGTGGGAAGGGTATGCCCAGACGTGGGTCCCGTGCTCACTGCGCCACTGGATTCAAGCTAGCCTGGCTGATATGGGGTTAGGCCCCACAAACGGTCCCAGGATGCTTATTTCTGGTCCAGGTAGGACCTGGCTTGACAGTTCGGACTGGACTTTTTCCTTGAGGAACAGGGTCATGACTGATTTGCGTATGGATGAATCTAAACTGGGTAGAGTGGATAGCAAAAGAACAATGGATTAAACACAGATCTTTGTGACTGGGGGTCAAAGTATGCAGCGTTCAGTATTCCGTCCATCATTTGTTCTTTTTGCCATTTCACTTAAGGAATGGACATGGGCTGTATCTGCTACATCCCTCCGCACAGCTGTATTAGAAAAAATACATACAATAGAAATATCTTCATGGCGGAAAATGAATTGCGTCGTTTCCGTCGCCATCATTATTTGCTTGTAGTCACTGAAAGCATTCAATAATTAAATGGTTTGGGTGGCTTCACTTTTCTAATGTATCGATCCTTCTGCTTAGCAAATTATGTCCTGTGCAACAAAAACTGCCTTATTACAGCCTTTAATGAGCACTGCTATCACTGCATGTGCAAAGTTGACCAATGTGTGATACTGTGAAATGAAACTATTGTTAATGTGTATCCTTGGAAAAGATTCTCCCATGCCAATAGGGCATTCCCAATAATGTATCATCCTTCAGATATGACATTAGAGGGGTCTGTGAGAGATGGACATTGAAATAGCATAACCAACAACTAATTATTGCACAACCTCTGTGATATCTCAGGGTTATGTGGCTGAAAAAAAACATCAATTTGACCGTATATTACATTTTTGCGATTTACATGCTGAACTAGGGGTGAAAATAGTCAGCTCTGGAATGTTATAATTAGACAAGTGACTATATTAGTATTCTATAGCACTGCCTTTATTTATTAAGTGTACTGACACCAGTATCTGTCAGCAATTTCAATATTAAATTACGAGTCTGCATTAGAGAGGTTGCCATTGAGTAGTAGGGAGCTATCTTAGCCCTTCTCCTTTGCCTAATATTGAAAATGTCTACTGAAGAGGTGACAAACTAAAGCTTCTGTGTTTATATCCGATGGTTGACTACTAGGGAGTTGATAGGATAAGTCTACATCCGTTGCACTATGGAGAAATAAGGAAAAATATTCAACGCTTTAAGTTTCAAGTTTATTCAAGTTTGATTTAGACCCCAACAGAGATCAGTCCAACCATAAAACTATTTAACAAAATTGCAAAATGTAAACTATTTTCCCTTTAGTATATCTCCCAAAGACTCTTAAATTTTCTAAAAGTTGAAAACACATATATTCATTAGCAGCAGACTGTATCAAATGCAAAAATTCCTCCATATTAATTAAATTGTATCTTAAATAAAAGGGTGTTAAAAATGTATTTTGAGGAACAGCAAGTGATGTGCAGAAAAAGACACAAGATTTAAATCCTGATTGCCGCTAATGCAGAGTTGAAATTTGAAGAGGTCACATCCCTGGCCAGCTCATTTACTTGTGTAAGATCTAAGAGGAAGGGCACCCTGCTTTAATAGTAGTACTGCCCTACTTACAGAATGATCAAGAGACAGGGACAAATAATCCTGCTTCTTAGCACTTTGTTGATAAAATATTCATACATTTTCAGGCTCCCTCAGTATTCAATGTCTAATGCAAAACTTAGTCTTTGGGTAGCCTGTTTTAAAGTGTGCGTACCTGCCCAGGAGGGCAGAATACTTCTTGCAAAAATCTTCACAGTTAAATCAAGTTGTGCAATTTGCTTGTAGTTGCTTGAACTACATCTGTCTCTTTTTTTAACAGTGGGGTTATAAAACTTTCTTTCCATGATTTAGGAATGCATCCTGTATTCCAACAGTAATCTTATAATGGGGCTGAAATTGTTCCCGATAATTTTGGCTTCGTTTTCAAGACCAATACCTGGATCTGATTTGGAGCTGTTGTTCCAGAAGATCTGGCACTTTTTATGTATTTAATGATCTTAAGAGTTTTCGGAAGCGAGACATCCTTAAAATCTTGGGTTGGTGTTACATAAAGACAAAGAGACAGAATCTGAACTGGGTAATTTGCATTTGCAGCATATATTTGAACAATGGAGTCAGACCCTGTTGATGGAGAGAGAAATGGAAGTAACTGAAGTATCCAATTTAGACCTGCAATTGAAGGCCACTAGCCTCCAGTATTTTCTAGAATTTCTCATACCTGCAGGTTGATATAAGTCAATCCAGTTATGATCATGCAATCTCCTTTTGCAAGATAGATAATGCCTTTCCTTTTTTTCGTAAAGCCTGAATTATTTTGCTCTGCAGTTGTGTTTGATAAAAAAACTGTGTCCTTGGTATTTTATTGATTTCTTTGAAATACTTTGTATCTACAACATCTTTGTAATGAAAGTCTCTTTTTTTGCGTTATTTCTAGTATCTCCTTAGCGAAGAATTTCTCCAACTCTACAATTATATTGAAATCATTATCTAACACCCAACCTCCTAAAATGTTTCCTTTGAACAAATTTACATTTTTAGACTGTCAATGAAGATGAACCCGCTTAGGAGCTACATCAACCTGGCCATTAGAGAATTCCATAGACCAATCCAATGTGTACATATGTGTGTACCTTTAAAAATTGTATGATCACTATCATTATGATCAACTCTTCTCAATTAAGACATTGACCAAATAAATCACAAATCAATGTTCTGTTATCAATTATTTATGATCCAGTTATGCCATTTATAGTAGGTCTTGCAGGAATATATAATATGATTTTTCCATTGATTACTATTACCCTAATAAGTTTTAGCAATTCAAGAAATTATGTCTCCCTAATCTCAGCTAAACAGTTGCTTGGAAATAGGAATTCTGGGATATGCCAGACTTCCTCAATCTTGTTATTCTGTAATGTTCACAAGAGAGAATAAGATATTTTTGCATTAAAATCTCCATCTATTAGAAACTGAGAAACAGAATAATTTTCAATTATACTTTCAATATAATCGAAAGAGCTGACCAAGAACGTGTTACTTTCCTTACCTGGGGTTAAATAAAGTATAAATAGAAAAAGCAATTTTGTATTACTGCAATTCTGATCTTGCAATTTAATTTTTACACGTTAAATATAATTAATCGGTTGCACTAGAGACAGAAAGTTCCATCTGTACAACGTTGCTAAAATATAGCTAACCTTCCCTTTGCTTGGCCTTTGTTAGAGTGGGGAGCGAGACTCTCAATTACATAGTAGTTATTGAGTTTTAAATTGTTAAACCATAGCTCTCCTGTAGACAAATAGTAGAAGCTTTCAGTCCGCTAGATTACAAGATGGAAGCTAGAAGCTATTGTTAAAGAGGCAATATAGGAGTTTCATTTATTTTGTTAGTACTTAGCTGTCCACGGTAGTTCATCTTTGAAACTTTCTCCCCAGTGGGCTTGCTACTACAGACTCTTCTGCAAGTCACATCACCTTGTAGGACCAAAGCATTAGGCAACTCCTAAACTGTATCATTATTAAATATTCTGAACTATGAGCTAGGGCAGTGGTTCCCAAACATTTTTGACCTGTGGCTCCCTTGACCTAATCGGCAGTTGGCCGTGGCTCCCCACCATTTTTTTACCGGTGGGTGGGTGGAGGGTATGTACTTCCTGTTGTCTTCCTTAAAGTAATTGGGACGCAATGAAGGTATTATAATGGTTGGAATGCTTGCATTATTAATCTCATCTTTCACTTCACTCATCTATCCATCCTTTTGTCCATCTACCCCCTTTCTCACTCATCAATCCTTACATCCACTCTTTCACTCATCCATCCATTCACCATTTCACTTATCAATTCATCCAGCCAGCCATTCACTTGCCCATCATCTACCCTTTCATTCATCCATCCATCCATCCTTTCACACACCCATCCACCAATTCACTCGCCCATCAGCTGCCCTTTCACTCATCCATCCATCCTTTCACACAACCATCCACCCTTTTACCCATCCATCCACCCTTCCACCCACACATACATCTATCTACCTTTTCTCTCATCCATACTTCCACTCATTCACTCACTCATCCATCCATCCTTTCTTTCATTATCCATTACCCCCTTTCATTCATCCATTCATCCTTTCAGTAATCCATCCAGCCATTCAGACATTCCTTCACTTATTTACTCCCCCACCTTTTCACATTATGAGCTGAGCCTTTGTCTCCAGAGTTGCAGGTAGAAGAGACCCATCAAGAACGAACTACAGCAAGGGGTGGGGTGGTGGAGAGTTCACTATGCCCCTGCACATAGGTAGACTGAAAACGTACAAGTCATGAGTCACACATGATGCACAGTGCCAGGATGTGAGGGGACTGTAACATGGTGTTGTTTTCAGGGCTTTAAGTGGTGTAAAAAAACTGGGGGGTCTCTTCAAAGGGGGAGTTGGATGTAATTAAGAGCATAGTTTAAAACACTAGGCTAAAAATCTGCTCTTAGCATAGTGTTACGCCCGACTGGTATTATGTTATTTCTGTCATTGCATCCAGATATATAATACAGCATGTACCATTACACCAGCAACAAGCCAGGACTATTGGCTTTGTCAATGGTTGCTAGTTCCTTAAAATAAAAAAGCAGCAACCATGGCTTTGTTGAATATAATATTGAAAAAACTTCAGTTCTAAAATGACAAGACAGAGAAAGAACGATAACCCGTTCTTTTTAACTTGTTTTACAGGCTTCTTTAACCGCATCGCTGCGGCGGCTTTTCCCGCTGTGCGCGGCAAATTCAAAATTACTGCGTTACGTGACGAGCTGGCCTTGTCATCCGCGCAGGACAGGTAAGCGCGATGACGAGCCCAGCTCGTCAATAGCCTCGAAGGGGTTAAATGAAGTGTTCTCTAACATTGCAGCTTTGGCGTTTTACTTTTTATTATCTAATAGAATGCCCTTCTGTACACTGAGGCAGGAGGAGGCTGCCACATGCTTTCACACCCCAGACTGCCCCATTGAAATTCTGCATGTGGCAATCAGCGGCATACTGAATGACAATGGGCGAGAGGGGCTGCTCTTGTGCTCCGAGGAGGAGTGCGAGGCGGCTCCATCAGCGGGGATAAAGCCTCTCACAGGGGAGCAGCGCTGCTCCCTGTGAATGATGTCCAAAATAACAGACAAAAGGCGTGGATGGTTGGTCACCCTAGACTGTGCACGGCGCCCCTGGCACCTCATTACGGCGCACCAAGGTGCCGCGGCGCACAGTTTGGGAACCACTGAGCTAGGGTATTCATCTCTATTGTAGGAGAGCTATTTGACTCCACTCCCACAAAAGGCAGTTTAACAGAAGAAATGTCATTCCCCCTCCAACGTAATTAATCAACATCATTCACAATTATTGATAGGACTAACGTAGTACAAAATGTAACTCTTGCAATGAAAGGTTCTGATTTCAAAGGAAAAGTGACTAACTTGATTCCAGCTGAAAATCATGTACTTTTATTTTACAGAGTGCAAATTTGATCCGAATCCGGTATCAGAGTGCTTTACATAGCACCAGTTGCATTACATTAGGAGACATTCATTTTTGTTAGGCATGGGGAGATTGAGTGATTTTCCCAGAATCACAGGATTTTTAGTGTCATTGCCGAGATTCAAACCCAGTTCCCCAGATTCGAGGTAGACCTCCTTAGCCGTTATCCTAACTCCTCTCTAATGATAGCAACTGTGGGTATGAACGCAGTAGCCATAGAATGTTTTGATGATTTAGTAGATTATAATCCATATGAAAAATATCAATGATTTCAACAGCTGATGTTCTGTTACAAGAATTATTAAGTAATTGAGGAAACTAAGATAATTTCTGAACTATTAACTAAGTTATTTTTCATTGGAGAACAAAAAGATTGTTTACCTACATCTTAGGATATAAACTCAGTAGTTTAAGAATTGAGGCTGCAGCAAGTCTGTTTTGGAGTCCACTCAGCTGTAGTGTAGTTCCTAGTTTCCCATTAGGCCCTGCGCATTGGAATAACATAAACAGTAGTATCGACGTAGAAGTGCGGATCTTCCAGGCCTCTACTGACTATGCTAAACTTAATTTGGTTTGTTACCAACTAGCTCAGAGGTCACTGGAAACTTTCTTGACTGAAATAGGAAGTGATCAGCTTCCCTGGCACAGACAAGAAGGGATTCAGTTTTCCAACAACCGTGCAACATGACAACTTTGCTCCTCAGATCAAGAGTAAATCTCTAGGGTCGTGTGAAACAATAGACAGTTATTTTACTCAGTCAGGTTAGTGCAGTTTACTTTCACAATATGTAGAGAATAGAGAGACGGGCGTTTGTCAATAAAGGGTTAACATTTATTGAACAGTCTTTCTTTTCGTACAAGAGAAATGAATTGCCACAATTGCAAGACTTGTTATGATAAAAAGTACGTACAGTAAGATAAGTATTGCGAAATAATACTGTAAAAGCATTGATATGGTTTCTTAGCCATACAATGGTTTAAAAGTAATAAAACATATATACAGTCATATATACATTAGGCTAAAATACTCAACTGGTGCTTCTAACTACGCCTACCCTAGTGTACCTGACCTAAGCCTAATACTTGGGAGGGGAGTAAGTAAGTAGCTTTAAGTTAAGTTGGTTTTGCCAAGGTTTGCTTCAAGAATTCTCACTAAGGGTTTAGTCAACACCATACCTCTGAATAGAATGATGGAGGTCTGGTATCTCCTTCAGGGAAACTCGGTATCCCAGTCACCCGCAAGGGTAGACCAGAAACGCTGGAGCTGGATTTCTCGGCAGGAGAAAGACAGCGTCTCTCTTCAGCGCGTCGAGGAGGAGAAGGAGGGGGGACAGCGTCCGCGGGCAGCTTGCATCTACTGGGCTCTTTGCAGGGGACGGCTGTTCAGCTCCTAGGTTCACCACACCATCTTTCGCTAGTTAGCAGCGATAGCAGTAGCGATAGCAGCTATGATATCTTCAGCATAACAGCAGCTTCAGGCGACGGGCAACAGGGTGCTAGCTTCAGCGAACCACAGCTAACAACGCCAGCAGCAACACAGCAACACAGCATTTGCTTAAGGCAACGTTGGTAATATTTATACCTGAAAGGTGCCATGTTTGACGTAAGTTTGCTGGACATAAGACGTCAATTAAAGATGTCACTAGGAAGTGATCGCTATCAGTTGCTCATTAGAGTTCTATTACTAATCAAAACACAGCAAGCGGGGATTTCCAGGTTTGCTGAGTTTTTATCTTGTTGAAGAACTCGGAGTGTTAATCTAGGAATCTCAGATAGTGACTTCTGCTCTGTCATTACACTAATTGGTTGCAAAGGAAGTGACAGAGAAAACTATTCTGGAATGTGGCTCTGTTCGTGTGAGGCCAGAGATGAGTTTCTGAATATCGCACTTCAACGGTTATGCCAATATAGGGAATAAATGGATTTATAGCCGAATAGGGGCATAAGGTCACAGTATCGATCAGGATCCTAGATAAGCACGCAACACCCCGTCCACGGGTTCATGTCCATCAAATTACTAAAACTAGAGCAATAAGATGCATGTGTAACATTGCCCACCCCAAAATACATAAATGCATTTGAAATAGGCGTATATTGTAATACGTGAAATTTAGGTACTGTACGTTTTTGAAGCATAGAAATCATTCAAAAATTATAGCATATGAAATCAATGAACGATTATGCAAAAAGAATTACACATGAAATATCTCTGAAACAGAAGAAGGGCGAGATAATTCATCACATATAAATGCATTGCAATAAATGTGCTAGAGGCTGGTGTAAGGTTGTTATGTCTCTAGATGTGTTTAGAAATAGAAGTTGAAGCTTCTGTTCTCTAAGAATAGTTTTTACTTTAAGAAAAGAATTGTTTGTGCCAAAAAAGGGTCAATATTAAAAAGTGTTCAATTCAAAAGAATTAATGCTTGAACGGGGAAATAGAGTTCCAACGCTTTTAGCAGTTTTTGTTGTTCAAAACTGAAGGCCGAATTCAGAGTTCATGGGAACGCTGTGTGTCGGAAAGCTTCTCCAAAGTTATTGTTTCTGTTCGGGTGAGAACATCATATCAGACAGGCTCTCAAAGAATTGGTCTACAAAATCAGGTGACAGTTCAACCAAATTCGATAGTGCTGTAACTTGGCAGGTGTGAGAATGATTGCTGTCATCATAGTCGGGATCAGCAATGCTCACAGAAGGTCGTACCTGGGTGATGTTGCTTTTGTCACTCGCTCCACTGTTACCACCTAGTCGTAGCACAGGAGTCTCAACGAATGCCGTCATCAGGATTGGTAGCCACTGGGGACAACACAATGCGTGAGCCGTTATCGGACTGAGCAAAGTATCGACGTCCATTGGTACTGCTGATGGAAGTGAAAGACAGATGTCCAACACGCACTCATCTCCGCATAGCATACATCGAAGTACCGGTAAGATACAGTTCTGCCATATAGGTCTGAATGAAAGGAACCAGGTCATGTTTAGATCTCTCAGCCTGGCCAATCCAAGGACGTTAGTTATCCTGTCCCAGTAGCGCATTGCTAGGATTGACTCTTCCAGTCCCATGGGAGTTATGTCTGAGCTTTGGCTTGCCATAATGAAGCAGAAGGGTCAAAAATAAAATCCCTGATACAAGTCCCAAAAATAAGGGTATGCCGCCAAAAACAGAGTGGACAAAATTAGGAACGATTCCCAAAATTGCTTGAAAAGGTGTTAGCAGTCCCATAAAAATCGTCTTAAATATGCCTGGGATGCCTGTGGCGGATTGGTGTCACTACAACGCATGTTATTACAACGCATGCTTTTACATAGCATTTTTTACAACGCAAATGTTATTACAACGCGATTTTTTACAACGCATGGTATTACATCGTAAAATAGTGTTACTGATTAAAAAGTACTATTACAACGCATTTTATTACAACGCATACCATTACATATAATTTTTTTTTTTTTTGTAATCTAAAATCTGGCACGGGATGCAGGGAAATTAGGGGTTTTGGGTGGGTAAGTGTATTAAAAGACGGGTCATAAAACTACTATAATATTACGATTTCGATTTAATTATTTAATAAATTAATACCCGAGTATTAAAAAATAATAAATTACAACGCATACCATTACATATAATTTTTTTTTTTTTGTAATCTAAAATCTAGCACGGGATGCAGGGAAATTAGGGGTTTTGGGTGGGTACGTGTATTAAAAAACGGGTCATAAAACTACTATAATATTACGAATTCGATTTAATTATTTAATACATTAATACCCGAGTATTAAAAAAAAAAATTACAACGCATACCATTAAATAATTTTTTTTTTTTTTGGAATCTAAAATCTGGCACGGGATGCAGGGAAATTAGGGGTTTTGGGTGGGTAAGTGTATTAAAAAACGGGTCATAAAACTACTATAATATTACGAATTCGATTTAATTATTTAATAAATTAATACCCGAGTATTAAAAAACAGATTTAATTATTTAATAAATTAATACCTGGTTATAAAAAATAATACTATTTAACATCGAATACTATAATCACACACAAAAAAAATATATAAATAAATTTTATTAAATAATACCTAGAACGGCTTAGATGGAAAATAGAAGTTAGGGGTGGCTAAGTATATTTAAAAATGGGTTCAAAAATTAAAATAATAATACGATACCGATTTAGAACATTAATAAATTAATACTCGAATACTTAAAATGATACTGTATACCATGGAATTCCGTAACAACGCAAAAGAATAAATATATAATTTAAGGATATCAAGAAAAAATAAGAGTTTTCAATACTCGATAGACAAAAATAATGACCTTACGAACAAATGAACGCCATTTTAAACACAGCAATGAAAAATAATGTCCATCTACTATTTCCATGCCCTCCAATGTCAACAAGACATTCAAAATGGATGCTAAAACGGAACGAAAGTTTGTTGAGGTTACTTTTAAATAAAACAATTTAAATTATAGGTTTCCACATGAAATGAATCCCCCAAAAAAATGATAAAAAACAATATAATTTACGACAAATATAATGCTATTTAAGAAAAGTTATAAATAGACGTATCCCACCATTTTGAAAACAGTTGATTATCAACTAGCAGAGTAATCAGACGTGAAAACCTGACCCTCTGACCTCTTGACATAAATATCACCGAAAGCGACCGTAGAAGCATTTCTATTTCATACAACAGTAAGTTATTTAAAACGATTTGGTAAAATGTTTTAGGTTAACATATTATTAGCGTAATATTTCCAAAAACTGTTTAAATATTGTATTAATTAATATAATAGTATACATTAATTTAGTTACACTTAAAACATATTATGTAAGGTTGATTCGTTTTTTGTTAACATTGTGAACGGTAATAAGAGTTAAAAATTATTTTAAGAGAAATAAATGTATATAATGTACGATAAACATAATATAATTAATACAACGATTTAAAATATTTCGTGAACAAATAAAAAGTTTAATAATTAATTTATAGAAACGCAAACATTTCTAAACTAATGAGAGATGACTTAAAAGTAATATTTCTTTATTCGTACATCCAAATGCATGGTAAACGATTTATTATTAATTAATACATATATTTCAAATGTATACTGAAATATTATCTCAAGCAGACCCAACTGGAAAACAAAAATTGATAATTCCATTAAATAAAGTGGATTATTGAAAAATATTTTACATATAATTGGAACATTAACTGTATAGTAAAAAATTCGTAATAAAATAACTACTTTTAAAAATATAAATGATTTGTTTAAATTATTTTATTTAATCGAAAATAACAAAGCCCGTAAAAAAACGAACCCTCTATATACCCCCACTCAGTTCATTAAATAACCTCAAATACTAAAAATAAATATGATTAAACGGAAAGGAAATACAGTGTAAAGAGTTTTTATATATATATAAAGAATAAGATTCCCTTCCATAGGAAAAAATTAAAAAAAGAATACAAAATCGTACGATAATGTGCACTAATATATTATTTTTCGATTTTTAAATGATTAAAAAACACCACAGTGAAATAAAACTTTTGAAATTGTATTGTTTATAGCCAAACTGAAGAAGTAGCAAAAGCCACAGAACGTCGAAAAAACAACCAAAATCGAGAGTATTTTGGAGAATTTTTGAAAAACAACCTTCAAAAAACCGAGGTAATTTCCATGAATATATACATTGCATTTACAGATTTCATAGCAAATGAAAAGCAATGTTGTAAGGATTATAAGTGCAGTATAATAATAACATTTACCATATTTCTAAACATCCTTCAAAGTAAATGCTTTTCCCCCACATATATAGAGAAGCCAATAAAATGATCCATTTTCTAAGCATTGAACACCTTTTCTACTTGTTTTCTTCACAGCCTACCAGAAAGCACTCCAAGGCACAGATCCGCAAAAAGCCAGCCAATACCAAAACTATTTAGAACAGTTTTTCTAAAAGAACCTTCCGAAACACAAGGTAATTTTCATAAATAAACACATCTAAATATCAAAGTTCAGAGCAAATAAAAAGCAATGTAAAACGCATTATAAGTGCAGAATCATAAGTAGTAAAATTATTCAATTACTATCCCAAGTCTGTGAAAGTGCAAGAGTAGGAAAAGTGCGGGATAGTGTCCTATTGCTAGTTACTATTCTAACTCCAGGTAAGTGCATATCGAGAGAAAGTGCTGGTTAGTGAAAAAGTGCCAATTACTATTCCAACTCTGTGAAAGTGCATGAGTAGGGAAAGTGCGGGATAGTGTCCAAGTGCCATTTACTATTCTAACTCCAAGTAAGTGCATATTCTGAGAAAGTGCTGGTTAGTTTAAAAAAGCCAATCACTATTACTACTCTGTGAAACTGCATGAGTAGGGAAAGTGCGGGATAGTGTCCAAGTGCCATTTACTATTCTAACTCCAAGTAAGTGCATATTGAGAGAAAGTGCTGGTTAGTGAAAAAGTGCCAATTACTATTCAAACTCTGTGAAAGTGCATGAGTAGGGAAAGTGCGGGATAGTGTCCAAGTGCCATTTACTATTCTAACTCCAAGTAAGTGCATAATCTGAGAAAGTGCTGGTTAGTGAAAAATTGCCAATTACTATTTCTACTCTGTGAAAGTGCATGAGTAGGGAAAGTGCTGGATAGTGTCCAAGTGCCATTTACTATTCTAACTCCAAGTAAGTGCATATTCTGAGAAAGTGCTGGTTAGTATAAAAAAGCCAATCACTATTACAAGACCATGAAAGTGCATGAGTAGAGAAAGTGCTGGAAAGAGCAGTTTAATAATAACATGTGCCATATTTATAAACATGCTTAAAGGTAAATGCTTTTTCCCCCACATATATAGAGCAGCCAATAAAATGATACATTTTCTAAGCATTGAACACCTTTTCTACTTGTTTTCTTCACAGCCTACCAGAAAGCACTCCAAGGCACAAATCCGCAAAAAGCCAGCCAATACCAAAACTATTTAGAACAGTTTTTCTAAAAGAACCTTCCGAAACACAAGGTAATTTTCATAAATAAACACATCTAAGTATCATATTTCTGAGCAATTAAAAATCAATGTAAAACGCATTATAAGTGCAGAATCATAAGTAGTAAAATTATTCAATTACTATCCCAACTCTGTGAAAGTGCAAGAGTAGGAAAAGTGCGGGATAGTGTCCTATTGCCAGTTACTATTCTAACTCCAGGTAAGTGCATATTCTGAGAAAGTACTGGTTAGTGAAAAAGTGCAAATTACTATTCCAACTCTGTGAAAGTGCATGAGTAGGGAAAGTGCGGGATAGTGTCCAAGTGCCATTTACTATTCTAACTCAAATTAAGTGCATATTCTGAGAAAGTGCTGATTAGTGAAAAAGTGCCAATTACTATTTCTACTCTGTGAAAGTGCATGAGTAGGGAAAGTGCTGGATAGTGTGCAAGTGCCATTTACTATTCTAACTCCAAGTAAGTGCATATTCTGAGAAAGTGCTGGTTAGTTTAAAAAAGCCAATCACTATTACAAGACCATGAAAGTGCATGAGTAGAAAAAGTGCTGGAAAGTGCAGTTTAATAATAACATGTGCCATATTTATAAACATGCTTAAAAGTAAATGCTTTTCCTCCACATATATATAGAGCAGCCAATAAAATGATACATTTTCAAAGCTTTGAACACCATTTCTACTTGTTTTCTTGACAGCCAACCAGAAAGCACTCCAAGGCACAGATCCGCAAAAAGCCAGCCAATACCAAAACTATTTTGAACAGTTTTTCTAAAAGAACCTTCCGAAACACAAGGTAATTTTCATAAATAAACACATCTAAGTATCATATTTCAGAGCAATTAAAAATCAATGTAAAACGCATTATAAGTGCATAATCATAAGTAGTAAAATTATTCAATTACTATCCCAACTCTGTGAAAGTGCAAGAGTATGAAAAGTGCGGGATAGTGTCCAAGTGCCATTTACTATTCTAACTCCAAGTAAGTGCATATTCTGAGAAAGTGCTGGTTAGTGAAAAAGTGCCAATTACTATTTCTACTCTGTGAAAGTGCATGAGTTGGGAAATTGCTGGATAGTGTCCAAATGACATTTACTATTCTAACTCCAAGTAAGTGCATATTCTGAGAAAGTGCTGGTTAGTTTAAAAAAGCCAATCACTATTACAAGACCATGAAAGTGCATGAGCAGAGAAAGTGCTGGAAAGTGCAGTTTAATAATAACATGTGCCATATTTATAAACATGCTTAAAGGTAAATGCTTTTTCTCCACATATATATAAAGCAGCCAATAAAATGATACATTTTCTAAGCATTGAACACCTTTTCTACTTGTTTTCTTCACAGCCTACCAGAAAGCACTCCAAGGCACAGATCCGCAAAAAGCCAGCCAATACCAAAACTATTTTGAACAGTTTTTCTAAAAGAACCTTCCGAAACACAAGGTAATTTTCATAAATAAACACATCTAAGTATCATATTTCTGAGCAATTAAAAATCAATGTAAAATGCATTATAAGTGCAGAATCATAAGTAGTAAAATTATTCAATTACTATCCCAACTCTGTGAAAGTGCAAGAGTAGGAAAAGTGCGGGATAGTGTCCTATTGCTAGTTACTATTCTAACTCCAAGTAAGTGCATATTCTGAGAAAGTGCTGGTTAGTGAAAAAGTGCCAATTACTATTTCTACTCTGTGAAAGTGCATGAGTAGGGAAAGTGCGGGATAGTGTCCAAGTGCCATTTACTATTCTAACTCCAAGTAAGTGCATATTCTGAGAAAGTGCTGGTTAGTGAAAAAGTGCCAATTACTATTTCTACTCTGTGAAAGTGCATGAGTTGGGAAAGTGCTGGATAGTGTCCAAGTGACATTTACTATTCTAACTCCAAGTAAGTGCATATTCTGAGAAAGTGCTGGTTAGTTTAAAAAAGCCAATCACTATTACAAGACCATGAAAGTGCATGAGTAGAGAAAGTGCTGGAAAGTGCAGTTTAATAATAACATGTGCCATATTTATAAACATGCTTAAAGGTAAATGCTTTTTCTCCACATATATATAAAGCAGCCAATAAAATGATACATTTTCTAAGCATTGAACACCTTTTCTACTTGTTTTCTTCACAGCCTACCAGAAAGCACTCCAAGGCACAGATCCGCAAAAAGCCAGCCAATACCAAAACTATTTTGAACAGTTTTTCTAAAAGAACCTTCCGAAACACAAGGTAATTTTCATAAATAAACACATCTAAGTATCATATTTCTGAGCAATTAAAAATCAATGTAAAACGCATTATAAGTGCAGAATCATAAGTAGTAAAATGATTCAATTACTATCCCAACTCTGTGAAAGTGCAAGAGTAGGAAAAGTGCGGGATAGTGTCCTATTGCTAGTTACTATTCTAACTCCAGGTAAGTGCATATTGAGAGAAAGTGCTGGTTAGTGAAAAAGTGCAAATTACTATTCCAACTCTGTGAAAGTGCATGAGTAGGGAAAGTGCGGGATAGTGTCCAAGTGCCATTTACTATTCTAACTCCAAGTAAGTACATATTCAGAGAAAGTGCTGGTTAGTGAAAAAGTGCCAATTACTATTCCAACTCTGTGAAAGTGCATGAGTAGGGAAAGTGCGGGATAGTGTCCAAATGCCATTTACTATTCTAACTCCAAGTAAGTGCATATTTTGAGAAAGTGCTGGTTAGTTAAAAAGTGCCAATTACTATTTCTACTCTATGAAAGTGCATGAGTAGGGAAAGTGCTGGATAGTGTCCAAGTGTCATTTACTATTCTAACTCCAAGTAAGTGCATATTTAGAGAAAGTGCTGGTTATTTTAAAAAAAGCCAATCAGTATTACAAGACCATGAAAGTGCATGAGTAGAGAAAGTGCTGAATAGTTTTCTATTGCAACTTACTATTAAAACTCCAGGTAAGTGGCTAATTAGAGAAAGTGCTGGTTTGTGAAACTGTACCACTTACTATTCCTACTCTGTGGAAGTGCATGAGTAGGGAAAGTGCTAGATAATGTTAAAATGCCTCTTACTATTCAAAGTCCACATCATTGCATATTAAAAGAAATTGCAGTTTAATAATAACATTTGCCATATTTCTAAACAACCTTAAAACTAAATAAAATTAACATCTGCATAAAAAGCAAATATATATTTCAAAATATGTGTAATTAAGAAAATTAAAAAATGTGTGTATCATCATTTTAATATAATTTACATTTCCATTTTTTAACAGGAAATGGCAAGCCAAACTACTGCAACTTACACCAAATCTCGAAAAGGGAACAGACTACTTAAACATTGTGGGTATGTATACTGTAATGAGAGGCTAAGTGAACCAAGGAGACATTGGAGGTGTGTACAATATTATACAGCCCATTGCAGCGGCAGAGCGGTTACTGTTGGTGAGATTGTGGTAAGAACCACAGAACATAACCACTCTGCCTCTGCAATGGAGATTGAAATACGCGATACCATCAATGAAATGAAAGATATTGCATGCACCTCCAATCAAACTCCTGGTCAAATTTTAAGAGAGGTTGCACAACATGTCCCTGGACATGTTGCTTGTAATATGCCAACAATCCCAAATTTGCGTAGAATAATTCAAAGAAAAAAGCAGGCAAGTAACACACAAACTGTTACTCCTCAAACTTTTGCTGACATTGTAATTCCTCATGATTTAACTCTTTCTTTCTCTAATGAACCTTTTCTACTGTATGATAACCAAAACCCTCTGAAACGCATGTTAATATTTAGCACTCCCCGTAACCTTTTTAAATTAGAAAATACAGAAATTTGGATGATGGATGGGACGTTTAAAAGTACACCCCATCCATTCACCCAAATTTACAGTATTCATGCTCAAATTAATAATAATGTAGTTCCTTTAGTATACAGTTTACTACCAGATAAGCAATCTGCAACCTATACTGAGTTTTTATCAGTAATTAAAGAAAAAACTTCTGGAAAAAGCCCTAGGAAAATCATATTAGATTTTGAATTGACAATGATGAATGTCATCAACAAATTGTACGCGGATACCCAAATTCAGGGATGTTTTTTTCATTTTTCCCAGGCATATTGGCGTAAACTCCAAAAAACATCCCTGGTTGCAGATTACTCGTCTGATAGTAAATTACAAGTAGAACTAAAAAAATTAACTGCACTTTGTTTTGTACCACCTGATAGTGTAGATGACTACTACACAGCAATTTCAGAGTCAGAATATTTTGTAGAAAATGAGGAAAAATTGGCACCCATTTTAAATTATTTCGAAGACACATGGATTGGACATCTAGGCAGGTCGGGTCGCAGGAGGAAGCCACGTTACCATGTGGAGTGGTGGAATTGCTACTCAACCTGCTTAGAAGGTGGTGCAAAAACAAATAATGCCATAGAGGGATGGCATAACTCCTTCAGTCACACGATTGGCAAACACCATCCTAATTTCTACTCTTTCCTGAAAACTTTGAAGAAGGAGCAAAGTTTTCAAGAAATGAGACTTGCTCAGGCATTGTCAGGTATTCTAAACCCACGTCCTTCAAGGCAAACAAAGGAAATGTCTGAGAGACTATTGGGTATACTACAACAATTTTCGTTGTGTGTGGCTTTGGACTACCTAGAAAATGTTGCTAATATTTTACATTTTTAACTTTTTTTTCTCTAACTTACTTTCCTGCTTTGCCCTAAATTTATTTTTAAATTTTTTAATTCATTTGACATTTTTCAAAACATTTTTTAAATTATTACTTGTCGGGTTCCCTTACTTTTTTTACAATTTTTTTTTTCAAACGACACCTGTTAAAAATAAGAAAAATTTCTTTTCTTATCTCTTTCATAAGAACAAAACCCTAACATAATAGTTTTTATAAATCTTTTTCAAAACTAAAATGGAAATAATTTTCATTCCATTTATTTTAAATGTTGTAAACATTTTGAACGTTCAAAGAAAATATATGCTATACAAAAATAAACCCCTTTATTTGAGAAAAGTGATGCTGGCTTGTGAAAAATTATATTAGTAAACTGGTACTAATATCGAAAAATATTTCTGTTTATTTTTTATATTTTTCAAAAATTTCTGTGCTATTTCAAACAGAAAAAGTTTTTTAAAAGCTAAGATACTTTTTATTCTAAGCTTAAATTTAAAGCATTTTTGTTTGTTTTTAACAAATCTTCCCAAAAAAATATGACCATGTGTAACTATTAAAATTTGTAAAATGTCATTTTTTATTTCTCAACAACCTAACTGCAGTATTTCTCGCTAACTAAACAACCTAACTGCAGTATTTCTCACTAACTAAAACAATCTAATTGGCATTTTTACGAAATAATAATTACTACTTGCAATGAAAAATCATCTTTTTTCCAATATGTAAACAATTTCTTTCTTAAATTACGGACCTCGATATCAACTCTCTCAAACAAAACGTAAACATGAAAATGTAACCATATCAATCAATTGAGAAAATTTTTGTAAATTCTCTAAAAAGCAAACAAACGAAACATTGCATGGTTTTTGAAAAACGAACTCTCTTTTAAATCCAAAGAAACCAGTTTTCTCTAATACATAACAAGCCAAATGCAATCAGTTTTCCCATAAATTGTTTCTAACCTTTCCTATCTGTGTTCGTCTAATGAAAAGAATCCAAACATATCTACAACTACACAAAACATATTACGTTCAAAATGTATACAATATATATCATCACTATATGTTTACCAACATATTTACCATTTATTTTTCCCGTAAAATAACCCGACGATGGCATATAACAGTGAAATGTTCGGCGACATGTTGAAAAATAATCAAAACAACTATTAGTTTAATAAGCAACCTCTACTTAACCTCTCATTACATTATACATATCTTTTTAACTATGTTTTAGTGTAAAATAAGTTTGAAAAGTTTCCTACCTTTAGCGCAGATCAGCTTCCTGCTACTTCCAGCAATCGGAAAATCCAAGATGGCGGCTTGCGTCGACGTTAACGTGAAGACGTCATCCAAAAACATCAAAATAGAAAATGGACAATTCCATTAAAATGTATCATATGTTTATATTAATTACAAAATCTTTAATTTGTTAATAAAAAAAATCATAAAAATGTTTGCAATTGAAATAAAAATATATATATATTTTTTTACATTTATTAACATCAATAAACAAAATTTAAATCGAACTAAATGTGGTTTCTACTTTTATTATTTTTATTTTTAACGTTATTAATTAAAATAAAGTCATCAAAAATTATGTTTTTTATCACTTACCATTTGTCTACACTTATTACCTTCTTCTCCCTCCTGCATCTGTTGTTTTAAAAGCATACCAAACTGTCCTGCGGATCGCATTGAAGACGTCATCGAAATAAATAAAGGACAAAACGCTTCATTGAAATCAATACAAAAGCGTGGGAAAAAGTATAAATATCAATCTAAAAATGATTAAAAAAGTATTGTTATTAGAGAAAAAATATAATAAACAAAAAAGAATATTTTATTGATTTAATTATTACAAATGTAACATTCTACAAAAATGTATTCTATTTTTAAGTAAAAACCAGAGTATTAATACTTGATTTTTTAATCTTCTTTACTTTATAATTTTATTTAATATTTAATTTAAACTACCAAAAAATAATATAATGACAAACATGATATTTATGTTGCAAAAAATACCTGAGAATTAATACTTAATTTTTAATAAATAATATCCTGAATATTAATACTTCCTACATGTTTAAAAAACTAATAAACTAAATAAATATATATATATATCTAAAACAAATAATATAATTATAAAAAATATATTTATCTTAATACCCCCATAAAATTATTATTAAAAAATTAATACTAAATAAATAATAATTAAATAAAATTAATATATAAATAGCTATATATCTGAAATACCCAAAATGTTCTAATAATCACTAACTATTAAAATTATTTTTATATTCTATATAAAATTTAAATAATTTTAGAAACAATAAAAAATTATTACTAAATAAATAATAATTTAAAAAAATTAATATATAAAAATCTTCTAATAATCACTAACTATTATAATTATTTTTTATTATATATAAAATTTAATTAATTTTATAAACAATAAAAAATTAATACTAAATAAATAATAATTAAATAAAATTAAAATATAAATAACTATGTATCTAAATACCCCCAAAAAAATAAAAAAATAAAATACGATGTAAATACATGCGTTGTAATAGCATTAGCGTTGTAACACCATGCGTTGTAAAAACATGCGTTGTAATAGAAATTACGTTGTAATACCTGCGTTGTAATAGCACTACGTTGTAATAGTTGCGTTGTAATGGATGTTCCCCGCCTGTGGCACTAGACATGTTAAGGAGTTGGCTAAGCATTTCTACGAAATGCACGGGGCAATTTGTTGATAAAAGTTCATGAACCTCCGTAGCTGTCCTTGCAACTAGAAGATCATACGTCTCTTTTGATGACGTTATGGGCACTGTTGTCTGCAAAAGCACAGACTTCATTTTGCTTAAAGTATCAATTCGTATAGAATAGAGATTCAGACGAGGCCAGATGGCAGTCTCTGTGTCTACAGGCCCGCTCGGAAACAATGCCTGCATACAGCATTTTACCATGGATGTTACACTTACTAGATAACTTTTCCCTGGAACAAGGCCACAACATCTGTGATCCGTTCTAAGAATGTAACTCCCATTTGCAAGTTGCATAAAAAGGGCTCTATCTGAGTTGCAGGTGTGACAAGCTGGTGGCATGAAAGGTTGTTAGAATTTCCATCACAAGCTCCGTGTAAATTAATACCCTGGCACAAAAGTATACCGCTTAGTGAATGTTTACAATTTTCACCACTAAGAAATACATTTTTGTCGCTGTCACTATAGCATGAATGTGTGTATGGTAATTTCCATTCAGATTTTACATATCCTTTACCCAATCGTTCATACTGGCCAGTAGGTATGTATTCAAGGCACTTTTTAAATCGGAAAGTTGTTATCGGAATAGTGATAATTCTGTGTATTATCCATTCAATGACAGGACTCTCTGACATTGTCAATGGTAATCTCTCAAGTTTTTCGATGCTCACGATTGTATAGTCTGCTCCTTTCTGTGCCAAACTGATTTGTTTATCAGTAAGGTTAAAAATGGAAAATAATGACGTTGTGTTGATTAAACGCCAAGGCACATAGCCTGAACGAAGATTTTGCAGCGTCCAGCCCAATTGTACAATAGAACGTAATTGAGATTGGCCATGTTGTAATATTAGCAAGTCTCTGTCTATTATGTCAAAGGCAAAAGATACAATATTGTCCAACGAATATATTCTGGAGGACAGAGTCATTAACCCATTGTCCACTACAGAAAGTGATTTTTCCAAATTAATACGATCAATTTCTCGTATTTTCTCAGCTGTTTCAATTTGTGTGACTTTCCAAGCCTCGTTGTACGCAGCATAGATACTGGTCGCTATGAAACGCTTTTGACGCTGTTTGCGTGGTCCAAGAATGAAATCGCGCAAATCAGCACCATCTTTTAGTAAAGACAAGTGTTGCTTAATTTCAGCCAGTGTGGATGATGTTAGCCATTCGAGGCAGAGTTTCCCTACACTGTATGTTGTTACTATCCCTGGATGTTGTCTCTGGGAGTATCTAGGGTCTTGTCTGGTCATTTTTAAGCCCTGTGTTTTATTCAGGAATCTGTCTTGACAGTTGTTTGTGTCAGTAGGCCAGATTAACCACTTTTTCCAATCAGGATGTGTTCTGTTAAAATGTAAAATTTGTGATACGTCTAACTCAATATCTGTAGTTGTATTTTCAGGTATTGGCTTTGGAATAGACGGTTTGTTTAGGTCTTTGATCTTAGCTAGACCAAGAAAGGATGTTTGGTGAATTTTGTCATTTAAAAACATCATTTGTTCTGGTATCATGCAGGTTCTGAATAGTGCTTCAAGGCCTTGTACCTGCCAATCTTTTGTACCCCAAATTGTTTTCGTTTCAATGTTATTTTTCCAATAATCAAAACCAAATGTCATAATTTTTTCATAAAATGCTTCTGAATATATCAATTTAGAATTTGTCAGCATTGTTTTCATTCCTGTTTTATCTAACAGTCTGTAATAAAACGTTTCTGCATCACTAGTGTTAAACCCTGAGAAGTATTTGAATTTCTCAAAAAATGCTTTAGAACTGCTTTTAGGTGGTGTAGCACAATTTTCCCATTGATTATACATAAAAACATTTCTAGGCTGTGCAGATTTATGCAAGTAATGATCACCATAATGTGTGTAGCAGAATATTTGCTCATAACTAGATGAACCTTGTAAATAATCATGTTCTGTGAATCTATCTGACATTACTAAATCAGACATCATGTCATTAATACTGTTAAAGTCCCAATCATCAGAGAATGTACTAGGTTTTACAAAGTCACTTAAGGAAACCTTCAGTTGATGAGGATACTTCAGGATCTCGACCGGACCATAGATCTCATAGTCAGTTTTCTCCCATACTACCCCACCAGGTATTGGAATTGCTGTGACATTTACTGTTGATAGTTCTCTTTTCTTCACGTGGGATGATCTGTTTGGTTTGAGGACTAGGTTGATGTTCTGACTTGCTGTGTCCATTGTACTATATTTTCCCTCAATGAATTTTCCCAAACAAAGTACCATGATGAGCCAAAGCAGGAGGAAAAATACACCTAGACCGAACCAGAACTCTAACCAAGGGGAAACAAGGTATATTTTCTTCAGTTGATTAAAGAGTTCCGTTGCTTTTTCTTTAAAAGTCTTTTTTGTTTCTGGCATCACTTCGGGGTCGTTTTGATCTTCAGTGAAGTTGTCGAAGTTGATGAAATAACCAGAGGCAGTTCTGTCAATTGTTGGGATTGTTCTTTCAATCTGTCTCTCGGTAGCACTTTCTGATGCCACATTATTGTAGACTGGTGTTTCTTGACGAACCGTTTCAATCTGTGTCTCAAGAGGCACGAGTTCCATGGCATTATTGCATAGTCCTTCTCTGTGTACTGCAGGCTGATCGAATGTGATTAGTCTTTCAGTTTGAACCTCTTGGATTGTTGCAAGTTTGGGTATTCTGTTGTTTCTTGGGAGTCCACTGGGCCTACTGTTGATTATAGGCCACATGCTTGTGGTTTTACCAGGTCGATAGACACGACTCTGTTCTCCTTTTTACCAGCAAGGGGCGGTAGTACTACTGATCTTGTTCCGGTGACTGCCAAGACAGGTACTGCTTTTCTGTAAGAAGGCCCAAATTCCTTCTTTACCGCGATTTTTTCTCTGACTAGATCCCCAATCTTTGGAATCCAGACAGGCCTTGCCGGGGCTGTTGCTTGTGGTGCCTCGTTAGTGGTAGATGGCTGTTGCTTTAACTTTATGTTGCTTAAGGATTTTCTTGTTTTCTTCAGTTCCTGTAAAACAGCCAAACGATCTTTGATGTCAAAGTCTGTTGTTTTTTCTTGTACCACTGATATCTGACTATCGAGGTCCTGAATGTTCATTCTAATTCCGAACAATAGTTCGTATGGGCTGAAACCTTTTAGAGAATTTCTTGCCAAGTTATTAAGACTGGTCTGGACACTTATTAGATGTTTGACCCACCCAGCGCCTGAACCTAATACCTTCGCTGTTATAGATCGCTTTATGTCCCGTTTTTTTCTTTCTACCACACTATTCCCTTCGTGGTGCGACGGACAAGAATACCGCAACCCAATTCCCAAGCTGGCCATGGCCTCCTTATAAGCTCGAGAGCTGAAAGCAGGACCCTGGTCAGAATGGAACGTGGTAATTGCGTATGTGCCGATATAGACTCGCAGATCTCTCTTATAACAGTTCTAGCGTCAGCCGAGCGCTGGAGGCCACATTTTTTAAGTGATTTTAGTCTTAACTGATTAATAGGACGCAGGATGGGGTGTAGGCAGCGTTACGCTCTTTCTGATTGGTAGCCGGTAGCACGGTTCACCACTGCGATCCCTATTGCAGTTTTCACAGTTGCTTGCAAACTCATGGATGCCTTCACTCATTTCCGGCCACCAGTATACTGATTCTAACTCTCTCAGAGAGTCCCTGATTGTTTGGTGTCTCAGACCCAATCCCATGTGTGCGTCTGCTATTAAAAATATTCTCCGGTTCGTGTTTGGAATTACCCTATCCCCCACTCCAGGGATTCGAGCAAAAGGAACTGAGTTTGCATCGATTATATATGCATAATTGAGTGGATAGTTCACGGGCAGTGCTGCACAGTCGCCTTTTACGGTCGTTTTTACTGCCAGCATGGTTTCCCCGTCTATGTATTTTTCTGTACGCTTTTTTGTGGCTACGGAAGCCGGTTTAGTTGCTTCCGCTATGGCTGTATTAGCCAATGAATTCATGTTGAAGACTCTGTGCGTGAATCACGTGAGTCTTTTGTAGTTCTTTTTGTAAAAGAGCTTCCTGTTTCCAGAGCAATTTATGCTTTATTGTGGCACCTGTGTCATCTTTGTAATCGTTTTCAATCCATCTCTGCAATTTATTATTGTAAGAGTTGACGCAAAAATGAGAATCGCACACGATAAGTGTGTCGGGAATTCACGTTCTGCATTTTCGAGCGCCATCTTTAAACATCTGATTTCCGCTCTTCGAGCCGAACAGTTTCTCAATGATTCAGTTTTTGTTACTTTCGGTCTGAATTTACCGCACAGCCAATGACCTTTAACAATCGCACAGGCTGCATCGTAGGATTTGCTCTCTACGTTGAAATGCTGTACAAATCTATCTGAATAGATTATACAGGCGTATTGTGGGAGAGGCAGAAGTTCGATTGGCAGAGGATATTCTTCTTCATATTCTAAATCATTCAGTTCTTTCGAATTGCGGGGCGAAATAGTATTTCACATCTTCCGCTCCTAGAGAATCTACACACTGTATCCATTTCGGATCCAGTGACACTGTAGGCAGGTTAACTGGGCTGAATAGCGCCTCGAAGGCAGATTCCGCTGTGAGGGTATTAATCCTTTTGCCGTGTGCTAGTTCTCATTCATTTGCTAATGCAATTTGCACTGCTTTCACAGTTCTTTCTGTGAGACTGAATGTTTTTTCTGCTTGTGTGTACAAGTGAGATTTAATTGAAATTGGTACCTTTTCTCCCTCATTAGAGGTTAGGTACGTGAATCCGCATCTTCCTGGGATGACTCGGATTACAAGACCGCGTGTGTTGTCACGTGTATCTAATTTAGTTTTAGCTAACATGTCTGTTTGCAGTGATCTCAAAATTTCTGTGTGTTTTTGAGTCCAATTGATTTGTTTAAAATCAGGTTTAATTAGTTCGTAGAGAGGTTTAACCCTTTCTGCGTAATTTAGAATGTATGTTCTTCTGAAATTCAGAAAACCTAGTATGGATTGTAAATTCTTCAGCGTTTTTGGAGCTTGGAGTACAGCGCACTTCTCTAAGAAGTTGTCCGCTAGGCTTTTTCCTTCACTTGATAATTCGTACCCTAAGAATAGTACTGTCAGATGGGCAATTCGAGACTTTTTAAAGTTGAATTTGTAACCCTCTGCTGCGAACCCAAGTATAATGGTGTTCACTCTTTTCAAGTGAGTATCCAAGTCGTCGTCTGTGAGATAGATATCATCTACGTAAGATAATGCCTCATCATCATATATTTGTAGTAACTCTATTACCCTAGCTGAGAATAGTCCTGGGCTGTTCTTTAACCCCTGTGGGAGTCGACAGAATGTTTTCTGCGACCCAAATGCAGAAAAAGCGGTCAAATATCTGATTTCTGGTGCAATGTTTTGACAAAAGAAACCATTAGATATGTCTAATGTCGTTTTATATTTTTTCCTAACTATGTAATTCATTAGGGCTGCACTATGCGAGTTTTGTACTGAAAATGTTTAACAACATGCATTAAGGTGTCTGTAGTCCAAAACTAGACGATATGAATTGTCTGGCTTGGAGACAGGAAACAAAGGATTGTTCATTTGAGAGGTGCATGTTTCAATCACCCCCTGGTATTCAAGTTGATCTAAGATCTCCCTGACTTGTTTTTTAGCTTCTTGCTTAATGGGATACTGCAGTTGGGCAGTTGGTTCACTTTTTAATTGGATTTTGTGAGGAGGAGAGTCCTCATCCCATCCTACATGATTTTTATATAATGCCGGAGCCTGGGCTACTGCCCATTTCCTTGCATAAGTATATTTTTTGTGAATCGGAATGTGATTCGAGAAGGCAGGCATAATCACTTCTTCGCCATGAGGGCACTCCCTGACAAACTCTGGGGGCCAATCTTTTTCAGCTAACAGAATATCATAGCCTTTTGAGAGCTTATCCCAAAATAGACCCTTTATTTTCCTAGTCTTATCACCCTCTATACGCAATATTATTTCGTATATCTTATGGGGCTCGCTAAGTCTGGTGTCGGCAGTTTCAACCTGAATGTATTCATTCGTTTCCACTGTCTCCAGATGACTCATCAAGATCTTGTGCGCTATACTGATTTCTGCTGCACTGTCCAACATTGTCAATGCCCACTCCCCGTTTTTCAACTGTGTCCTCAGTATTCTCGGCATGGTTGATTACTCTAATACTGGCTACCTTCTTTTTTGGAAATTGAGATTTTTTACTCTGAGCAGGTTCCTTGTCTTTGGACTTGGTGTGCTCTCCTGGGTCTGACCGTCCTCTTCTTTCCGATTTCTGCAAAAAAGATCGAGAGGGACGTGTATCAATACTTTGATATCTATCAGGTTTTTTCAGATTATCCCTATTTCTAAGGTTATATCTTTTCTCAGAGGGCTCCCTCTGGGGAGACTGGTGTTCTCGAGTCGGAGTTCTTTCCCTCCGTCGAGGAGACCTTCCTCTGGACTGGAAAACTTTTTCCTTGGGAGTGGATTGTTTATTTCCATCCCAGCTCTTTTTAGGAGTGTTTGAATTATTTTTAATAAAAAAATTTCAGGATTTTTGAGCAGTTGGGGCTTTACTGGTTTCCCACCCAAGCTGTCTCTACCTAATTCTTCATAGCATTTTTCTATGATTTTGGCAAGTTCAACTGGCTGATCTTTTATATCTGTTTCCTTCAACTTCTGGCGGATCGCCACAGATGCTGCTTCTCCCTTTATGTTGGCTAATAATATAGCCGAGACCTGCTTGAAGTCTTTCAGTAATTTCATACCAAGAGTTAAAGCGGGCTCTGGACCGTATTCATTTTGAATCTGTTTTAGCACATCCGGTATTACCGCCATAGACGGAACACCATGTGTTTTTGTGTAAATGGAAGCAAAGACTGTACCCCAAGTGTCACAGTCCTCCACGTGTGGTGCGATTCCCATAGGAAGGCAGATTGTCAAGATTCTGTGTTTCTCTATAGGGGTAGTATCAGGAAATACTGCCTCTATTTGAGTGATTTTCTGTGCTAACCAGAAAGGAATTTGTTCCCGTTTTACGGGTGTTTTACCAAGACATGACTGTATGTTCTGTGGTGTGATTTTATTAGTGTTCCCCTGATGAGGGGTCAGCTGTGGTACATTAACAGCTGGTTGGACTGTTGCAGTCCGCATTACATATTGGACTAATTGCCTATGTATTTTTATTAATGTTTTTAGCTGTACTAACAGCTCTTCTCTAGACATTTTTGCAATGTCCGGATGTGGTGTGTAGCTGGCTAGAACCGGCCACGTTGCTCCTGGTCTACCTAGTGGACCGAGCCTGGTAATATGATCATTGTGTTTTAGGGCGCCATTAAACCAGAGCAGGTGTTCTTGGAATTTTAGTGGGATTTCAGTCTCCCCGAAAGGAGCGTACTCTTCCGAAAGGTCCTCTATTTTGTAATAGTGAAACTCTTTTGTTGTAGCGTTTGCCGCTGGAAAGTTTATCCATGAATAGAATACCTCTGTCTGACGATATTCGTGAGCCTCTATCACGAAAATTACTGTACCACCTTGTGGTGTCAGTCCGTTCTCTATAAGTTTTAAAGTTATAGATTTTCTTAAGTGGACCGGGATGATAATTGTATCCGGGTCTGTGTGTTCGGGACCCTGCTGAGTCGCATCTGCTGCGGCCCCAGTGGTTCCGTTTTCTCCTGGCATTGTATAAATGCAAGTTTTGCAGAGTTGGTCTCCAAGGAGACAAAGATTAGGTGCACAATATTTTGGAACACTGTATCCTTCAACGTTGAATAAACCAGAGCTTTACATAGGAATCTCTTCCTACTGAGTTCGGGCGGATTTTAACCTTTCACCCACTCCAGACGTCTATTGGAGTATTTACAGGAGAAAGGGGTCTGTGTGAAAAATGCACGACTGAGTTACTCTAACGTCTTGCGTTAGTTTATCGCCTTACCAAACGTTTGGGCGCCATGTAGTGTAGTTCCTAGTTTCCCACTAGGCCCTGCGCATTGGAAAACCATAAACAGTAGTATAGACGTAGAAATGCGGATCTTCCAGGCCTCTACTGACTATGCTAAACTTAATTGGGTTTGTTACCAACTAGCTCAGAGGTCACTGGAAACTTTCTTGACTGAAATAGGAAGTGATCAGCTTCCCTGGCACAGACAAGAAGGGATTCAGTTTTCCAACAACCGTGCAACATGACAACTTTGCTCCTCAGATCAAGAACAATCTCTAGGGTCGTGTGAAACAATAGACAGTTATTTTACTCAGTCAGGTTAGTGCAGTTTACTTTCACAATATGTAGAGAATAGAGAGACGGGCGTTTGTCAATAAAGGGTTAACATTTATTGAACAGTCTTTCTTCTCGTACAAGAGAAATAAATTGCCACCATTGCAAGACTTGTTATGATAAAAAGTACGTACAGTAAGATAAGTATTGCGAAATAATACTGTAAAAGCATTGATATGGTTTCTTAGCCATACAATGGTTTAAAAGTAATAAAACATATATACAGTCATATATACATTAGGCTAAAATACTCAACTGGTGTTTCTAACTACGCCTACCCCAGTGTACCTGACCTAAGCCTAATACTTGGGAGGGGAGTAAGTAAGTAGCTTTAAGTTAAGTTGGTTTTGCCAAGGTTTGCTTCAAGAATTCTCACTAAGGGTTTAGTCAACACCATACCTCTGAATAGAATGATGGAGGTCTGGTATCTCCTTCAGGGAAACTCGGTATCCCAGTCACCCGCAAGGGTAGACCAGAAGCGTTGGAGCTGGATTTCTCGGCAGGAGAAAGACAGCGTCTCTCTTCAGCGCGTCGAGGAGGAGAAGGAGGGGGGACAGCGTCCGCGGGCAGCTTGCATCTGCTGGGCTCTTTGCAGGGGACGGCTGTTCAGCTCCTAGGTTCACCACACCATCTTTCGCTAGTTAGCAGCGATAGTAGCTATGATATCTTCAGCATAACAGCAGCTTCAGGCGACGGGCAACAGGGTGCTAGCTTCAGCGAACCACAGCTAACAACGTCAGCAGCAACACAGCAACACAGCATTTGCTTAAGGCAACGTTGGTAATATTTATACCTGAAAGGTGCCATGTTTGACGTAAGTTTGCTGGATATAAGACGTCAATTAAAGATGTCACTAGGAAGTGATCGCTATCAGTTGCTCATTAGAGTTCTATTACTAATCAAAACACAGCAAGCGAGGATTTCCAGGTTTGCTGAGTTTTTATCTTGTTGAAGAGCTCGGAGTGTTAATCTAGGAATCTCAGATAGTGACTTCTGCTCTGTCATTGCACTAATTGGTTGCAAAGGAAGTGGCAGAGAAAACTATTCTGGAATGTGGCTCTGTTCGTGTGAGGCCAGAGATGAGTTTCTGAATATCGCACTTGAACGGTTATGCCAATATAGGGAATACATGGATTTATAGCCAAATAGGGGCATAAGGTCACAGTATCGATCAGGATCCTAGATAAGCACGCAACGCAGCTAGAGAACTATGAGATTGCAGGGCCTGAAGAATTTAGAGTATTAGATTACACAACTTCAGAAGAACCCTGAAAGATCCTATGACCAAACTTAGGTGAAAGGTTTGGGGTGGTTTTTCTAACAAATTGGAATGAAATATGCCATGATAAGAATGTTTTCTAGTAATTATATGTGTGTTACTTTTCATTTTACTCTCAGTACTTTTCCTTTGAAATTTCACTTTACCACCCCCTGTAAAAATTCCAACTCTTCTGACTAACATAAGTCATTTTTTACTTTATCAAAAATTGAAAAAAATGGTACCTTAGAACTAGATTTAACATTAAAAGGGATATGCAGGTTTATTGAGATCTCCCCCAAAAATATTATTAAAAAAAAACATCCTCCTGTTGATGAGACACTATTGAAAAATTATTTGGTAATATATTTGGATTTCTAGCTTCAGTTCCCACACTTCTTTTGTTACTAGTTGATGTAATAGAATTAGGTTATGGTAAATAACCTGTAACTAAGCAGGCATTGGTTTTCACATTTTGTTTCTCAATTGGGACTTGAAGAGTCCTCAAGGGAATGCTATGGTTGCTAAATAGTTTTAAAATAGAGGATAGCATTTCAAGAAAGTGATCTGAAATTTATGTTATATTTTCTAGTAGTGATAAATTAAATTGGACTCCAAAATTCATTTTAAGAGTTGTAGAACTTCCGAGAACTGCGCCTTTAATCCTATAGGATGAGAAGATACATTCAAGCAAAAATCCGGAGTATTAAGCTTTTTAATTGTCACTTTATCCAATGTTTTCCAGGAGAGTAGGGCAACACAGAGTGAGAAGTGAAGTCTAAATAAACCTTTTACAAAACAGTCCACTCCACTCACTTGACCACAAAGGAGGAGAAACTTAACTGCCATCACCCACCTAAGGCAGAAATGCAGACTAAGGGGCAGATTTACAAGCCCCTTGCGCCACCCGTACGTCACTTTTCCAATGTTAAAAATAACGCAAAAGTGGCACAAGAGGCTTGTAAATAAACCCCTAATTGTGTATGCCAAAAACAAACAGTCCTCCAGGTAAGAAATTCATGTCCTCTACAGAGCTCTCTCCAATTCGACTTCCACCACCAACTCGCAAAACAATAAAACCCCTAATCTGGCCGCTGCTCACTACCCTGCTGCATGCCTGGCTCCAGCTCCCCAGGTTCTGGCATTGTGATGGTTCAGCACACCCAACAGGAATAGAACGGCTCTATTATGGACTGGTAAATTGGCTATATTATTGAAAATTCTTTGATGTTGATGTCATGTTTTCTCTCACTACTTTTTGGTGATGGTAGCACACACTGGGTGTAGTTGTACAACTCAATACTAACCCTGAGTAGGTAGGGGCGTATTGGGTTATGTTATGTGGTTGTCTTCAAATGGTAATGGTGTAACATGAGTTGGTAGTATACAAGGTCAAGGCAATGAAATAAATGACGGTCTTAGTGGTTGTCGTGGAAATTGGTCCAATCAATATTGATGGTATTCATATATTATATGTGGGCCTGTTTTTACTTATTGTATGTTATACATTTCAGGTGTTACCTTTTCCTGGGTGGAGTAGTTCATATCTGGCAGGTCCTGAGGAAGGTGGCGTTCAATCATTTCGCAGCCACCGAAACCCGTTGACCACTGCCTTGATTAAATCCTGCTATATGCAGTTGTTATACTTGGTTCTTCCAATTACATTGTCATTCTGTAGTTGAGTTCCCCAGATATGTTATGAATGTGAAGGTTTGTTTGGGTTGGTGTGAGTATGGTTTGAATGGTGGTGTGTGAAGTTGGTTACATTTCTCTACATGGGTCTGTGCTATTTATATTGTAATCATTGTTTTTGCTTTTTTGTAATTATGAATGAATTTATAACTGATGCTGATGGAAACAAAAATTTACAAAAAAAATTACAATGATGAAAACATTTTTGATAAAAGAAATGAAATAAAATAATATATTTTCGTAATTGTTGGAGTATTTGTTTGTTGATCGAATAATTCTGTCTTGGGTGCTCACATTAGTTAGTGTAGATTAAGTTGATTGTAGAATAATTCAAGGTCTAGAGGGAGCTCTCTTTTTGTGTTATGTCATATTTTCCCTCTTCTCCCTGACTTTATTGTTTTTTCAGAGTGGGGCCCCCATGAATTGCTCAGCACACCCAAGTCCAGAGGAAAAGAAAAAGTGGGTGTATGAGTCCTGCAGGCTTAGACTGCACAGATAGTCACACCTAAGCAGAAAAAAACATTCACTGCTGGTTCTCACCCCTCGTAACCAAAGAAAATAAACACTGCGTATGGGAGCATACAAAACTATAGATCTTCACTTCGGCATTACCAGGCCTGAATTTTTGGAACCTCTAGCATGTCCTCCATGTCACCACAACAAGAAACACTAACATTAATCCAGTGTGCAGAAATAATCACAGAAACGCAAACCTCTTCAGACCACACTAAAGACCAAAAGTTCAATTTTGGATTTATAGGCAAAATGACCCCTTACGCTCAACTTGACCCGCTGAACCACACGCTACCCCAGGGCTGACTTAGTGCTAAGACCCTCCTCTGCACGGTACCTCAAACGGGTGATGCTAACCCGAGGTGATCATGCACTCCACAACTACCTAACAATCCTCTGTGTTCACTTTTCCTCTTTCTGCCCCATCTGCAAAGGGTCACCTAGTCAGAATTCACACCACTGCTCCTAGTAAGTCTCACACACTCCCCAAAGCCGCCAAAGACCTCCATTACCAGCCTGATGGAGCACTGTAAAGTGGAACAGAGAGCTGACAGGCAGGCTGAACACTACTAGGACCGGGGGGGGGGGGGGATGTGTGAGGGGGGGAGACTAAACTGAGGGTTGCATCCTCCACTCCCACTGGACCCAATTCTCTTGGGGCCCATAGGAGACTTTGGGGCAGATTTACAAGTCCCATGCTCCACATTTATGCTGCTGTTGCGTCACTTTTGTGATGCTGCAGTGGCGTAAAACATGCGCCATGTTGCGCCTAATTTACAACGGGAGAAGCGTCACGTAGTAAAGCCCTGCGACACATATAACCTGCGTTAGGTTTCAGGTGGGCGTTCCGTCGCAGTAATGCCTTGTAAAAGTGACGCAGTGAAATCTACAAGATTTCATTGAGTCACATTTACGTCCATGCTACCCTGGCCCTGCTTGAAGCAGGTGTAAGGAGTGACGCAGCATGTTAGGCATAGGGTGCCCCAAGCATTGCTGGAGCCGCATCACGCTTGTGACACGACTCCAGCAATGCGCCGCCCTTACGCTACTGAATGCAACATGCGTAGCCCTATCCTTGTGCCACGGTGCACCGCATTGTAAATGCGATACATTTGTGGTGGCGCAGGGAGGGAATTGAGTGTTGTATCTTTTCTGGCACATCCCTGCTGATTTGCAGAGATGTGCCAGTACTCGTAAAATCAGTTCCTCAGTGTCAGCAGACAAAAGAAGAAGCACAGGCATGAGCACTCCAGGCTACTTCACAGGTCCGTCCTCGGTGCGCAATGGAATGCAATGAACCTACGGTAGTAGGAACAACTCTTCTGTGTGGTGCACTCACCCTTAGTTAGGACCCCGGTGCAGGGGGGCCCAGCTCCAGGGGGCCTACGAAAGCTCAAACACTGTTGCACGGCATCTGAGACTTCTGGTACTAAGGATTGTTCCTCTACAAATTATGTGAGAGTCAGCAGCAAAAGTAAAATACCTGAAAGATGCTTATCACAGAGCTGCCTTTAATATTATCAAAAATAGTTCACAAGTTTATTGAGGGATGGTACAACTACGTATATGTACATGCCGGGCGCAGTCTCCACCCACCTTATGGGTTATTTGCTGTGAGAGGACAAGCTGAAGGAGGAGTCCTGCAGTCTGCAGCAATTTCTGTGCGCACGTACTGTGTGGCCCCTTGGTCAGAGCCGGTCCACTTGCGTTTGCACTCTACTGTTCTTGCTGCACTTTGTTGTCTTTTATTTCTCCGGCGTGAAAGGCCTAGCAAGTGCATGGCTTGAGAGAATGAGGTGAACACTCAGATTTTTGTTTTTTTTCTGAAGGCCGATTAGGTTTTATTCTGTTAGAACCGTTTATTAAAAAAATATGACCTGTCAATTTTTCCCCCGTGTTTTATTTGTTAATCAGTTTTGGGTGATGGCCTATTGCCAAACATCATTTCATCTCAAGCAATTTTCACACGATTGCCCACTAACAAATGGTCCTGATTGTCAAACAATCACCGACACCCTCATGACAAATATTAGTTACTTAGAATGTTCATATTGGGACGTTTGGCAAACATCATTAGATATAAAAAAAGAAAATCGCTCTATGATGCCCTGCTGCTAAATATCATTATTGGTGTGGTGTGGCTCACTGGTTAGAGGCGGCAGACCCGGAACCAGAGGTCAGCCCGGGACCAGGGTTCAATTCCCGACGCGGCAGGGTCTTGGGCCATGGTCAGCGGACTCGATAATTCTCGCCTCGGTGCCTACTCCAACCATGGGTCACACTCAGCAACTCTGGGCAATAGCTTGCTTAATCTCTACTAACGGCCCCATCAGCGCCGGGGATGCTTGTCTTCACCTTGGAGATGCCCAGGAGGGACCATCTCACAGGGAAAGCCAGGATGGGTTCCCCAGCGGTATACAGCGCTGGGACGCCCCTTTGCTGGGGCAGCTGTACGCTTTACAAGTATACGACATTTAACATTTAACATATAAAGCAGTCTTAATGTGACCCCATACTGCCAAAGGGCATTAGGGACCAAGCAATGTTCACAAGATGGCGTCCTACTGATTCTCACTCGTGTCAAGCCATCTTCAGGCGATGTTCTGCTGCCAAAGGTTACTGGGTGTCAAGCAATCTTCAAACAGTGGCTAACAAACTTTAGGCAACGGACAACTGTTAAATGTCATCACATCTAGAGAAGTCTTGAAATATTGGCTTACTGTGAAACATTTCTAGATGCCAATCTTTTACACTTTATGGTCTAGTGACAAGATGTCAACAGACGTAGAGCAATCATCATATAATAACCTAAAGGCTTCTAGCTGTCCCTCCATCTTCAGCCAATTAGATATTACCAAGGGTTACTGGATTTCATGGAATTCCTAGATGATAAGCTATTGACAAATGTGGATGAGGTGGTTTTAAAATAATTCAAAGAGGAAATGAACTCTGGCGATTTAGCCACCTTTCCATCCACACTCTCTCCCCAGTAGTATCAGACTTGGAGAGAGGATGTGGCCTGACAGCCAGAGATGCCGACTTTGGAACTGGGGAACCAGGTTCGAACCTATGCATCGGCTCAGCACCCTGTGATTTTGGGCAAATCACTTAATCTTCCCATGCCTACAAAAGATGTATGTGTCCTTGTGTAATGTAACTGGTGCTCATGCTGGGCACCACAGTAGAGCAAAAAGAGTGAGACATTTTCCTCTGCCACAGTCAGAAACACCAACTGCAGGGCAATCCACCCCTCACACAGAAAAGGTAGCACTCCCCTCACAGCTCTTCAGCTCTTCTTCTTGGCAGGGTCTTCTTGTATCTAGAAGCGATCTAAAGTCTTGATGTTTAAGGTCCAATATTTATACCCCATTTTCTCATTGGTCTCTTTGTAGCAAGGGTCTCTGAGACCAGTCCAAACCAGTCCTGGTATCCTTGGTCCAGCTGGACCACAGAAGGTGGAGACAGCATTGTGGAGACACAGCCTATTCAGGTGCTAGGGAAACCCTCCAGCACTCTAAATGCAGACAAGCTCTATGCAGCTTAGCTATGAGTTACCCGGAAAGGCAGATCACACCCAAACCCCCTTGTGACTGTCTAATGTGAGTACACATCCCTAGCTCCTGTCACTCTAAAAACCAGAAAAACACAGTATGATTAAACAAGAGAATTTCCATTTTCTTAAAGTGGAACTTTTAAACACACAATAAAAGAAACACTTTTACTAAATGGTGAGTTATTAAATTCTGAGTTCAGAGAGCCTAAACTCAATTTCTCCATCTTGCCCCAACTTGCAAGTTGCACTTGTAAAATCTTACAAGGCAGCTCCCATGTTAACCTATGGCATAAACAGCTTTTCAACAGCGAAAAGCTAAAGGCACACTATTTTCGAGCAGGACATATAAAACACTTCAGTACACGTCCTGCCTTTCACTTACACTGCACCATGCTCTTGGGGGTACCTGTGGCCTACCTGAGGGGTGCCTTACATGTACGGTAAGGGAAAGTTTGGGCCTGTCAAGTGTGAACACTAGCTAGGTCAACATGGCAGTTACAAACTGCCCGCAGACACTGTGGTGTCAGGTATGGGATATATTTACAGGGCTGCCCATGTGGGTGACACAATCAGTGCTGCAAACCCACTAATAGCATTTGATTTACAGGCCCTGACACTCTCAGTGCACTTTAACAGGGACGTACCAGTAAATCAAAAAGTCAATCATGGATAACCAATCATAATCACAATTTACACAGGGAGCTCTTGCCCTTTAACACTGATCAGCAGTTATAAAGTTCTCAAAGCATCTAAACCAGCAAAAACAAAATCACATACACAGTCATAAATGCAGGCGGTAGAGGCAAAAAGTCAGGAGAAACAAAGCCAAGGATGCCAAGCCTAACATGAAGCAACCAGCAAATGTAGAGAGAGGATTGTGCATGGAGACTGGAGCTGTGAAGACTGTTCTGCCCTGACGGGAAGCATTGTACTCACCAATGAACCCTTTAGTGAGTAGTGGATGCAGTACAGAAGAGGGGGGGGGGGGCATTGTGATGAGCAATGAGCCCTGTTAATTGCTGAGTGGAGACCTCTGAACCTAACATGTAGTATGTACTGAACAGATAGGACTTCAATTAGTACGAGGACACCCCTGCTGGGACAGCTATTTTGCGCTTTATAAATCCCCTTCATTCATTTATTCATCTTAGCAGAGTAGTCCTATACTGAGTGTTAGACCTAGGGTATCCTAGACTACATAGGGTAGCCTGGCACAGTAGAGGAAACAGCTAAACTCTAAAGCGTTGGTTAAGTGCTTACAGTCCCACCCAGAGTAACCCAATGATTGACCACTAAAAATAAAAGACGCTACACCAATTTAGAAAAATACTAGTACCTTTTATAAAAATTCTCTTTTGTTCTCTTCTTTGGTAAAAACAGTACACATTTAAGTCAGCATCAATTCATAGAAATTTCATAGTCTTCAACACTTCTCTCACTTTAGCAAGGCTAAATCACAGGTACATTTCAATTGAGGTAACTTATTATCCGTTCCACAGTATGCTTCTCCAATTAATTATTACAGAAAGGAAAATTCACATTACAGGTTCAATGCGCTACTTCTTATAATCCTGGCATGTACATTACCCCTCTCCTCTCAGCTTCCAGAGCAGCTCAACAGGTTTCTACCCCCAGCAGCGCTCCTCAATGTTCAGGCAGCCAGCTAGATGGCTAGAAGAGATAAGGCAAATTAATGGTGCTGCCCTATGTCTAATCTATGGCTACACCTTTCTGATGGAAACTGTCGCTAAGCGAAGGACTAACTGGAAGGGTGGTTGCGACTGTGCCCTGTTTGTTACTGGCACCCTATGGCCCAACTTGCAATACTACTTTGCCAGGCACAGGAGCTTAACGCTTTGTTTCCCCTGTTCGCTGCTTTTCCCCCTTCCGTTATTGAACTTGATGTTATCAATGCCAATGTATTGAGAGGTTCAGAGGCCAAGTTTCTCGTATTCTAATCCCCGGCAGCTCCTCAGTTAAACAGTTAGTTCTTTTAATGTGGCCGCTTCCGTGTTTCTGGCCAACCGGCGCTGCCGCCTCCCGCTCTCCCCTTGTTCCCTGCTTACTTTTTCTGTGAGGCGATCCGTCCGGAGTTACCCCCGCGCTCGGTGGTCTTCTCCCAGCGCTGACGGCGGGGCCTCGGTAGAGTCGGCGTCGGGGTGGGAGGAACGGGAAGGCTTACTGCCGGTCGGGACGCTCCTCCGGCGGGACCGTGGCGGCGCTTCTGCCTCCTTCCGGATCACCACAGGGCGAAGCTCCGCCTCGGCACACCTCCTCTGACGCGCTGGGTCCTTCCTCCGGGCTCCGGACTCCGCCTCGGGCGCACCTCCCACGACGATTCCTCCCGTTCACACACGGGTCAGCTGGGCACTTCACACGCGCGTGGGACAGGCTTGGTGACGGCGTTTCACACAGGTAAGAGCCTCCGCCGATTTCACCGCCTGTCTCCACTGTGTGAGAACTGGTCTTGAGGGTGGGTATAGGACTGTTGTTACTCCTCAGAAAGTCGGCACAGCTCTAGTCCGACGTCCACCTGATCTGCCCACAGCCTTCAGGGCAGATGTACAGGTCGCTCAAAAGGGGTCGCGTTGTCGCAATTTACGAGGGTCTTCTCACAACACGACCCGGGGCTCTACAATCTAGTCACAAAGTCTCTGGTCACACTTTATGGATGATGTGACAGTGGGGTTTGGTCAGCCTGAAAGGGGGCACTTCCCAATAACGCGACAGCCGGCCCACAGGTCGATCTGGTCACCACTGGTGCGCAATCCTCCTCCACAAGTCGCCTCTCTCCTCACTGGTCACTCCTGAGACTGCACAAAATGGCTGCTGGTCACTGGCCTTTTATAGTGTGGCCTGAGACCTCTGGAAGCCACTAGATGTTTCTGGAACCTTCCTCATGTTAACCTATGGGTCTGTTCTCCTGGAATGTCCGTTATGGCAGTTGGTGGACACCATTTTAGGTTCCTGAGTGTCCCTAGATTTTCCAGGAGCATAACTAGGCCTCACAGAATATGAGGGGAAAATGGCGTCATAGTCAAGGAACACCTAGCCCCCTGACAGCACTGAAAAATCCTGGTGGACATATAAAAATAAAAAATAGAAACACTGGGAGGCTAAGGGGGACAAAAAAAATAAATAATGTTGGTTAGAGTACCCCCAGATGCAGACAGGTCTAACACGCGTCCCCCCCAGCTGAAAGTGGGGAGAGCTACCCAATCCCTTGGGAGTTCTCATCACTAAGGCGGAAATACCTGGATAGACCGTCTGCGTTGGCATGGTCCGATCCCGGCCGATGTTCCACCCGAAAGTCCATTCCCTGTAGGGAGATGGAAAACCTTAACAACTTGGGATTTTCCCCCTTCATTTGCATCAGCCAACGAAGGGGTCGGTGGTCAGTCTGAACTAGGAAGTGCGAGCCAAACAAGTATGGCCGCAACTTCTTCAGGGCCCAAACCACCGCAAAGGCTTCTCGCTCAATGGTACTCCACCTCCGTTCCCTGGGGAGTAGTCTCCTAGACAGAAAAACTACGGGTTGATCCAAGCCCTCATCATTTAGCTGCGATAACACTGCCCCAATGCCATGTTCTGACGCATCTGTTTGGACAATGAATTCTCTAGCAAAATCAGGGGCTTTGAGTATTGGAGCGGTACACAATGCTTGCTTCAAGGTCATGAAGGCTAGCTGGCAAGCCTCCGTCCAGACTACCCGTCGGGGTTGTTTCTTGGAAGTAAGTTCAGTGAGGGGTGCCACAATGGTGCCATACCCCTTCACAAAGCGACGGTAGTATCCAGTGAGGCCCAGGAAGTCTCGGACCTCAGTTTGAGTCTTGGGGGGCTCCCAGGCTATGATAGCCTCAATCTTTGCCTGGAGGGGCTGCACCGACCCTCTGCCCACCAAGTGGCCTAGGTACACCACCGACCCCTGCCCGATCTGACACTTGCTGGCCTTGATTGTCAAGCCAGCCTTTTGCAGGGCATGAAGAACAGCTTGCAAGTGTTGCAAATGGTCCTCCCAGCTGCTACTGAAGACAGCAATGTCGTCCAGGTAAGCAGCAGAAAAAGCTTCCATACCAGAAAGGACCTTGTTCACCAGCCGCTGAAAAGTGGCAGGGGCGTTCTTGAGCCCAAAGGGCATCACACAGAACTGGTAGTGTCCCTGAGGTGTAGAGAAGGCTGACCTTTCCTTCGCCCCCTCAGTAAGGGAAATCTGCCAGTACCCTGAAGTTAGGTCAAAGGTACTTAAGTATTGGGCAGCTCCCAGCCGGTCAATAAGTTCATCCACCCTTGGGATGGGATGAGCATCTGTCTTGGTTACTGAATTTAGTCCTCGGTAGTCCACACAGAATCTCAATTCAGGTGTGGTGCCCGGCGAGGCAGCTTTCGGTACCAAAACCACCGGACTAGACCAAGGGCTACTAGAAGGTTCAATCACTCCTAGCTCCAGCATCTTAGCGACTTCACTTTTGATGCTGGCCTTCACCTTGTCCGACAGCCGGTAGATCTTAGACTTCACAGGTGGGCTGTCTCCTGTGTCCACGTCATGGGTACACAGGTGGGTCCTACCCGGGACAAGGGAGAACAGAGAAGAAAATTGCTCCAGGATCTGGCGGCAATCTTTCTGCTGTTCAGGAGTCAGGGATGGTGAGAGAATCACTCCCTCCACCGACCCATCCTTTTCTTGGGACGAGAGAAAATCAGGGAGAGGTTCGCTTTCCTCTTCCTCTTCTCCATCGGTCACCATCATTAAGACAACCTCGGGCCTCTCATGGTGTGGCTTGAGGCGATTGGCATGCAGCACCCTGTGGGGCTGTCTCGGGGTCTTAAGATCCACCAAGTAGGTGGATTTACCCTTTTTCTCCAATACCTCAAAGGGGCCTGTCCAACGGTCCTGGAGGGCATTAAGCTCTCCAGGTTCCATCACCCACACTTTTTGTCCAGGCTCCAGTTCCACTGGGTGAGCATTGTGGTCATACCACTCCTTCATCACTGCTTGGCTGGCCTCCAAGATGTCAGAAGCTTGCTTCCACAACTTAGCCATTTGGCTCCGGAAGGCCAGCATGTAGCTCACCACGTCCTGGGGAAGCTTCCTGGGAGTCTTTTCCCATCCGTCTTTCACCAGGCTGAGAGGACCCCGTACAGGGTGCCCGTACAAAAGTTCGAAGGGGCTGAAACCCACTCCCTTCTGTGGCACTTCCCTGTAGGAAAACAAGAGACAGGGTAGGAGGACGTCCCATTTCCTCCGCAGGCTCTCAGGCAGACTTCTTATCATGCCTTTCAAGGTTTTATTAAACCTTTCCACAAGGCCATTGGTTTGTGGGTGGTAAGGGGTGGTAAACCGATAGGTAACCCCGCACTCCTTCCACATAGCCCGCATATATGCTGAAAGGAAGTTAGTCCCCCTGTCGGACACAACCTCCTTGGGGAAACCCACTCGGGTGAAGATCCCCATCAGGGCCCTTGCCACTGCGGGTGCAGTGATGGTCCTCAGAGGTATTGCCTCTGGGTACCGGGTGGCATGATCCACTAAAACCAGGATGAACCGGTAACCAGCTGAAGTTGGTGGATCCAATGGCCCTACAATGTCGATGCCCACCCTCTCAAAGGGGGTGTTAACGACAGGTAGTGGTTCCAGGGGAGCTTTTAGCTTCACCCCTGTTTTCCCACTGGCTTGGCAAGACACACACATCCGACAATATGTATCAGACGCCACTTTCATTCGAGGCCAGTAAAAGTGGGGGACAAGCCGGGCAAAGGTCTTGTCCTGTCCTAGGTGTCCTGCCAATGGTATCTCATGAGCCAGTTCCAAAAGAAAGGCTCTAAAGCATTGAGGGACCACCAAGGCCCTGGATGAACCATGTCCAGGTGCCTTGGGCTCACTGTAGAGGAGTCCATCCTCCCAGTAAATCTGGTAGCTCCCTACAATGTTTCCTGCTGCCTGGGCTTTGGCCTGTTGCCGCAGCCCCTCAAGAGTAGGACACTCCTTCTGAGCTTTGCAGAACTCTTCCCGGGAAGGACCTCCCTCCACATGCCATTCAGTAGGGATGGGTAGGTTCTCCAAGGAAGCAACATTCTCCCCTGTGGACTCCAGATCCACCTCCGCAGGTGGCCTGTCTGTCTCACGAGGTGGAGATGCCGAGGCAGGGTCCTCCGGCCTCCTGTCCTTCTCTTCTCTGGCAGCCGGCTGGGCCATTGTTCCAGGCTCCAGCGTAAGTGAACTCCCCCTTCGGGCAGTCGCGGACCTTTTGCTGACACAGGCCCAGTCAGGGGGTCCCAGCATCTCAGAGTGAGTCTGGTACTCCACCCTCCTCCAAGCATTGTGCTCCATATCATTTCCTAACAGGCAGTCAACAGGCACGGCAGGGCTTACGGCAACTCGAAGTGGACCTGCAACCCCTCCCCACTCAAAGGGAACCTCGGCCACCGGATAGTGGCCCAATCTGCCGTCAGCCATCACGGCGGGATGGAGTACATCTGGGATGACCTGCTCTGGAGACACCAGTTGACTCCTTACCATAGTCATACTGGCTCCTGTGTCTCTGAGAGCCTCCCCTCTACGGCCGTTGATGGTGACCCACTGCTCATACTTGGTAGTATTAGAGGGCAGTTGGGTCTTTGGCACCATCTCCTTATCACCCAGGGACACTAAAGTGACACCCGCCCGCTCCCCTCCGTTACCCAAAGGCATCTCCTCCCCGAGCACTACACTAGTTATTCCCGGGGCTTTTCCTCCAGTGGGAGGGGGTGGTCTTTTTGGGCATCTCACGTCTCCTTTATAGTGTCCCACACCACCACACTCAAAACAATGAACAACCCTTGGCTGCTGGCTTTGGCCAGGATTAGGGTTGCGAGGGGGGTTACTCTTAGGGATGAATCCTCTGCCCCTTCCTTGTGAAGTATTTTGTGGACCTTTTGAGAACTCCCTCTTATTATCCCCGCCCTCTTTCTTCTGGGGGGCGCCCTGTCCAGACTTCTGGGAATCCCCTCCAGTCCCCTTAGTTGACACCCGGGTACTAACCCAGATGTCCGCCTCCTCAGCAAGCTTCCTGGGGCTGGTCAGCTTGCTGTCCACCAAATGCTGTCGCAGCTCGGGAAGACATTTCTCGAGTAGGTGTTCCTTGAGTATGAGGTCATATAAACCCTCATAGTCCCCTACCTCGCTGCCTTTCACCCAACCCTCCAAGGCCTTCCTGGCGTAATCCAAAAAGTCCACCCAATTCTGCGTGCCTAGTTTATGGCTACCCCGGAACTTTTGCCTATACTTCTCAGGGGTCAACCCAAACTTCCTTATCAGCGCCACCTTCATAGCAGGGTAGTAGGTCTGCTCACTCTGCTCCAGGGCCAACAAGGTATCCCTGCCAGCAGGTGGCATGTATTTATATAACCCACCCCCCCAGTGGGCTTCCAAGATCCCATGGGCCCTCAATGAGACCTCATAGGCGGCTAGCCATTTTGCAATATCATCACTGGGTACATAGCTAGCCATGACATCTTTGGGTAAATAGGGTCTGGGTTCTCTGGGGTTCAACTTGGTTTCGCTGGCACCATTCTCAGATTTGGGGGTCCTCAGGTTTAGGGCTTGTAGATCCATCTCTTTAATGGTTCGCTCATGTGCCAACCTCTTGTCCTCCCTTTCCATGTCCATCCTGGCTAGTTCTAATCTCATCCTCCTCTCCTCCTCCTATCCTCTAGCTCGGCGTCGGTCAAACTCCTCTCCGAGACGCTGATGCCCACCCTGGAAGGTGTCCTGGGACCTGTTAAAAGATTCCCCCTTCCCGCTTGGTACAGCGTTGCGGTCTCAAGGACAGTGTCCCTGTCACTCCCCTCTGGGTCTATTTCCTCCCCGGAATGAGCCTCCACCCATGCCCGGATGCTGGTCAGCAGCTCACCTTTCCTGGCGCCTTTCTTAAAAAATACACCTTGCTGCTGACACCAGTCCTTTAGTTGGGTCACGGTATAGTTTTCCAGCTCTTCCACATTTACCTCCATTTCCACTTAGAGAATAACCTTTTACACAGGAGAAAACCAAAAAGTGACCTGGGGTCAACCTCCACCCACCACCAGAAGTAAATTTAGAAAAAAACAAAATTCAGATTAGGAGGGCCGCAGGGAGAAAACTCCAGGTGTAGTCCCGTGGTAAGCACTGCGTTACTACTAAGTGGGTGTAAGCACAAATCCGTAATCCCACCGCTGAAACACCAATTATGTTAGACCTAGGGTATCCTAGACTACATAGGGTAGCCTGGCACAGTAGAGGAAACAGCTAAACTCTAAAGCGTTGGTTAAGTGCTTACAGTCCCACCCACAGTAACCCAATGATTGACCACTAAAAATAAAAGACGCTACACCAATTTTGAAAAATACTAGTACCTTTTATAAAAATTCTCTTTTGTTCTCTTCTTTGGTAAAAACAGTACACATTTAGGTCAGCATCAATTCATAGAAATTTCATAGTCTTCAACACTTCTCTCACTTTAGCAAGGCTAAATCACAGGTACATTTCAATTGAGGTAACTTATTATCCGTTCCACAGTATGCTTCTCCAATTAATTATTACAGAAAGGAAAATTCACATTACAGGTTCAATGCGCTACTTCTTATAATCCTGGCATGTACATTACCCCTCTCCTCTCAGCTTCCAGAGCAGCTCAACAGGTTTCTACCCCCAGCAGCGCTCCTCACAGTTCAGGCAGCCAGCTAGATGGCTAGAAGAGATAAGGCAAATTAATGGTGCTGCCCTATGTCTAATCTATGGCTACACCTTTCTGATGGAAACTGTCGCTAAGCGAAGGACTAACTGGAAGGGTGGTTGCGACTGTGCCCTGTTTGTTACTGGCACCCTATGGCCCAACTTGCAATACTACTTTGCCAGGCACAGGAGCTTAACGCTTTGTTTCCCCTGTTCGCTGCTATTCCCCCTTCCGTTATTGAACTTGATGTTATCAATGCCAATGTATTGAGAGGTTCAGAGGCCAAGTTTCTCGTATTCTAATCCCCGGCAGCTCCTCAGTTAAACAGTTAGTTCTTTTAATGTGGCCGCTTCCGTGTTTCTGGCCAACCGGCGCTGCCGCCTCCCGCTCTCCCCTTGTTCCCTGCTTACTTTTTCTGTGAGGCGATCCGTCCGGAGTTACCCCCGCGCTCGGTGGTCTTCTCCCAGCGCTGACGGCGGGGCCTCGGTAGAGTCGGCGTCGGGGTGGTAGGAACGGGAAGGCTTACTGCCGGTCGGGACGCTCCTCTGGCGGGACCGTGGCGGCGCTTCTGCCTCCTTCCGGATCACCACAGGGTGAAGCTCCGCCTCGGCACACCTCCTCTGACGCGCTGGGTCCTTCCTCCGGGCTCCGGACTCCGCCTCGGCGCACCTCCTCTGACGCGTCGGGTACTTCCTCCTGGCTCCAGACTCCGCCTCGGGCGCACCTCCCACGACGATTTCTCCCGTTCACACACGGGTCAGCTGGGCACTTCACACGCGTGTGGGACAGGCTTGGTGACGGCGTTTCACACAGGTAAGAGCCTCCGCCGATTTCACCGCCTGTCTCCACTGTGTGAGAGCTGGTCTTGAGGGTGGGTATAGGACTGTTGTTACTCCTCAGAAAGTCGGCACAGCTCTAGTCCGACGTCCACCTGATCTGCCCACAGCCTTCAGGGCAGATGTACAGGTCGCTCAAAAGGGGTCGCGTTGTCGCAATTTACGAGGGTCTTCTCACAACACGACCCGGGGCTCTACAATCTAGTCACAAAGTCTCTGGTCACACTTTATGGATGATGTGACAGTGGGGTTTGGTCAGCCTGAAAGGGGGCACTTCCCAATAACGCGACAGTCGGCCCACAGGTCGATCTGGTCACCACTGGTGCGCAATCCTCCTCCACAAGTCGCCTCTCTCCTCACTGGTCACTCCTGAGACTGCACAAAATGGCTGCTGGTCACTGGCCTTTTATAGTGTGGCCTGAGACCTCTGGAAGCCACTAGATGTTTCTGGAACCTTCCTCATGTTAACCTATGGGTCTGTTCTCCTGGAATGTCCGTTATGGCAGTTGGTGGACACCATTTTAGGTTCCTGAGTGTCCCTAGATTTTCCAGGAGCATAACTAGGCCTCACAGAATATGAGGGGAAAATGGCGTCATAGTCAAGGAACACCTAGCCCCCTGACAGCACTGAAAAATCCTGGTGGACATATAAAAATAAAAAATAGAAACACTGGGAGGCTAAGGGGGACAAAAAAAAAAAATAATGTTGGTTAGAGTACCCCCAGATGCAGACAGGTCTAACACGCGTCCCCCCAGCTGAAAGTGGGGAGAGCTACCCAATCCCTTGGGAGTTCTCATCACTAAGGCGGAAATACCTGGATAGACCGTCTGCGTTGGCATGGTCCGATCCCGGCCGATGTTCCACCCGAAAGTCCATTCCCTGTAGGGAGATGGACCACCTTAACAACTTGGGATTTTCCACTGAGTATCTGGGGATATGAGCTTTATCCTTACTAGTGCTCTGCATTTTAATAAATATGTATGTATTTGTATAAATATGATTTGTATTCAGAAGCGTGTCCTATGAGTAAGAACTCTGTACTGAGCCATGAAGGGACAGGATTTTGCAAACCAGGCTATTCAGTATTATGCCATTGGTATCTTTCGACTCCTAATGAAATTTCTTGAACCTTCTGTTGTAAAATGAACCAGTCCAACTCCTGTTTTTCAAAATTTTATACCAAGTTTTCTGAAGTTTATGTTGTAAATACAATGCAGCATTTGAACCTTTTTATTTGTTTCTTGCTCGGTGAGGTCCCATTTGGGAAGGTCAACCCTGAACCCTCCCCTTTCAATTTGGTGTGTGCTTGCTGTACACACCTGCTCCTTCAACTTGGATCTCAGCTTTTCCCTCCGCCTCTTTTAGGATGCACCAGCCACCACCGGTGCATGGGCGGCCGGCCCCGGATCTGAGAGCTCCTGACCAAGTCCAGTGTGTGAGGGGCCCCCTCCATGTTCTTTGCAGGGGGGCCCCCTCATATTTTGTTACCCCACTGCTTGAAATATTCATTGAGGGTAGCATTACAAAGGTATTTATAAACTATTACTTTTGAGGAATTACATAAGGAAGCTGTGCTGGAAAAATCACTACGATTCCGATATTTGATCTAGGGAAAATATCCCTGAATCCCCCTTGAGAGAGGGGAGGCACTTATTTGATATAGTCGCTCACTCAAAGAAATGTGGCATGTGGATTTCCTCTCCGCCACTTTCTAAGGTTACCAGCAGCAGACGTCTTTTTCCTTGACAGAAGGCTCACTGATTGACAACATTCCCAGTCACAACGAACACTAACTGACTAATAAGTGAACTCAAATATTGATTTGTGGCAATGCTTTGTCGTTGTCAATATAACTCTTGCATTGTATACAAGTGAGTGAAGAAGAATCTGTGTTCAAGTTTTTCATGTTATCTTTGTGTGCCTGCATGAATCAGTTCTTGGGTTCTAAGGCGCTTGCTTTTTGTAAAATGAACATATCATGTATCGCCTGGCATGCAATTTAACTAAATGTGTTGTTTTATGTCTGTAATATATGCCATGTACATCTCCGGAGTGCCCCTCTTCCCACCCCTTAATAAGGAGCGTTCATATCTCACCCCTATTTTGCAGGTCCTACCTTTAGGGACAAGTGGGATTTCACTGCGTCGACTCAATACTCTTTCAAATAAGTTGGTAGTTTTATGTGACCGTTTAAGTTCTGTTCCTATAAGTGCAATGACAGTAGAAAACACACTGAACACCAGACAAGCTATGACTATTGGCTACTGGTCACCAACAATTTAAAAGGAATGTGATACAACCTCTTAAAGCTAAATTGCTTTCTTGCCTTATGGCAAATTACTGACGCTTAAATTCCTCCATGAAATTGAAAGATTGAGATATTTTCTTCTCGAATTAACTCCTAAAAGATCGAATAGTGCCTCACATTTAGTTGTACCGGGGCACATAATTTCTGCTTTAACAGCTGCATTTGTGGTAGTCGTGTTCTCACTCAACCCCTTTGGATTTTGAAACTGCCACAGATTTACAACATCACGTAAACCCGTGGCAGTGCAAAACACCGAGCAGGTGTAACGAGAGGAAATATTTACATTTCTCTTTGTGTGTTCCTATTTCCAGGTGTGATGCAGTCTGCAGCACATATAGAACCAGGAAAATGCCTCTTGTGATTGTTTTTGTGCAGGAAGGGGACCCTTTTTGCGCAAAATATTCATGACAATAACACAGACACCCTTGCACCATGGTGCAAGGATCCCTACGTTGGCGCTCAGACGTAAATTGTGCTCCGCACTGGCTGAAAGGACAGGTATGCACTGTAGCCTGTTAAAACTGTGCATTTCTGCCCTTTTGAATTGGCATAAGGCAGCACAGGAAAATGACTTGCAGTGCTGCCCTACCCCAATTCTCTGTAAATGAGGCCCCAAGTTGCACTGTGTTACCCTTAGGACCTCCTGCACATAAGACTTTGTCTATGCAAAACCTGTACAACTAGATTAGCCAAATCAAAATCACAATTCGCAATGCACAAAAGTGCTTTCCAATTTGAAATGGGTCTAAACTCATTTCTGACCACCGCGAGGCAATGGAGTGGCCAAGAGGCATTTCCCCACCTTGCTATTTGCAACGGAATTTGCAAGGGAATGATCTAGTGCTTTGCGACTATTTATTGGTCACAAAACAGGAAGTGGTTATTACTAGTCAATGGCAAGCTGTAACAAACTAAGAAGTACAAACTGGAAACATTTGACTGACTATGGTATGCGTATTCAAGCTGCAAACATTGGGACATTGAGACAATAGTCTTGAGGATTACTGCATATATTCTGTGTTGTCGCATCACAATGTCCCACTTCTTGTGGCACTTCGACCACCTTACCTTTATGGGCAAGGATTGCAATGAATGCACATTATTAATGTGAAAATTCAGCGGTAGTTGTGTTGTCCCATGAACGAAGTCCTCCACCCCAGTATCCAATACCTTTTGCAAAGAGTCGCGATCCAGTTTCTGTCTCATTTATATTTCTGAAGTGGGTGGGCAGCAATTATATGTAAACATACCCTCTTCACTGCAGGGTCTTTGAGCATGCTTGTACCACACTGAACACTGCAACCAACCTCTTTTGTGCATTGTATGTCTAATGTTTTACTGAAGCAGATTATGTTGTCTTCATGAGTGTAATTGCTTTACCCTTATTTTGATACTCTCCTTGTGATTTACCCCAGAATTAGGCTATCAAACTTAAATCACAGCTGTACTTTTTCAGAGCTTATATGGAGAGGATCACGAATCCTAATTTATGGATATGGTAAATACTCTTGGGCTTCATCAGTTGGTGACCCTATCTACGCACTCTTGAGGCCATAACCTCGATGGAATCTGTTCAAACCTGCCAAATTTCATAGCGGAACCCCCTATCCGATAGGCCTGGTCTTATCATATGTTTATCCTTTCTAGTATAAATCTGCAGTTACCTAAGCAGTATCCCATCCAATCGAACCCAGCACCAATTAAAGCCCATAAGAGGTAAAACTATCATCCAACCCTAAAATAGCTGGTTGTGCATCAGCTTTGAAACCCACCTTGTCAGGACAGGTAGCGGAGGATGCCCTTGCATTTGAGACCTGGATTGCCCAAGTCAGTCATAAATTAGCCCCAGAAAAAGTTGTAAAGAGGAAACAGAACACCCAGCTCTCAGCCCCCTGGTACACACAGGATCTAGATGACAATCATCTTCACTGCAAACAATGGGAACAAAAGTGGAAGAGAGCATGCAAACTTATCATTGCAAAAATAACCCAGCAAAAAAAGGAGTACTTTTTAAAACAGTTAAATAAAGCCCATCATAATCAAAAAGCTATTTTCGTTATTGCTAAATCTTTCCTTCAACCAAAAGCCTTGGTTAAAGAAATTCCACCCTCATGGAGCCTTTGTAATCTAATTCCCACATATTATGAAAACAAATTCTCAGGATACAATGTAAATTTATCTATTACTCCCTAGCAAACACAGATTTAGAAGAACAACCTTAACCGATAGGAGCCTCTCTTCAAGCATTTCAGAGTTTTAGCCTAGCAGAGTTTTTGATTGAAAGTACATCATATGCCGATGAGACACATCTTATCCTTTCTCTGGAAAAAAAACCTATTGGCTCTGAAATGAAAGACAAAAGATGTCTAACAGAGGTTATTTGGTTGATGCAAACTAACTACCTGAAGTACAACATGATAATGATAATTACGCTCTTGGGAAAAACAGAGGGCATGATTTTAGCAAACACAACACATTTGATTCTACGACACGGTGGGCCGATTCCACCCCCCTCTCGCTCAACACTGTAGAGGTAGTGAGAAATATGAGCATGACATTTGATTCTTGTTTATCGTTCCGCCTCAAGCAGTGGCAAGAATGTGCTTCAATGTAAGAAAGAAATCAACCCACAAAAATGTGGACTACCTTTCTCTCTCAGATAGAAAAACAGTAGCATTTGCATTGATTACATCCATATTAGACTGCTGCAATAGTCTATTCGCAGGCACCTCTAAGCAACCCCTTTATAAAATGCAAGTAGTCCAACATGCAGCCGCTAGGTTAGTACTAAAACAAACATGTTGTTCTTCTGCCTCAGCAGCCTTAAAAGCCCTACATTGGCGTTTAATTTACAAGAGAGTCCTTTTTAAAATCAGCCTGCTTAAGACCAACAGACCAAGATCTTTTACATTTTTGCAGCTAAAGGCCTTGAACCTCCCCATGGAGTTGAGACATATTGTCTAATGACCCATTTTCCGGAAACAGTTGGAGATATGGCTTTTCATGGCTTCTGACCCAATTGTTTACTCTCTAATCTGAAGATCCCTGGAAGGCCACCTCACTGACTATAACGCTTTCTTACCCACGAGTACATCATTTGACTGATCTATACACCAGAATGCTCCCTTGGGAGTGACAGTAGTGCTTTCTAAATTGCAAATTCATTTTAATTCAAATATTGACAATTAAAGAGATGGCAATCCCTTGTGGTGATTGGAACCTTTGGCCTGCATGTAACAAATTAACATATCAGAGTCCACGATTATGGAAACTTATAAAGACTCTTTATTAGACACTATGGATAAACTGCACAACTCATCCTAGGAAAGTCTGAAACTCACACTGGCTTTTAGGGAAAAACTGGCAGGAATGAAAGTGTGTCGTTGTGAGGGCCTAAAGCCTTGCCAAAGAACCTGTCTCAAGACACTATGGGCCAAATGTACAAACTCATTTTTGCTGTCGGAAAAGACCAGATTTACAGAATCGAGACATTTCCGACATCAAAAAGGCTATTTATATGTACAAAGCAGAAATTGCCATTCAGTAACGTTTTTATTGCAATTTGTGGTTAGCGATTCTGTATTTGGAAGGGGTGTGTTTAGGGGCCTATTTCCAATACAGAATTGCAGTGCTTTGTATGATAGTAGTGAGCCCTAATTACAGTCAAAAAACATTCATAACGTTACTTTTTTACCTACACCTCAAGGGTGGTAGTAAGTAATCGCAAATGGTACGAAGTCCCCATGGGGCACTTTCACCTTTGTGAATGTTGAAAAATATATTTTTTTAAGAACCTACTCTTAAAAATGAAACTTAAATGTTTAATTTTACTTTTTGAGTTGCATACCATTTTCTTTTAAGGAAAGCAGGCTGCCTTTAAATTTTACAAAAGAATGCTTATTAACAAGCAATAGGTCTCCCATTTGTGAGGGTTAGAGCTATTGGTGTTTTATTTATTTATTTAAAAAATTTTATATAGCGCCAGCTGGACCCATGAGTATCACAGCGTGTTACAGGATTTGGTAGCACAGAATAACAGACAATTGGAAAAATAAGGCAAGGCGATGTGTGTTTAATAAAGAATTAAGTTTGGAAGATCAAAATAGGTATCAGATCGAAGAAAGTAGATCAGGAAGACAGTGTGGAATTATATAGTGATTCAGTTGATATAGAGGCGAGAGAAGGAGGTAGATTAGTGGAGAGGAGGGAGGAGGTGAAATAAAAAGTAAAGGGGGTCAATATAAACAGTGTAAAAGGGAGGAGTTTGAGGCCAGAGACAGTAAGTTAAATTAAGAACCCCAGTATTTGCTTAGAAGGAGCAGCATGAGGTCTTTTTTGAAGCAGGGGTAGGAGGGGTTGCAACGTAGGAACTTTTGGAGGTGTTTCCAGATAGAAGGAGCATTACCAGAAAATGAGCGAGACTGAGTTGATTTATTTTTTAGCAGAGGAGGAACAAGGACAAGAGCGTAAGTGCTCCTCATTGTTCTAGAACACCCAGCTTTTTGAATTTTGTCAGAGAGGTAAGAAGGGGTATTTTGATGAAGGGCTTTGTGCGTGATGTAGGCGATCTTGTAGGTGGATCTGTCTTCAATCGGAAGCCATTTAAGGTTTTTGAGAACAAGGGAGATGTGATTGAAACGCTTGCAGTCATTAATAAGCCTGGCAGCTCGGTTAAGAACGGATTTGATAGGGGCAAGGTGGACCTTTGGGGTACCAGCAAGGGTGGCGTTACCATAATCAATTCTAGACACAACTAATAATTGTACAACTGATTTAAAGTCATCAGCTGGAATGAAGGATTTAATTTTTTTAAGGTCATGTAGTGTGAAGAGAGCACCTTTTGCCGAGTTTTTCATATGGGGAGTAAGACTGACGTTCTGATCAATGCTAATACCAAGAGATTTGACCGATTTGGAGATGGTGAGAGAGCAGTTGAGAGCTTTAATATCCGTGATCCAGTGTTGAATAGGGAGTGAGTTGTTCTTGGGAAATAAAAGGATGATTTCCGTTTTCTTGAGGTTTCATTTGAGGTGATTTTGATTGAACCACAGTTGAATCTTAGACAGGGCATCATTAAAATGTAAGACGTTGTCATGGTTTTTTGATCTTGTAGTATAGTTGTGTGTCATCGGCATAGAGGTGATAACTGATTTTCGCTTGCTTTAGAATAAGGGTGAGAGGTTCCATGAAGAGGTTGAATAGAGTGGGACAAAGAAAAGAGCCCTGTGGAACGCCCAAGGAGACAGTTTGAGGTTTGGAAAGGCAACCGCTGACTTTAATTTGTTGAGTTCTATTTTGGAAATAAGAGGTGTGGAGTGGAATTATGTGGGTTGTATTGAAATTGTTAGTTGTGGAATTATGTGGGGTGGAATTTAGTGTTGTGTTGTGTATTTGCCACATTTGGGAGAGTTAGAGCAATTGGTATTGTAAATGATAATGTTTTTTACCTATCTGATTTGTTTTGGTGTGTAGTGGATGTATGTGGTGTAAAGTTGAATTATGTGTGTTGTATTGGAATTTTTAGTTGTGGAATTGTGTGTTGTGGGATTGCATGTTGTGTAGTGTATTTATGTAGTGGAATTATTTGGCATGGTGAATAGATAGTGGTGAGAGCTGATGAGGATAGAAGATAGAAAGGAAGAATGAGTCGGATAGGTAGTTCGTGCAGAAAGCAGTTATTGAACTTGAGAAAGGGGAGCAGAAATAGTGTGTGAGACAGATAGAAAGAAGGGGAGAGCAAGTCACAGACTCATAACGAGGAAGGTTTTGTGTATGCAGAAAACACCCTAAGAAGAGGAGAAGTGTGTGGGTTTGAGGGATGGAAACTCTGAAAAGTTACAGGATAGAAACTGTGCTAGAAGACCTGAAGTTAACCACATGAGAGAGGAGGGAATTGTGTGTGAGAGAGCAAGAGAGATGGGAGAGAAAGAGTAAGATAGAGAGAGAGAAATAGAGGGACAAGGGGAATGGGTACTTAGGGAAGGGGAGGTAAGCAGTGGATTAGTGCAAAGCGTGATGAGGTACGGAAAGGTAGCATGTGTGAGTAGGCAGTACAGAGAGGAGGAAGGAAGTGTGTCGGAGGGATGAGAGAGGGCAGTGGTATTGCAAGATAACTGTGAGTAGAAGGAGTGTGAGTGAGATAGATGAGAGGGAAGTGGGTATGTGGGGGAGAGATTACAGTGTTGGTAGAAGTGCAAGGGAGAGATGTGTTTTATTGGAACTGTTTGTTTGTAATATTGTGTAGCGTGGAATTGTGTGAATAGTAATTACATTTTATTAAATGTATTGAAATTATGAACAGTGAGAATGTGTGTTATGGATTTAATTATGTGGAATTATGTGTAATGGTATTGTGAAGTGGCATGTTGTGGAGTTGATTTATGTTGTGTGGTGTTAAACTTGTGGCATGATGTGGAAGTATGTGGTGTGTTTTGGATGTACGTGGTGTGTTGTGCATTTGAAATATGTAGTTTGGTGTGGAATTATGTGGTGAGTGTTTGAAATGTGTGGAATTGAATTGTGTGGTGTGAAATTGATCTGCGTTGAGTGAAAATATGCTTATTTGAAATATGTGTCATGGTGTGTAGTGCATTTATGTGTATTGCCGGTATGTTGCATAGAGTGCATTTATGTGGGTGAATTTATGTTGTACTGAGTCGAGTGTAAATATGTGTAGTGTTATTATGTGGTGCTTAGTGGAATTATGTGGACTGTAATTATGCTGGGTGGTGCAAAATTGTGTGGCATTGATTTGTGTGGCATGGTGTGGAGTAGTATTCAATGGTGGGGAATTATGTGGCTGAGAAGAATGAGAAAAGAAAGAAAAATGTTAAGAAAGAATAGAATAAAAATTAAGTGAGAAAGAAGAAAATGAAGAAAGGAGAGAAGATATGAAGGATAAAAACAAAGAAACAGATTGGAACCAATACTGAAAGAAGGAGAGGGTGAATGGAGGTACTGCAAGAAAGGAGGGAAAGAAAGTATAGAAAGAAAGACAGAGAAAGAAGAGACAGCTAGAAAGTGATGTGTGATTTGCCCTGAATCACAGGATGTTAAGCCAATGCAGAGACCAAAAGCTGGTTCCCTTGCTCCAAGGTTGGCAGAAGTAGCCATAACGCCACCACCTCTCCTCTGTGGCACATAAATATAAAGCTGTTCACAAATTATCACCCAAAAACATAATAATATAAATATGACACAGAATAAGAAGTAACACTATTTACATCCAAACCATCTGTCCTTTGTGGCAACTGCTGTCCAATCAATATAATAGTTGATCTCAAACATCCCCTCTGTCCTGGCAGGTAACTGAGAATGATTCAATATAACACTGAGTCTGTTACACGACGGCTTTTGGAGAAAAACGTTCTAAAATAAGGCATCAAAGTAAAGCTAACAAACAGGACAAAAGTGCCTGTCTTGTGTAATATATCTTCTGAAAAATACATTTGTTGGCCCATGTGTTGGTATATGGCATCACAATTACGCTGCGTATTGCCTTACAGAATTAAAACAATACACTTGAAATATAGCAAAAGGCCTATAACATACCTTTAACTAGTAATACGAGGGAGATGTTTTAAAGCGTACGTTCTCCCAAGGGTACCTTGGCACTGAATAACAGGTTTACTGTTTCCCAACTCATTAGTACTCATTTTATCGACCTCAGATGGATGAAAGGCTGAAGGGACCTGCCAAGAGTTTAACCTGTGACCATGAAGTCGAACACAAGCCACTATAGTGGCTGCATTAGTCCACTAACAGGTAGATTCATGAAAGAAAAATCGTCTCGCAAAGGGCCAGATTCTGTTGAATCTGGCCCTTTGCGAGCGCAATTTTTGCATTTGGGATTCATCATCCCAAATACAAAAATCGGTAATTGCGAAATCGCATATTTGCGAGGAATTGCATTTAAGGAATCTCTATTTGAGATTCCTTAAATGCAATTCATTAACCATTTTTAATTTGCGAATTCGCTATTTCTGGCCGCTATTTACCGCAAGGTCAAACCTCGTGGTAAATAGCGAAAACTTAGAAAAATGCATTTAAATGCATTTTTCTAAGTTGCATGTTACACACACACACATGTCCTTTGGACATGTGTGTGCGCAACACCAATGTAGATTACATTTCAGGGGTGCTACAGGGTGTCCTTTGGACACCCCTGGCACCCTTGAAATCGCATCCTTATTTGCGATTAGCAAATTGCTAATCACAAATAAGGAATGTGTAGGAATCGCAATTTATGTAGCGATTCCTACATGAATCCTGTTTTGCAAGTCCTTAATAGCGATTCCTTAATAATCGCTAATAAGGACTCGCAAAACGGCACTATGATGAATCTAGCTGTTAGCTACCAGACACAGCTCACCCTAATCCTTTGTTGTTTTACTGTTGTCAACAATAATTATGTAATTCTTTCTGTATCAAACATTATGTTTTAACATAAATTAACAACAAAAACAGCAAAGTGGGTTTGATATCGACACCATCAAATTTACCAGCTCGTGAACTACGTTCCAGTGTCAGAAGGAAGCTTCTCAACAGGTAATTTAGGGCAGCGTTTACTGCCAACAAAAGGCACACATGCTGGTTTAAGCACTGATAGAGATATTTACAGCTATGCCGATTTTCTCTTTCAAAGAGGGTAGCTTTTACCTTTTTACTCACAACTACTAAGAATTTAACCTTTTGTCTGGTACTCCAGACCCTGTGTTCGAAGCTTTTCTCTTTAAATGTAATCAAAATTATAAACGCATACCAATCAGCTAATGTAGTGAACATAATCAAAAGGATTAAAAGTACCCATTTAAATTAGTTTGAAGCCATCTTCAGCACCCTATTTACCCCAAAGCAACACCAATATACCCATTCTGGAGTAAAGCGAGAAAGTCGAACACTTTGTAGCTGTGTTGAGAACGAAGATAGCTAGGCTCAAGTTAGAGAAAACTGGCATAGTTCTAAACAGCGCAATGGATAATGTGACCGGCATAGGTAATTATTTTTAACATAGAAATATACGGTGATTTCCCCAAAACCTATGTATGGGAACATTGCCTCAAAGCTTGGAAATTATTTCAATCTATATCCTAACAAACTTTGGTGCATATTTACAAAAAAAAAGATGAAGCGCGGCATTAGCCTTGTTGGTTTAACACGTGCTCCTCCATTTCTGGAACGCAGGGCGGCACCATATTTAGAAGAATATGGTGCAACCCTGCGTTTCTCTCTACGCAAGGGTGCCTGCATTGAGGGGAATTATTGTTTATGTGCAGAAAGGTGTCCTTTCCTGCACATAAACAATCTGCAATGGCGTTTTGTAACTTCTATGTGTGCTGTTATGTGCACCACATATTGAAGTAGAAACTCGTCATTTATTTTTACTAATTGCAAAACGCAGCACACATAAAACAGCATACCGCTCACAAACCGGATTTGGACATACCTTTGGAAATAGCTCCTGAACTGTTGCTCGCAGCGCATTCCCTGTGGCAGAGTCGGCTGGTGGGAGCGCTACCGCATTCGGCGGGTTGACCATCTGCTCCCAGCGCGACCGCGCCCAGGTAGTAGTGCTTGAAAAGGGCGTCTCCTTGAACAGCGTAGCGGGGGACTGCGAGGCCCAGAATCCACCTTGCTGCTGGCGCCTCTTCCCCCGGAGACCACGCCCACCTAATTGGCCTCCCTATATCACCTTTCGCGACACCCGCTGCGCGGGTGCCGCTCACAAACCGGATTTGGACATACCTTTGGAAATAGCTCCTGAACTGTTGCTCGCAGCGCATTCCCTGTGGCAGAGTCGGCTGGTGGGAGCGCTACCGCATTCGGCGGGTTGACCATCTGCTCCCAGCGCGACCGCGCCCAGGTAGTAGTGCTTGAAAAGGGCGTCTCCTTGAACAGCGTAGCGGGGGACTGCGAGGCCCAGAATCCACCTTGCTGCTGGCGCCTCTTCCCCCGGAGACCACGCCCACCTAATTGGCCTCCCTATATCACCTTTCGCGACACCCGCTGCGCGGGTGCCGCTCACAAACCGGATTTGGACATACCTTTGGAAATAGCTCCTGAACTGTTGCTCGCAGCGCATTCCCTGTGGCAGAGTCGGCTGGTGGGAGCGCTACCGCATTCGGCGGGTTGACCATCTGCTCCCAGCGCGACCGCGCCCAGGTATTAGTGCTTGAAAAGGGCGTCTCCTTGAACAGCGTAGCGGGGGACTGCGAGGCTCAGAATCCACCTTGCTGCTGGCACCTCTTCCCCCGGAGACCACGCCCACCTAATTGGCCTCCCTATATCACCTTTCGCGACACCCGCTGCGCGGGTGCCGCTCACAAACCGGATTTGGACATACCTTTAGAAATAGCTCCTGAACTGTTGCTCGCAGCGCATTCCCTGTGGCAGAGTCGGCTGGTGGGAGCGCTACCGCATTCGGCGGGTTGACCATCTGCTCCCAGCGCGACCGCGCCCAGGTAGTAGTGCTTGAAAAGGGCATCTCCTTGAACAGCGTAGCGGAGGACTGCGAGGCCCAGAATCCACCTTGCTGCTGGCGCCTCTTCCCCCGGAGACCACGCCCACCTAATTGGCCTCCCTATATCACCTTTCGCGACACCCGCTGCGCGGGTGCCGCTCACAAACCGGATTTGGACATACCTTTGGAAATAGCTCCTGAACTGTTGCTCGCAGCGCATTCCCTGTGGCAGAGTCGGCTGGTGGGAGCGCTACCGCATTCGGCGGGTTGACCATCTGCTCCCAGCGCGACCGCGCCCAGGTAGTAGTGCTTGAAAAGGGCGTCTCCTTGAACAGCGTAGCGGGGGACTGCGAGGCCCAGAATCCACCTTTCTGCTGGCGCCTCTTCCCCCGGAGACCACGCCCCTAGAACTATTCCATAAAAACAACACAGACTCCCCCGCTACGCGGGACACGCGCGGGTCGGAGCCCGGGGCGAAGACCGGGCAAAGAGCGGGCCGTTTAAGGCCGTTCAAGGACGGCAGAGGACGGCCCTGGCCCTGAACCCCTGTTTCTTCACCCTCAATCCATAGCCAAGGCAGGCGGCATTGTGATTTCCATCTGTTCCTCAAACACATAGCGGCCGCCTTTTAATCTCAATAACTACAGTTTTTTGTGAGGTCAACTCCATAGATGTCAACCATGCGCAATAGAACCAGAAGCTGTACTAAAAAAGCTATGGCCGTAGCACAAGTGACTGGACCTATAGATCATTTTATCTCACGGGTGAATGAAACCATGGATAAAAGTATTATATTGCTGGAAAAAAGAGTTTCCTTGGACCTCATGAATGCCAAGCGCTCGTCCTTGGGCTCTCTTGCAACTGCAAATTCCACCTCCCAGCAAGCTTTGAACAATTGTTCCCTACCCCTACCCTTAACCACCGCTGGCGTATTCACAGTACCGAACGCTGTCGACTTGTCAGTTACCCAATCTGACTCCGATCCGTCTTATGTCGATCTTGAGGCTACTCCAGATCTAGAAGCCTGCCAGCCATCTGACAAGACAGAACTGAGTGCAGATGGGCAACTTGATAAAGGAACAGCTCCTGTATCTATTGACTCAGGGGGAAGGGTCACTATTCCTACAAAGGTTACGCCCAAGACCAAGCCTAAGGAAAAACCCAAAGTTAAAGCCAAGAACCACAACCTGATATCGCTTACCCCGCATTCTGCATCAGGCATTCCCTGCTGGGTTGAAAATATGGTAATAGATCTCAAACTGGACCTTGAGGCCACAATAGCAGCGCAAATCAAGCCCTTAATTTCCAAACTTGACAGACTTACGTCACTAATGAACTCGAAATGGCCTAATAAGATGAGTGGGTCTGGGCCTACCCAGCCGCAAGGGATCAAAGAAACACTTCCCAAGTCTACACCTTGCACCAAGCTCCCTAAAGACACATCCAACAAGGCCAAAATACTATTAGCTACCAAGGATTCAGCCACACAACACCTGTCCCAAACAGGGAACAACCTTGCTCAACCCTCACCCTTATCTACCCCGAAGGTGGTGGATCCTACTCCGGCATTGCAATCATCTGCTGGTGGGAATAAAACTACCATCTCACAAGTAAAAGATCTAAATGGGAAGTCCACCAACCCAACAGCTCCTCTCTCCACAAACAAGCCCGAAGGCTCCAAGACAAAACAGGCACGTTTTAAGACAATCAGCCTGCCACCGGAAGTTTCTCCTTTCGTGGTTGTGCTGACAGCTGTTCCACCGCTGAAGGAGGGAGTAAAAGAAACTTTTGTAGAGCTAAGAAATAAATGTGCTCAGTGGCTCCAGTTACACAAACCTTTACCTAGCCATATGAGTGGTGAAATTCTTACTGTGGGCAGAGGGGACTGGGTGGGCAGGAACAAGAAAACAATAGCAGGTGATGTAATTACAGTTAACTTCAGGGACATAGGGGCAGCAAGTTACATATGCAATACACCCAACAGTGGACCTGCTACCCAAATTAATCGACTCCCTTTGTCTTACTTTCTTCCCATGCCGCCAAGACTAAATTCTCATCGGCCCACTTTCCCAAATAACAGAGGGTTTGCGTATCCCCCGCAACATACTACCAAATACTGGCAGCAACCACCACATTTCCCATCTCTATTTCCACACCATACCAGCCTTCAGTGGCAACAACCTTTCCAACACCCACCACCCCTTTACCAGCCTGCACAGCAGTGGCAGCAACCCCTTCAGCCCTCACAACCCGCTAACCACCAGTGGCAACAGCCATGGCAAGACTTGCCCCCTTCTTTCGACCCCTTGTACTCACAGTTCGCTCACCCCAATAGATTTTGTGTGCTAGATGAGGTAGATTGACTCAACCTCATGGAAGCTCCAGATCCAAACCTTACTATTACTAATAATGATATGGAGGATGCTCCCCTAGCCATCCCTTCCCTTATCTGTCCCGAATCTCCAACATTGGCACCTGCTATACCACTTTCCCACGTATCAACCAGGGACAGTGTAGATCCACCTAACCCCAAAACTACTACCATCCTCGATGGCGATCCAACACATGGCGTGATAAAAATTCTTAGCTGGAACCTTGCGGGGATTTCTAGGAAACTAGCCCTGCCGGAGTGGAATGTCCTGATTGACGCCCACAAGATCTGTGCATTCCAGGAGACCTGGAGCACCGAGCCACTGTATCGTGTTGGGTTTGTCACCTTCTTTACACCAGCTGTAAGATCTAAGATAGGGAAGGGGCGGCCATCAGGGGGGCTTATCATTTGGGTAAGCATCTCGCTTAACTGCCGAATAACCATAAAGCAGACAGGTAACCCAGATATCCTTGGTATCTCTCTTTCGGGCCAACGTGGGGGACTACCTCTAGACCTCTACGATGTCTACGCTAGAGGCTCCAAAAATGGGTGTATCTCACCAACAATATCTGAGCTTGAGGCCCAACTAGGGGACCATAGCGAACCTGGCCACATCATAATAGCAGGAGATTTTAACTGCACATATGAGCCACTCCCCCTAGAAGGAATACCTGATCTAGGAGAAGAGGACAGTAGGTGGGGTATTCCCATGCTCTCTATTACTCCCATTAAGCGCTGGACTCACAGTGCAATACAGCTTAATGCACTTACTTTAGAGTTCGGATTAAGAGCAGCCAATGGCCGCACACCTTCTGATCAGATGGGTGCCCCAACGTTCAACAGAGTTGGTCACTCCACGAGGATAGACTACATTCTGTTGGAACGGGGGCTTTGGAGCTCGGTCATCGATATGGTTGTTATCCCTACTATAGAGAGTGACCATAAATCACTTTCTCTAACCCTAATGAATTCCTGGTCCCCCGGAGCGCCGATAGTACCACCGAACTGTCCACAGGAGATTACTGTCTCTTCTTGTGGAAGACGCCTTAAGTGGAATAAAACTTCATCCAATGTTAATAAACTGTCCACTATTGAAGAGGTGATTAAGGGCTCACAAGAAGAAATCAGCTCCATAGACCTACTTATGGCAGCAGATAAGGTAACACCTATCTATGAAGTAGCCTTAAAAACAATAGGGGACCTTTTTTGGGCAAAAGGGACTGTAGGGAAAACCATGCCTCTAACCAAATCCAAAGGTAAACATGACTGGTACTCTGCACCGTGCAGGAAAGCCAAGACACGTCTAATTGAGGCAGTCAAAGGGAAGTTCCAACTATCAATTCAAATAGCTAGGAGGGAACACAAAAGAGTTTTGCGGTTAGCGAAAAGGGAGTGGGAAGACGCCTACTGGTCAACCCTCAAAGAAGCCAGCTTGAAAAAAGACTCAAAATGGTTTTGGGACACTATAAGGGCTCGCAATAGACCAGACAGTTATTTGTTAACCTGCAATATCCCAAGCCAGGCGTGGGTGGATCACTTCTCCAAACTGTATACCTGCCATGACGTTTTGGACGAGGGAGGGCTTGCTATACCTTCGCCCACCACAAATTATGCAATTTGCCCCATTGACTCTGATTTTACGATAAAGGAAGTGGAATACGCAATAAGCACTATCATTCCACAAAAAGCGGCCGGTCCTGATGGGATCCCCGGAGACCTGCTAAAATCTGACAGTGCTAAATGGGGTAAATTGATTAATTCCCTCCTTGTTGCCATTTGTAAAGGAGCCCCCATTCCCTCATCATGGAAAGGGGCCGAGGTGGTCCCTATTCACAAGAAAGGTTCGAGGGACGACCCATCTAATTACAGGCCGATCAGCTTGTTAGACATTAGCCAAAAAGTTGTCGGCAAAGTCCTGTTAATTAGAATTCTAAATTGGGTAGAAGAAAACAAAATTCTTTCTGACTTCCAGGCAGGCTTTAGAGTGGGTACTGGAACGATTGAGAAAGCATTCAGGCTCATGATGGTATATTGGAAGGTAGTGGTTATAGGCAAGGGCAGTCTTTACCTCGCGTTTATCGACTTAAAGACTGCCTTTGACCTTGTACCTAGGTACTCATTATGGAAAGTACTTGCTGACATGGGGCTGCCCCACTATTTGCTGTCCTTATTAGTCAGACTGCATCAGGACAGCTTTGCCCAAGTCAGGTGGGGCCCTGGAGGGGAGAAAACGGGTAGTATTCCGGTTGAGAGAGGAGTCCGCCAGGGATGTGTTCTGGCTCCCACCCTTTTCTCTCTTTACATCAATGGGGTGGTTGAGCATCTCCTCAAACATCCCTCTGACAAGCCATCCCTGGCTGGTGAACGCATACCGACCCTCCTCTTCGCGGATGATACGCTTTTAATTTCCAAAACCCCAATGGGACTCCAGAGACTTTTGGACAATTTCCAATCCTTTTGTACCAAACGAGGCCTGGTAATAAATACAAACAAAACTAAGTACGTTGTCCTCAATCCACCGAAGCAACATGTGCGTTCTCCCACCCTAAATGGTGAGCTCCTGGAAAGGGTAAAGGTCTTCGACTACCTTGGGATACGCCTATCGGACATAATGGACTGGACGCCACATCTAGATAAAATGCTGTTGAGCCACAAAAGGATCACAGGTGCCCTTTTGAGAGAGCAACGTTCCAGTACAACAAGGCCCATAGGCACAGTCCTTGAGATCTACTCAGCTAAAGGTGTCAGCTCTGCCCTCTATGGGGCCGAACTTTGGGGCTCTTCGACCACTGACGCCCTGCAGAGATCTGAAAACAAATTCTGCAGAGCAATATTGTCCCTCCCACAAGGCACACCCACACTCCCTTTATTTATGGACCTTGGCTGCACCCAGATTGGCGAAATTGCAAAATTTCGCCCATTATTACTATGGGCACGCATCTGGCGGGTGGAAGAACTAAGCGGATATGCCAGAGGCCTTAAGGAAATCATGTCATCGCCAAGCTGGCATAAAATCAAATGGCTAAAAGACATGAAGAGCTTATTAACTAAGTTGGGACAACTTGAATCATGGCTGAATAGAACTTCACCCCCAAAGCAAGCACTCAAAAAGCTTTACTGGGACTGGATTAGTTCACAAAGAAACTCTAGTACCTCCTTGGGCAGGCTTACAGAGGACTTTTTGAGGTCTAAAGACTGCCCTAGACGGGAACTATACCTGGATGCAATTGGAAAACCCTTTGATAGGGCCTTGTACTTCAGGTTCAGAGTGGGAACCCTCCCACTTAACACTTTTACCAAAAGATGGAAATCCTGTATGGAAATGACCGAGCTATGCCCAGCATGTCTTTCTAAACCGGAAACACTGGCACATTTTATGTTCGTGTGCGGCGAGTACGGAACTCCAAGGAGGGTCTGGCTCAAAAACCTATGCCATCAGCTGGGGACTAGGAGTCATGACGTGGCAATCAGGATACTTATTTCGGACAGTAGCGTACCCTATGCTTGTGCCCTAGCCAAATTTCTATCTTGGGCTTGGGCTATTCGAGCCAAAAAGCTAAAACAATCTGTTTAATTCTACTTTTAGAAAAATTCCTTAATTGAAAATACTGCCATACTTGCTTGATCTGTAAACATTCAATCAATTAATTGGCCAGTTTAAGATTGTACAAGCATCTTCACTGAAATTATTGTCTTTTCCAAATGTTTTGTACATAGACACAAAAATCTTTTTAAAAAATTTGCTGTTGTTTTTATCTGCAACTTTTTATATACTGAGCTGCTTTTATGATAATTACTTTTATCCAAATAAAGCTTTTTGACTTTGACTTTGACTTTGACATAAACAAGGAGAAATAAAGCAATTCTCCTCGTTTCGTGGGGGTAAGTCAGACTCTCCCTGGTATTAATTTTGGCGCTGTCCCATATTTACATCAACCTTGTAAATATTGGGCAGTGTCAAAATTAATGGGTGTTGCGGTGGAATGCCCACCACAACACCCATTGTCTGCGCCTTTCATGCTAAGTATGGGCTGAAAGGGTACCTTATTTACAAGGCATCATTAAGCTGCATTAAGTGGCTTAACGCTGCCTTGTAAATAAGGCGAAGACCATATCGTCACAGGAACCTCGGTAAAAGTTCCTATGGTGATAGGGGCTTGTAAATATGCCCCTCTGTTTTGTAAGTAAAACAATTACCATATAAATGAAAAATCACGTTACTAAAGCAACAAATACCCCAATGACAGATGAACCAAAAGGGAATGCAGAACGCAAATGCTCTAAGAAACAAGCTTTACTCATCAATGTTTGGAAAAAAGCCCCACTTGCATCGAGATTCAGAAACTCATTCTCTGGAATAAAATAAGGGCTTATTTAGCCCCACTCGCTCAAAACATTTCGCATTGTCTTCTCAGACACGTTATTCTCAGAAAAACCAAGCTCGCCTTTATGTTCTCCTATTTGCATAGTATCGTTTTTGCATTTTTATAGTTCTTACTACCCCTGAATGGACACCTGCATACCACAACAAGCACATGCTAAACTAAACGTCTTAGATGTACTTTTGCTAACATGCTGTTTATGGAATGCATAAAGCTGCTGCATCATGCAGAAGAGATAACATATATTGAGCCTGCAGTTTACTAAAGGAAAGGCAAGTATATTTTCGCAACTTAAAAAACATGAATGAATGTAGTTTAGACAAAGGAAAAATCTTATTGCCATTAAAGGACTGTAAGGTGGGGTGGCATGATTTAACAGTTTGGCCACCATGCTAAAGTATCTAGACTGGGGCGGTGTTTCACAAACAAAGTACTAATTTGTGAAAACATTACAAAACGTTTGTTTTCTGACAGGTGAGAAGTTTTATCCAGCTGTCCTCTTCCTACATGTATTCCAGGCTATGGGTTGGTGCTGCATGTCCCATTGCACCCCTAAGAGGCTTCTGGAAATAATGCATGCTCTGGGGCCACTACACCTGGACTCTCCTCTCTCTTCAGCACCCTCACCTCCGGTTGTAAGGCGTACCACACCGTCTGCTCAGGGCTCGGCGCCTCCAGCTTGACCTAGGCCACGACCCCAAAGAGCTCATCCAGAAACACAACAACTTCGAGGGCCATGCCTCTACCAGCTGTACCAAGGCTGCCTGCATCAGTCTGGGGGCCCCAGCCCGGGCAAGAACCTGCTCGGCTATGGGCCCTGCACTGTCACCGATTGGCACTATGGGCTCCATGGCAACCGGAGCCACGCAGGCATCAAGGCAGTGGACAAAAGCCACTTAGATTCCGCCCACTCGGGCTTCATAACGAATCCCTTAATCTCCCTGTGCCTTCCAAAAATGAGTGTGTCCTTGTGTAACTTACCTGGTGCTCATGTAAAGCACTCCAATATCTATAGGTTGAATTTGTTCTATATATATAAAAAAACGAAAGAATTAACAGGTCTTTTTTCCAGTCGGGTATGACCATGTCTACTGGTGTCCCAATGAAGAGACAGGTTCATAGAGTGCTCTTCACCCAACACATGTGAAGTCAGGCCAGCCGCTCCTGATAAGAAGCAATAAAAGGCAGGGGACCCATTCATTCCAGCCAGAGGCTCACAGTAAATTGTGTGGGTGGCGAGATGGTAAGGAGAGTGGTTGGGGGCAAGCAATAAACAGCACAGGAGCAATTAAAATAAAAAACACACAAAAATGCGAGCCAAGACTAAAGAAAAAAAGAGTGCCTTGATAAAACCATAAAAAAACAAAGGAGTAGGGGGATACATCACAGGAGCAGGTTCCATGTGAGGGAACAACACACCCACAGGCTGGACAAATAGCAACGTTTCTCCAATGAAAAGAAAGACATTTAGAAAGACACAGGAAACAACGAATGATATGCGGTGGGTCTGGTGAAGTCCCACAGAGAAGATACAGAATCTCTCGAAGAGACAGACATGTGTTGCCTAGAGGAGACCGAAAAAGCAATCACGGACATGGTTGTCTACACACTGCATCATGTCACGATCCCGATGATGGCTGCAACTTCTAATTGGTCTCACATTGTGACGTACATCATCAATATTCATGAGGTTGGTCTATTTGCCTCCCCATTAGGAATCGCTATTTGAAGTTTTTATAAATGTTATTACATTAGGAACTGTGATTGCCTAATTGTGATTTGATCACATATGCCCATGAATGGGTGGAAAAGCAACCCATTAATTTGCACTAAGCCAACATTCACCAAGCCAAGTAAGTCAAATATACTGAGAAAATTTGTAAGTCAGCTAACATTTATATGGCAGATTTTATGACTCTTAAATATCTCATTAATGTGGTGGAGCAGCCGATGTGTATCTTGCAACATCAATCTGGTGCAATCACTTGCACTAGCAGTTTCACAATAACATTCATCCCTCCCAAAATATGGTGAGTAATATTAGATGGCATAGGCAAGGGGTCTCCACAAGGTTGCTCAGGAGCTACTGCCTGGGCGTAGTTCGCGGAGTTTTGCTAGGCGGAACTCTGCAAAGTTACAAAATAACTCCACGAACTTCCACGAGTGGCGTAGTGCAGTGCGAACTGCAGTTTGTGCTGGGATTCCTGCCGCTTGGGTAGAAATTGTACCCGAGCTGCAGCTCGTGCTCGCAAACTTACCATTCGTGATCGTGAGCGGGGAAAAATCTCTTCTGCACATCTTGAAGCAGAGTTTTCTGCACTCTGCGAGCTCTGCAGAGTGCAGATTGCAGAAAACTCCGCAAACTCCCGAACAGAGCGTAGTTCACCACCCAGGCCTACTTTCCAGTACTCTCAAAGCAACTCCCTGAAGTACAGCCCAGGACAGTATTAAATTCAGGGGTTCTTCCATAGCCAATTTAAAGAAGAAGATTTTCTTTGAGTGTGTTAACCTGAAAGGGGAAGAGCATGTTTGGGTGAAAAACATGTTTTTTGAGAATCTGATATGCCAAGGTTTGCAAACAAAAAGATTGAAAATGTAAATTATAAAATTATATTTAAATTGCTTTTTGAATTGAGTTGAGGATATTTATAGATTTTCGTATTTCAATTGAGCCTGTGGTCACTTATAGCTATGACTGTTATGTCATAGTCATGTGGAGGCCCATTATTAAAATAAAGGCTTCCTGACCCTGCAGAGAGTAACCTTGTTTTATGTGTCGCAGTGGTTACTGACCAACTACAATATAGAATTCTAAATATCGTCCACACCAAAATATGTGTGCAACATATATACTAAAAGAATATCATGAAGGCAATTATATAAGTATACATACATTGGGGGACCACCACAACTACCAATTCTGTAAGTTTTGATCGCTATTATTGTTGTCTGTGATGTTGTCACTACTGCAAGAATTTTCAAAGTAATTAGTATCTTGGGACTAATTTCATCAATCAGAACTTGTGAGACCCCTAGCATAGGCTCACCAATGTCAAAATAAAATTCAGATTATTGTAGTGAAGATCCATGTGCATTTAGGGTTCTAGAAGATTGCTCAGAGAAACATAGGTGGCTATGATCCCCACCTGCAACCATTGGCTCCAATTAAGCATTGGGGAGGTGGTTAATGTGTGTACGCGTGCAGATGCCAGGTGCAGTATTTTTTTAATGGAAGACAGCCCTGGGAAAAAGTGTACTAAGCATTACTAGTAGATTCCAGATTCAAAAGCAGCATGTAATTAGGCTCATGTTTATCTCCCTTTTAATGAACATCTGGGTACTGCTCTCAATTAACTATTATCAACTATCTGAGGTCAAGTTCCCCACAACACTGATGACAATCAGGTCATTATTCGGTTGTCAAAGTACTCTGGATTACGGAAAAAAAGACATATCAGAGGATTCAGACCTTAAAGGACAATTATTGGCTAAGTCTGAAGGTCTAGAAAGCTTACTGGATAATAAAGTAACCATTTTGAGAATATTCCAGTGAGGACATCTTTTTCTCACCAGTATACTAAGTATAATGCTTATCATTATTGTCAGTGGTCATCTTTCTTAAATGTGCACATCATGAATGCTGCTGTGTCTTTGAAAAATTATTACTTTAAGCAGTACACATGTAATCATCCTTCCCTTAATGTGCGCAACTGTGGGTTCCAATCCTGATTATGAAAAATGCTCTGCCAATTAACAACACAAACAAACATGTTTATAAAAGTATAATTGTAAAGAATATGTGTGCTAGTGCTGTGTTGGCAGTTTTAAGCACATTTTACTCTGTCTGAGGGTAATGCACTGACTCACAAATCTAGTTTAGAGCACTTGCAGTTGTACATAGGACTGCTTATGGTCTAATGACCATTGTGTTAGCGGAAAAGTGTATCAGGCTCTAAAAGCTTTGGAATATGCTGCTCTCTGAAGGCAAACAAGCAGAGGCCCTACCTAGGTATCACAACACAACTCAGGTATTGGTTCATGTGGAAAGCATGCAGTGTGCTGTTACTTGCTACCTGCAGTGCTCTATGAGTTCCAACCAGTCATGATGTTTAGGAACAAAATGCCACAGTTAATACTCTGATTCTCTCTCATCCCTCTATTTTCTCTTTAATCCCCTAATGCTTGACAGGCTTTATAAATGTCAGTGATAACGTTGATCATGTCAGTAGTATGCGGTTAGCTTGCTGAGCTATCTGACACTATCAAATTTGCATACCACTAAGAAATGCCCACAGAACCTGTAGAATATAGTCAAGTAGCAAGGTTGAATTTTAAATACATATGATGATGGATTATTTAACTGTCTTTCATATATGTACTTGCACATGCATCCTCCCTGTGTAAGGATGAAATATTTTGATTATGGCAGCTAACGTCTAATTGAAATGAACATAGCTCTCCCCTGTGATCATAATTTGGCTTCACATCTTGAATTTCATAAAGGAGCCAAAAAGATTGTGGATTTAGGTAGGCATTCCCCTAGTAGATCCTCCTAAATACCCCTACCTACTTAAAGTGGACCGGACTGATCATTAAGCTCTTAACTTTTCAAGTGCCCATTTGTTGCAAAAACTCCAACTCTGGGATAGTACTAAATGGTTTGCTTTCCCGCCCACGGGTGACAAAGGCGAACTTGGTTCAATGCACCAGCACTGAATTTGAAAAACAGGTTACTGTAGTTCAACAGAACCCCACTCAATACATAATTGGAGTAGAGTCATTGCTTTTAGATGATTATTTACAATCCCTGCAACAGGATTAGGTGGACAGTGGTAACAGAAACAAACCTTTATTCACAATATCAAACACACATTGCACTAAGAAGACTAGACACATTTACCTAAAAACATTTGCAACAGGACAAACCTGTTTCTCAGCACATCAAAAAAACTACATAGGATACAATAAAACCAGCAAGAAGGCACATTGTGAACAAAGAGAATGAATTGATCATTTCTAACATGATTAAAATGCTATCTAAAAACTAACACTGAAACCTAGTTGTAGGAAAGTAGGATCGGCTTTTAATGGTTACCCCCACTTTTTGCTTGATGTGATGCTGTTATGCTAGTCTGACTGGGATTCTGCTAATCAGGACCCCGGTCTATTTGTTTTCTCATTAAACTGTTAAGCTAAGTACTTAGGGACTCTCCGGATTGGATACTGGTGTACTCTTGTCAGCCCCTAGTATAGGTGCACATGTATCCTGGGCATAGGTACCCCAGAGGTCTCCCATGGGCTGAAGCAAGTATTACGCCACCCACAAGAGGCCCTGCAAAATGGAACTAAAGGTTTGTAATTGCAGCCTGTGTAAGTTGGTGCATGCAGCACTTACTTAAGATATATGTTTACTATGTCTAAGGATCACTGCACTTAAAACCTATAAGTCACCCCTATAGCAGGCCTCTACAATCCTTAAGGCAGGGGCCTTTGTTCTAAGTGAGATGGTGCCACTGCATGAGCAGCACACCCTTGCAAGCCTACAGAGTCCATTCTCCCGGGTTGTCAGTGAAGCAGCCATATACAACATATAGAGGGGCATTTTGCGACCGCATGATGACCAACTCTAAAATGGCTGAAACAAACCCTATTGTGTTTGAAATCATACCCCCACATGGTAGCCGGAGTGAGAGGTATGATTCCACCACTCAAAAGCATGCTTCGTGGGGTTCCTGGTGTTCCCGGTACCAGGCTTCTCACCTTGACAGCACAAAATGGTTGCCGCTGACCAGAGACACATTTCTGCCCTCCTGCTGCTGAGCCAAACTCAAGCAGGGGAAGGCAGACAATAGGCATCCTGTGACAAGGAGGTGTGAACACCTCCTAGACAGGATTTAGTGTATTAGGACTGGGTGTGTTGTAAATCAACGGCGATTAGGTTAAGCATTAGCAGAAGACATGCTGTATTTGACCATTGTCGTAGCAAATGAACCAACTCCATTTTGTATTCGTAGCGGCCATTTTGTATGCCATACATTGCCATGTGCTCATCATGTGCTTTGTCATACCTCTTTGCTAACTACGCCTGAAATCTGCCCAGCAGCAAGCTATACTTAGCATCCCCCACTTTCAGCATGCCCAGGCATGCCCAGTACAGTCTGCAGCTGTTACTAATTAGCTCCAGATAGGAATGTGTTTACTAGTTTCTGAAAACTGTTAACTCCGCCCACTCATCGATTGTGCCTTCCAAGATGCCTTTATATGTTCATAAAACTTGCTCTTGTATTTTGTACCGCCTTCTTTTGAGCCCCCTCATTGTGTATAAAAGGGGCCATGTGCTTTAGTTCCGTGTGCTACTCTATGCAATACTGAAGGGTGTTGTGTGGACTGTAGTTCCACCTTTAAAGGTTTAATAAACTATGCTTTTGTATTTTCAAGTTTCTGTGCCAACTTCTTCCTATGGTCTGAGGACGCTGTGCAAAGAAGGGCGAACCCCTTGCACTGGTAGGCCTAGCTGAGGCTTGCTTACTTCAGGTGGGTGTGCTTGCCAGCGACTGAAAGTGTGCATGAGGGGCACATTAGGTGTCCCTTTGCATAGTCCGGTTCAAACCAATCCTGGGAGCTGTTGGCTCCCGCTCTGGTGTGAAGCTGGACAAAGGACATGGGAGTAACCTTCCCACTGTCCAGACCCTCCCCTGGGAGGGTCCCCTGAATCTTGCCAACCCTCTTCCTTTGGTACTTAAGGGCTTACCTGGCTGTAGGACCTTAGATTCAATGTGGACAAGATTCTGAACAAGAAACTTCTGCACCTTGACTGTCTGAACACTCTGGACTTCGGAGGACTTCGTTTGGGCCCGACTTCATATCCCTCTCAGTCTGCAGCATAATCTGTGTGCATGCACCATAAAGGATCCATGTAGGACCTGTGTAGCATCAAGGACAACCAAAGGTTATCTCCCTTGGAATGAAGGGGTCACTCGCTTGCATTTGTAGGCACCTCAACACTGCTGACCGGTCTGCTGATCCCAAGTTCGTATGGACTCCAAAGGGTCCAGCAACACAGGAGGTGGGTTTCTACATCCCTCAAGGCGCAAGATGCTCTCTTATTGTGTTTGAGGCCAGTGTCCCTCCAGGGTGCTGCAATACCCAAAACTGCGTTTTGGCATTTCCTGAACAAGTGCATTGAGCTCCAAATAGCCCAAACCTCTAGCACCATTTCCCACCAAGAACTTTGTTTTCTTCAAAATGAGTGCTCCATGGGCTGTTGTTTGGTGAAATCGCTTGAGGTCCTCTCGAGACTCTGGCCTGTGGGTCCAATTGAGGGTCAACTTTGCTTTTCTTGGGCTCCCCTTGTTACTCCAAGCCCGCCCTGACTCCCCTGTATGTGGTGAGTCTCCAAGGGTGTTGCTGGTCCAAATTGTACACTTTCTTGAACTTCAGAGTGGGTTGCCTTTGCCAAGTCTTGTTGGTGCTCCCGCCAGACACCGACCCCTCAGCACTCAACATCCTTCGTGGGACAGCTTGCATCTGGCTCCTGATTGTCCTTGACATCTCCTGGTCCCCGCTGCTGCAGAGTCAAGGACTCCATCAACCAACCTGAAGCACCTGACAGCAGTGGGCATTCGTCTACTGAGCCCCTGGTCTCTCCCTGGTGACCCAGGCTCTGTCTCCTCTGCTTTCAGGTACTCCTCAATGAGAACCACCTGTGCATTCCAACTGACACTTTTCTTCATTCCAGCAGCGGCTCTTCTTCCTCGAAGTCCTCCATTTGGTTCAACAGCGGTTTCTGAAGACACTTCAGACCTATGCATCTGGCTTCCCAGGGATAGGTAACTTGGGTACCTCAGTATGCACGGGTGGAGTGCCTCTCGAACCTTCTGGCTTCCATTGGGTTTCTTCAAAGTCCACTGGGAAGGGTCCTTAAACTGTAAAACTTTAACTACAACTTCCCCATAGGCTTGTACAGAGCACGTGGTCGTGTTCCCACACTGCACAGGCACTATAAACTGTCTCTATCAACTCACCTTGGGTGGTTCCTTGGGGTCCCAGCAATTCTACTTCCTCTCGACACTGTCTTGACTCGAGTCATGGTTCTTATACCACTTACTTTGTATATGGTTTGGTCCCCCCCATGGGGCCCACAGTGTATTAGTGCTATTTAATGTCATTTATTTGCTTAAGTATTTTGTGCTTTGGGATTATCTCCACGTAGGAGATACTATGTCATACTAGATAGTGTTATATTAATAAATACATGTTTTTATAACTACTGTGTGGTTCTCCGTTCATTTAAACAATACTATACGGTCGCATTCTGGTAAAAACAAGCTGCTTAACATTCCTTCAAGACTAAGCCTGAAGCTGTTCTCCCCAGCAACCACTTAGATAGCTTTCAAAGGTTATCTTTGACCTCTTAAATCACCATAAGGGTTGTTTGGACTGGTGCATGGTGCCCACTTTAATTAGTGGACAGCATATACCAGGCCAACTTCTCACGCTAGTTTAATGCACTCTGCTATTAGATCATGGAGAAGAGCAACTTGCAGTCTAGAGTTTCTTAGGAGAAGAACACACTGCAGTAGAGGCCTTCCACCGGTGTTCAGCTTTATCAGCAGCAGGTGAGATGCAGCATCTTCTTCTTTTTTTTTTTTTTTTTTTTATTTGAGCAGATTCAAAGGATACATAAGCAGAAAATACCCCAAAAAAAATAAAAATATACAAGACATTTGTAAACATAAGTTCAAAGTAAAAATTCAACAAAATTATTAAGGAAAGTAAGTATTACAAAAATTACATCATTCATTTCAACTTCATTTCATAAAGGCTATTAAGTGTCTAGAGAATTATTGGGGCAAGGATATCTAAAGAAAGTGCTTTTGTAGAATGATTTTCAATTAGACAAGTTATTAATTCCTTTGCATCTCATACCAGATGGCAATTGGAGCCCAGATTTGTTCACCAAGTGATCTCGATTTTTTACCTCTAGTTCTATAAATTGCTGTTTCTTGTTTATATATACCTAGTAGTCTGTTCAGCCATCCTTGAAAAGTAGGGGCGTCAGAGTCTTTCCATCTTGCTGCTAGGATAATTCTATAGACCGCCATACCTATATAAATAGCCACGGTTTCTTTATTACTATGACCTAGGAAGTCATCGTATCCTAGGATAAAAAGAGTTGTTGATGCTCTTACTTCATGTCCGAAAATTTCAGCCCAAAACCTAACAATGCATTTTTTAATCTCGTCAAGTTTTGGGCATTCCGCGAACATGTGAATGAGGTTGGCTGGTCCTAATGCGCATCTAGGACATTGATCATGTGCCCTTTTTCCCCATGTGAACAGTTTAGAAGGGGTAAAGTATAGATTATAAATTGTTTTGTAGGTTTGGGCTTTTAAATTGGAGGCCAGCAAAACTTTAGATGATAGGTGTAGAGACATATCTATGTCAATATTTGCATTATTCAATTTGTTGACCCAATTTCTTTCAGTATATTTGAGATCATCAGGATGAATTCTTATAAATAGATCGTAAATATTGCCTATTCTGGGTGTTTGTTTGCCTATGAGATCTAAAAGTGGTATGGATTTTAGGTCTATATTTACTATCGACTGTCTGAGGGATGTGGAGATTTGTATAAATTTTAAATAATCTGTAGGGGGGATTTGATATTTAACACAAAGTTCTTCAAATGTAGTTCTACGTTCTCTGCCAAGAAAATCGCCAACAGTTACAAGACCTAGATTCTCCCACCGCCTAGAGGTATTATCATTTAAATAGTGTGGAATTACTGAGCTATACCATAAGGGTGTATATTTGGTATATTTCGGTATTGTCAGTGCTTTGGTAGTTCTTTTCCAAATTTTTAAAGTATCTATGAGAATCTTAAATTTTATCTTTTTGAAATAAGATGGTTCAACTTGTCCTAACAGTAGGCCCCTGGCTTTGCTACCCAACATTAGTTCATAAATTGATGGTATATTCTGGTCTAGGCTGATATCCATAAAGCTTCGGGGTGAAAGCAAGATGGTCGTTTGTTGTAAGAGGGTTGCCCATAGATAGTATGTTAGGTTTGGGATTGCTAGACCGCCTCTAGAATATGGTAGTGTTAACTTAGGTAGCGCTCTCCTAGTTTTTCCGTAATTCCAGATAAACCTAGAATTTGCAGACTCTAACGTTTTGATTGCATCTCTGTTAGCTAAAAGAGGAATTGCTCGGAACAGATATAAGATCTTTGGAAATACAGTCATTTTAATGTAATTTCCTCTGCCGATTACAGAGAGGTGAAGATTATTAACTCTAAGTAACTCTTTTTTGATTTTTTTAATAAGTGGGTCATAATTTAACTGGTTGATTTCACACATTTTTGGCGAGATATTCACCCCTAGGTATTTTGCGTTATTGACTCTATATTGGCTAATAAAAGGCATGTTCTCAGTGCATATAACCATCGTTTTATCCCTATTTAGGGAGTACCCTGATTATAAGCCAAAAGATCGAGCGATTTCGTCGATTTCAGCTATAGCCTCTGTGGGATTTGTTGTTACTACCGCCACGTCATCAGCGTAAGCGAGTACTTTAGTACTATATATACCTACTTTAATTGGTTCAATTAAAGACGAGGTTATAAGTTTAAGAATTAATGGGTTGATATATAGGGCAAAAAGTAGAGGAGAGCACGGGCATCCCTGCCGTGTGCCTCTCTGGATGTTGATATATTCAGACTCCCAGCCGCCTACCATAACTCTTGCTTTAGGGTCCACATAAAGGGCTTTGATAGATTTTATGAAGACCAGGCCGATGTTATTTACAGCTAGTATTTCCCAGAGGAACTGCCATGAGACCCGGTCAAAGACCTTCTCTGCGTCTATTAGAATCATCGACATCTGGCCTCCCTCTACTCCCATGATGTCAAAAAGGGAGATGACTCTACGAGTGTGGTCTGTCGTACTCTTGCCAGGTATAAAGCCGTGCTGCCAGGGGGAGACCAGATGTTCGATGATCCGACTTAAGCGGTTAGCAAAGATCTTGGCATAGGTCTTTGAATCTGAATTAATGAGTGATATTGGTCGGTATGAGGTTGTTTGTTCTGGTGGTTTATCTTTTTTTGGGAAAATGGCTATATTAGTTTGTTTCCATGATTCGGGGGGTTTACCGTGCCATTGTATCCACAGAAAAAGATCATGAAAAAACGGAATGATTATATTACCAAGTATTTTATAGAGATCTAATGGAATTTTGTCTGGTTCTGCTGCCTTTCCTGTAGCTAGTTCTGCTAAAGCTAGTTCTACTTCCGTTCTAGATATTTCTTTTTCAAGGTCTTTTTTTGTAGCTTCATCTATGGTTTTACCCAAATTTGTCTCTCTAAGCCAGTTGTTTAAAAATTCTTTAGTATCAGATGTTGACTGTATATCTTCGTTCTGGTATAATTTCTGATAATAATCTTGAAATGATGCTGCTATACCATCTTGGGTAGTATGTTTCTGTCCCCCATACTCGATACTTTGGATGGAATTACGAGATTGTGCCTGGCGAGTTTTAAGAGCCAGATATTTCCCTACATTTTCTCCAGTTTCGTATGTTTTATTTCGGTTTGCTTGGAGAATATCGGCTGCTTTTTGTGTAAGGTCGCTATTAATCTCGGATTTAAGAACTAAGATCTTACGAAGGGTATCTTCCGCATGAATCCCGTGATGTATCTGATTGGCATGTAGGTGTTCTAAATTCATTAGCTCGTTTGCTAGTTGTGTAGATAGCCTATCACATTCTTTTTTACGACTAGCTACAAAAGTAACAGTTTCTCCCCTTAGAGCTGCTTTGTAGCTGTCCCATACATTCAGCCTAGATGCGCTATATTGATTAATATCAAAAAATTCTTTAGTCCATTGCCTGATATGCGTTATATATTCCTGGTTAGCAAGAAGTTTACGATCAAATGACCACTGAGAGTACACTTTCTTATACCTGGGAACCTCGAATGTTATAAAGAGTGCGTTGTGGTCTGATATCGTCTTGGGGGCTTTAAAGATAACGGCGTTTAGGGCAATATCAACAGTCGACAATATATAATCTATACGTATATATTTGTTATGTGGATATGAAAAATATGTGTATCCAGGGTCGCCTTTGTTTTTCAGAGTCCAGATGTCTCTTAAGTTGTGACTAGCAATCAGCTGCTGTATTGCCCTAAATACTTTGGGTTTTTGCCCTGTGTACGCATAGTGGGATTGTCTATTCTGTGTCCAGCCCATCATTATATTAAGGTCCCCGCATAATATTAGCGTGCCTGCCCATGATGCCAGTTCTAGTTCTAGCTCAATAAACAGAGTAGGATCGTCAAGGTTTGGGCCATAGATTGAGCAGATGGTAATACCTATATCGAGTTGGACAATGACCCATCTACCGTGGGGGTCAGCCTTTATGTGCATTGGTTTACCCAGTTTTACTCTTGCTAGAATTATAACTCCCCTGATCTTAGAGGTCTGTGTAGTCGAAACCAGAATGTTAAACCCAGGGATTTTTAGTTGGTCTATTTCGCCTATTGGAATATGGGTCTCCTGTAAACATATAATTTCCCATGAGCTTTGATATATTAATTGATACAGTTGAGCCCTCTTCCCCCTGCCGTTAAGCCCTGCTACATTCCAACATCCTAGATTTAGCTTCCCCATATTATTGTTTTGATGTTTAGACGATATGTAGTATTAATTGGATTAATACGTTGAATTTTGCTATTACCAAAATGATATTAGTATTCTTTAACCTGCTCGTTTTACAATGCATTTTCCCCCCTCTACCCCCCACAACCCCACCCAGCACCCCCAACTATCCCCTCCCCCCTTACAACCCCCAAAAAGGCAGCTAGCCTCCATAAGAGTCTATAATGATGGATTAGCACTGCCTGACCAGCACCAGAAAGAACACGCAACATTAAGAAAAAAGAAATAGGTAGAATATAAGAGGAAAAAATTAGAAATGTGAATATTATGAAGCAAAACAAAGAAAAGAGTGAAAGAAGGAGAAAAAAATATTATCAATGTTAATTTTTAAATCTAAACTGGTGCATTCAGTGAAGGACTGTTCGATCCTATAAATAGAATATCTTCATAGCTCCTCTATCAATGTAGTGCTATACACCGTATCTTACTGGTTTATTCAAAGTCCCAGAAGAATCTTTAGACTATAGTCTAATACACTGCAGTTACATTTATTTTATGCTCTCTAGGTATTCTTTTGCTTTGATCTCTGAAGTAAAGTATTTTGTTTGTCCGCCATATATTACTTTTAGTTTGGCTGGATTGTTCAAATATACCACAGCTCTCTTCTCTTGAAAAGGCTTTATTAACTGTCTGAGTCGCCACCTCCTTTCTACTGTAAAGTGGCAGAAATCCGGGCGTACAAAATACGAAATAGAGTCTTTACTGCGGTGTTTGTCTGGTGTGACTTTATCAGAGATGGCTTGTCTAAGCGTAAAGTTCCCAAAATAGACTAAAACCGCTCGTGGGTATTTCCCTGTTGTTGCTGTGGTTTTAAAAGTTAGTGGCACCCTGTGAGCCCGCTGTATCTCATAGCTCCAGTCCCAACTAGCGAGTTCAGGAAGGGTATCACGTAGTAGCTGTATAATAAATGCTCGACAATCCTCTCCTTCAGATTTTTTGGGTATGCCAAGGACGCGTAGGTTATTTCTACGCAACCTTTTTTCGTAATCTTCCAGTTTCCATCTTATGTCCTGAAGCTCAGCTTCGTGAGCTTCTACTCGCTCATTAGTCGTTGCTGCCTCTGTCTCGTTCAACACTATACGATCTTCCATATCGTTCATTCTTTCAGTAAAGGCACCCACGGTTTTTGAAAGCTTACATACTACGCCTTGGACGTTTTGTAATGCAGCTCGTGCCTTTCGACCATCCTTAGATGTCTCTTCGCGATGAGATGCAATAGCTTGTAGTACTGTGTCCATGACTTGTGTTAGCATAGCTCCTGACGAGTCAGTTTGCTCTGCTGTTGACACTTGGGTTAAGAATGGCGGTTGAGGTGTTATAGTAGGATTTTGATTCGAACCCAGGTTTGTTGGAGTATAATCCCATGCCAGGTCATTTGCTCCATGGTGTCCTCCTTTTTTCTTTTTGAGTATAGTCCTCCCTCTATCACACGTCTCTTTTGGGGGATTTGAGTCAGACTCTGAGCTTATATTTGACTCGAGATCATCCTCTGCTTCATCGATCTCCTCCTCTGTATCACCCGACCAGCATCTTCTAAGTGCAGTGGCAGCATGCAAGACCTTATGTGGCAGAATCTTGTGTGATAACCTGGGTGAAGGACTCTCCTGACAAGTGGTCGAATGGCAGCCCTTAGATACTAAATCTTTTCTTTCCCGATATTTTTTTGAGCAGATGAAAACAAAATGTAAAATGTATGTAATAAAGAGGCATCAAGAACCAACCTTTCTTTAATCAGAAGCCTCCACAATAGCAGCCAAAAAATAATCTGTGCAAATGATGCAATACTATATTTCTGACACATGTGCAATAACAATACTTAATTACTATAAAAATTATAAAATTCATGGATAACAGTTTCATAAAGCAGCAATTAAAATAGTGATTATAATTACACCTAAAACACTATGATTGTATAATTATTTCAGCAAAAGTGCATTATGCAAAGATAAGCAAAATTTTCTCTGAAAGTTCATTAAATAAGCACAAATAAGCACAAGCATTGTATTCTTTACCCGTCTTCTATATACAACTTTCCATTCCATCTACGTTTTAACCCCCCTAAGAGACAGAGATTGAAATACATAATGTATCAATCATTTGTTGCCAGAAATGAAGCAAACCCTGACCATATTGTTTTGAAACAGTAAACAGCACCTAACCTATATGCCTCTTCCTGTGCACATGTCCTGGCCATCTTCCCATACTAATATTGTATTGATGGGATCTTATCTGATTTCCAATTCTGGAGTATCAGAGATCTGGCTACAGCTATAGCAATAGAATCAAAATATTGATTGTATTTTTTCAAATAATGAATTTCTTATGAGGACCCAAATAGGACCAATTTTAAAGAAGGCATAATTTGAACTGATAGTGATTGATTAATAGCTTCAAACACTTCTACCCAAAATCGCGACAATGAAAAAAAAAAATATTCCAACTCCCTATCTCTTCAGCTTAACATCTAAAATATTGCGCTGAAAGAAGCTGGAACATTTTATGTAACCTTTTCTGTGCATAATAAGCCAACAATCTAGACACAAAAGCCATCCTTTAATAGTTTACAGCACTTAACACTCTGCAACCCACTTCACTTAGTACCTGCCGCTCTTTAATATTAAGCCTGCATCCTGTTTCTCTTTCTAAGTTAAACCAGAATAGATCAATCACTTTCTGCTCCCCCTTCTGACATGGAAGAGAGTACCAATGGCCCACTCCAAGTAATGTATTCTGATACATTTGCTACAGCACCATTAGGGCTGAAGTATTTACCATCACATAATTTTGTCTTTGGAAACCAGTTATATGATTAAAACTAAACCCGAGGGCTTTATTCTGGCAGCTCACCTCCAGTTCCAGCAAATCTCAGGTTTCAGACTTTTAGGTTGTAAAAAACGCCCAGTTGTGTAAAGCCTACCTCCTTTCATGAACGTATGAGCTCAAACGAAGACTTTAATCCCCAGCATTCACAATTAGATATTTAAAAAAATGCATGACATGCAGGAATTTTACTTAGTTTAAAGAAAGTTTGGATATGATATAGTAAATCTATTATTGTCTTGTACCTTGTTTTTTTCGGCAATTTAGGAGAAGTGAAAATAACAGGTAATTTAATTGCGCTTTCAGATAACATTATATTAAAATTAAATAAAAATAATTTAGAGGGTGATGTTTCAAGCTGAACTATTAAATTGAGAAATGCTACATGATGGTATATTTCAAAGATCGGTAGGGCTAAACCCCCCTGGGCAATATCTCCCCCCCCCCCCGGGAATAGGTTGAATAAGAAGAGGTCATTCTAACTTCAGCCCATCAGGTACCTATGTTTTTCTCAGACAACGGAGTCAGATGCGTCTCCTGCAATAAAGCCACTTGAACATTCCACCTATCCAGAGAAGCTAATACAGTACGAATTTTCCTTGGACTGTTAAGGCCACGTACATTCAAGGTTACAAACCGGAACTCACTACCCTGTTGCATGTGAGCCAGCCACATGTTATCAATTTGAGGCCTGACCCTTAGAACATTTCTTCAAGGCTCACATAAAATACAGTTCACAAGTACCAACACCCTCCAACTTGCCCTCAACTCCCAGCCCCCCACCCACTTCAGCATTCCCAATGTGCTAAAGCCATCCCAAAAAAGGCAAAACAGTCCCCAACCCTCCACCCACTTTAGCGGCCCCAACTTGTTAAAGCCATCCCCTCCCTGAGAAATCAAGTCCCCATACCCAAACCAAAACTTATATTGCATGTGGGGTATTCCCATAAAGAGAGCACTAGAGAGCTATTAGCCTCCCACAAGTAGGAGGTAGCTGATCAGTTCCAGTTACTGTGCAGGATACAGGAACATATGAATCAACACATCACTCATCCAGCGTATTGAGAACAAGTAGAACAGTACCACTGCAATCAAACCACTGTGTGTAATCATGAAAGGTTAAACATAAGTTTGGGGCATCCCCTGCAAGTAGTACAACACATCAGAAGACACAGCTGAACACCCCCCGGCCAGCCAGTGACATATTGCAAGTGCCCACTTGAGAATTACGGAACATACATAGCTACATAGGACATTCTAACCTTCTGCCAAGAAGTAACCAGTTCAATTGCAACCACCCTCTGAAGGATTCCTTGTGCCATAGATCATGAGTCCAGGGCGGAACAGGTAAATGATGCCAGGGATATTAATACAGTACGGCGCCGCTCAAACATCGGGGTCTTGTGCTCTAATATGGGCATAGAGCTATATAAGGAGTGCCATAAAAACATTTGTCCTAATATAGGCCACTCAGCTACACCAAGCCCGCAGCAATGTACAATGGCGCAATACTTCACCACTCAGTCAGCTACTGCTCTTCCTCGTCTGCCTCAGCTCGGCCCTACGACTAAGGCCAAGTATACAGATGGGACATGGACCAACATTACTACTTTGTTACAGGACAGAACCCATATTACAGTACTTTGACCACAACCTAGTTCGTCACAACTGGTTCAGCTACTGCTCTTCCTTGTCCGTTTCTGCCTGGGTCTCGCAGCGCTGTCTCCTCTGTTTTTTCACCTGCTCTATTGCTGCTTTGTGGGTGGTGAAAATCTGGAAATGTCCCCCTGGACTTATCCGTAGGCGGCCAGGGTACAGCATGGCGTAAGGGATGCCTTCGGATCGCAGGAGTTTCTTCACAGCACCAAACTCCCGACGTCCCGAAGTTCCCCTGGTGGGTGATAGTGCCCTTTTCCCTGGCGAGTTTCATTACAGTATCCCGGTCCCTGTAATTTTATAGCGGGGTTATAATAGGACGAGGTGGAGCGCCCAGAACTGGCTTTGTCACCAGAGAGGGGTGAGCCCGCTCAACTATAAACACAGTGGACAAATTCTCCATACCAAGGGTAGCCTTGATCAGAGTCTCAATGAAGGTCTCCATTCTGCCAGCTTGGTGGACTCCGGCAGGCCAGTAATTCTGATGTTATTGCGGCGGGAGCAGGCCTCTAAATCTTCATTCTTAGCTGGGATGAGTGCCAGTACCTTTACCATGTTGTGCACCTTACTCACTACCTCACCGAGACCATCCTCTTTGGAGGAGACCCTCTGCTTTATCTTCCCCATGCGTACATTTTGATTTTCTAGCTAGGAGGACATATGGTCAAGCCTTTGATTTATGGCGGACATATTCCCTTCAATAGCTTGCAGACTTTTCTGCATGTGGATTAGTGTCGTCTCTAGCATGGATGGGCCTTCTCCCTGTATGTCAGCTTCAGAAAATGATACCGCTTTTGGATGCGCTTTAGCAGTTTTTTGGGCCTCAAACGTGAGGCGAGGCTGTGTCCTTTCCGTTTTCCCCATGATTCTCAGTATTCCAGGTGGGGCGGTCAAAAACAGGCTGCACTGTGGTGCGGCAATAATGCAAAAGTCCCAAGCACTATGCTATGAATTATCCCCAGCAAGCAAGTAGTGTCTTGGCACTAGCGTTCTACGCAACAGTCCTTTAGGGTGCCCAGGTCTCTGGAGCATTACAGGAGTCTGCTTGCTACAAGATTGGACCTCCAGCCGCGTCGCCGTCCATGGGCACAAGCTCCTCTCCACTGCCCTTGCTTATGTAGTGTTGGCCCCCACCAAAGGAGACCCTCGCTGATGTGTTGATCCACGTGGGAGGAAGGCCCCGATCTCTCAGCCTTGCCGGTGTTGGCCGCTTAGTTGACGTCTGTGTGCCTCAGTGCAGCCTCCACTGTCCCATAGCCCATAGTGTAATGGGTGCGCACGACCGATGTGGGCAGGCCTCCCCAGTATTCTGGTGCAGGTCCCCTCCGCAGGTGCTCGCTAGAAAGCGGCCCTTTCTGCCACCCGCACCCCCAGCAGACTGCACCTTGCAGCACACGGCCCGCACCCAGGCCCACATCCGCCACAGCAACCGTAGGCCAGAGTAAGGCCACACCCCACTCAGCACGGCCTGCAGCAGGCGCCAGCAACCACCAGAGCAATGATCCAACCCCTCTGGGGGTTCAGCGGCAGCCCAGTACCTCCTTGCCGCACTTCTGATGTGGGGGTCGATATGTCCACTACTCGTGGGGTACCACCCTGCCGGGATGTTGACTTGTTAGGGCCTGCCCAATTGATCTGATCAGCGCCATCACCAACCGCCAATAGCCAACTTTGGGTCTGCCGTCAGTTCACCAGTTCACATTTTGTACACCAACGTGCTCAGGCACCAGCGGAAGTTCGGCGGGGCCCGCAGCCGGGCACTCTCACCCTCCACCGGCACTTGTGGATTTCAGGCATGCAGCCGCTGTGGCCACAGTCCTAAAGCCCACCTCGCAACTCCAAGCGACCGTCGCAGCCTCTCTCCAGCCATGCGTTCTTTGGCCGGACGGCCGAGTTAACTACGGGCCATGGCTGCCACCATGTTGCTTGCCGGCTGGAGAGACTATTCCTCATCACAATCAGCTGATGCGGCGGTCACCAACGTCCGCAAGGTCTTCGCCTGAGGCAGGGGTTTAGTGCCCTTCAGTGTGAATGTTTTTTCGTGATGGATGCGTGATTTTAATGCGGATACTGGGCGGATAGTTGATCAGCTTGGCTGAGTAGCACTAATGTGCCGCCATATCGTCAGGCGCCTTCTAGCCAACCCCCCACCCCCCCACCCCCCCCCCCCCGGGCAACATCTAATGGAAGTATCAGAGGTTTTGTTCTTTGCTGTCCATTAATCCAAATACATTTTGGGATCATTGCATCTAGTTCTTTAACATAAGATTTGGGTGTTTTAAGACGAAGAGTAATAAACAAAAATAAATGTAATGGTACAGTTACCATTTTAATAATTGAAACTGGACCTATTAGTGACAAAGGAAGTGAAGACCAATTGTTCAAAGGCCTCTTTGCTTTTTTGAGTGTATTACCATAATTAAACGCAAACAATTGATCATAATTGTTCTTTACTTTTCCTCCTAGATATCTAAAGGATTTGGATGATACCCTTTGCAGGGACAGTGGAAGACGCTCTACATTTACATTAAACATCAAAATCTCAGTCTAAAACCTAAAACCTTGCATTTCTTGCGTTTTAGATGTTTGTCAGATCTGCTTGCAAATATAAGATGACATCATCCATAAACAGTTGATCTTAAGCATTCCATTTATAGAAGATATGACTTCCAAATTGTTATGAATTTTTATTGCCTGGGGTTCTATAGTTAGTGAGAACAGGAGATGGGAACAAGGGGCATCCCTGCCTAGTCCCACGTCTGATCCTTACTACTCCTGCCTATTCTTTGTTTGTAACTATTTTAGTCTCTGATCCAGCATAGAGCTCTCCTGGCATTTTAGCCAGCTGTGAGTGAAACCTACATTTTTGTAGTATAAAAACAAAGTCTGCCAGTCAACAAGATCAACAAGATCAAATGCCTTTTCCACATCAAGCATCAAAATGAGAAGCCTTGGCCTTGCTGACCAACAGGTAATCTACTGTTAAAAATATGTTTTTCTCCGAGGTAAAAAACTGTTTGATCGCAATAGTCCACCTGTTGTGCACACGTGCAAATCTTGTTGCCCAAATTTTCATAAATAGTTTATAATCTACATTTAGTAGACTGATGGAATGGTATGCATTAGGATCCCTTAGTTCCTTCTTTAAAAAATATAACCCAATGGCATCCTTCGTTTTAGATATAGCCTCCCCATCTTTTATTTGATTGTTTATATATTAAATCTTATCAGCGATTGGAAATACTGTTACCAATTTAGGAATGTCTGATACAGATTTTGTGCACCAAGGTGTTCGTCCCAGGCATTTCCTTATGAACATATAAGGTGAAAGGACGTCAATTCAGAATACACTATTTTGGCTGTATATCTGTATTTGATCTTATTTGACCATGACATGGTGATCTATAGACATTTGCCCCTTGTGTTATATGTATGTCATTAGCTGAATGACTTGACACTTTCTTCGTTCTTCGAAAGATAAGGTCAGACAACATCTGCAACAATGTCGGGCATGACAATGATTCTGCATAAAAGTGGGGATATGGTAACTCCCATTGCCTAAACTGGTGTCAGTGCCTACTCAACCCTACGGGCTTTAAAATACATTTACAAGTTAATGTTACATTAAATTGAGCTACTTTAATCTCTGTTTGCCCTTCACCCAGCCCTCACTCTTCTCTATTACTCTCATACACTTTCTCCTTTAGTCTGGCATAATACTGTCCCAATGTATCCCCACGTATTACATGTCAGCATATGTTCATTCATTGGCTATTGTTTGACAATATGTAGCTTATTCAAGTTCTAATGTATAAAAATTGACTTATGATATTTCAATGCAGCTATGCACTTTTGTTAAAACAAACATACATATCACATCAAAGGTTAGCCATTGCCTATATGTTAAATATCACTAGAGAACTGTAGCACACATTATACCACCAATAAAGTCACAATGAAAAACACAACTGCAGGCCTACTCCTTTAGTGTGTCTCTGCAGTTTTAATACAAACTTCAATTTCGACCTTTCAAAATTCCCTCTTTGACAGGCTTAATCCCTCCTATTAAATATTAGTAAGTCACCTCTAAATAGTCTTTCATGTCCAATAAAGCAGGGTGAGTGGTATATAAATGTTGGAAAAGTAAAGGTTTAATGGAAACATGTTCGTTCTGTGACAAGGCCCCAAAGGTTATTTTCACCATAGCAAGCACTGGTTTATAATCTTATAATTAAATAATGTTATCTCCACTTATAAAACTGCAACAAAGTCATTTGTTTAACTTTTTAAAATATGTATTACCTGCATATAAAGTCAGATTTGTACTAAATATTCTACCAAACAAACTTTCAAAATGTATCTTTTTACGTGCCTTAAGCCGCTATGAGTCAATTTACATGAGCTTCCAATTGCCATCCAGGAAGTGAATAGTCCCCTGATAATGTTTGAACTTGCCTTCAGTATGGGGTGGTGTTCTGTTACTTGAAAGGATGGAAATCTGAGCTGTGCCCAGGAACATAATTAACTCAAATGGGGCCACCACTGTCACAAGTATATGTAGCTAACACCTGGACCTGCCCCTTCCTTTGTCCCTCCAGTCAGACAGCCACGCACCAGTCCCAGTGTGGGAGGAACTGCCCCAGAATTGGTTTTGAATAACCACAGTGGAGTGGGTGCTCATTTCTCTGTCCATACCTCTAGGGTGGACATAGGAGAAATGCACAGAAGGAGAAATGTTCTGCCAAGTCGGGTTAAGTTAAAGAGGGGCACAGTGGGGTTGTTTGCAGCTGGATACTCTGAAAGTGCTACAAAAGGGTACAGTTCATCCTCTGAATGTTCCTCTACTGGTTAGGGGGCCGGCAAGAGCCCCCTCCTCTCACAGATTAGTGCTAGACTTAAATGTGGCACCCCTGGGCACCCTCTTAAGAACACTACATGACTACATGACTACATTCCCCTGTCCTGGAAAATCCCTGGCCCGAATTTCTCCTTTAACTTAGCCTCCCGCCTTGAACGTAACTGGCCTCAGCTTCCCACAGAACAATGGATCTCAGTTATGGATGCCACCAGGCCAGACAGGGACCCAAACCTATCTTGGCCAATGAGCAATTTGACCACTGGATTCAGAGCTCCTAGATGATGTACTTCTCAAGAGACCCACCCACAAAAAATTCAGGTCAAATATTTCCTCATGGTACTCAAACAACACTGCAAAAGGCTAGAGAGGAAGTGGAGACAGAACTATGTAGAATCCAGTAAATCTGAATATAGAGAGGCAATAAGAACTTATAAAGGCGAAATTAAAGCCGTCCAAGCATCCTTCTATGAGGAAAAAATTACCATCACTCTATCCTCAGAACTGTCAATCTCCGGTCTCTTAATTTATCGTCCCCCTGGATTGATAGGTCAATTTGCAGAAGGGCTAATTGAAACTATTCTGGAATCAGCCAGTATGGTCTTTAATTTTATAGTATTAGGTGATCTGAATCTCCATTTTAACAACCCTCTGGACACCACTGCCTCAGAATTAACCAAAGATTTAGCTGCCTGCCAACTCAATTTGATTGTTCGGCACCCTACTCACTCTAAAGGGAATCTTTTAGACCCCATATTCTCCAACATAGCAGAATTGTCCACATCTGAACCATATTCTATCACTTGGTCAGACCATATGGTAATCCCCTTTTCATGGAAAATAAATAGACCTAGCATTAAACAACCTTCCCATAAAACCCTAGGTAGGCGTTGGACAAAACTAGAACCCAGCAACTGGATAGAATCTTTGAAGCGGAACGAACCCCCGGCCAATCAGAATATTGATAGGGCCAATGCAGATTTCAACCGATGGATTGAGCAATCATTGGATAGTGTGCTCCCAAAAACGCATATTGTAAATAAAAAAGGACCGAATAAACAGCCTTGGTTCAACTCAGACCTAAGGTCCCTTAAACAGGAATGTAAACGAGAGGAACGACAATGGCGAAAACACTTTGATGAGGAGAAGAAAATCAAATATAAACTTACTATAAAAAAATATAAATCTGCCCTTAATACAGCTAAATCCTCCTTTTACGCTGAAAAAATTGAAAAATCTACTAATGCTCCCAGAGAAATATTCAGAATAGTAAAAACTTTGGTAAGAGCCCCTGATCCCCCCTCATCTGAATTACCACCCGAAGAATCTGGTGCTCGATGTAATGAACTAGCAAACTTTTTTGCCACAAAAATCGAAAAGATTCTTCTTTCCCTTCCTCCTCTTCCTGTAGTTGAATCCTACCCTCCTCTGATGGATGACATCAATTCTATCCTACCTCACCTCACATCTTTCCAGTTGCTTAGTGACAAATTTTTCCTCCCCCTTTTTAACTCCATAAAAAGCGGTTCTCCACTTGATCCCGTTCCCATGTCCATCTTGAAGCTGGCCCTACCCCATGTTAGCAAACACATCATCGACCTTGTCAACACCTCCTTCGTATCTGGCGTAGTACCTCAAGACTGGAAACTAGCCATGGTAAAGGCCCTGCTGAAGAAACCAAATCTCAATCCTGATGATTTCTCCAACTATCGCCCCATCTCCCTCCTTCCTGCCATCAGTAAGCTTACCGAAAAATGGGTGAATAAACAACTAGCATCTTATTTGGAGACCTATGACTTGCTACATCTCACCAAAACAGGATTCTGGAAGGGACAGGGAACCGAAACAGCTCTGTTGAGGGTGGTTGAGGTCTCCAGAAGGATTCTGGATGCAGGTGGCAGCGCGGCCATTATCCTCCTGGACCTCAGCGCCGCCTTTGACACGGTTAACCACTGTGTCCTCTTAGCCCGCCTTGAGAGAATCGGAGTTACAGGCAGGGCCCTTGAGTGGCTCGGGTCCTTCCTTAGCAACAGAGTCTTTAAGGTCTTCTCAGAAACCAATTGCTCCCTCCCAGTGCCATTACAGTGTGGGGTGCCACAGGGTTCCTCCCTTAGCCCCACACTGTTTAATGTGTACATGGCACCTTTAGCAGAGGTAGTAGCTCCTTTTGGAATCCAGCTGGTAAGCTACGCTGATGATACCCAGCTAGTAGTCTCCCTAAATCAGGTGGAGCCCTCTCCAACTAATCTCTGCGGCTGCCTGGAAGCGGTCGCAGAGTGGATGGATGTGTCTCACCTGAAATTGAACGGGGGATAAACTGAGCTGATGTTGCTTGGAAGGAAGGCCACTTTTAACACCTCCTCAATGTGGCCCCCTTGTATGGGGCCGGGGCCCACTCCAAAATCCGAGATAAAAAGCCTCGGGTTCTGGCTCGATACGGAACTGTCTTTCAAAATCCAGGCAAGAAAGACAGTGGCTACTTGCTTTGGTTTAATGAAAACAATCCGTAAAATTCTTCCCCAGCTACCTGAAACTGCTAGGAAAACCATAGTCCAGTCCCTCATCCTGTCAAGGCTGGACTATGGGAATGCACTCTACCTAGGTGCCCCCACTTCAGTCACCCGACAACTTCAGATTGCCCAAAATTCCGCAGCAAGGCTACTCACTGGTACCAGCCATCGTACTTCAGCGGCACCTTCGCTGAGGACCCTGCACTGGCTCCCAATAAAGGAGCGGATCCATTTCAAGACCCTCTGTTTGGTCCATAAAACTCTCTATGGGAATGGCCCTCCCATCCTAAATGATATAGTTAGATCATACAAACCATCTAGGGATCTTCGCTCAAAACAGCAAAACCTTCTCATAATCCCTAGGACCAACAGAGCTCGATCAGGGGACCGTCTCTTTTCGCGAAATGCAGCCAGGCTGTGGAATGCTCTCCCTCCACCACTTCGTCAAGAACCTAGCCTGCCTGCATTCAGAAAAAAACTAAAAACAGTACTGTTCCCCAAGATATAGATAAACTGGCTCCTATACGTTAGCCTTCTTGCTAACTTCTTCTGTTTAATATCAAGCGCTGGGATGCTTCCGAGTAGCCATGCGCTATAGAAGAACCTTTTCAATTCAATTCAATTCAATTCAATTCAATTCAACTCAGCATCTAACTCCTCTAAGGAAATCTTCCGGATTGCCAAATCTCTTTCAAAACTGCCCCAGAAACAACCAATCATGGATGATGCCCAAGCCCGCTGGAACAATCTGGCTGAGTATTTTCACTGGAAAATACAAATATTTACTCTACAGTTCCTTCCACTCAGATCCAACAAACCTTGGTACCCTCTACAGTATCAGGATATGGAACTCAAGTTGTACTGGAGCTCCTCCCTCCTTTAGACCTCGCAACTCTAGACTATCATGGCCCGGGTAAAATCGGGCTCACCCTCAGACCCTGCTCTTCCCCGTGCTCTGACCCCAGTCTTAGGGAACATCCTCCCTGTAGTCCTTGACCTGCTCAACACCTCCATTTCCTCTGGAGTGGCCCTCCCTACATAGAAATGTGCAATGGTAAAGGCTCTCTTAACTCCTTCGATGCTCATGACGAGCTCAGCTCGTCATGAGGCACGGTTGAGCGGTGCTGATGACGAGCTGAGCTCGTCATGAACAATAGTAAATCTGGGATTGCAGCACCGGGAGGGAAAACCTCTAGCAGCCAAGTGTGAGAAGTTGGCCTGGTATATAATGCTCACTAATTCTAGTGATCACTTTGTACCATGCCAAGTAACCCTTATGATGATTGGTTGTAATTCAACCTTGTAGACCAGTTATCCTAGTGGTAACGTGGCAGTCTTAGGCTAAACTCTGAAAGGCATGTGAAGCCAGCTGTATTACCATACACAACCCTCTTGAATACCAAATGAAAGGGACACCACACAGATATATATTGAAAATATATATTGATTTATTAACTATAAAATCCCCTGGACTCTTTATGAGCACAGAAGCACAAGCGTTAAATCTCAAGACAGTTTAAAATACACAAAAGTTGCACAATATGGATGAGCCCTAGGGGCCACCTAAACCATATACTAAGAAAGTGGTATAAGAGATACCAATCAGAAAGGGAACAGGCCTAGGGCCTTGGGAATCGCTGGAGCTATTCGAGACTAGCAGTGACTAAGTCGGGAAAGGCCCGCGGGACTCGGGTGCAGTGTTCAAAGTGCATGCACTTTCCAATGTAAAGTCTATGGTGCGTAAAAAGTACAAAGTTAGATAGTTAGGAACCTTCCCAGTGACCTAGAACGTTGAAACTTAAGACACAGGCCCTTGCGATGTGTACCAGTGTAGGAACACTGTTGGAGCTGAGTTACCTCACCCACAGGAAGCGGGTGCACAGGGTCGAAGTAGTGTCGGGTTTCGTCACGCTGGTCGATGGTGCTTGGAGCTGAAGATGCTGCTGGCGGCTCGATGTGAAGAGTTCCGGTGGATCCAAGGGTGTATCTGAAGTTGTGAAGACCTGAAAGCAGAGGGGACAATGTTCAAAGTCACTAGCCAGTGACTACCGTGGAACCAGATTGGAACCAGGCGATGTCGGGTGCAAACAGGCGTTGTTGGGTAGCTTCTCTCTGCAGCCACGTGGACACCGGGGGTCGAGGACGTCCTGGAGTCGGTCACGAGCTGTCCCACGCAGGCTTCTCGCTGTTGGCGGTGTCGGCGACCTGATCGGAGCAAACAGGCCTTGGCTAATGCAAGCCACGCAGGAATCGAAAGATGCTTAACACTCGGACCAGCAAGGTCAGAGCGAGTGTTCCTTTTCACAGGAGCTTGGGCAAGTCTGGAGCAACCACATCTAACCTGGGCTTCTATTGAAATTCTAAACCTCATATTAGCAAGCACATTTTCGCCCTTTTAGTAGCAGTTTCCTGTCGCTAAAACGACGATAATGTTAACGACGTTCTTGCTAATATGCCCCTCGTTTCTGTTTCTGATCCCTGCTACAATGAAGCTTGGTCTAAATCAAGCCTGGGTACTGGTTAAGTTCAACCATATGACCGGGGTTGGCACTTATCACTTTTTGCTGCTATTTTCATTTAAACCTTTACAAATGTTCATCTCCTGTTCCACTTACTGAACTTTTGTGGGTTTTGATGCCTTTTTGTTCATAATAATCTGCTTTCCTGCAGGTGGGAAAAAAAAATTTCCCAAGATACATCCTTCTGCAATGTGTGGATGAACCACTTGTTGATATTGGTGTATCTTAGGTGTTCTCTAGGTACATGTAACATAGATGTTCAGTGTTTTTTTTAATAATAGCAAATATCACAATAGCTGCTAATAGGTTTTGGGAATAGCAACCTTTACACTGTAATATGCCTTAACAGTTTGGATCTAAAGTTTTCTTTACTGTGTCAACTTTAGAATTAAAGATATCTAAGGTCCATAATAAACCTCATTCAGAGAGCGATGCTGGTTCAATATCTTGATCTTCAAAGAAGGCGCAAGCAGTTACTCCCTCTTCCTTACTTAGTCAAGCGGAGACAAAGTACCATCAGTACAAATATTTGAGAATAATTCACTTTTTAATTTAAAAAAACATATAAACAGTTGTTATAAAATACTCATGAAACTTCACAGACAGTTTGAGTTCACCTTTAAAGAGACGACTCACTGTTGATGAGAAACCAGCCCACAAACATGTATTGTTTATTTTTTTAAATACCTATGTATTCCAGACACTTAGATCAGTCCCATTAAATAACCAGTGTCATGGTGGCTTGGAATTGAAGTTTAGTAGCTGTATATTTAGATCTGGTAAAAGTTTCTTTGGACGCATCATTATTACTACATTGCTACATATATTGACAATCATAAGCTCAAATCTTTTGCAGCCCCATAATGAGTCCCTTGGGTAGACTCTTAAGGGACTGGATTTACTTCCATATTTTGAGTCTGGGCACAGGGAGACTGTTAAGTATCTCCCAGTTCACCTGCTGTGTACCTAAAATGGTCTAAGATTATCTCGCCCAACTTGGCATATTTAAAATTCAGGAAAGTCCACACAATACTCACAGGACTAACGACTGCCCATAACAGCATACAAAATAAATCAAAGGGCTCAAACTATGCACCAGAGATGGAAGCCAACTACCTAGCGGCACAGTTAGTTTTGTACAGTGGATTCACTCACAAAGGTTACCAGAAGAGGCACATTTAGAGATGTCGCCAGGCTAAGATGTGTTGTAGAGAATACTAAGGCCCATGACAGAGGACCTGTGCTGGGAATGACCACGGCGTTAAAGGTTGTGCAACACTATTGCCATTGTGCACTCTAACTAATGCATATTGAGGTAACCTGTGCTACGGACATCCTGTTGAAAATTTTGGAGCAAATAAATCCGGGGAAGATTGAGAGGAATAGAAGAATGGTCTAACCACAGGGTGCATAGGATAGGAGATCTGTATAGAAACGAGGTGCTGGTGCCATTTAAGGAATTTTCTGACTCTTTTGAGATTTTGTGAGGGTCATTTTTAATACATGGGGAGGGGAGGTGATTGGTAGGATGTGCCACCATTGGTGTATGGGCTTAGAAGAGCCTCAATTACACAGTGCTTATCACATATTGTGTACTACATTGGGTCACATAAAGGGGGTGTATCAAGCATAATTATCAATTGGCTGCTGTCCCCTAACCCGGACTTATTGGGACCATGAATACCGCACTTTTTTTATTGACCGGACAATTCAACCAGTAAAATTGGCAACTATGTCCATCATCCCACTTCTCTCAGCATTTGATTGTTAAAGTGAAGCTCCAGCAATATAGCTGCTTTGCCACCTGCAGAGACATGAGTCCACAATTACAATTAAAGCACAAATAAAAATATAATCACAATCAGATCTGTGACTGGTGGTGAATGTTTGACATTGTTCAGCATTCCGTCCATCAATTGTTATTTTTGCAGTTCTTTTTGTTCCCCTGGGGAGCAGGGTCAAGACTGATATGCTTATGGTTTTGTCCAAAATGTGCTGGCTTGGTGAGAAAAAAGATGGATTAAACCCAGACCTGTGACTGGAGATGAATGTTTTATTTGTTCAACAATCCGTCCATCATCTGTTCTTTTTTGGATTAGTAGGTCGAGGAATGCATAGAATAAACGTGTTTTTTATGACAAAATCTGAATCTTTTGTTTTAGAGAGAACTAAGATGACTCATTTTCAGTGCTGTTTAGAGGTTCTGATTATTTATTTGTAAGGGTACTGCAAATTGATGTTAATGCAAATAGCAAAGGGAACAAAAACATATTTGCAAAAAGAGAAATACCTTACTTAGCAAAAATGAATAGCCATATGATAAGCTTCAGTGAGCTGGGTTTTACATTAGTAACGCTGTGCCATTATTTAGCATAATATACATATCAATTGATGATCGAGTTTAGATTAAAAATCTAGCTATTTTCCAAAGGACATACTTACCTGAGAACCAAGGCACGCTGAAGGGTGCCGTGAAAGTCATTAGTGTCAAGAAGCTCGAACACTTTTTAACACAAGATAAGTTTGAGAGCTAATTTGTTTGTAAAACAGAGATCAAGGGTGGACATTTTAATTAGAATAAGTACCTTTAGGGCCTACTATTTCCTTTAAATGCGTCAATGTTTCACTGCCTAAATCAATGGTAATGATGATCTATTATGGAAGATGTACTGTACGTCGGTGGCAGAAATTCACCCTAAATATATTTTAACTTTCTTTAAAGTAATTGGTAACTGTAATCTTTTTCAAAAATATTATTTAATGAACAAACGAAATTGCAAATGTAATAGCAAATCAAATTGTCCTTACTGAACACTTTATGTTCTAGCTGTGCTTTAATTGTCGACTCATGTCTATGCAGGTGGCAATTCAATTATATATTACTGGAGGTTTAACTTATTAATTGAAGCGTGTTGGGACTGGAAAAGGTTTGGCGCAACATGCAGGGAAAATTGTAGCAGGCGAGTGATGAAGGGATTACAAATTGAGAATAACAAACCAAACGTTATATCTGTAGATGAAATAAGAAGTATTGGCCTTTATTGTTGAGAACTATTTCAAGCATGGTTTAAGCATTTTTTGTGTATTTCAACTGTGTTATGTGAAAGAATACTTTGTAAGGCCAAAGCAGCTCACCTCACCCTAGATTGACACAATGTTCTACCTTCCAGCAATTCTGTTTTACTTGGATTCCCTGCATGCAATGATACCCAGGCAAGAAACATAGGGAAAGGTATTCCCGGAATTCAGTTTATTTTTGGGGACAACCCTTCTGTCCTACCAGTATTCAGTGGCCGATTTAAACATGCTGATATGCTTTGCTATTATTATTATATAGGAAGTGGAAAATTATGTGGTATGGCAGGGTGGCCTTACCATGTAATATTATCACAATACCCCAAAGATTGGCCTTGGATTCAGACTAATAAATAATGACTGGGTTAATCCTAGACCTGGGGTTACAGCTAAAACATCTTCTGCCCAGGTAAAAGAGAGTAAGGAGTTGTTACTGCTGTCAAATAGGTTTTCCTCCTTGTCATCATTAGAGGAGGTAGATTGACTGTCATCCCCAGACATTATGACCCAACACGCTGTTCCGGACACCATTAATGCCTCTAAAGGGAAGATAGGGACAGCCAGGTTATTAAGCTGGAATATTGCAGACTTACGCTGCAAAAGGAGCGACAAGTTCTGGTTAACATTCATAAAATATTATGAGATCATTGCCTTACAAGAGACCTGGGATAGAGAAAGTAATTTTTGGGTTGACGCTACTAATTATATTTTATGCCAGCTCGTAGTTCTGTGGCAGGAAGAGATAGAGGAGGGCTTATGTTCCTCTCTTCGGTAAGAGTGAAAGGTTCAGTTCAGCTGCTAGAGTCACCCTCTCCTAACTGCTTAATAGCAGAACTCACTTCCCCAAACAATCCTTAAATGCTGTTGATTAACTTTTACAATTCTAGGGAATGTGAGTATAATAATGAGCACCTTTCCACCTTGATGACATTTTTTGATTCATATAAGGAACAGCAAACCACTTACGTATATACCATTTGATGGGTGATTTTAACATACATCTGTGTAAAACAAACTGTCGTATCTCTGACATTTTTGGTCCCGCTTACTCGACCCTACGGCACTTTGAACATACAGCCAGGGGGGAAGCTTTGGAAGAACTTCTTCTAAATGCTGACCTCTATGAGCCCGTTTTTTTTTACAAGAAGGAGAGTGTCACTACGTTTAAAGCAAGGGATAGACAGACAGTAATTGACTATGTTTTTATCTCCTCAGCACTCTTACGTTATGTACTTTTTTATAATACTTTATGTTCTACTTTTAGCGATCATAACCCGGTGATACTAGAACTGAACAAAGGTTTTACCTTTCTAGATGCTTTAGATACTAAAAAAAGGGCCCACTGATATGAAAACTAAGGAGCAAGGAAGGAGGTTAAAATAGGTTAAAGTAATCCCTGAAGATCTCCATGAAAATGTATGTATAAAGGTTGGTGATGAATTAGAAAAGTGTACTAATCCCTCTACCTCAGTGGATTCTGTAATTATAGCCTTTGAAGCAATTTGTACACAGGTGGCGATAGAGCTTACAATTACTTCTAGGCCCAAGCCGCAAAAAGAAAAAAGATGGTTTGGCTCAAGATGTTCTAGAGCTCACCAAGACCTATTAAAAGCCCTAAAAATTAAACCTAGGGATAAAGCTCTTATAGTTAATAGAATAATATAGAATAATAATGCCCAATGATTGTTGAGGATGCTGATTTCTGTCGACCCGTTTCGACACACCTTTTTGTGTCTTCCTCAGGACAATATCAGCAAATTGCTCAGGTGGTGCCAAGGTTTCTCCGGTTGAAAATCAGGCCCCCATCACGTCGCGGCATCATCTATTTTCAGAAACGGCTCCACTGAAGGGCTTTCCAGATTTCATCTGCGTTCTCAGAACTTTAATCGGCACGCACGACATAAAAGGAAAACTGCTTGCCTTACCAGTTCAGTCTTCATGAACAGAGATACAAGAAAAGGACCGCGCTTCTTTTCCACCAGTAAAACTCGGGGCCTGAAGCCGGTTTTATATCGATTTACCCTAATATCTAAGGGTGTATACATGCTTGCAGTATCAAGTGAATGCAACCCGTTTTTTAAACTAACCAAGAAATACACAGGACTTCAGTCACTAAGGAATCCCTGGATTATTATAAGCCTAGTATTGATAGCGTTTCAACAAAGCCTTCATTCATTTGGCTTCCTGTTTTTTAGGAGTTCCTTGGCACCACCTGAGCAATTTGCTGATATTGTCCTGAGGAAGACACAAAAAGGTGTGTTGAAACGCGTCGACAGAAATCAGCATCCTCAACAATCATTGGGCATTACTATTCTGTTGTGATTCATGTATATTTCTTTTGGAGTAACAGCTTATTTTACAAAAATCAACTTTTATCCTTTCAATTTTAACTATGTGTATCAATGAATATGTTCATATTGACTTTTTATCAATGTAATTAAACTTTGTACTTTATCATCTAGTATCTTCTTTTGAGTATCTTTTCAACTTATGGTGTGTCCCTTTTTTCCTGTTTTTGTCAGACTTTGTATTTTTTGCCTGGGCCTTTACCCTTATATATGTTTGCTTAACCCTGACCCAGGAAATGTATCCCTTTCAGGGGGTCCCTGTAACCTTACCAAGGTGTTATAGGCCCATAGCACTAATTGATTCCTCAGTTAAAATTTTAGGTAAAGTAATCCTGGGTAAAATTTCAGAGTGGGTGACCGAAAAAGAAATATTATCGAATGCGCAATACAGATTTAGATCAGAGAGAAGTACAGAGGACCAGTGTCTTAATCTTCATTTGCTAGTTAATAAATACAATGTAGCATTGAACGGATCAATCTATCTAGGCTTCATGGATTTATCGACAGCCTTTGACCCGGTGAACAGGTCTAGGCTGTGGAACATTCTGCTGGATCTGGGTACTATTGATCCCTGTCTGGTATATTTCTTGGCTGACCTGCATAGGGATCTGTACGCGTCTATTAGGATGACGCAGGAGTGTATTTGCACTAGAGGATTCAAATCGGGTAGAGGGGTTTGTCAAGGATGTATCCTGGCCCCTCTCCTTTTTACCCTATATATAAAGTCCATAGACAAAACCCTGGTTAAAGCTACCCCGGACATCCCGCGTATGAGAAATATCACCATCCCGGTACTCTATTCGCGGATGATGCAGTATTACTGGCACGTACACCGCTATAACTCCAAAAATTATTGAATTCTCATTTGGGGAATTTATGAATTCCCTGGACCTGGTGGTGAACATTGACAAGTCACAGGTCATGTCCCTGGGTGTGCATCAGAATAACATTAGATCTCTTTATTGCAATGGGGTAAAGATCACAAGGGTGAAGGCCTTCACTTATCTGGGGGTCTTATTTGATGATATGGGTTCCTGGGCTGCACAATCCGTGGCTAAAGCAAAAGCTGTTAAAAGATCTTCCTCAGCCTTACTTAGTTTTTGCACAGCGTTTAGGTGGTAAACCGTGTGAAGCCATTCTTTCTATTTATAAGGCGAAATGCCTAGCAATCGCGTCATATGGTGCCGCAATTTGGGGCTATAAACAAATGGAATGTATTCAGAAGGCGGAAAATAAATTTTTTTTGCTCACTCTTATACCTCCCCCAATCCACCGCAACTTTTGCAGTCCATCAGGAGTTGGGGATGGGTAATGTTTCTGATTTAATGAGATTGGCCCCCCTAACCTGCTGGATTAAAACATGGTTTAAACCAGAGTTATCACTAAATCACAAGATTTTAAAGGACTGTGCGAACTTAGAGAGAGCTAATGATATACAGTGGTTAACTTATATTAAAGGAATGTTTACGAAACTGGGACAACCTGAGATCTTCTTTACACCTGAGGGAATAGTTAAAACAGAAGTAAAGTGGGTTAAAACTAACTTCCTGAATTATAGAGAACAGGAACGAGAGGCAGTGGAACTAAAAAAACCTCTGGTTAGGGCACATTATTTATCAGTAGTAACCCTATCTAGTCAGCCCTATTTAAAAACCGTCCCAAAACCATTCCATCGATGGTCATTAACAAAATTTCGCTTTAACCAGATTCATTTTATTTTGGGGGATTTTGTAGGGTGGTGTAAACCAGAGGACGCTGCTGTCTGCTCTTGTGATTGTTATTCAATCCAGGACACATTTTTCTGTACATTACACACTGATGCTCGAAAGAAGTATATTATCCCATTGTTAAAAGATAAAGGATTCTTACAGGTTAAACCAGCCTTATTGTATCTACAATCACAGGACAATCCACAGAACATCTTTTATATTGCAAATTTTTTTGTATTGGCCGCTCGGATCAAGAAATTAAGAAACACAGGAATGATTGCATTATGAATTTTAGAGGATATCTATTATATTATATTATAATGAAATTGTATGTGTTTTTTTTTTATTTTATTTTTAAAACCTTTATTGAAAAAGTGCACACAGCTATTCAGCCTAACATCCCGGAGGCAAGGCAGCACAGTGAATCAGTAGAGCAATAGTGCAAGAGCATTTGACACAGTACAATGAAGGTTGTTTTTATATTTTATATGAGAGAAGGAACATAGAGCAAGGAAAAGAAGCAGACGCCAAGGGCGTTGAAGAATGGCAATGGAGCAGAAAAAGCCTTCGAGGTGTTGGAGCGGGGCAGGGGGGCAGCGCGCACATAAGCACAAATACAGAAGAGTAGATCAGGATAGAGGGGGGGGGGGAAAGGAAGAAACAGGATTCAGCAGTATAACGTAAAACAGTTGGTGTCACAGGTTATGGCGACAAATGTTTCTCCAAAGAGACAGGTTCAGGGGGCAAGCAAATATCTCCCCTGTAAGCATTCCAAGCACCCCACACTTTCGACCACTTTCTGGGCTTACCCCTGGCAACATAGACCGTCTTTTCCCTAAACATACACCAATCCATGTTGGCTTTCCATTGTACCACCAGGGGAGTCGTCGCAGCCCCCCATTTCTGTGCAATATCGCGTTTGGCCACCATGTTGCCAAGGGTCACCCACTGCTTCTGAGCCACATTGTGATCGGATGGCTCCCAGATGTTAAGGAGGCATCTCCTAGCTTCCGCAGTCGCCACTACCCCAGTCACCTCGTCCATAATCCGATGCACACGTCTCCAGTAGGAAGCTATGACAGGGCATTCCCAGAGAATGTGCAGAAAAGTAGCAGAGGCGCCACAGCCACGGCGACAGAGCCCATCGGTCGAGTAGCCCATATGCACAAGCCGGTGGCCAGTCACGTACACTCTGTGCAAAATCTTGAACTGCACCAGCCGAAGACGAGAGGAAATGGCGACCTCCTTAGGGGAGGACACAGCGCTCTGCCAATCCTCGTCGTCGATCTCCAGGCCATCACGCACCCATTGTTCCCGCACACCGAGGAGGAGGTCAGTGCGAACATTAATTCGTTTCATATACGACAGTGAGATGGCACTGTCAGGCATATGGCCGTCCAACACTCTGTCCTCCAGCGGGGAGCTCTCTGGAATCGCCCCCTCTACCGGCTTAGCAGAGAGCAGCGCGTGTCTCAGCTGGGCATAACGGAAAGACTCCGTGCCGCCCAGCTGATACTCAGCCTGTAGCTGGGAGAAGGTCTTAATCTCCCCCTTTGAGATCATATCGTCCACCCTGGAAATACCTATGAGATCCCATTTATCAAAGCCCTTGGTGTGCCATAATTTGCCCAAAATATCGGAGTCATACAAAGGGGTGAATCTAGTCAGCCTGCCCTGCCAGCCCTGCGCCTTGGTGATCGTACGCCAGATGTGGACCGCAGTTCTCGTTGGACCTGACATCCGCCCGTCCAGAGACCTCGAGTACAGCGCCCTGTAGTAATTGCCGCCACCCAAAAGCCACTTATCCATGGTGTAGCCGGGGTTGTTTTCCGGGCCGTAAAAACCATGATTGATAGCCGCCAACTGGGAGGCCCAGTAGTATCTGCGCACATCCGGCAGTGCAATACCCCCGTCGTACCACGGAAGTGTGAGCTTCGTGATAGTGACGCGGGGACGGCCATCCCAAAGCAAGGCACGTTGAAGGCTCTCAATCTCTCGAAAGTAGCGAGCGGGGACCGGATCTTGGGTGTTCTGCAGGGCATACAAAAACCTGGGCAAAGACATCATCTTAAATAATGCCGCGCATCCAAGTAGAGAGAGTGGAAGCTTGCGCCAACCCTCCACATCAGGCCGGAGGCGCTGAAGAGGGGGAAGCAAGTTGTGGTCGTATCTCACCCTCGCATTAACGGAGATGTAAATCCCCAAATACTTAAAGCCCTGGCTGGCCACCTGGATATTGCAGCCTCTAGGGAGGCGTGGTGTGTCCCCTTTCAGTACGTATAGGGAGGACTTGGCCCAGTTAATAACGAGGCCAGAGTACCTGCCAAAAAGTCTAAGTACATCGCATGCCACAATGAGTGACTTGCAGGGGGAGGTGAGGTAGAGCAGAATGTCATCAGCATAGAGAGAGATTCTGTCCTCGAAACCAGGAGCCCAGCTTATGCCATGCAGGTCCGGGTGTGTGCGCATCATAGCCGCAAGCGGCTCAAGAGCGAGCGCAAACAAGAGAGGCGACAAGGGGCAGCTCTGTCTGGTGCCTCTATGAAGGGCAAAAGATGCCGAGATGCGGCCATTGACGGCAACGTTAGCCAGTGGGTCAGCATAGAGGAGCTTCACCCAGTCAATGAACACTGGGCCAAAACCGAGCTTCGACAACACCGCCCAGAGGTAACTCCATTCGAGAGAATCAAAAGCCATCGTGGCGTCCAAGGAAGCAAGGACTGCCGGCTCCTCCAGGGTGTGAGCCCTGGCCATGGCGCCGTGGAGTCTACGCAGGTTAAGGGCAATGTTGCGATGAGGAATAAAGCCCGACTGGTCCGGGTGCACTAAGTCCCCAATAACCCCAGAATCTTAGGCTCAGCATTGAGGAGAGAGATGGGTCGATAAGAGCGACGCAAGTCTCTCGGCTTCCCATCCTTATGGATGACCACAATGGTGGCCAACCTCTGGTCTAAGGGAAGTAGGCCGGCGTCCCGCGCTTCCAGAAACATGTTACGCAGGTGTGGGGAAACCACATCCGGCCTGACCTTATATAGCTCAACCGGGATGCCATTAGGGCCAGACGCCTTGCCCGATCGCAGTGAGCGAATCGCAAGGGCGATCTCATCAACTGAGATGTCCCTGTCCAAGTCGTCGCGTTCCTCGTCCGAAAGACAGGGAAGCTCGACTGTCGAGAGAAGCACTGTTGAAACGATCTCAGACCGTTCCGAAACAGATGTGTAGACGCCTCGGAAGTAGTCGGCAAAGGACTCGGCAATGGCGCTGGGATCAGAGACGACAACTCCGTCATCCCCCAATATCTCGGGTACGACACGGCTAGCCATCTCTCTCCTATCCAGCCAGGCCAGCAACTTCCCAGCCTTATCGCCAACATCGTATATCCGAACCTGCTGTTCCTTAGCTAAAGTAAGGGCAGCATTCGAAATTGTATGTTTTTTAAAGAAAGTTGTTTTGTGTATATAGGAGTTTTATAAAATTGTAAGCATGGATGTTTTTTACTGTATCCTTTGATGATTTTTATTAATCGAATAAAGTGGTATTTACTGACGTACTGACTGACTAATAAATTCTTTGTTCAGTCCTGGTAGAGTGAGAAAGAGCAGTCAGAAATCAGACACCGACTTATAGAAATGAAGTACATTTGTATCTTAATTAAGACACCAGAACCAAATGAATAGCATACATATAACCAGAGTTATAGATTTTTGAAACAATAATAAATCAGTACATTAAAATACATAGATATAATGACATTGCGGTCAACAGCAAAACCCACAAGTAACAGTCAGTCACTTGCAAGTCGATTTACATGAAACTCTTACAGGGTTAAGGCCAATTAGGCCCCAGGACCAGTCCACAACGTTCAGATCAATTTTACCCAGCCTCTGGATTCCAAGTGCAGATTTGTTCTGGCTTTCCTCGGTGCTGAACAAGAGACATGTGTGGTGCTGTTTTTACATCTTACTAGGTGCTGCAAGGAACAGAATGCAAAAACACAACAGATGCACAGCTGATGATGTTGGATGATGGTTGCATGGTGTTCCCTACAGATGCATCATAGAGTGTGGGGTTTGGTTACCTGATTGGTGATCAAAAAACCTTGGCAGCGATAAGTACAGCAAATAGCTTCTGGAACTTCACTCGGTCGTGGGAGTAACGTAGCAGCCTGAAACCTCGGGGCAAGTGAGACTACAACTTCCACAATGCACTTGACCACCCGTATTTTGGCAATCCCTCTGAGGGCCCAATAACCAGCGATTGTTTGTATTTGGCGAGTCCAGTGGAGACTGAGGATGCCTCTAGCTTCCTCAAGAACCATTCTCTTTGGAAGTGTTCAGTTTTAGCCAATGACAAGGGCCATTCACTCTGTTCGAAAACCAAAATGAAGAAGTCCAAATGAGGTAAAGTGGAATGCCATTTGCAAAAAGCCATATGCTTATATATTACTATTATTTTGAAATTTTAACTTTCATGGCAGTGTTGAATTTTAGCCAAGGAGAAAGGCTGTTCACTCAGTTTGAAAACCGCATCTAGTAGTCTAAATGATGAGGCCAAATACTGGAGGGCCATTTGCAAAATGACATATGCTTACATATTATAATTATTTTATATTTGTAACGTTGCATGGCTGCTCATAGGGCTTCCCAGCACTAGATCAGAGAGGATAGAGGCACCCAAAACAATTTGTAAAGCCAGGTCTTGAATGTTTTATGCAAAACCTCAAGGAAGTAGCAGTCTGAACTCCAAAGGGGAGTATATTTCACAGTTTTGGACAAAAATATTTGAAAGACCGTCCTCCTTGCCTTACCAGCTTCACTCGAGGGGTGACTGCAAGGCCCAGTCTAGATGAACGTAAAGCTTGCTTAGTAACGTAAGGGCTGATCAGCATGTTAATTAAGTCAGGAGCCCTCTTGGCCATTGTATGTACATAACACAGTGCCTTACACTTGCTCCTTTATTATATCTATCCAGTGAAGCTCAGTAAGTAAGCAGAAACTGAAACATGATGAGGGACCCAACAAAGTAGCCTAGCAATTTGCATTATCTGCAGTCTTTTCAGAAGGGACTTTGAAATTCCCAAATACAGCATGTTGTCATAGTTCAACCGTGATGATATTAGGGCCTGAACAACAGTATTCAGCATGTTGGAAATCAGTTTACATAATCATTAGCTATGGAGTTCTATCCGTTTTCATTTGATGTTTAGTTATGCATGAGCAGAATGGCTATTATTGCACACTCTAATGGGACTTAGTGGTACTATGGTAAGGCAAGATGTGTATAATAGCCACTGTAGTGACCGTATTTTTGGCTCTATTTCTGAGTGATGGTGACTTTAAGCTTGCTACCATCCTGAATCTCTATTCTTGCCTTGTGTTTGTCCTTTTCAGGCCTTTTTCCAGACCTAGAAGCATAAACTAGAGGATAGCTGCTTTATATGATGATAGATCCCTTATTCTTGACTCTAATCCATCTATTGCCTATTGGCTTTGACATAATTATGTGTCCTTTCATCATCCTACCTATAGTAGAGGGTGGATCCTGTAGTCCTGACTTTATATTACATATTGGTATGGTTTGTGTATGTACATTGATAGAGCTAAGTGTTTTTTCATCTTTCTGAGGCCTACAAGGCCCAGAACTAGAGAGACTCCATTTTGCTTTCTGTCCCTGCAGACTGAGATGCTTGCAGGGTAAAGGTGATGTTTTAGTTATGAGGTGTTGTTCGCTAGGGGAAAACAAGCAGAGACTGGTTCTTATCGGAAGAATGTGTTTGTCTCTTGGGCCTAGACGTAACATGCAGATGGTCACTGCAGGCTGCGCAGGAGGCCTCGGAGCTGGCACAGGAATTCGGTGGGAGGCAGCCCTCTGTTGGAACTTTCCATGAGGAGAGAGCATTCCATATTAGCGAAGTGCAGAATAGGAGGAGTGTCAGTTTGTGAGTCAGTGAGTCAGTTGGAGCGGGAGAGAGAAGTCAGACAGTCGATGCTTGGAACAAAGAGAAGTCAGTCAGTCAGACAGTCAGTGAGTTGGAACCAGAGAGAGAAGTCAGAAGCAGTTGTGAGCAGATGGTGTTTTGAACAGAGAGAAGTGAGATGATGTTTGGAACTGAAGGAAGCAGTCCGAAGCAGTTACTTATCAGAAGGAGTTGTGATCAGCTGGAGTCTGAAGTGATGCCTTTTGGAAGAGACTGAAGTTATATCGTGGATTAGTCTGTGGGAGCATCTGGAATGAATTGGACATTGGAGCTGGGATAATCAGACAGAGTGAAGAAGCTAGTGGAGCGAACGCTTATCAGAGCGGCAGAAAGTATTAGACTGAAGCTGGAAGGTGAAGAGAGTTCGTGGGGGAGAGGAATCCAGTGCAGAGTGATCAGCGCAGATGCGTGTCCAAGAGTGCAGGGGAGAATCTGAGACGAGCTAAGGCACAGACGAGAGAGGAACCCAGATGACAGCTAGAGCAAGACCTCATACTAATCAGGTGATATCTGTCCTGTAATATCAGTTTGCTTTACATTTAAACATTAACCTTGTCCCTATTGTATTGCTTTTTCTTTCAGCGGTGTGCAGTATAATCCATTCCCTCTTTAGCTATTTACAGTCCCTGTCAATTACATGTGGATGTGTTATAGTAATAAAGCTTTACAGAGACCCCGCAGATCTGTGTATGTGTCTATTCCCCTTTTACTTTTCAGGCTATGTGTTATAGTGCAGTATTATATTTTTACTGTTAATAAAGGAACCCCAGTTCTTAGTGAACTATTGTGTACCTCTTGTTTTTGTACAGTAAAGGTAACCTTGTCTTCTAGTCAGGTACTATTGTGTGAACAGATGCTACCCCTGATCAGGTAAATGGTAACTGAATAATGTGGGAGAGAGGAGCCCTTGAAATAGAGAATAAGTTGTACACCGTGTAATTCGGCCATTCCATAATATTATAGTATTGTACCCTTAGTGGATAGTGAGAGAAACTTCCCAACAGAGAGAGAGAGAGCTGAAGGTATTCATAGGAAAGTGATCGTCTTTGTGAGGTGGCGTTAATGAGAGCATCAGGGGAGATACTGATGTGTATACCCACAGGATTGTGGCTTGGAGATCATAGAGAGCATCAGGGCGATACTGATGTGTATACCCACAGGATTGTGGCTTGGAGATTATAGAGAGCACCAGGGGGGACACTGGTGTGGATACCCACAAGATTGTGGCTTGTGAGAGCACTGGTTGCAGTCAGTGTGTAATGGTAAGTAATCAGAATTGCCCCAGGGTAGATTAGTCTGGGCCCATGTGGTCGCGAGACTATATTGTATGAGTGTGGTGTAGGGCATGGACGTCCTTAGTAATCAGTGAGTATTCCTAGTAATCCCTATAGATTTAGTGGTGTTTTTGATGATATGAGCTTGTATATTGCTAGTTCCCCATCCTCAGGTAGGTACCCAGGTGCCTGGATAGATGGGTCCTGAGGAGGGAGGTGGTTACGTTTCGGCTGGGATGGTGGTGTCTTGGTGAGCTGATCCTATCTGGTCTGAAAATCAGGTCGTTACAGCCACTGACACTTTTTAGTCATTGTAGCTCGCTGAAACATGTTGATCATCGGCTGTGGGAACAAGAAAGGATTATTAACATTGTATCCTGGTTTTTAATCTGATCAGCTCACCCTCAATAAATTTTGTTTGGGGAACCATATTTAATTTTGGGCATATATCATTTCCAGATACCTTTTTTCACAAACATTTTTTCCACAAGCGTGACAATCATTAGGATCCTATTCAGCATACCCTGTGCCTTGAATGAGGAGGGTACCCTATGATGCATGGTTGGTGAGGATCCTTCATCCTATGAAAAAATTATTCTAGACTACATGTCTCTTACATGGTACACTCCTTATACAGTTTTGCTATACCTTTTTGTTCATGTTCAGAGAAGGGACTTGTAAAATGTACCAGTAAAGTAACTCTTGCCCTCGACAAGAACTTCATAACACAGAGCATGGGGACTGAGATGAAAACATCAGATGCAACAGATACTTTAAACCAGGTTTCCACTGTCACATCCAGCTCCAGGACAGACTGTTCCTGAAATAACTATAATGAAGACATTGTCTTGCCTGTAATAACTATAAATAAATACTTATCTGCTGCCCATAGTGACCACTCAGAGTTTGATGAGTTAAGGGGCAGATAAAAGGAACGACCTGTGATTTCACAATGCTCATCCTACGGAATGCCATAAGGCAACATGTCAATCAACTATATAATTCAGACAAGGCACAAAATACATTCCAAAAACACCTGCATCATATTTAATGTGTAGGTACACCACTTGAGCATGGTGACACAAATATGAAAATGAAATTGAAGAAAGCAACCAGAAAAGCAACCACAGCTATCACTCAAGATGATCAACACTAACAGGTAGCAGCAACCAGTCTCATTATGGAACATATACAACATGTGGCACTAACGAGAAATGAGAGCACATTTACTTTCCACACAAGAAAGAGTCTACATTAATTTCTTAGCCCCTTAAATGGCCAATAGTATATTTTAAGAAGGTGTGTTATAATTGACAAATTATGAGTCCTTCACAGGTAAGAAATCTGCAACATTCCTTAAAGTACTTCCTTGTAGCACTTGACTGTCTCAGTGTAGTGAAGCAGGGCAGTCCAAGCCTACTCTGGGTAGGTGATGTTGTAGTGTAGTTCCTATATTCCCAATGGCTCTGCGCGTTGGAATATTATATCCTATAGATTTAGACATAGGACTGAGGTCGACTAGGTCTCTATCGAATATATTAAACTTAACAGTGAATGCCAGCTAGCTCAAAGGTCACTAGAAACTTTCTCGAATTCACAAGAAGGGATTAATTTCTGACAACCGCATAAACATGACAAATTTGTTTACCAAGAATAAGAAGTATATCTCTAGAGTTGTGGAAAGAATAAATTTCACTCAGTCACTTGTTTATGCTTCATTTCTACAGAGGTGCAGAGAAATAGAGAGACAGGCGTTTTTAATAAAAGGTTTTATTGAACAGTCTTCTTTCTCATGCAACTACTACAATCGTAATGCAGATTGTAAAGTATAATGCATACAGCAAGATCAATATTATAAAATAATACTGTAAGAGCATTGTAGGGTTTCTAAACCATTTATAAAAACATACATAATACATACATAAATAACAATGGGTAAAAGTACTCAACTGGTTCTTCTAAAATACACCTACCCCAATGTACCTAACCTAAGTCTAATACGCGGGAGGAGTAAGTGTGGTGTAGCATAGGTTTAGTTTTTCTTTGCCAAGAATCTATCCAAGGTTTCTCTAGGTTCTAATCAGCTCCATACCTTTAGTTTAGAATGAAGGAGGTCTGGTATTTCAGTCTCGGGACTCGATTTCCCAACACCCCGCAAGGGGAGCTTAGAAACACTGGAGCTGGATTATCGCTGAGAGAAACGCAGCCTCTCGATCAGTGCGTCAGCTGGAGGGTCGGCTTCCTTCGGCACTTGCTGTGTTGGGTAAGTAGATAGTCGAACTGCTCTGAACTACTGTGTCTTGCTAGAGCAAGTGAATGCATATTTATACCTTGAAGGTGTCTAGTTTGACGTAAAGTTGGGCATATTAATGGCAGGAAAGAACCCCAAGGGAATAGTAGCTCTTTGTAAAGTACATGAGTTCTTGGACAAATCAATATTCAAGCAAGGGAAGGTCCCTGACTGCTTAAGCCAATTTTCCAAGAAATCGTTGTGACTTTTTGGTACGGGTGGAAGTAGCCATGCCTGTATTTGGTCTGCATGGGCTATGTTTAAATAAGGGAATGATTTCTATGCCTATATTAGGGCAATGTGAATTGTACCTATATAAGGGCATGATTTGGGAAAATTCACTCTGATCCTAAAACGCCTAACAACAGTGTGGGTTAGTTCCCCAGTTCACTGGTATGCAACAAACAATGCTCAGTAAAGAATTGTCTAGTCAGTGATTTTACATCCAAAAAGGAACAGTACTTTATTAAGCAAACACAACTGCATGCAACATATTAGTTTAAAAATATCTGCAAATCTGTGGTGAAACCTTTCTGATAAGTCATGCCCCTAGCGAGCGCTGAAATCTAAAACACCAATACCTCCTTGTATATTAGCACAATATATGGGGGTTTGTTATGAACGGACAGGCTATCTGGCTTTGTCAGGGTGTCACCATATTAAAAAAACCTGAAAAAGATAACACAAGTGTTGGACCTGGGCCTCTTGGCAGGGTCATCCCTAAACTTTTTGCCTTCCTCCAATACTCTCTCTGACCTATTTTGTTTGGTTTAATGACTCTGGGCACTTTACCACTGCTGACCAGTGCTAAAGTGCATATGCTCTCCCTACTGAAAAGTGTAAATGTGATTGATGTCCATGATTTGTTCATTGGATTTACTGTTAGTCCCTAGTAGAGTGCACCAGGAGTGCCAGGGCTTGTAAATGCCAATACTGCTAGTGGGCCTGCAGCGCTGGTTGCGCCACCCACAGAAGCAGCCTTACAATGTGTCTAGGGTCTGCCATTGCAGAACCTGTGTGCAGTCTGGTACTGTCATGCTGGCTGGGCAAGTGCACCCACTTGCCAGCCTCTAAACCTTCCCTTAACTTCATATTAGTCACCCCTATGGTAGGCCTGAGGGCAGGGTGCATTGTAAGTTTAAGGTAGGACATGCCCTGATGTGTGTGGCATGTTCTAATAGTGAATTACTGCCAAATTCGTTTTTCACTATTGTAAGGCTACCAGTTCCCTTCTAGGCCAGATGGGCTGCTGGAATTATGACACTCTATAATCCCAGCAGGCTCAGGGAACATGGTAGAAATTAATGTTTAGTATGCCTGAACTCAGAATAATAAAATACTTCTTTTAGTAAAGTTTATTTTAATATCCTGGGTTTGCAAATGCTACTTTTAGAAAGTTAGCATTTGCTTGTCTAACCATTTCAGCCCGCCTCTGCTCTTGTGTGTATCTGACTGTCTGAGTTGTGTGAGTTGTGTGAGTGACAGGGCTGGGAGTTGACAGGTGGTGAATAGCAGGATGACACCTTAGTGGGAGGTGGGAGTTTCCCTGACTGATGCATCAGGCTGTGCTCTGCCTCCACAATGCTGGCTCCGCCCTCCTGGGGAGCGACTGATGACTCAGCCTGCACCTGGCCCAGGAAGGACTGAAGCTTGTCAACAAAGTGCTCAGGCTGCCCCTGTCTTCACAATGCCGGCTCCGCCCCTCTGGGGAGCGGCTGATGTGCCTGCCCTCACACTGAATGCAGAAGCAGAAGTACCCACCACAAGTGCTCAGGAGCTGAGAGCAGTTATGCAAAGGCCCCCCTGGCCTGTAAGAACAAAAGAAACTGGGTATAAAAGAAGGAGCCCTGCTCCTTGTAAATTAGATCCTGTTTGCGCTACAGAAGAAACTCTGCCCGAAGAGAAGGACCTGGAAGGACAAGGAGGAGTGCTGTCTCTGGCCTGTGTCTGGTGCCTTGCTGCAGAAGGAGAGGAAAGAAAAGACTACAAGAGACTTTTGCTTTTATTGAACGTTGTGCCAAACTCTGCTAAAAGATCTCCAAGGCTTGCTGTGGAACTTGCCCCCTGACCAGCGCCCCAGGAACAGTGGGCGCTAACCCCCCTGACAAGGAACTGCTGTGTGTGCTGCTATCGCTGCAGCGCTGATTGAGGAGACCGAGAGCGTTGTGCCTCCCTGCCACGCTCCTCGTGACCCAGGACATCTGTACCCCCCAGCACCGTGACTGTGGACTCAGCAGCTCGCATTAACAAAGTGAAGCCCAGCCGCCGCTGGCCCGAGCACCGGGACTGCGCCTGCATTTGAGCCCAAGAGAACAAAGCGAAGGAGGACCCGTCCGGTCCAAGCCCCAGAATCGACTGAGCCTAGCGTCGTAGATTCCCCCGCAAAGACGGACTACCGCCCTTTGTCAGCCCCCCCTCTGATCAGCGTCCTGCCCGACAGCCCCGCTGAAAGGGCACCACTGCGACCGGCACTTTGGCTGGGTACGTCCCATACTTGGGGACCGTACTGCCACTGTCGCCACACTCAGCCGCCTCCTCCAGGGCTGAAGCGAACACTGAAGAGAAGGACCTCTGACCCCATTAAGCACCGCCGCCCCGGGTGACCCGTGACCTGCTCCGCCTCGAGCCACAGGTCGCCTCGCCCTCCAGGGAAGCAACGTGACGTGGGACAGCTCCCCTTGCAGCCGTCCGCTTCAGGAACCACCAAAGTATCCAAGGTACTGTGTTTTGCCCCCTCGCGGTGCGAGCGTCCTGCCATCCAGGCTCGCACCGCGCCGTGTGATCTTGGCCACCCCGGGAGTCCCGCAGCTGCAGGCTGCCCTGTGGTACGAGCCGCCCCTATCACCGAGGCTCGCACTGCTCCTGGCCCCGAGGCCCCCCCTAACACTCCCTGTGGCCGTTGCCCCCTCTGCCTCGAGTCGCGCACAGAAGGGTGACTCATTCTGCAAGCAGACCCGGCCGTGCCTTTTCGCCGCTCACGCGAGAAGCGTGAGCTTTGGCAGGCCGGGCCCGATTTCCTCCTGAAAAGTGAACGCAGACGTGGGGAAGCGCACAGAAGCGCAGGAAAGCACTGTACCTTGCCAAAACTGGGCAGAAGTCCCAGAACATTGCATTTTAGAGAACATTGCCTTCTGAAGAAATATTTCTAATGCTGAACAAGAACTGTGGCATATTCACAAATAACTGGAACCGTTTTTAAATTGAACCAAGACTGTATTTACAAGCCTGCTTCTAAAAAGTATATAAAGAGAATATATTTTTACAAATACAGTTTGGTGTCATTGTGTGGTGGGTTGGTTGTGGTGGTACGGTATTGCAAATGTTTAACCCCATGTGCCCCAGAGATTAGCCTAGACTGCTTACGCCACACTACCTAGAGGGTAAGCAGAGGTTGTCTTGAAGGTAACCCTTATCCCTGATGAGGAAGAGAGAGTCCCTGCTTGTCGCCAGTGCTGCACTGCGCCAACTAGAGACTCCCCCTTCCTACAACAAGATTTATACAGCACCATTAAAATATCTATGCATGGTACCATTTTAAAGTAACCTTCATTAATTAATTATAACCTGTCTTTTTCAATAATGCATTGTAACTTCAACATAATGTTTGCAAGATTCTTCCTTCAACTTTTATCAAACTGCCACTCTAGCCTTAGGGCCCAACAACAGAAGTCCTCACACTCCAGAGTCTATGTACAAAAACACAAGCCCCAAGAGTGCTTAAAACCTGAGTAAACATTTGCCGGGGGTATCAGTATAATCTCCTGAGAGACTTAGGGCTCCGATAAGGTAATCATTATCAGGGGGGCTGCTGAACATTTCGCACCCCCCCATCCAAAACACTTTTGGAAAACATTAGCTGTGCTCCTACCTGGGACACCACAAGAAACAATATTCACATGTTCAAGCCTCTTGCACAGGCTCATGTGGTCCCCAGCGCCTGAACCGATGACTTTTTAATGCTTGACTGTGAGGTGACTTCTTGTTGCCCAACGTTAGGTGTGTTTTGGGGTGACTTTGTGGATGGGATTGAGGTGACTATTCCACTTGTGTTACGTTTTTGAACTTTGTGTTGGTTCTACTGCACCTTGGGTGGTTGGTTCCCCGAGTGTTGTCTTCCGTGTCAGCCTGGCCAGCTGGTATGTTAGTGGCATGATTGGGTCAGTAGGTGAGGTGAGGTGTTGCAGTGTGTATGTGCTTTATTTTGTATGATGGAAGTGGAGACAATGTGAGTGATCTTGTATGTTTTTATTTATTGATTTCGATATTGTGCTTTGCATGCATTATCGTTTACCATCTTTACATTTATTAAGTTACATGCACGTTTTCTGATTACGTTTAAACTGTATTTTGCATACATGGGGCCAGATGTATCAAGATTCCGTTTTGCGAATCCTAAATAGCGATTTTTTGCAAATCGCTATTTAGAATTCGCAAAACGGAATGTATGTACAAAATCGCTATTTTTTTGCGATTCCTTATTATTCTTTATTTGTAAATTCGCATTTTGCGAATTCGCAAATAAAGAATAATTTCCAATGCATTCCTATGGGCCAGGAGGCCCATAGGAATGATAGTGCAATAATTCTCAAATTGCGAATTCGCAATTTGCTAATCGCAATTTGAGAATTATTTCAAGGGTGCAGGGGTGTCTCAAAGCCAAATAGGGCATTTTCAAAAGAAATCGCAAATTACCACCAAGTACATGTTGGTGGTAATTTGCGATTTCTTAACACAAAATCGCAATTACAAAATGTGTCATACATATCATTTAAGGAATCGCAAAATTTGCAATTCCTTAAATGCTATGGCAAAATAAGGAATCGCAAATAATTGCGATTCCTTAAATAGCGTTTTTTTCATACATATGAAAAAATGCAAATAGGCCGTTTGCGAGTCGCAAAGGCCGAAATTCTGCGAATTTCGGCCGTTGCGAGTCGCAAAAGCCTTGATACATCTGGCCCATGGTCTTTCTTATGATTCCTACATTTAACAAGCTACATGTGTGTGCTTTGATTACCTTTAGAATGTTGACATGTACCATGTTTATATTTAAAATGATACCATGCTTGCTTTCTGGTTCCTGTCGCGTATTTTCAACATTTCCACCTGATATTTCTATGCAAGGTTATTTCCTCTTGTTATGCATTTGTGAGATATGCAGGTGGTAGTAGCAGTTTTATTCATGCTCCTGTAAAGAAAGAGATGTGTTATACCAGATGCTCAGCCAGTGTGACTAGGGCGTGGAGTGTTGGTGTGTGTTGATGCTGTGGAATGTTGGATGTTTGTGAGAGTCAGTGGAAGTATGGGCTGAGCAGCAATATGGTGCTCTTGGTAGAGCTCTTTACCATAGCTCTTTACTACAGCTCTTTATCTTAACTACTTAATAAACCGTCTTACCTAGCTACACCTGGACTACTAGGCTTCATTATATCACAACATTCTCTTGATCATTTCTTATGTCTTTGACCTGGGAAGTGTACATATTTTCTACCCTCTAACTGGTAGTGCATGCAGCATTTTTTACCATCACTGCCTTCCACGTTTTTTCCCTCCATTATTGTCATATGATGTCTTTCAGGTTAAGTAAACACAATGACCAGTAAAGTATGCAGTTTATTTAATCTCTGAATTATTTTGAGGAATGCAGTCTTCCCTTCTGTCCCTTGTGCACATCTTTCTCTCTGTGACTCTTCCTATATCTGCATTTCTATCTCACTGTCTTAATCCCACTACTTAACGCATATACAATCCTGTCTCTCTGCCTCTACTGTTCATGCTTATGTGACACCCCACTTTTTACTAATTGTCTCTATGTTTTTCTTACTGTTGTTCTATTTTACTTTTTTATTTGTATGAATTTAAATTTTTTTTTATGTGTTCTGTGAATTTTTAGCTACACTGTACAAGTTTAGCTACCAGACCTAAACAGCATGGAATAATGCAGCATTCTCATTCTCAAGAAATCCGATTTGTCTTATCTGTCCTACTCTTGGGAATTCCCAACTACATGTTAACACATACCAAAAGTTTTGATTTTGGATGGTCTTACGACCCGTACATTTTTTTCCCCACTGCCAAGAAAGAAATTACCTGAATATATATATTTTTCTAAAATTGTTTTAATATTTTGAAAGTAGCATTTACAATGGTTGTGAAACCATCTCTGGGAATTGAAGGTAATAATGTAAATTATAAGAAACATTTCAAATGTTTGCATTTGTTGAAAGGAAGCCACTCAGCAAGCACTATGTAGCACCAGTCCCTCATGCTCAAGGATCACATTCCCAGAAAGTGGAAGTAAGAAGAAATCCGAATTGCAGAGCCCTACCAAATCCTCTCCAGTCGAAGAATCATCTCTATAGAGGCCATCATTCTCAGCTAAAATTCCTACATTCCAGGAGACCTGCTTTTCGCTCACAACCACTAGAGCTTAACACACAAAAACAAGAAAATGAAGACAATGCTTCATGTGAAACTACAGACTTCAAAAGGATCAAATCAAACAGCTAGAGTGCAAAAATACCTACAAAAAACGACAACATGTAAAAAGTACTTTAATTCAGCCAAATCTCAGTGTCTGGATTAATTTACTATTTCAATGCATGATGAGTAAGTGCAGATTAATATGTTTAAACAAATAATTTAAGCTCCACCACTATATGTCAAAGAAGCATAACAACTTTACTTTGTTCCTTAACCTTGTTAATGTAAAGAGGAGCACTAAATATACTGCTGGTCCGGAGTATATTCACTGTAGAAAGTAGTCATTCATTCAAGAGTGTACTCTAATGCCTTCATTCTAGTGATGCCTTTTTAGTTCTCATTCACACATATATTTGTGTATTTCGAGTTAAACTGTTTTTATTGAAATTTCATTTCTTATGTACTCGTGTACTCATTTATACATTTTTGCATTTATTCTATAATTGCTTGTGCATATATAATTGCGCTTTCAGACTGCCCACTGACTGTCTAACTAGGTTAGCTTAACCAAAGGCCCTAAGCTTTTGATCTTCAATGCTTATCCATCAACATGAACATTTTGCTTAATGTTAGAACTGGGGGTCTCTAGTTGGCAGAGGTAGGTACCACTGTCCAAATAGGGACCCTTGCTTCTAGTCAGGGCAAGGAGATAACCCTCTTAGATAACCCCTGCTCGCCCTCAAGGTAGCTTGGCCTGAGCAGTCTAGGCTAACTAGAGGCAATGCGTTAAGTGTTTGTACCAACACTCACAGTAACACAGTGAAAACACCACAAACTGATTCTACAACAGCTTAGGAAAATAAAGATATTTATTCTAAACTACACAAGACCAAAACGACAAAAATCCAACACACAGTTCAAGGATATGGTTTCAAAAGAGTTCTTCAGGTTGTAATCAAAGTTCTTTAAGTTGCGGTAAAATAATCCACGGGTGCGTGAAAAGTTCACAGTTGCGTCAATGTGACTCACAGTACCTTTTAGATGCAACAAAGTTCCACAAGCAGGAAGCTGGTGCGGTGGAAACAAGCGACGCGTTACTCCTGAGACCCTGGGGAGGCGATGCGACAGCCCAGCTGCAGCAGCGGGCGTGTGGCGACGAATCCGGTCTGTATGGGGAGGATGGCAGCTTGCGTAGATTCCGGTGCGTAGGTTCCGTGGGAAGTCTGTTCTCGCAAAGGCACGATGCGATGATCTCGTAGGGGCTGCGACGATCTCCGGGGCAACGATGCGCGGTCCAGCGGGGATCCTCTCTCTCGCAGCTCCTCGATGTGATGTTTCTGCGGCGATGTTCGCAGCGACGTGATGCGGTCCGCAAGCAAGCGGTGCGGCACTCTCACCCAGGCGACAGGCTCTGCGACGACACTCGCAGCGATGTTCGATTCTCCCGCACCGGTCTGGTGCGTCCCGCAAACGAAGGGTGCGACGGCTCCGGCAGCGATGTCAGGCGCTGCGCCGATCTCGACCTTCGTAGCGGCGGGAAACTTCTCGCACTGTCGGGGATGCGCTCCGCAAGCGAGCGATGCGACACTTTTCAGCTTCACAAGTCTCTCAGCTTAGTCTCAAGCTTCCCAGCTCAGGTTCAACTTCTAGAGGCCCCACAACTGGATCAAGCACTCTACGAAGGACAGAACTCTCTCAGTAGAGTTCAGGGAGACTGGGGGTGAAGTCCTTTTGTTCCTGGGACTTCGGAAACAGGGAGCCAGCTCTTCTCAGGCCCTTGGAGATTCCTTACAAGACAGGGGACACAGCTCACAGCAAAGTCCTTCCCCTCTCCTTGGCAGCAAAGCAACAGCAGGTCAGTCCAGCAGAGCAACAGCAGGACAGTCTTCCTTCTTCAGAGTAGCTTTCTCCTTGGCAGAGGTTCCTTCTTGATTTCCAGGATGATCTAATTTTCTGTTGTCAGGGGTCCTGTACTTATACCCCTAAAGTCTTTGTTCTCTCTGTGCATGTGGGCCCTGAGCCCGGTCTGAACCAGTTCTGGGTGGATCCTGAGCACTTTGTTTTGCTGGCTGCATCTTTCCTTTCAGAGTGAGGGGCAGGGTCCTCAGCCGCCCAGCAGGAGGTGGAGCCAGCATTGTGGCAGGCAGGCACAGCCCTGTTCAGCCCAGGTGCTAACTCCTCCCACCACTCAGGTTGCAATTGCTTCATTCAGCCTAGTGCTGACTCATCCAGCCTCTGGGGGAATTCCCCAGCCCCTGTCACTCACAAACCAGACAGTCAATACACAAACAGGCCCAGGCACACAGAAGGGTCAGACAAGAGAACAGCAACTTTCTAAAAGTGCTGTTCTCAAACACCGGATTTAAAAACCACCTTTCCTAAAAGATGCGTTATTAAATTCTGAGTTCAGGGATACTAGATACTTATGTCCTATCTTGTTCCTATGGGAAGAATTGCTGTTAACCACTGTAGCCAGCATCCCCCATGTTAACCTATGGAGCAAGATAGCCTTACAATAGTGAAAAACGAAAATGGCTGTAATTCACTACCAGAGCATGTCACCTGCACTAGTACATGCTCTACCTTTCACATACACGGCACCCTGCCCAGGGGGGTACCTTGGGCCTTCCATAGGGGTGACTGATGTGCATGAAAAGGGAAGGGTTAGGCCTGGTCAGCGGGGACGCGGACCAGGAGGACATGGCAGTTCTAAACTGCCCGTAGGCGCTGCAGTGGCAGGCCAGAGACACCATTTTAGAGCTACTCCTGTGGGTGGCACAATCAGTGCTGCAGGCCCACTAGTAGCATTTGTCATCACCGGCCCTGGCACACCCAGTGCACTTTACTAGGGACTTCATGGTGATACAAATATGCCAAACATGTATATCCAATCAGAATAACAATTTACATAGTGAGCACTTACACTCTGGCACTGATCAGCAGTGGCAGAGTGTCCAAAGCATCTAAACCAGCAAAAACGAATCCAGCACAGCATCGAAAAATACAGGAGGCAGAGGCAAAAAGATAGGGGTAATCACGCCAAAGATGCCAGGTCTAACAGTGCTGTACTGTTTTTTCTTTTGAAGGTGCATTCACATGATCTCACAATCAGGGAAAGGCATATTGTGTATTAGAGATAGTGAAGTCCGGGAGGAGAACTTTTGGCAAGGACGAGAGGCATAAATAAACTTGAGAAGACTCCTTATCATGTCGGGAGACATTGAATGGTTGTCCCGATGTTCAAACCATAGGGTGGGAAATTCGAGAGGTTGCCAGTTTCTACTGTATAAAGGTGGAAAACTACTAGAGTTGATGATGTGGAATTCTTGAATGTTCTGTGTGTTTCATTGTTCTTCACCTTGGTACTCTTTAGAGCAGATACCCTTTCGATTCTGAGAGATACAGACTTCTCTGTTCATAATTACACTGTGTGGCTTCATGTTATACATTGCCTCAATTTGGAGAACTTCTACTGAAGTCCCCACTCTGCTGACACGTTCCTGCTTTCCGTGACAAAACTAGGTCTCCTATTTGTCCCAATTTTGGTTTAGGACTAGTTTAGGCCACTTCAGATATATTCATGCATAGACCGGAGGATCGAAACCTGTACACTGATCATCAGATCTTATTGCTAATCGCTTGCATTGCTTCAACTGAATTCCTTGTATGCCTTATGGTACTAAGACTAAATTTCAATTGACATTTCAGTTTAACTTTGGTGATTTTGTATCTTTACATATGATATTAAGATTCATTTATATCAGTTTGGCTCTTAATTTGTAATAAACATTTATAGTAGTATAACGCATTTCAGTGCACAAGGAGAAGCTGTACCAATCTGGGTGATGCCCTGCAGGTTGGGTTCATTCGAGTGCGAATTTGAATAGTCCGGAAGGTATTTTTTTGAATTGTTTCTTGTGTGATTAAAGGCTATTGGTTCTTTAGTGAAGCAGAAAAGTTTTTTGTTGAAATTTCTTTGTGTTTTTTTGCATGATTAGTTTTGAGAAGAGAGAGTTTGTGAAATTATAAAGCAGGGTGAACTTCTGCCAGGATTGACATTTACATCACAGTGTACCACTTTGAGATTTGGCAGTTTGTGTGGAACTGCGCTGTTATTAATTGACTATGCCATAGGGTGCCATGCTGGTATTGGTTGTGAACAACAGGTAGGGGATTGTGGGTAAACAGCTATTTCCTGGTGCAAAACAAGATTATATCTGTGATTATCGGCACTGTTGCTGAAAAATGAAATAACTTTATGGTCATGCAAGATTTGTTCGGGATGACACCCATTTAATCCTCTCACTCACAGAAGACTGACCAGAATACCATGATGAGTGTTGCCGACTGAATGGGGACCAACATCCTGAATTTGAACACAAACAAGACAGAAGTGCTGATTTTCAGTAAAAACACCTACGTGTGGGATAATACCTGGTGGTCCCCTCGAACTCGAACCCACATCAACCGACCACACCCCCGCAACCTTGACATCAAACTCACCATGAAGCACCAGATGAACGCAGTCTCCTCCACCTGCTTCCACATCCTATGCATCCTCAAAAATATCCTCAGCTGGATCCCTGTCAACACTCAAGACCTTGTCACAGCTGGCTATACTATACAAACGTATTCCAAGCCCGAATCATCACCACACCACTCAGCAGACTCCAGAATAAATAGAACGCAGTGTATCACCTTACCCTCCCCAAATGAACCCAAATTGCTGCCTACCTCAGGAACCTCCACTGGCTCCCTGTCCAGTAGAGATGCTAGTTCAAGATGCTGACACATGCCTTCAAGGCCCTCTATGACCAGGGTCTAGCGTGCATCTACCACCATCTGAGCTTCCACCAGCCCGCTCTGCCTGCCTTGCCTTCACACACACAGTCCTTGCATCTGCTGAAGCTACAGTAGAGGTATTTCCTTCCCATATTTTGCCTCCAAGTCCTAAAATGACCTACCCCTCCACCTGTGGACGTCACCCTCCCTCATGGAGTTCAGAAAGGGAGTCTGAACCTCGATTTATGACTGAGACCAGTTAGACCTGAGTACCTGGATACCCTCAGGTGTGAATAACTGTGCTCACTAAATATTATTTGATTGATAGATTGATTGCTTGATTGATATACCCCAGGTCACTATATGATGATAAGTGTAGGGCTTGTCGGAAGGTAGGATCCTTCTGCGTGGTTACCCCCACTTTTCTCCTGGTGCTATACTGTTATTGACTAGTCTGACTGGGATCCTGAAAATTAGGACCCCAGTCTATCTGATTTCTCCCTAAATTGTTTATGTTCAGTACTTAGGTACATCCCAGATTGGATGCTGGAGTACCCTTATAAGTCCCTAGTATATAGTACTAAGGTACCTAGGGCATAGGTACCCAAGAGCTCCCCCATGGGCTGACGCATGCATTATACCACCCATAGGAGACCATTCAACATTGAACAACAGGCCTGCCATTGCAGCCTTTGAAAGCTGGTTCTAGCACCACTTACTAAAGATATAGGTTTCCTATATCTAGGGTCACTGCACTTATAAGTCACCCTATAGGAGGGCTTTTCAATCCTGAAGGCAAGGTGCTTGGTTCTAAGTGAGAAGGTGCCCTGCATGAGCATCTCTACAGCATACGGAGTCCATTTTCCTGGGTTGTCAGTGAAGCATTCATATATCTCATAAAGGGGAACCGCGTAATTACGCGTTGCCCTTCTGCAAGTGGGGCATATTTGGTGTCTATTTTCAATATTACTGCAGTGCACTAAGGTTTGTTGATTTGAAATGTTCACTAAACCAAGGTTTTTCAGGGTGCATTCCGGTGAAAGAGTGCAAGGTCTGAAATTACACTGTAGCATTATATAAAGAAACAATTTGTCAAAAAAGATTGACTTTGGTCGCACTTTACTTTGAAACAAGTGTGTTTCTTGTCTATTACGTTAATATTACATGACACACGTTTAAAGGTTCGAGGTTAAGCCCACTTACCTCATCAGATTGACAATTGACAATTAAGGATGCATGAATCTACTTTAATGCCTTGATATGGATATAAAGAAACTGTGCACCAGTCAATTAAGTAATTGACAGGAATAAACTATTTCTAAACCTTTAAACGTGTCATGTAATCATAACGACTAGACAAGAAATTCACTTTTTTCGAAGTAAAGATCAACCGGAGTCAATGTTTTTTTGACAAATTGTTTGTTCATTTAATGCTACAATGCAATTTCAGAGATTGCACACTTTCACTGTTCTCTGTCACCGAGGCATTCTCCCCTTCTCTTAACAGCCAATAGTCCAAACTTAACCAGCTCCTGTGCGCCGCAGAGTCGTGTGTATCCTCCAGTGTATCACAAGAGTGTCAACCAAAATGAGTTCGAGCATACCATTCCTGACGCGTTGGGCAGTTCTAGTTGTGCGCCCGCATTGTTTACTGGACTTAACCTTGCTAGTATCTAAGAGCATGTTGAAATCTCCCCCACACAAAATTTCGGCTTCAGGCTATTCGCACAGTACATTAAGAATCCTTGCAAACAGTTCAGGTTCATCCCTGTTTGGCCCATACACATTAACAATGGTCAGTAGCGAGACACCCAGCTTGCCAGGCACAATAGCGTAACTCCCCTCCTCATCTGTGCACATTTTATTCAGAGTGAATACAAGACCCCTGTTTATAAGGTTTAGGACCTCTCTCGCATAGGACGAGTATGAAGAAATGAGTTTACACCCTGCCCACTTGAAAGCAGTCTTGGCCTCCATCTGTTGGGTCTGGTGCGCCTCCTGAAGAAGAGCAATTTGAACCCCATGCCTAACCAGATAAGCAAAGACATGTCTAATTTTCTTGGGGGAGTTCTGCCCTCGTACATTCCATGTTAAACATGTGAACCTATCTCTATCTGTCACCATTCAGTATCTTGAATGATGATATATATAGTTCCCAACTGTGCAAAGCCAAACAGGTACATATGAACCATAGCCTTAGCGTCAAGCCAAACACATGTAACAAACCCTCCGCTCCCATGTTTCATTTTATCCTCCTCCACCCACATTAGCATGCCCAACTTACCAAAACCAAGGACTATCTTAGCCTTGGACTCAAAGACAAGTGTGCAATTCACCATCCCCCGACCGCTTGGTCCTTTCTTTCTTTCACACGAGCACTAAAACTTCTCACTCTATGCACCTTACCTCTTTTGGTAACCCCTTTGTTTCGCAATAACTGTATATTTATGTACTGTTCCATGAGGAGGAATTTTATTGAAAATAAACAGTAGAGTCTTCTCTCCTCTACTTTTAAAAACGTTTGAACAAATCTTTTGTGTGTATACTGGACATCTGTTTGTTTTTGGGCTATTGTGTTTTTCTTTTTGTTTTGATTTCGCATATGGAATAAGAAGTGAGAAAGTCTCTTTGAAATAATATCAAACATTGTGTGTGGAAGTTTATGTCTAGGACCACCATATCTGCAACACTTGATACCCAGGTCCTAGGACTTACTTTGGGTTACCCCATATATAATAACAACTTACCAAAGCCATCGCGCAAACTAGCAAAAAATACAAAGTGTTAAAGGGGACATAGTGTGGTATTGGAGCACCCAAGGGGAAAGCTGGAGCACAACCTACTCCCTAGGTGAAAAGGGAGGTGGCTGATCAGTGTGAAATAAGCTCCCAATACATCCCATCTCTTAGAACATTGACAGATTGAATCCCAGATCTGCATAACTTGTCGATATATCGCATCCCCAGCTTCAAGGGACCTGATATGCAAAAAGCAGACATATATAGAGGTACAGTTCAGCAGGAGCACCACAACCAACATACATGATACCGGCGCAGTCATTGATGTTGTTAAATGCAGTCTCTGCGAGAGTATCAGTCAGATTAGAAAGTCTCAGAGCAATATTCTGCATAACTTAGCCTTCTTCGTCCGAAGCATCGGGGATGGACTGCTTCTTACGCCAGAGAGTTTTTGCATATTCCATGGCCTGTTTAGGGTTGGTGAAAATCTTAGCCTTGTCATCTAAACCAATAAACAGCCAGGCCTGCACATTATCCATGATAAAAACCTTCTTTACTTGCTGGTACTCCTTTCTGGGACCATGGCTGTGAAGTCAGGGTGAAATGCCACTGTATTGCCCTGATAAGTGATGGTACCTTTCTGACAGGATATGCGCAGCGCAGAGTCACAGTCCCTATTATTCAGCAGGCTCACAATAATCGGCCTGGGTGGTGCCCCGGGGGAGGATGAAGTTCCAGGGAGCAATGGGCTCTCTCTACTATGAGCAGCTGAGAGGGACTTTCAGCGCTGAATATTTCACGGAGCATATTTTCTACATAGGTCTCCAGCCTGCCCAAATTTGTCGATTCTGGAAAGCCCATCATGCACAGATTATTGCACTGGGACCTGGCCTGTAGGTCTTCATTTGTGGCCTGGATTACAGCGAGAACTTTCTCCGTATCTAGTGCCTTGGAGGTAACATGCTGCAACCTGTCCTCTGTGTCTGATATGCGATGTTCTGCCTCACCTAGTCTGGTAGCGTGTCTATCTAACTTGGCAGACATGTGGTCCATACGGCACTGAGGGCCTTGATATTGCCTTCTATGGATTGAAGACTGGGTTGTATGGCAGACAATGTATTTTCCAAGGAGGATGGAGCGTCAGTAGGATTGTCCAGTTGAGAATCAGAAGTGGCTCTCTGTTGAGGTTTATCAGGTTTCCACAGGTCAAAAGTTAGGCGCAGCTGATTTTTATCCATTTTTCCCATGGTGAGTTTCTCTGTGTGGCGTGGCAGATACACCTTAAGCAGCGTACATCTGTTGGGCTAGCCACTCGTCAGCGCTCTCTGTCACTGATGCCTTCTGAGTGCACATATCTCTCACCCCCAACTCTTATCTGTATATCAGAGGTGCAATATTCACAATCCTGTGGCACAGGGCAGGCGCTGAGTCCAGCGCACCTGTCCTGGTCACCTCACGCTTACGGGCACCACTGACACCCGTTACTTTGTGTAATGACAATATACTTGGTCAGACTTTTTTATGTTCAATGTTGCCTGGCCACCAAACTGTACCTAACTTGGGGAGAGGATAACCTCCCTCCCGCCTCCACCCCTCTCAGTATGGCCTTGAAAATGACCATCAGCCATCACACCCTGCTGTAGCAATCAGACTGAGCCTGTAGCTATGTGGTTCCAGGGCGTCACCTTGACGTGTCTTATGTGCCACACAGGGGGGCCACAGCGCCAAACTCGCCATACAGAAGGCTAGCACAAGTGAACAACAGCACCACTCAGTCTAAATATAGGGTCACAATAGTGAACTGGTACAGTCCTGGTGTTTTGCAGCTCACTCGAACTCTTTGCCACGGTAGTTCACAGCAGTAGGCCACACACTGTCTCTTCACGTTGCCAGGGTCACTTCACTTTGCGCTCTCGCACTGGGCACTCACGTGGGGGAGGTCGCCACCAAGCCAAGAACCACCTTCGCCGCTGCTCATGAATTCCCCACAGCAGGCTTGCGGGGTTGCACCTGAGCCCCTCAGCTCTGCTCAGGATTGGGGCACGGCAGGCAAAACAGCCTCCCACTGCCCACTGCCTGTCCAGATCCAGCCACACTATGCAGCTATCAGGTCCCAACGGAGGGACAGATCTACAAGGGGCTCCTGCACGTAAGGCAAAATTCAGCGATACTCTTCTCTGTTTGTGCCAACTCCTAGGCAGCCCTCTGGCCTCCGGCAGCTGATGTGCTTCTTATGCGGCTGCCATGTAAGGTTGCTGACCCGCTCTGCGTCGCACCTCCAGCCTGGTCCCGCAGCTGTTTCGGAGGAAGGACACTGCAATCGCAGGCTCTGCCCACCTCTTCGTCCGCCTGATTGTTTACCCTCTTCACTCGGGCAGCGCACAGCTGGCTCACAAGGCTCACAACAGGGCTGTGCAATGTTTACTGGAGACGGGTGACTGGTTTTCCCTCACACACCATGCCGCCCACTCAGATTCAGCCCCGGTTGCCTCTTCCAAATTACACTGGAGGAGCAGGGTCACCCAGGCTCTCACTGCCGAAGTTAGAGTTGGTAGCGGTACCTCCCACCATAGACGCGGATGCGCAGACAGCCTCCGGGCTGATGTACCTAAAAAATCCTCAAACTCCTTCTCAGGTGTCTTACCAATAAGTAGTTCATTCAAAAGCAGCAAAGAAATCAACAGAGAATCTGAAATATGAAAAGACATCTTTATTACAATTAATTGTGAGGCTACGTCGCCCAGTCACATCTAAAGCAACTGAATGAGGCAGCCTCCTGAATGGTCTCAGCACAGACCTTTTATTACATTTATTATGCCCTAGGCAAACATTCCTTATTTTACAGTTGACCATTCACATATTTTCACTACAAAGAAAAAGCAGAGTCATGATGACAAATCCATATTTCAGTTTGTCCAACCCATAATCAACTATCCGGCAAGGCCTAGTTTTTCCATCAGATATCGACGGACCCCAATAAAAGCGGGCACCTCCTCCTCGTAAAGAAAGTCATAAAGAAAGAAACAGGGACAGGTGTGTGTAAGATTAGGCATGGTTTGTGTGTAGTAAATCTTTACACTGTCCTGTGCTCTGATCTATAATCTTGATCAGCTAAAGGGCAGGAACTGGCTTGGCAAGGTTAGCCTCAAGCAACAGGGTCAGCTTTTGTCAGGTCATGCAGGAGTCAGCACAAACCCATGCAAAGCTTATGTCCTTAAATACTTGTTCTGCCACGATGAGGGCCTACTGTAAGGGCAATCCACAAAATGGCTGCTATGCACAAGATAGAACCCGAGGGTTCAGAACAAAACCTTCAAATACACAGTGAATCCATTGGTGTAACATGACGAAAACACTCGCACTTGCTGAACTCACTGTTTACGGTCTGCTGTTACCAAATTCATAACAGAATCGTGATATTTAAAACACAGGTTCAGAATTTTCAGTACCACAGACCATCCTTTTGCACTTACAAAGGCAATCACTCAGTCTATATTTGCAACTGTGCCCAAAGTCCGTTATAAGCCTCTTTGGAAGGCTTCTATTGTCCATCAAATCCGCTTCCATTGTCTTCTTCCACATTGGGCCTCTTCGATTCAGGCCTTTTCATGAGAAAAAGTACTGCTTAGTTGGAGTGCCCTCCTGGCAAACACCCACAGCTCACTTGAAAGTCTCAATGTCTCAAAACAATGCACCAGTGTCTCTTCTTTGTGGCAGACACTACAAATGATGTGCTCTTAATTGATCATGGGCACAAAACATCTCGTGCAGATCCAAGCACTACTGAGAAACAAAACTCTCAAGATCAGCAGCACTTTCAGACCTCTCAAGATCAGCAGCACTTTCAGACTCCAACACTCATTATTTAGTGTCACAGGACGCTCAAGCTGCTCTCTCATGGGCACCAGAATGTAGTGCCTTTCCGTCGGAGCAAAGGGAAAAGAGGTGTGTGTGTGGCCAAAACTCGGGCCAAGGGTTCAAGGGACTGTACACTGTCAGAGGTTTCCAGCACATAACAGGTAGAAAGCTCAAACAAACAGAAGCTCTCATTCTGTGGCAAACAAGGAACCAGCTCCTCTTTTTTTTCTGCAACGCCTTCCGATGAAGCAAATCATTCCTTATTTTACAGTTGACCATTCACATATTTTCACTACAAAGAAAAAGCAGAGTCATGATGACAAACCCATATTTCAGTTTGTCCAACCCATAATCAACTATCCGGCAAGGCCTAGTTTTTCCATCAGATATCGACGGACCCCCAATAAAAACGGGCACCTCCTCCTCATAAAGCAAATCTTGATCAGCTAAAGGGCAGGAACTGGCTTGGCAAGGTTAGCCGCAAGCAAGCTTTCGTCAGGTCATGCAGGAGTCAGCACAAATCCATGCTAAGGTTATGTCCTTAAATACTTGTTCTGCCACGGTGAGGGCCTACTGTAAGGGCAATCCACAAAATGGCTGCTGTGCACAAGATGGAACCCGAGGGTTCAGAACAAAACCTTCAAATACACAGTAAATCCATTGGTGTAACATGACGAAAACACTCGCACTTGCTGAACTCACTGTTTACGGTCTGCTGTTACCAAATTCATAACAGAATCATGATATTTAAAATAAAGGTTCAGAAATTTCAGTACCACAGGGCTCCAATGGGTGCCAATCTGCTCATGCGGCCTTCATGGTACTCTCAGCGCTGACTCTCAACCAGCCAGAAGTCAAGTGCAGCAGGGGGTGGTGACCACAGCGAAGATACCTCCGGTGGCCTCCCTGCAGCTTTATTTCAGTTGCTTCCGATTATTGAGCTTGGATGTGTCTAGGGAGCAGGATAAATGAAGGATTGGCAAGTTGGCAGGCTTAGCTGCACTACAACGCAGCCATCTTGCCGTGAACCCTCTAGCTTCCCCCGGGTAGGAGATATTTGTATGTGTTAGAAAGTATTATGTAAATACATATTTTTATAAATACCGTGTGTGGTTATTTTTCACTTAATCTATACAATAAGATTGCATTCTGGTAACACAAGCTGCTTTACACTCCGTGTGGACTAACCATCTCCACAGCTACCACTTAAAGAGTTTTCTTAGGTTGTCTAAGACTTTTAAATCACCATAAGGGGTGTCTGGACTGGTGCAAGGTGTTCAGTACCATAGGTGTAAATCATATACCAGGCCAGCTTTTCACAGGCTTCATACATGTATTCGCCTTAATCAATGGCACAAGATCACAGAGAAGGAAGGTGCATTGGCGTTTCCATGATATGGTACATTTAATTTGAGAAGCATTGACATTTTTTGGAGGATACTATATAAAAATGAAGCCGCCTCCTAGAACTGCACTGTTTGAGGTGCTCAATGCTTGGGAGCATGTGACTCATGCCTTGGAAAAAAAACAGTATTTGGAAAGAGCCTGAAAGGCAATGTGTGCTTCTGCGGCTGCTAAGTGGGATGCATAATAGTAGAAAAGGAGATCTGATATGATAGAGGGAGTCAAATTATATCCTGCCTTAATAAGTGAAGAATCTGAGAAAGGGGTAAAGTAGAGAAAGAAAGGGAAAGAGGGGAAGCCAAAGAAGCCGGGCAATATGATGGTGGTCAGTGATAGTGATTCCAGTAATTGTCTACTTAGATGCATTGCTGTCAGAAAGCCCACCTCAGCATAATGAGACCGAGTGGAAGAAGGAAGTGGCACTGATGTTAGTGGGTACCTTGGAGTGGCCACTAAACCAGTAAGCACAAATTCTTACCTGATGGTAGTCACCCCAGTGAACATAAACTACAACCCAATGGGAAAGAGTTCAGGGATTTTTGCCCCTGTTAACTCAGCAGCCATAAATGCCCAAGGTGTTCTTACTGTCCCACTTCCATATGTTCCCATATATAAGCCTAGTTAACAGGGAACACAACACATAATGTGGCCATCCCTACTGGGGTAAGTGCACCAGGAAATACTCCTACAAGTCCAAATATGGGAGGATTTGTTCATCTGATTCCAATCAATAGGAGTTATCCTTGTACAGTGAATGCAGATTCAACACTGAATCAGAAGAAAATTGGCCCCATAGGGTCACTCCAGAGACTGACAAATCTTGGTATGCCTGTTTGGGAACCACCTTTAAATGCTAACCGTAGCACCTCCAGAGAAGGGGCAGTGTCTAATTACCCTGTAGTGCAACATAGGTTTAGTGCTCAGTTTTGGAAAGTGGATTATTAGTATTGAGAAGTAGTTACTTACCACTATTAATAAGGCCACGGGCACAATAAAAGTTTGTGAAGAGAGCTCAATAAAGTATTCTCTTGCTCAACTCATGGTAGCTAGCAACAAGCAGGCACTTGACCGGGAAAAAGTCAACGTTTGAGGCCAACCACGATGAAGCCCTGGTCAGATACACTAAGCTGGAGACCTTGGTTAAAATGTTACCTTCACACATATTCATTTTTCTGGAGCTTTTTCCCCCTCAACATCGAGCAAAGTTCTTCATCAGTCCCGATTAATTGCGGGTACGTTGACTTGACTATCTGTGAGGTCGCAGTCAAAACCTCGAAGTCTGGAGTTCTGGAGCTTTTAACGGGATGAACCTGAAATCCAGTTTGGGTCGTCGTTGGAGGTAGCCGACTTGACCCTTGAAGTCAGGTCAGTCACCTTATGGAACCTTTCACAAAAGTTGCTTCAAACTTCTGGAACTTCTTCCTGAAGTTTGAGTGTTAAAGTGTCCAAAACACAATTTCAAGGGCCTGGCATCTCCAATATGCTCCTTCGGATGTCTGGAGTACAATTTCCACAATGCCACTGGCCAAATCCTTCAAAATCCACTGGACGCACTCCGGGATGGGGGCTCTTAGTGAAGATGATGCAGTGGGGCTCTGTTACCCTGCCAACGCTCTCCCTAATCTAATTACTTGGGCTCCTATATAGCTGAATTTGAAGGATGTGAGGATGGGCCTGTGCTGTCCTAAAGTGTCATTCTTCCCTTGAAGACCAGTTCGGCCACACTAACCCCCCCACCACAGTAGTACACATTCCAGTGCAGGAAATCTACTTGGCCTCTAAACCTCCCTGACATATTATATATGACTTGTAGGAAGTTTGAATATCCTTGCCTTATTATCTTCTAGGAGCTTACTGGGGTCCGTCATTCCCAATTGTAATTAAACCAATTAACTGTGTACTTTTAACAAACAGCACAGGCCATGTGTCTGGTTAGCAGAGGCCAGGGCACAGTCCGAGTAAAAAAAACAGCATCTAGTGGTAAAAATGGGGGAATTATGTAGGGGAACACTGGAAACATGTTCAGATTTTTCACACTCAGTAATCTTGATGAATGGATGAAGATTTGCATTTCCCCCTCAAGTGCAAGTGAAAGGTCAGAATTGAGTCAAGGACCTATTCAGTCACCAGTGAGAGTATATTTCGTGGATGTGGCAAACTTAAAGTTAGAATTGGATTGAATGTTTAGTGGAAATCTTGAATTGGCTCGATTAGATTCCTACCAAGAAAATGAAATTGAGTTTATGTGTAAAGATGTTACCAGACTTGCAGGAAAAGTTTATTACAGACTATCTGCGATAGCCCAGAAATATGAGGTTGATTTGAAAAGGACAAAAGCCTTGCTGAAGAGCTACTGTGTATGATTTAATTAGAAGAACAAAACTTACATAAGAACATCTGGAATGAGAAAATACAGATTAGAGAGCTGAATCAGAACATTAAGAAATGGAGTGAGTTAAATGAATTGAAAGGTAGATGGGTGAAAAAGAAAGACACAGAGAGACCGATGGGAGAACAGCCTCCTTCTATAGAAGCGAGAGAGGCTGCCACAAATTTCCCCTTGATGGAAGTGCCCAGCGGAGGATACATCCATGTGCCTTGGACTAGAATTAATCTTGCGTCATTCTCTAATGATTTTCAAAAATTAAGAGAGAAGACAGAAGAGTGGTACAAGCAGGTTAAGCGGTCAGTGAAAATCTCAAAGGGCTTGTTTTTTTTTAAATACTTCAATATTTAAATTCCAAGTGATTTGTGGGCAGAATGTAGAATAGCCACAGAATTGTTCAAGAAGGAACCTATGAGAAACGATGACTAAATGTCCATCGCCCATGATAATGAAAAAGTATGAGCAAATGATAACATTTCTGAAATCAGATGCATCGCCCCAGGACGTTGATTGAGTCAAGATTTACAGGACGAGCCAAGAACCCAAAAAGTTGATTCACATCTATTATGAGCGATTATTGGAGGTGTTTAAGCAGTACAGTGGAATGAAGATTCTTAAGCCTGAAGATGTGGAACATTTTGCGTCAACGTTTGTGATAGAATTGAGGCCTAAACTTAGCATGATTTTTCAGCAGCATTTGATATGTTTGCAGAATAAGTCGGTTTATGGGATCTTGAGGTATGCAATGATGAAAAAGAAATGAAGCAAAAGAAATTGAAAGAGAAATATATGGTTGCTCAAATGAAAGCTGCGTAGATAGGCAGTCAGAATCAGCCCTTTTCAGGGAATGTTGTTCCTATGCAAGGAGTGTATCAGCATGCAGCAACAGTGATATAAGGTGGAAGTGGATTCCAACCACAAGGTAGAGGTCATAGTATTCCAACTGATCAGAATACTGGGATTGTTGTAGCTACTTTGAAGAGAACCAACCCTTCTCATTATTGCAATACGTTGGAGCATTGGAAGTGGGAATGTCATTGTAATCCTGCTAATTAGGTTACAAATTCAGGTTTTGCAAAGCCCAAGAATAAATAACCCCATGCAGTCGCAGAATATATAGAGACTAGGAGTGCATCATTTCAATGTGCCCCAAGCTGCAGTGATGCAATTTCCATAACCCTCAATGCCACAGGAAAATGTGAATGGCCCCAGATTCAATTGTACTCAAGTTCCAAATATGAATCAGAATGCCTTCCAAAATATTAACCCATTGCAACAGTATTCTGTGTTTGATACATTTGGGAATGATAGCTTCAATCAGTCCACCTGATGGTGCCTGAGGGGGGAGGAAGATTGAATGATTTGCACAGTCTTCGAAGAAGACCAGAGTAGCCCATTCATTGATTGAGGACTGAATAGCCACACACTGTGTCATTTTTGATTGACACTGGTGCTTCCCGCTCTACTCTTAGAACAGTGCAATTTCCTAACCTACCCCTTTCTGGAAATTGAATCCAAGGTGTAGCATGTGACTTAAATAAACAAATGACAAGCCCCATAACTGAGGAAGTACCTGCAAAAATAGGCTCATTTAAGGAGAATCACCAATTTGTAGTATGTGAATCAAACCTTGTGAGTCTGTTGGGACGCGATCTGTTTTGTAAGTTGAATTGCATCATTCACTGCACATCATAGGGTGTGAAGTTCCAGACTCATGATGAAGATGTTGCCTTTGAATGGAACTGTTTCCTATGATGACAAGTGAAATGTTACCTCCAAATTTCAAAGACATGGTGAAGCCAGAGGTTTGGGATTTTTCAGGAAAGGACATTGGACTCATCAAAGGAGTTTAGCCAGTCCATAAACAAATAAAGCCCAATGCTGAATACCTTAAAATCCCACAGTATATTCTGACCCCTGAAGCTACTGCTGGGATTACTCCAGTGATAGAGTCAAAGATACAACAAGGCATTTTAAAGGAGATTATGGGGACTCCATGTTTTTCACCAATCATGGGATTACAGAAGCCTATCAGTAAGTCATGCATAGTTCAGGATTTTAGAAATATTAACACAGTTGTAGGTCCTTGTTGTCCCATGGTACTGAATCAAGCTGAGGTGAGGTTGAGGTGGTTCACTGTCATCAACCTTTGTGAAGCCTTATTCTCCATAACTTTGCATGAGGACATTCAAGTCCTCTTCACATTTCTGTTCAGCAACTGCACTTTGGCAAGGTGCTGAGTCCCACAAGGGTATAATGAACGTCTGTCTATTATTAACCAGATCCTTACAAAAGAATCTGGAGTCCTTGATAATGCCCTGTAATTCAGGCCTGGTGTAATACAATGGCGACATGCTGGTTGTGTCAAATATACTATAAGCTTGTAAGATTGATATAATTGCCCTGTTGAACCCCTTGGTTCAGAATGGACATAATGTGTCCCCAAGCATTTAACAGAATTGTCAAAAGGACATTTTGTATCTCAGACATCACATTGAGAAAGAAGCAAGGAAGTTATCACAGGAAAGAATATCTGCGATTCTGCAAATGTATACACCAACAAAATAGAGAGAAGTCAGGATGTTTCTGGGAATAGTAGGCTACTCTCGTCAGTAGATACCTAACTTTTGCCTAGTGGTTACATCTTTACAGAGACTGACACACAAGGATTTGCTAGATCAGGTACCCTGGTATAACGATTGCTTGGTTGTCTTCCTATAGATGAGAGAAAGTCTCTGTCGTGCCCCAGCACTGAACATGCCTGATTACAATAATTAATTTACCCTCTTCTGCAGTGGGAGAGAGATGTGTGCTCTCTCAGTGCTTACGCAATTGCATGGAGGTGCTCACAGACCTGTCACATACTTCTCTGCCATACTTGACACAGTAGCTGCAGTGCTGCCCAGATGTCTCAAATCCATGGCGGCAACAGGTGTCAGCATAGAGAGGTGTGAATGCAGTGTGATGGGTGGCCATTGACTGTCTTTGTTCCCCACTCCATTGCAAAATTGTTAACCAGAACTCAAAAACAGCACTTGACCAACAGCTGCCTCACTATGAGCAAATCATCCTTGCAGCTGAGACTGTTACAGTGAATCACTGCACTGTTTTGCACCTACTACTGTGTTGCCAAAGATGAGCCATTACCTGAATCTGCAAGTAAATGGAGGAAATTTAGAGCTTCCCATGCAGATGGTCGGTTTCAGGAGTAGTTGAAGCTTCCTGGCTTCAGGGAGTATTTTCCCTAAAGGTGGCTGAATTGATTGCTCTTACCAGAGCTTGCTGTGTTTCAGACCAGCTGACGGTGACAATTTTTACCACTAGCCAGTATGGCTTTGATGATTTCCATAATTTCAGACAGTTATAGTCCCAAAGGGAGTGTCTGACTTCTTCAGGATCCACCATCCGAAATGGTGAGTAAGTGAGGAAAACGTCTTAATGCGTTGTAAATGCCTGCTCAAGTTGCAGTTGGAAATGCTCTGCACACTCCAATGAAGTAACACATGACACCAATTACAACCTGTTGTTAACAACTGCTGAAACATGGGAGGAGGTTAAGAGGATTCAGGAACAGGTGTCAGAGGCAGAACAAAAAAGTTGGGTCAGAGCAGGTTGTGTCAAGAGAGATGATGACATTTGGGTTTCAGGAGATGGAAGGCCTGTTTTGCCAAATAGTCTTTTGACACCAATGGCTAAGCAATATGACCATCCTGATCATGTAGGGAGAGATGCCAAGGTCTAATTGTATAGGCAGACTTGATTTAACCCCACGTTCAGATGGATGGCTAAAGCATTGTGTCACGGATCCCTTGTTTGTCAACAGATGAATGTAGGGAAGAGAACCACAATACTGAGTCACATGGGAAGATCGGGGGAACCATTCAACAGGATGCAGTTAGATTTTACAAGAATAAAAATTGAAAAGACAACCCAAAACTTGTAGAAAAGACATACTTTGGTTTGTTGTTGATGAGGGTACCTTCCGGCCCAGTTGCCTGCTTGATTTACTGGCACCCAAGTTTGTGGTTGTGGTCCAATGCTCGCATTTGTGGAGCCCCCACAGTCCTGAAGATGGACAGCTTTGTAAGTCAATTAGCCCTTCTTCTTGGTGCTCCAAGTTAGAACCATGAGATGGAGCATGTGCCTCAGAGCTTGTTCTGGGCCCAGATACTTTCTTCCACTTGGTTTACAATACTCGTCACCCCCGATCAGTTTCAATCAGTAGCAGCTTTTACGGTGATCCTGATCTGATGTATGAATTTCCCCAGTCTTCCTAATAGCTTTGTGCTTGAGGTAGAAAAGCACAAGGATGATGCTTCACTGTAGGACTTTATTCCAGTGGATATACAAATCGGGCTCAGGTGTCTTACCAATAAGTAATTCATTCAAAAGCAGCAAAGAAATCAACAGAGAATCTGAAATATGAAAAGACATCTTTATTACAATTAATTGTGAGGCTACGTCGCCCAGTCACATCTAAAGCAACTGAATGAGGCAGCCTCCTGAATGGTCTCAGCACAGACCTTTTATTACATTTATTATGCCCTAGGCAAACATTCCTTATTTTACAGTTGACCATTCACATATTTTCACTACAAAGAAAAAGCAGAGTCATGATGACAAACCCATATTTCAGTTTGTCCAACCCATAATCAACTATCCGGCAAGGCCTAGTTTTTCCATCAGATATCGACGGACCCCAATAAAAGCGGGCACCTCCTCCTCGTAAAGAAAGTCATAAAGAAAGAAACAGGGACAGGTGTGTGTAAGATTAGGCATGGTTTGTGTGTAGTAAATCTTTACACTGTCCTGTGCTCTGATCTATAATCTTGATCAGCTAAAGGGCAGGAACTGGCTTGGCAAGGTTAGCCTCAAGCAACAGGGTCAGCTTTCGTCAGGTCATGCAGGAGTCAGCACAAACCCATGCAAAGCTTATGTCCTTAAATACTTGTTCTGCCACGGTGAGGGCCTACTGTAAGGGCAATCCACAAAATGGCTGCTATGCACAAGATAGAACCCGAGGGTTCAGAACAAAACCTTCAAATACACAGTGAATCCATTGGTGTAACATGACGAAAACACTCGCACTTGCTGAACTCACTGTTTACGGTCTGCTGTTACCAAATTCATAACAGAATCGTGATATTTAAAACACAGGTTCAGAATTTTCAGTACCACAGACCATCCTTTTGCACTTACAAAGGCAATCACTCAGTCTATATTTGCAACTGTGCCCAAAGTCCGTTATAAGCCTCTTTGGAAGGCTTCTATTGTCCATCAAATCCGCTTCCATTGTCTTCTTCCACATTGGGCCTCTTCGATTCAGGCCTTTTCATGAGAAAAAGTACTGCTTAGTTGGAGTGCCCTCCTGGCAAACACCCACAGCTCACTTGAAAGTCTCAATGTCTCAAAACAATGCACCAGTGTCTCTTCTTTGTGGCAGACACTACAAATGATGTGCTCTTAATTGATCATGGGCACAAAACATCTCGTGCAGATCCAAGCACTACTGAGAAACAAAACTCTCAAGATCAGCAGCACTTTCAGACCTCTCAAGATCAGCAGCACTTTCAGACTCCAACACTCATTATTTAGTGTCACAGGACGCTCAAGCTGCTCTCTCATGGGCACCAGAATGTAGTGCCTTTCCGTCGGAGCAAAGGGAAAAGAGGTGTGTGTGTGGCCAAAACTCGGGCCAAGGGTTCAAGGGACTGTACACTGTCAGAGGTTTCCAGCACATAACAGGTAGAAAGCTCAAACAAACAGAAGCTCTCATTCTGTGGCAAACAAGGAACCAGCTCCTCTTTTTTTTCTGCAACGCCTTCCGATGAAGCAAATCATTCCTTATTTTACAGTTGACCATTCACATATTTTCACTACAAAGAAAAAGCAGAGTCATGATGACAAACCCATATTTCAGTTTGTCCAACCCATAATCAACTATCCGGCAAGGCCTAGTTTTTCCATCAGATATCGACGGACCCCCAATAAAAACGGGCACCTCCTCCTCATAAAGCAAATCTTGATCAGCTAAAGGGCAGGAACTGGCTTGGCAAGGTTAGCCGCAAGCAAGCTTTCGTCAGGTCATGCAGGAGTCAGCACAAATCCATGCTAAGGTTATGTCCTTAAATCCTTGTTCTGCCACGGTGAGGGCCTACTGTAAGGGCAATCCACAAAATGGCTGCTGTGCACAAGATGGAACCCGAGGGTTCAGAACAAAACCTTCAAATACACAGTAAATCCATTGGTGTAACATGACGAAAACACTCGCTGAACTCACTGTTTACGGTCTGCTGTTACCAAATTCATAACAGAATCATGATATTTAAAATAAAGGTTCAGAAATTTCAGTACCACAGGGCTCCAATGGGTGCCAATCTGCTCATGCGGCCTTCATGGTACTCTCAGCGCTGACTCTCAACCAGCCAGAAGTCAAGTGCAGCAGGGGGTGGTGACCACAGCGAAGATACCTCCGGTGGCCTCCCTGCAGCTTTATTTCAGTTGCTTCCGATTATTGAGCTTGGATGTGTCTAGGGAGCAGGATAAATGAAGGATTGGCAAGTTGGCAGGCTTAGCTGCACTACAACGCAGCCATCTTGCCGTGAACCCTCTAGCTTCCCCCGGGTAGGAGATATTTGTATGTGTTAGAAAGTACTATGTAAATACATATTTTTATAAATACCGTGTGTGGTTATTTTTCACTTAATCTATACAATAAGATTGCATTCTGGTAACACAAGCTGCTTTACACTCCGTGTGGACTAACCATCTCCACAGCTACCACTTAAAGAGTTTTCTTAGGTTGTCTAAGACTTTTAAATCACCATAAGGGGTGTCTGGACTGGTGCAAGGTGTTCAGTACCATAGGTGTAAATCATATACCAGGCCAGATTTTCACAGGCTTCATACATGTATTCGCCTTAATCAATGGCACAAGATCACAGAGAAGGAAGGTGCATTGGCGTTTCCATGATATGGTACATTTAATTTGAGAAGCATTGACATTTTTTGGAGGATACTATATAAAAATGAAGCCGCCTCCTAGAACTGCACTGTTTGAGGTGCTCAATGCTTGGGAGCATGTGACTCATGCCTTGGAAAAAAAAACAGTATTTGGAAAGAGCCTGAAAGGCAATGTGTGCTTCTGCGGCTGCTAAGTGGGATGCATAATAGTAGAAAAGGAGATCTGATATGATAGAGGGAGTCAAATTATATCCTGCCTGAACAAGTGAAGAATCTGAGAAAGGGGTAAAGTAGAGAAAGAAAGGGAAAGAGGGGAAGCCAAAGAAGCCGGTCAATATGAGGGTGGTCAGTGATAGTGATTCCAGTAATCGTCTACTTAGATGCATTGCTGTCAGAAAGCCCACCTCAGCATAATGAGACCGAGTGGAAGAAGGAAGTGGCACTGATGTTAGTGGGTACCTTGGAGTGGCCACTAAACCAGTAAGCACAAATTCTTACCTGATGGTAGTCACCCCAGTGAACATAAACTACAACCCAATGGGAAAGAGTTCAGGGATTTTTGCCCCTGTTAACTCAGCAGCCATTAATGCCCAAGGTGTTCTTACTGTCCCACTTCCATATGTTCCCATATATAAGCCTAGTTAACAGGGAACACAACACATAATGTGGCCATCCCTACTGGGGTAAGTGCACCAGGAAATACTCCTACAAGTCCAAATATGGGAGGATTTGTTCATCTGATTCCAATCAATAGGAGTAATCCTTGTACAGTGAATGCAGATTCAACACTGAATCAGAAGAAAATTGGCCCCATAGGGTCACTCCAGAGACTGACAAATCTTGGTATGCCTGTTTGGGAACCACCTTTAAATGCTAACCGTAGCACCTCCAGAGAAGGGGCAGTGTCTAATTACCCTGTAGTGCAACATAGGTTTAGTGCTCAGTTTTGGAAAGTGGATTATTAGTATTGAGAAGTAGTTACTTACCACTATTAATAAGGCCACGGGCACAATAAAAGTTTGTGAAGAGAGCTCAATAAAGTATTCTCTTGCTCAACTCATGGTAGCTAGCAACAAGCAGGCACTTGACCGGGAAAAAGTCAACGTTTGAGGCCAACCACGATGAAGCCCTGGTCAGATACACTAAGCTGGAGACCTCGGTTAAAATGTTACCTTCACACATATTCATTTTTCTGGAGCTTTTTTCCCCTCAACATCGAGCAAAGTTCTTCATCAGTCCCGATTCATTGCGGGTACGTTGACTTGACTATCTGTGAGGTCGCAGTCAAAACCTCGAAGTCTGGAGTTCTGGAGCTTTTAACGGGATGAACCTGAAATCCAGTTTGAGTCGTCGTTGGAGGTAGCCGACTTGACTCTTGAAGTCAGGTCAGTCACCTTATGGAACCTTTCACAAAAGTTGCTTCAAACTTCTGGAACTTCTTCCTGAAGTTTGAGTGTTAAAGTGTCCAAAACACAATTTCAAGGGCCTGGCATCTCCAATATGCTCCTTCGGATGTCTGGAGTACAATTTCCACAATGCCACTGGCCAAATCCTTCAAAATCCACTGGACGCACCCCGGGATGGGGGCTCTTAGTGAAGATGATGCAGTGGGGCTCTGTTACCCTGCCAACGCTCTCCCTAATCTAATTACTTGGGCTCCTATATAGCTGAATTTGAAGGATGTGAGGATGGGCCTGTGCTGTCCTAAAGTGTCATTCTTCCCTTGAAGACCAGTTCGGCCACACTAACCCCCCCACCACAGTAGTACACATTCCAGTGCAGGAAATCTACTTGGCCTCTAAACCTCCCTGACATATTATATATGACTTGTAGGAAGTTTGAATATCCTTGCCTTATTATCTTCTAGGAGCTTACTGGGGTCCGTCATTCCCAATTGTAATTAAACCAATTAACTGTGTACTTTTAACAAACAGCCCAGGCCATGTGTCTGGTTAGCAGAGGCCAGGGCACAGTCCGAGTAAAAAAAACAGCATCTAGTGGTAAAAATGGGGGAATAATGTAGGGGAACACTGGAAACATGTTCAGATTTTTCACACTCAGTAATCTTGATGAATGGATGAAGATTTGCATTTCCCCCTCAAGTGCAAGTGAAAGGTCAGAATTGAGTCAAGGACCTATTCAGTCACCAGTGAGAGTATATTTCGTGGATGTGGCAAACTTAAAGTTAGAATTGGATTGAATGTTTAGTGGAAGTCTTGAATTGGCTCGATTAGATTCCTACCAAGAAAATGAAATTGAGTTTATGTGTAAAGATGTTACCAGACTTGCAGGAAAAGTTTATTACAGACTATCTGCGATAGCCCAGAAATATGAGGTTGATTTGAAAAGGACAAAAGCCTTGCTGAAGAGCTACTGTGTATGATTTAATTAGAAGAACAAAACTTACATAAGAACATCTGGAATGAGAAAATACAGATTAGAGAGCTGAATCAGAACATTAAGAAATGGAGTGAGTTAAATGAATTGAAAGGTAGATGGGTGAAAAAGAAAGACACAGAGAGACCTATGGGAGAACAGCCTCCTTCTATAGAAGCGAGAGAGGCTGCCACAAATTTCCCCTTGATGGAAGTGCCCAGCGGAGGATACATCCATGTGCCTTGGACTAGAATTAATCTTGCGTCATTCTCTAATGATTTTCCAAAATTAAGAGAGAAGACAGAAGAGTGGTACAAGCAGGTTAAGCGGTCAGTGAAAATCTCAAAGGGCTTGTTTTTTTTTTAAATACTTCAATATTTAAATTCCAAATGATTTGTGGGCAGAATGTAGAATAGCCACAGAATTGTTCAAGAAGGAACCTATGAGAAACGATGACTAAATGTCCATCGCCCATGATAATGAAAAAGTATGAGCAAATGATAACATTTCTGAAATCAGATGCATCGCCCCAGGACGTTGATTGAGTCAAGATTTACAGGACGAGCCAAGAACCCAAAAAGTTGATTCACATCTATTATGAGCGATTATTGGAGGTGTTTAAGCAGTACAGTGGAATGAAGATTCTTGAGCCTGAAGATGTGGAACATTTTGTGTCAACGTTTGTGATAGAATTGAGGCCTAAACTTAGCATGATTATTCAGCAGCATTTGATATGTTTGCAGAATAAGTCGGTTTATGAGATCTTGAGGTATGCAATGATGAAAAAGAAATGAAGCAAAAGAAATTGAAAGAGAAATTTATGGTTGCTCAAATGAAAGCTGCGTAGATAGGCAGTCAGAATCAGCCCTTTTCAGGGAATGTTGTTCCTATGTAAGGAGTGTATCAGCATGCAGCAACAGTGATATAAGGTGGAAGTGGATTCCAACCACAAGGTAGAGGTCATAGTATTCCAACTGATCAGAATACTGGGATTGTTGTAGCTACTTTGAAGAGAACCAACCCTTCTCATTATTGCAATACGTTGGAGCATTGGAAGTGGGAATGTCATTGTAATCCTGCTAATTAGGTTACAAATTCAGGTTTTGCAAAGCCCAAGAATAAATAACCCCATGCAGTCGCAGAATCTATAGAGACTAGGAGTGCATCATTTCAATGTGCCCCAAGCTGCAGTGATGCAATTTCCATAACCCTCAATGCCACAGGAAAATGTGAATGGCCCCAGATTCAATTGTACTCAAGTTCCAAATATGAATCAGAATGCCTTCCAAAATATTAACCCATTGCAACAGTATTCTGTGTTTGATACATTTGGGAATGATAGCTTCAATCAGTCCACCTGATGGTGCCTGAGGGGGGAGGAAGATTGAATGATTTGCACAGTCTTCGAAGAAGACCAGAGCAGCCCATTCATTGATTGAGGAGTGAATAGCCACACACTGTGTCATTTTTGATTGACACTGGTGCTTCCCGCTCTACTCTTAGAACAGTGTAATTTCCAAACCTACCCCTTTCTGGAAATTGAATCCAAGGTGTAGCATGTGACTTAAATAAACAAATGACAAGCCCCATAACTGAGGAAGTACCTGCAAAAATAGGCTCATTTAAGGAGAATCACCAATTTGTAGTATGTGAATCAAACCTTGTGAGTCTGTTGGGACGCGATCTGTTTTGTAAGTTGAATTGCATCATTCACTGCACATCATAGGGTGTGAAGTTCCAGACTCATGATGAAGATGTTGCCTTTAAATGGAACTGTTTCCTATGATGACAAGTGAAATGTTACCTCCAAATTTCAAAGAAATGGTGAAGCCAGAGGTTTGGGATTTTTCAGGAAAGGACATTGGACTCATCAAAGGAGTTTAGCCAGTCCATAAACAAATGAAGCCCAATGCTGAATACCTTAAAATCCCACAGTATATTCTGACCCCTGAAGCTACTGCTGGGATTACTCCAGTGATAGAGTCAAAGATACAACAAGGCATTTTAAAGGAGATTATGGGGTCTCCATGTTTTTCACCAATCATGGGATTACAGAAGCCTATCAGTAAGTCATGCATAGTCCAGGATTTTAGAAATATTAACACAGTTGTAGGTCCTTGTTGTCCCATGGTACTGAATCAAGCTGAGGTGAGGTTGAGGTGGTTCACTGTCATCAACCTTTGTGAAGCCTTAGTCTCCATAACTTTGCATGAGGACATTCAAGTCCTCTTCACATTTCTGTTCAGCAACTGCACTTTGGCAAGGTGCTGAGTCCCACAAGGGTATAATGAACGTCTGTCTATTATTAACCAGATCCTTACAAAAGAATCTGGAGTCCTTGATAATGCCCTGTAATTCAGGCCTGGTGTAATACAATGGCGACATGCTGGTTGTGTCAAATACACTATAAGCTTGTAAGATTGATATAATTGCCCTGTTTAACCCCTTGGTTCAGAATGGACATAATGTGTCCCCAAGCATTTAACAGAATTGTCAAAAGGACATTTTGTATCTCAGACATCACATTGAGAAAGAAGCAAGGAAGTTATCACAGGAAAGAATATCTGCGATTCTGCAAATGTATACACCAACAAAATAGAGAGAAGTCAGGATGTTTCTGGGAATAGTAGGCTACTCTCGTCAGTGGATACCTAACTTTTGCCTAGTGGTTACATCTTTACAGAGACTGACACACAAGGATTTGCTAGATCAGGTACCCTGGTATAACGATTGCTTGGTTGTCTTCCTATAGATGAGAGAAAGTCTCTGTCGTGCCCCAGCACTGAACATGCCTGATTACAATAATTAATTTACCCTCTTCTGCAGTGGGAGAGAGATGTGTGCTCTCTCAGTGCTTACGCAATTGCATGGAGGTGCTCACAGACCTGTCACATACTTCTCTGCCATACTTGACACAGTAGCTGCAGTGCTGCCCAGATGTCTCAAATCCATGGCGGCAACAGGTGTCAGCATAGAGAGGTGTGAATGCAGTGTGATGGGTGGCCATTGACTGTCTTTGTTCCCCACTCCATTGCAAAATTGTTAACCAGAACTCAAAAACAGCACTTGACCAACAGCTGCCTCACTATGAGCAAATAATCCTTGCAGCTGTTACAGTGAATCACTGCACTGTTTTGCACCTACTACAGTGTTGCCAAAGCTGAGCCATTACCTGAATCTGCAAGTGAATGGAGGAAATTTAGAGCTTCCCATGCAGATTGTACGGTTTCAGGAGTAGTTGAAGCTTCCTGGCTTCAGGGAGTATTTTCCCTAAAGGTGGCTGAATTGATTGCTCTTACCAGAGCTTGCTGTGTTTCAGACCAGCTGACGGTGACAATTTTTACCACTAGCCAGTATGGCTTTGATGATTTCCATAATTTCAGACAGTAATAGTCCCAAAGGGAGTGTCTGACTTCTTCAGGATCCACCATCCGAAATGGTGAGTAAGTGAGGAAAACGTCTTAATGCGTTGTAAATGCCTGCTCAAGTTGCAGTTGGAAATGCTCTGCACACTCCAATGAAGTAACACATGACACCAATTACAACCTGTTGTTAACAACTGCTGAAACATGAGAGGAGGTTAAGAGGATTCAGGAACAGGTGTCAGAGGCAGAACAAAAAAGTTGGGTCAGAGCAGGTTGTGTCAAGACAGATGATGACATTTGGGTTTCAGGAGATGGAAGGCCTGTTTTGCCAAATAGTCTTTTGACACCAATGGCTAAGCAATATGACCATCCTGCTCATGTAGGGAGAGATGCCAAGGTCTAATTGTATAGGCAGACTTGATTTAACCCCACGTTCAGATGGATGGCTAAAGCATTGTGTCACGGATGCCTTGTTTGTCAACAGATGAATGTAGGGAAGAGAACCACAATACTGAGTCACATGGGAAGATCGGGGGAACCATTCAACAGGATGCAGTTAGATTTTACAAGAATAAAAATTGAAAAGACAACCCAAAACTTGTAGAAAAGACGGTAAATACTTTGGTTTGTTGTTGATGAGGGTACCTTCCGGCCCAGTTGCCTGCTTGATTTACTGGCACCCAAGTTTGTGGTTTTGTCCAATGCTCGCATTTGTGGAGCCCCCACAGCCCTGAAGATGGACAGCTTTGTAAGTCAATTAGCCCTTCTTCTTGGTGCTCCAAGTTAGAACCATGAGATGGAGCATGTGCCTCAGAGCTTGTTCTGGGCCCAGATACTTTCTTCCACTTGGTTTACAATGCTCGTCACCCCCGATCAGTTTCAATCAGTAGCAGCTTTTACGGTGATCCTGATCTGATGTATGAATTTCCCCAGTCTTCCTAATAGCTTTGTGCTTGAGGTAGAAAAGCACAAGGATGACGCTTCACTGTAGGACTTTATTCCAGTGGATATACAAATAGGGCGCAGGAGTCGCCGTCGGTCATTGTAAAGGCTGGGACAGCAGCATAGAAGGTGCAACCAGGATTCCCTCATGTAGAAGCACAGTCTACAATGTGAGCTTTCCCCTCTGCGGGCCCGGGCAGGATCAAAATCAGCATTTTGAATTTGCTTTTTCATCAGAAAGACTGAGACATTTCATTCTGAGTGTGATTACCATTGAATTTGAACTGTGCATTTCTTAGCGACATTTATATAATTTTTGTAGGAGAAGAAACGATAGTACCTATGCCCAGGTCTTCTGAAGAAGCGTAAGGATTTCATTTTAGAAGAACACGGAGTAGGGCTAAGAAAGTCTAGCAAAGATTTTTTAAATACATTTTATCATATCCTTATGAACTCTGTTTTGCATTTTGCACAGATGAAAGTCGACAGACCCAATGGCCTGATTTTAGAGAAGAGATGGAAACTGACCCTAGACCCGGTAGACTTAAGTAAATAATAGCAGGCACAATATTAGTCGTAGTTGTAGTACTAATTGTTTTGCTTGTAGGACTATATCCACCTATATCTAGTTCAGAGGAGGATAAACCCAAAGTTAACCCCAAATTATCATACTCTGCTGATAACAGTCTGTATTCGCTTGATGACAAAGAGTTACATGTAGATTTATCTAGAGGTGATTATCCTTTAAATGCTTGTACAAAATTGCTATATGAATATGTTGACAGTATAATTAATTCAGCCACATCCCAATCAATCATTATTTTGAACACCATGTCACCTCAGTGTTGGCCAAGCTATATGCAAATCAGTCTTGACCCTGCTCCAATTAGAACGGTCCAGCCCAAACTGCCAAGCCAGGTCCTACCTGCATACAAACAGAAACAATCCAGAACCAGTTTCACCCTAGTTATGGGTTTATCAGCTAAGTACAACTTGCTTCAAATGAAACTGTGTACACAGGACCCACCACTGGGCCTACCTGTATCACATAGGACGACGCAATAAAGTATACAAAAACGTGATGGATGGAATGCTAGAATTAATCTCAATCATTGATAATTTGTCGGGGACACATCCCAATCCATCATTATTTCGCACCACATGCCATCTCAATTTCGACCCAGCTATATGCAAATCAGACCCGAACCTGCTCTAATAGAAACAGTCCAACCGGAACTGCCAAGACAAGTCCTACCTGAAATGGAACAGAAGCACTCCAAGACCAGATTAACTATTGTTCTATTTGATCCTCCTGGCAAGGAGAGAAAGCTTCAGAAAATGCTATCAAAAGTGTCCTTTACAAGTGTAGAATGGGTAGCTAAGTAATGTATACTTAGAAATAGGCTCTAAGTTGTGATCTAACAAAAGAACTAGGATTTTGCAACATGCAACAACTTGACTAAACCCTTTCAAAGATTCCATAATAGATGAACCATTATTCCTCCCGAGAAGACAGATATACAAAGACTGAGAAGGAAAGAAGGCCACGCATCAGAAAGTTTGGAGTAGCATAGGAGGTGAATGAGAGCAAAAGAAATTGAATGTGTTGGGTAAAGGGAGTTACTGACCGAATTGGGAATCCCAGATAACTAGGGATAAGGGTTATATAAGAGTAAAAAGGTCAGCTTGCAAATTCACAATCCGCCATCAGAAAGCAGCGCACACCGGAATGTGTGACCTTGGCCAATGTTCTCCTTATCAGCACTTGACAGATCATCACAGTCTTCCATCATTTCTTTCCTTCACAGTGTGAAATCCTGTAGGGATACGACCGTTGTCAGGGGAAGGTCTAAATATCGCACTGCTTCAGCAGAGTACTCCTCCAAGCTCTACTGAATAAGCAGGTATATTCTCTGGTATATTTAGAGCATATCATTTGGTTAAACTCAATATATAAGCCCTTCCGTTTATGGAAAATGTTTTAAGAACTAGAATTGTACGTTCAAGCAACCTTCTAACAAATGCATTTCAACACTGTATGTATCAATGAATCTTCACATAATATTTCGCATCACATTTAAATATCTGAATGCGAAATCCTTTGTTGACAAGCTCTTAAATACCCTTCTTTCTACATCCGTATAGTACAATGATACATGAAATGTACACAAAATGTGGGTGTTAAGCACATTGCAACGTGTCAGCAAACGTGTCATGAGTTTCTGTCCAAAGAATGGGCCTGAAGAGATCCAACCGGATAGCAGTACTTAAAAATCCCTGCATATCAGCAGTACTGTCAGTAAGTTCCCACGGATGTTTTATGCCCAGCAATGAAGCGCCGTGTGAGACACTGTAATGAAACTATTCATCTTCCTAGAAATCAATTAAAAGTTAATTAAAATTGTTAATAGGAGAACTCACACATCCCTTTCCCCCGTGTGGTATATCACTGTAATGAACAGTTTCAGATGCGACTATATAAAGATTTGTCATGGCCGGGCCTAGCATATCTCTTCAATTAGTCCACAACTGTACGTGAACTGATTTGCAGGTCACCTGCACTTGTCCTGTGATTTTCAATAGTGTCTTGGAGTTCAGCTGAAAGAAAGCCATGAAAATGATCATAACCTTTTATTTGAAAAGAGTTCATATCTTCACGATCGGGACAATACACTAATGGGGACTGTAATTCCGTCGACTGCTTTGTGTAGTTAAAGTAATGCTCAAGCCTGTCTTAGTTCAATTTTGAATAATTCGGACTGCAGAAGGAAGATGCAGCTGAAATTAATTTAGGGCCAAACATTGGCATTCGGTTGTTGGAGCAGGACTTTTATTGATGCTTTTTCAAGCAAAGGCATTAAAAGTAATTGCATTATGACAATGAATCTGTCTTTAAACTATTTATTGGGATATAACTTGTTCTGTAAAAGTTTTATTACGCTAAAATTCAATACAAGTGAGATACCTCACAGAATAGGAGAGCAAGCTATTTAGCTGAATCCTGGAAAATACGTACGCCCTCATTGCAAATTCAAAGATAAATTCTGATTTCTCTGCTAACAGGATTTCTGAACATGCTGGCAATTCTGATTTGAGTGACTACCATCAAAACGTCACAGTTTTCTCCTGATACATGCTGGAAGGTCAAACTTGCTGCAATTTACAAAGCAAAATGACTCATAAATACGACAAAGCCTTCAGAATTCAGGGGCTTATTTACCCCCGCTGCACATGTGTTACTTTTTGTGACGCACAGGCAGCATATCCTGCTGCCCCATTTTTACAAGGCGACATAAAGCCATTTTGTGTCTTTGTAAATATGGCCCCTTTACACCCAACACTTTGCATGAAAGGGGCGTGACATGGGTGTTAATGTGGCTGTTCCCACGCAACACTCATGGCTTCTCTACATTTCCAAATTTACGATAAATTGTAAACCTGGAAATGCGACAGGATGCTATGTGGTGTAGGGAGGTACAACAATGAGAAATGTTTTCATTTCTCCTTATTTTTCCTCTTTCAATACGTGCTACATTCTGCAGCAAACATAGGGAAAGAAAATTACCTCTTGTGATTGTATTTGTGCAGGAAGGGACACCTTCACACTCAGCTGGCACTGAGAGAAACTTAGCAAACCTTCACATTTTTAAAATGAGAACAAGGAGGAATCCTGGGTGAGGCCTCTTGCGTGGCTCACACCATATGTTTTACCCAGAATCCCCTGCAAACCTCAAACTTTGATTAAATAGTATATTTTCCTCACATTTCTGTGATGAAAGTTTCTGGAAACTGCTGAAACCCACAAACTCCTTCCACCCAGCATCCCCTATGTCTCTTGATAAAATTGCTGCCTCACTTGTGTGGGTAGGCCGAGTGCCAGCAGCAGTAAAACTTACAAAGTGCAACATGGATACATCACATTTTTGCATTGAAAATGGACCCATTTTTTGCAATATAGGTAGCTGTGGGTTTTGGGCCCTAAACCTGCTCAGTTTTAAAAAACTAGATAACATTGGTAGTCTAGGGGTGCATGATGTGTGTGCCTCTCTCCAGGTAATTTTACCCAGTAGCACATAAAAATGTCAAACTTTGGGAAAAAACATATTTTCCTCACATTTCTGTGACAGAAAGTTCTGGAATGTTCTGGGAGCCACACATTTCCTACCACCTTCACTTGTCACCTGTACACCAATAAGAACTGTACCCCACTTGTGTGAGTGGGCCAAGAGACCACTACCCAAACGGCCCTAAAGTGCTGCATTTATAGATAGGCAATAGGGGTAGCTGAAGTATTTTGAAAAGGGAATCCCATTGACCTCGGTTAGATCCATTCCTGTCGTAGGCACTAGGGCCAGCTACACAAGTGGCACAGCGTTTTTGTCACCACAAGTGGGGTACCACTGGGTTGTCGGATTATTGTGGATTGCTGTGAATTCCTGAAGGTTTCATCACAGAAATGTAAGTAGCAGGTGTGATTTCAGGCAAAGTTTACGGTAACAACTCCTTGCGGAATACATGCAAGGCACGCCCCCCTATATTCCCCTGGTTGTCTATTTTTCAAACTTGTCTGTGGTTGGTAGGTTTCCATGAGTGGAGGCCATGCACAGCCCCAAATCTTGCAGCTACTCCAGCCGCTGATCTCTCCATGTAGCCCTTTAGGGCTTTTTGTGGCATGATCTCTTGGTATAGCCACAAAAGTGCTGGCTAATTTTTATCTGGAGACTTGGGGGAATACTAGATGGTAGGAAATTTGTGACTCCCTGTGAATGTCAGATGTTTTTTCTCACAGAAATGTGTGTAACATTTGTTTTTTTTAGTCATAGTTTAAGGTTTGCGGGGCATTGTGGGTAAACACTGTTGTGAGATCCACATGAAGAGCACCATCCTGGACTTCCCCAACCTACCCAAACTCAAAAATTGACTATTGCAAGTGGGACGATATTGGGAGTTAGCCACACTCTCCTGGCCCGTATGTAAAAATAGCACTCAAAATATTCAAATGTCCTCTTCCTTGCCATTGTGATGGGAGGTTTTAGTCAACAAGAGATAGAAAGACTGTTCAGGCTTTAAGGGTGAGGGCAGAGTACTTGTCGTTAGGATGGCAACCCTACCCTGTTATTTTACTAAATAAAATATATATTCCTCCCCTACAGAGGGCTTTCTACCCCTCAGGAGTAATTTGAAGGCAAACTTATCTGGCCCAGAGGTGGGGGGCAGAAGCTGGATTTGGCCACACCCCAATCCCAATTGGGACAAGCCAGTTTTTCTGCCCAACAAGGACCAAACAGGGGGTTTGTCTTCAATTTGCCCCAGCGGGGAGAAGAAAGCCTACTACACATCTGCAAATTCTAAATGGAAGAAAAACAAACAAAAGGAGGGAGTGGCCTACCCTAGCATCGAGTTACACCCTTGTCCCAGAAAAGGAAATAGTGTCTTTCTGACCCCTTAGGGCCAAATGGGAGGTGTGTCCCAAGTGGAGAGGTTGCCCCAAACTTGTCCTTGAGGGGGTGGAAAGTCCAGCTGACACCAGGGATTTTTCCTTTGGGCAAAATAAAGTGGTTTAAGTATGGCAGTCTGGCACTGGCCATCCCTCCACTCCCAATGGGACAAACCAGAGTGCAAGACCTGCATCACTTTCTTTTGCCACAAAGGAAAAATACCTGGTGCCAGGTGGATATTCTACCTCCAAGAGAGACACATTTTGGGCAATCTCCCCAATTTTGATGAACCTCCTACCTTCACAAGTGGGGCAGATAGACACCATTGCCCTTTCTGGGGTGGGATATGGATAATGCCAGAGCAGGCCACCCCACTATTTTGGTTGTTTTGCGTCTGTTTTGAAATCCCTAATGTTTATTGAAGCGGGGCAGATTGGGAATGAGTACCCCTATCCACCCCCCGAAGGGCAGAAAGGTTTTAGGCCATTGGATGTGGTTAGGTTAAGGCTGCCGGTAGGTAGCTCTGTTTTTATACCATGATTTTAAACATAGTTTAACTCTGTGACTTTTAAAGATATCAGCACTGGCCTACTTTAGTTGTTTGCACTTTTTGTACCTGCCTACCTCTGCGTCATGGGGTATTGCTTATATTGCCCTTTGGGAGACTGCTGTCTCGGGTTTCCCACTTCCTCGGTCTGCCGTAGCTTGCCAGATTCTCAGAATCGGACCGTTTGCGAATCAGAAAAATGCCTTTTAGGATGTATCATGCCAAAAGGCCATCGCAAAATAGAGAATTGCAAAATGTGTGATTCTCTATTTTGTGAATGCAATTAAGGAATTTCAAATTGCGAATCTTTAAATGCAATTCTGGAAGAACTAGAAATTTTCTATTTGGCCTTAAGGAATTGCAAATTACCACCAGCCTCAAGTTGGTGGTAATTTGCAATCTTCTTTAAAAAAGCACTATTTAGATTTTTTAAAAGTGCCATATGATGCACATACATGCCATTAGAGCATGTATGTGCGTAAAATGTGCTCAAATGCATAATTCAGGGGTCCAACAGGGTGTCCTTTTGGCATCCTTGCAACCTTGAAATTGCATTTTAAATTTGCGACTCTCTAATTGGTAATCGCAAATTGAGAATGTCTTCCCATTCATTCCTATGTGGCTCCTAGCCCATAGGAATGAATGAGAAGGTATTCCTTAATTGTGAATCTCAATTTGCAATTCGCAAATAAGGAATGAGTAGGATTCACAACATTTTTTGCAATCCTACATACATTGCATTTTGCGATTCTCTAATTGCGATTCGCTAAAAATCGCAATTTGAGAATCACAAAACTCTTTTTGGATACATTTGGCCCTTGGCAACAAAGTGCACTTTTGGATGGGTTAGCACTAGCAGCCCAATTTCACAGCACATTCCACCAATAAAAATCATTGGATGAGCTGGATGCGCAGCAGTTAAGGTTGCTAATAGGGAGCTCTGTTTGTATACCCTGATTTTAAACATAGTTAAATTACACTGTGAATTTTAAAGATATTGTCGCTGGCCTAATTTAGTTGTTTGAACTTTTCGTACTTTGCACTTTTTGCACTTGCCTACCTCTGCATTGTGGGGTGTTGCTCTAGTTGCCCATTGGGGGACTGCTATCTCGGGTTTACCGCTACCTCGGTTCACTGTAGCTGGCTGTTTGAATGGAGGGAAGCAGAACTTATTTGCCTCATTTACCCACAAAGGGCACTTCCGGCTGGGTTAGCAGCCTTGTTGCACAGCAAGTTTTCCCCTATAAAAATAATTTGATGGGCCGGACGCTCAGCGGGTGTGCCACTGGTGCGCCAAAGGCGCCCCAAGGGCAAGTCTGTCTGTACCTATCCGCACTCAGACTGCGCTCGGTGCCATCCACACTGCAGATTACGAGCCATACACTTCTCTCTCAAGTCCAAACTCCAATACACCAGGGACACCTTAATGGACTCAAATCTTTAGGTAAGAGATGTCTGGGCCCACTTTTTGACCCCTACTTAGCCGAGGGCACAACACACTGCTCCTACTGTGGCCACACTTATCAGCACTCTCCATTGCCCACAGGGGCATATTTGGTCCCTTCTGTCCCTCCTAAAGGGGATTTGAGACTTTTGATTTTGTGTGTGCTTATTAATGAAAAGTCACTGGTTAAGAACGCTACTGTTTTTCGCGAGTTCTTAGAAAGCCATCAGATTGAAATAGCTTTCGTCACAGAAACTTGGGCTGATGCCTTCTCTGATCCTGACCTTGTTCTGGTCTTACCGGTAGGTTTTAGAATACATAAGGTTGACAGAGTGGGAAGGAATGCAGTGGCATAGCTCTAATTCTAAACTCTGGTTTCAAATCATCTATTAAAATGCTACCAGACAACCTAGACTGTGGAGCTATGGATTTTAAAGTTGAATTAGATGATCAATACTCTCTTAAAGGTATTCTACTTTATCGGCCACCCAATACCAAAGCTCCATTTATTGCTAGTCTAGGCCATCTCTTAACATATAAGGCTCATTACCACGACTTTCTTATTTTAAGTGACTTTAATTTTCACATGGACAATGCCACTGACCCAGACACAGAAGTGCCCTTTGATCAGATGGCCAGTGTAGGACTATGTCAACTGGTCAAAAGGTCAAAGCATTATCCCTGTCACTGTTTTGATGGGACTTTTTCAGGTAATCCTCATCTAAATTGGATCAGATATCTTTCTTTAACATAGTCTGATCACAATGCAGTTCTCTTCAAAATCTCACTGCCTAAAAGGTCATGCTTCAAACACTCTGGGGAACTTGTCATTAGTCGCCCCTGGAATAAAATAGAGGCAAATCAGCTTAACTCTCAGCTTTTAGAAACTCCTCCTAAAAAGTCAGCTGACTTAGAATCTGTGGTAGCAATGACAGAATAAGTCCGCCAAAGAATAGTATGCACATCTGGCACGAATATGATTAATTACAACGCGTACTAATACCACGCGTGCCATTACAACACGGGTATTACTACACATGGCAATTACAATAACATGCCATTACATTGCATAGTTTTACCACGCATATTTTTTTTCCACGCATACCATTACAATGCAAAAGCATGCATGGTAAACCTATACTCATGGTAAAAGTATGCAATGTAAGTGACACTACCCGGCCCTGCCCTAAAACCCTAATTTACTACCCCTGCACTACCCTCCCTAACACCCAGTACTCTCCCTACATTACGATTACCCAGCAAAACCCCCTGACACTACCCTAAAACCAACAACACTACCCTGAACTACACACACACCACAGCACTACCCTAAACCCTTAAACATTGCCTCCACCACATCCCTACCCTACACCCAGTCCGCTCTCTACACTTAATCACTACCCTGCACAACCCCCTGACATTACCCTAAACCATAAAACACTACCCTGCACTACACACACCCCACATCACTACCCTAAATCGTAAAACACTACCACCAGCACAAACCTCCCCCTTGGTCCGCTCCCTACACTTAAACACTACCCTGCAAGACCCCCCAACACTACCCTAAACAGTAAAACACTACACACATACCACAGCACTCCCCTAAACCCTAAAATGCTACCCCCAGCACGACCCTCCTCAACCCCTAGTCTGCTCCCTACACTAAAACACTACCCTGCATGACCCCCAACACAACCCTAAGCAACTACTCTACACTACACAGACACCACTACCCTAAACCCTAAAACACTACCACTAGCACAACCCTCCCACGACCCCAAGTACACTCCCTACACTTAAACACTTCCCTGCACAATCCCCCAACACTACACTAAACCCTAAAACACTACCCTGCACTACAAACACACCACAGCACTACCCTAAACCCTAACTCACTAACTCCAGCACAACCCTCCACTGACCCCGTGTCTGCTCCCTACACCTAAACACTACCCAGTCAATCCCAACACTACCATAAGCCCTAAAACACTACCCAGCACTACACACACACCACAGCACTACCCTAAACCCTAAAACACTACCCCCAGCATGACCCTCCCCAACCCCCAGTCTGATCCTGCACTTAAACACTACCCTGCATGACCCCTGACACTACCCTAAACCCAACAACACTACCCTTCACTGCACACACACCAGGGCACTACCCTAAAACCTAAAACTCCAGCACGACCCTCACCTGACCCCCAGTCCGCTCCCTAAACTTAAACACTCCCTACATGACCCCCTACATTGTCCTAAACCCAACAACACTACCCTGCACTACACACACACCACAGCACTACCCTAAACCCTAAAACACTATCTCCAGCACACCCCTGCCCTGACCCTCAGTCTACTCCCTACACTTAAGCACTGCCCTGCACAACCCCTGGACCCTACCCCAAACCACTACCCTGCACTACACACACACCACAGCTGTACCCTAAATCACTACATCCAGCACGACCCTCCCCCGACCCCCAGTCTGCTTCCAACACTTAAACACTACACTGCAAAACTCCCCAACACTACCCTAAACCCAACAACAGTCCCCTGCACTATACACACACCACAGAACTACCCTAAACCCTAAAACACTACCTTCAGCCTGACCCTCCCTCGACCCCCAGTCCGCTCCCTACACTTAAACACTACCCTGCAAACCCCCAACATTACCCTTAACCCTAAAACACTGCGCTGCACTACACACACACCACAGCACTACCCTTAACCCTAAATCACTACCTCCAGCATGACCCTCCCCCGACCCCCAGTCTGCTCCCTACACTTAAACACTACTCTACATGACCCCCGACACTGCCCTAAACCCTAAAATACTACCCTACACTACACACACACATCACAGCACTACCCTAAACCCTAAAGCACTACCCCACCCCAGGCCCAATCCACCTTACCTTGCTTTCCTCATGTTTCCTCTCCCTGGTTCCTGCTTCGCTTCACGTCGGCTGAGTGATGGTGCACGATGCACGTCATTTTGAGGAACGGGGAGAGCCTCAGTTCCTTCACAACGATGTGGATAGCCATTACATCACATGCGTTGTAAAAGCGCATATGATGTAATGGTATGCGTTTTAATGGTATGTGCTGTTACACTGCAACCCTTGTAAAACATGCAATGTAATGGTATGCAGTGTTAAAGTCGCTGTTTACTCTCAGAAGCTTGGTTCAAAAATACTCTCAAGAGCTCAGAAACAACTCTATTATAAACTGGAGAGGAAATGAGGACTTGAGGATACTGCATTCACTAAAAGTAAATATAAATCATCCCTTCAAGTATATAAGAACCTTATCCTCAGGGCAAAGGCTGCTTACTTTACAGAGAAAATTAGAGCGCCTATAAATGTATTTATAAAGTTTTATATAGTGCGAACATGACCACCGGGGGTATCAGAGCGCTTTGCAATATAAGAGGCAGGAGGGTACATGTAAACAACCAAGAGTAACTACAAAGAGGAGACATGTACATAAAATGAAATATCACAGCAGGAGAAAATAGACAAAGTGAAAATTACACAGACACAGGTGTCCGAACCTCCATCAGAACCTTAAGTGTCCAACATGGTAAACGCAGCTATAATTTCACAGTCAAAAAAGAGCACACATTCTCCTGAGTTATAAAATGTCAGGGCCATTAATATACAGGGCGAAAATTCATTGAAATACAAAAGGCCTAGCATTCAAATGGACTAGGCCATGGGCCACGGATTGACAGTTAAGCCGTGGTATCAAGTGACGAGGCCAGATTGAGGTAAGAATGTCTACATTAGGAGCCTTTTGGCTTCTTTCTTCAAGAGGAGCGTGGAAGGATTCCTACTGCGTTTGAAGGGGAGGGAGTTCCAGATCCTTGGAGCCATACTCGAGAAGGCAGGGTTGTAGGTCTTTTTTTTCTTGAATTTATGGGGTTTGAGTAACAGTGTGCTAGCACGTCTGGAGGCTCTCGAACCACATGAGGGCACCAATTTCAGTGCATGGTATTGCGGAGTCTGGTGGTGGATGGCTTTGTGTGCCATGCATGCGATTTTTAAGTGTATCCGGGCTTCATAAGGAAGCCAATTAAAGGCTAACAAGTCCAGAGAGATATGGTTGATTTTCTTGTGTCAGTTATGAGCCTCGCAGCAGAATTGAGGGCAGCCCTAAGAGGAGCTATCTTCACTCTGAGCAAGACACACAGAGTAGCACTACCATAGTCCAGCTTTGAGATCATTAGGGCTTGCACTGCAACCTTAAGGTCAGGAGCAGGAAGGTAGGGTTTGAGTTTTCTGAGGATGTGGAGTTGGTGGTTTGCTGCTTTGGTGTGGGAACTGATGTGTTTCTGCATGTTTAGGCTTTTGTCTAAGATGATCCCCAGAGAGGATGCCAAGTCCACTAGGAGAGGTCTACAATTCAAGGCAGAAATTTGGGACAGTCATTGGTCCATGTCCAGGGATATTTTCTGAGGAGATATTAGGAGGAACTCAGTTTTTAAAGTATTCAGCTTCATGTGATTGCGGGTCAGCTAGCATTGTGTTTCGAGCAGGATTAGTTTGAG